>NC_138771.1:360195006-360795006 GCF_965119305.1 Pelophylax lessonae | reverse complement strand
CAGGATACTGCATTGGGGTATGGCGGTGATCAGGATGCTGGTATGAGGCATGGCAGTGATCAGGATGCTGGTATGGGGTATGGCAGTGTTTAGGATGCTGGTATGGAAGTGATCGGTGACACTGGAACAGGGGGCTGGCTGCACTCTATTATTAATATACTGGGGCAGTGGTCAGGGACACTGTGGACAGGCTGGTACTGCAGTCTGTGAGGGTACATGTAGTGTGACAGGCTGCTGTACACTCACAGGCTACAATAAGGCTTCTCTCTGCTCTCACAGTTGATCTTTATGAGAGAAGAGAGAACCAATGTTTATTTTCAGTTTCCATTGTTTACTAAGTGATTGCTGTGATTGGACACAGTAAATCACATGGTACAAGACCAGACCAGACATTTAAAATGGCTACAGGCCTTAGGTCAACAGCAAATTCTGTTCCCAAGGACATAGTCATAAGATTCAACTATTATAAGACCTTACTTCCATGATGTGCCATGCCTATCTAATTCTAATGAAATGCTGTAAGCTCAGGCTTGTAATGTGCACCCTTAGAAAAACAGGATCATTTGGTGTTGGGTGCTCTGCTTTAAGGTTATACTGATTAACCACTTCACCCCCGGAAGGTTTTACCCCTTAATGACCAGGCCATTTTTTGCAATTTGGCACTGCATTGCTTTAACTGACAATTTCGCAGTCATGCGACGCTGTACCCAAATACAATTCATTTTCCTTTTTTTTCACAAATAGAGCTTTCTTTTGGTAGTATTTGATCAACTCTGCGGTTTTTAGATTTTAGGCTATAAACAAAAAGAGCGACAATTTTGAAAAAAAAAAAACAATATTTTTTACTTTCTGCTATAAAACATTCCCAACAAAAAAAAAATTAAAAATCATTTTTTTTTATCAGTTTAGGCCAATTTGTATTCTGCTACATATTTCTGGTAAAAATAAAATCCCAAAAAGCGTATATTAATTGGTTTGCGCAAAAAATATAGCATTTACAAACTATGGGATAGATTTTTGGACTTTTTATTTTTTTTGTTGTTTTTATTAGTAATGGCGGTGATCAGCATTTTTTAGCGGGACTGCGACATTGCGGTGGACAAATCTGACACTAAGTGACACTTTTTGGGGACTAGTGACACTAATACAGTGATAAGTGCTAAATAATATGCACTGTTACTGTATAAATGACACTGGCAGGGAAGGGGTTAATACTGGGGGTGATCAAGGGGTTAAGTGTGAGCCTAAATTGTGCTTACTAACTGTGGGGGGGGGGGGAGGCTCTGTGACAGGCACACAGAGATCGGTCTTTCAGCTTAGATGAGACACACGATCTCATTGTGCCTGTCTGACAGGAGAGCCGCTTCCTGTCAGTTTCTCTGCAGATCGCGGGAGGCCAGCGGCGATCGTACCCGGTCCCTCCCGCAGTCTGGCTCCCGCTGTGTCTAATCACAGCAGGCGCGCCGCAGAGACCACATGGACATAATAATGTAGATCTATGTGATTATGTGCAGCTGAGCCGCCCTGCCGCAGTAAATCTGCTTGGGGCGGTCTGCAAGTGGTTAAAGATAAAGCTACAAACCGAAGCCAATCGTCCGTTATTGTCCCTTAGACAAATGCATCTCTGTTACCCAAGATCACAGCCTCTTTAAAGTCTTTATCCTCCCAGGACTCTCTGTATTCAATAAAACCTTGTGCTATGCTCTTGTTTCTATGAAGTCCACAATGTCTCTGGATCTGCTGAATCTGCCACTGTAAGTCCTTGCATGTCTTCCTTCACTGAACGCAGAAGCAGCTGTGTTACTCAAAAAGTTGTATGGTCCTCAACCACTTTGGACTTAAATTTACCTTTCTCTTTCGTTCATTGACGGACACAGCTCCTGATCTTCTTAACCATTGGGTTATACTGCCCCCTACAGGAGTAGGACACTAGGCAGAAGAAAAGTCTGGCTATGCCTATGGGCAGTCCCAGGGGGTATACTCCCTCTCTCTGCTATAGGTACTCAGTTTTTTTCTGCCTAGTCAGGAGTAAGGACCCAGTTCCCTGCTGGGATCTCTGGTCCTGGCAATGTTTTTCTTTTTTGGTAGAAATTTTTCTCCAGTTTTTTTTTCCTGTAAGATCTACGATCAACTGCCAGACTGGGTGACCGGCTGGATAATCTAGATCCAGTGGTTCCCCAAGTCTGGCCAGTGAGCATGCACAGTGGAGCCCTGTGGGCAGCGATTTCGGCGCTGGGAGCCCCTCCTCATCCCCTGGTCCTGACTCCTGGATTTTTTACTTCCTGATCGCCGCGGGTGGGATGCAGATTATACTAGTGGCTGCAGGTGCCTGTTTCTGCTGGGTGGTGAGTCTGGTGGGGTCCTCTTCCTCTCTGCTAAGGATCGCTTGGTGCTTTGTGCCTAGCGACCGGGTGATGCTGCCAGTGCAGTGGGGTTGTCCCTTTGATGTGTTTTATACTTTTTGTGGGGTACCCCTGGTGACTCTGGGGAGTCTTTGGAGAACATCTCCCCACCTAATGCCTTCTCTGAGGCTGCAGAGTCCTCCGGGTCCCTACCATCCATCGATGCACTGACGGCGATCCTGGAGTCCTTTGTGTCCCAGGTGGGGGTGGCTTTCGTGTGACGGGCCAGCAAAAAGCACCCCCCAGATTTCCCCTGCCTCATTTGTCTCATCAGATGCAGAATCTGATTAGTTTGCCGTGGGCGTGGGTTTCCCTGCTGGGCCTGCGACCACACGCCCGGATTCTTCAGATGATTCCTCTACATCTGCAACCACGCACGAAAAAGCGCTGGTGGAAGTACTGATTGTATCTGTGCACAAGTCCTTGAAGATGGAGGATGCAGCTGCAGCTGTGATGGAGGCGCAGGTTCCCTTTGGTACTCATAAGCCATCCAGAGTGGCAAAGGGGTTTCCTTTCCCCCCTATTTTGACAGAATTGTCACAAAGGACTGGGGACGACCAAAGTGTCCCCTTGGGGTCCCTAAGCGCTTTACTAGGCGATAACCCTATAAAGAGTCCCTTATTAAGAAGTGTTCTGTTCCACCAGTGGTGGACCCTCCAGTTTCCAGATTGAACAAAGTAACCATGATTCCGGTTGTAGAGTCCCAGCCTTTAAGGATCCAGCTGACAGGAAGACAGAGGCTGTGACCCGCAATATGTACACTCTGGCTGGTTCTGCACTGAGGCCGGTATTCACAATTGCCCTGGTGTCGCAAACTCTGAGTGGGCTAAGCTTTTACACTGTGACCTGGACGGAGAACAGCTCCCCCCTGCCTTTGCTGAGATGGCGGACCAGCTAGTCCAGGGGCTGCAGTTTATCCGTGATGCCTCTTTGGATGCGGCTCCCCTAGTGGCTCAGCTCTCTGTTTCGGAATTGGTCCTTCGGCGTGTCTTTTGGTTTAAATGCTGGTCTGCAGACCAGACTTCTAAAAAGGCCTTCACTGATCTCCATCAAGAAGATCGCCTGTTTGGAGCTACCCTGGATGACATCATTAAAGGTTTCACAGGGGGAAAGAGTACTTTTCTTCCACAGGCTACTAAGGGCAAGGAACCTCGTTGTAGACGTGGGCCCTCCTTCTCGGCTCATATGTTTTTTCGTCCCTCAGGGTCGGCTGACAAGGGCTCAAAGTCTTTCAGGGCTTCCTCTAGAGGATCCAAATTAACATAGTCTGGCAAGCCGAGAGCAGGCTTCTCCATACCCGTGGACATAGCTCCTTCAGCATGAAGGTGCGCCCTCACCCGTATTGGGGGTGGGGGGACCCGTGGACTTTCCTGGTACAAGACAAGTGGGTCCACAAAATCATTCGGTCCAGCTACAAGATTGAATTTTGCTCTTGTCCCCCGGCAAGGTTCTTTTCTTTTCAACTTGTGCCTGTCCCCGGACTGCTTACAGGGTCTGTTTGGGGCGGTACAAGACCTGTTACTTCAAGGGGTGATTGTCCCGGTTCCGACTTCGGAACATTTTCAGGGTTTTTACTCAAACCTGTTTACAGTTCCCATAAACAAAGGCAAGGTGCGTCCAATCCTAGACCTCAAGGCGCTGAACTGCTTTGTGCGGGTGCAGAAGTTCAGAATGGAGTCCATTCGCACGATGGTGGCACCCCTGCATCATGAGGATTATCAGTTTGTGGCGTTACCCTTTGGTCTCGCCTCTGCTCCTTGGGGTCTTCACAAGAAAGTGTTAGAACCGGTGCTAGCATTGTTACGCCAAGGGGGATCGTGGTACTGAGCTACTTGGACGACCTCCTTTTGCGAGCGGAGTCTCCTGCTGCTCTGGTGGAAAATCTGGAAATCACCATACGAACTCTGCGGGAGATCAGCTGGATTCTGTATTTTCAGAAGTCTGCTCTGGTTCCGTCTACAAAGATGGACTATCTGGGTCTGACTCTGGACTCGGCCTTAGCCAGATTGCTCCTTATCCTCTGGACAAACTCCAGAAATTGCAGGCTGCCATTAGTTTCCTGCTGTCCAGCAGCTAGTCATCCTTCTGGACTTGCATACGGGTGCTGGGCCTGATGGTGTCTACCTTCGAGGTTGTTCCATTTGCACAGTTCCATACGAGATCCCTGCAAAGTGAGATTCTGGCCAAATGGGACAAGACTCTTCAGTCTCTGGATCCTTGTATTGGACAGTGGTCACCACGGATGGCAGCCTGCCTGGCTGGGGAGGTGTCCTCTGCCAAAATTCTGCTCATGGGCTCTGGACATTGGAAGAGTCCAGACTACCGATCAATGTCTTGGAACTCCAAGCGCTCACACTGTGCCTGGAGCATTGGACGGATCGGCTTCAGGGATTTCCAATGCGCATTCAATTGGACAATGCCACGGCCATGGCTTATGTTTAAATTACCACGGGGGCACAAGAAGTGTTGTGGCGGCTCTGGAGGTAGCCAGCATTCTAAGGTGGGCAGAACCGTTCATTCCAGCCCTCCCGCTGTACACATTCCTAGGGTGGAAAACTGGAAGGTGGAGGAAATAACAAGCGGACTCAGAATACCCAGTCAATGTAATTTTGCTTTTAACTTCACAGCACCTGGAATATGGATACCCAACTATTGTGGTTAATACCAACATTTACTTTTTGGAAATCTGCCTTAATATAACTTGTGTAGGGAGGGGATCCGGAGGGGATCCACTTCAGCGAACAGCAGGCAATTCCCAAAGTTGTGCAGATGGTGGAGCAGTTTTTCTGAGTTTTTAAGAGTATATCATCGGCAATATTCTTACTGGCAATGATAAAAACAAGCCCTTGTACTGCCGAAATTTCCATCCTGCCGAGATCTCCAACCCACGTCACTTCCGGTTGGAAATCTCGGCATGCGCTGCCTTGAAAGCACGTTCATCGAGGACTCCAACTCCGTGCATGAGAGTTGGACTTCTTGGCAGCTCAATAGAATACTACTGCGCATGCGCCCGTGGACAGTGCCTTACAGTTGCAGCTTTTGGCAAATAATAACCCCTGCACAGTGCTATCCCCCACAGTAACTTGTACAAGTTGGAGCTTTTGGCAAATAATAACCCCTGCACCGTGTTATCCCCCACAGTAACCACAGTACAATTAAGCTCCTCAAAAAAAACAAAAAAAATGATTAAGCCTGAAAGGGAATGCTGGGATTTATAGTTCCACAAAAAAAAAATGTGAATCTGAGCTTGAAAGTACATGCTGGGATTTATAGTTCCTCTCCAAAAAAAAACCACAATTGTGAACAGCGCATAATGGGGGACACAGGCTGGATGACGGCGGGAAACGCAGGCTGCGTTATGGAGGACGCAGGCTGCGTGATGGGGGACACAGGCTGGATGATGGTGGGGACACTGGCTGTGTGATGGGGGACACAGGCTGCGTGATGGGGGACACAGGCTGCGCGATGGAGGACACAGGCTGGATGACGGCGGGAAACACAGGCTGCGTTATGGGGGACACAGGCTGCGTGATGGGGAACACAGGCTGGATGACGGTGGGGACAATGGCTGTGTGATGGGGGACACAGGCTGGATTACGGTGGGGAACACAGGCTGCGTGAAGGGGACACAGGCTGCGTGATGGGGGACACAGGCTGCGTGATGGGGACACAGGCTAAATGACGGCTGGCAACACAGGCTGCGTTATGGGGGACACAGGCTGCGTGATGGGGGACAGGCTGGATGACGGCGGGGACACTGACAGCATGATGGGGGACACAGGCTGCGTGATGGGGGACACAGGCAGCGTGATGGGGGACAGGCTGGATGACAGCGGGGAACACAGGCTGATTATGGGGGACACAGACTGGATGACTGCGGAGAACACAGGCTGCGTTATGGGGGACACAGGCTGCATGATGGGGGACACAGGCTGCGTGATGGGGGACAGGCTGGATGACGGCGGGGCCACTGGCTGCGTGATGTGGGACACAGGCTGGATGACGGCAGGGAACACAGGCTGCGTGATGGGGGACAAAGGCTGGATAACAGCGGGGAACACAGGCTGCGTTATGGGGGACACAGGCTGGATGATGGCGGGGACACAGGCTGTATGATGGGGGACAGGCTGGATGATTGCGGGGACACTGGCTGCGTGATGGGGGACACAGGCTGCGTGATGGGGGACACATGCTGCGTGATGGGGGGACAGGCTGGATGACGGCGGGCCCTGGCTGCGTAATGGGGGACACAGGCTGGATGACGGCAGGTAATAGGCTGGGTTTATGGGGGACACAGGCTGTGTGATCAGTGACAGGCATGATGATGGCAGGGACAGGCTGCGTTATGGGGGACGCAGGCTGGACGACGACGGGGAACACAGGTTGCGTTATGGGGGACACAGGCTGGATGATGGGGGACACAGGCTGGATGACGGCAGGGAACACAGGCTGCGTTATGGGGGACACAGGCTGTGTGATGGGGGACACAGGCTGCGTGATGGGGGACAGACTGGATGACGGCGGGTAACACAGGCTGCGTTAATGGGGGACACAGGCTGCGTGATGGGGGACACAGGCTGCGTGATGGGGGACAGGCAGGATGACGGCAGGGAAACTGGCTGCGTGATGGGGGACACAGGTTGGAGGACAGCGGGGAACACAGGCTGTGTAATGGGGGACAGGATGGATGACAGCGGGGTGTACTATAGATGCAGTTGCGGTAGACAAACTTTGAGGGGCCACAACTTGGGCCCTGAATGAGTCCAGGATCCCAAATTTGGCACAGAGATAGGGGAGGTCTACCCCTAGCCCCGGGGGTTAGGTCAGCTTGGTGCAGTATGGCAAGCTTGGATTGGTCACAGTTGCAGGGCCACAGCTTGTGCCCCAAACATGTCTGGGGTTTCCAAATGTGGCACGGTAGGGGATTTATAGTTCCTCTCCAACAAAAAAAAAAAAAAACCCACAATTGCCTTTCTACAAATGCTGCATATCTCTGAGAGGTCGCATTGCATCTGGAAGCAGCTTTGTATCTTTGTAGAAAGGCAATTGTGGGGTTTTTTTTGGATGAAGAGGAACTATAAATCCCCCACCTCCGCGCCAAGTTTGGAAACCCCGGATATGTTTGGGGCATGAGCTGTGGCCCTGTAACTGTGCCCACTCCAGGCTTGCCATACTGCACCAAGCTGACCTAACCCCCGGGGCCCCCAGAGGTAGAACGCCCCCATCTCTGTGGCAAATTTGGGACCCTGGACTCATTCAAGGCCCGAGCTGTGGCCCCTCAAAGTTCGTCTACCGCGACTGCACCTATAGTACACCCCGCCGTCATCCAGCCTATGTCCCCCATCACGCAGCCTGTGTCCCCGCCATCATCCAGACTGTGTCCCCCATAAACACAGCCTGTGTTCCCCGCTGTCATCCAGCCTGTGTCCCCCATCACGCAGCCAGTGTCCCCCCCCGCCATCCACCCTTTCCCCCATCACGCAGCATGTGTCCCCCATCACGCAGCCTGTGTCTCCCATCACGCAGCCTGTGTTCCCCGCCTTCATCCAACCTGTGTCCCCCATCACGCAGCCAGTGTCCCCGCCATAACCCAGCCTGTCCTCATCACGCAGCCTGTGTCCCCCATCACAAAGCCTGCGTCCCCCATAAACGCAGCATGTGTTCGACGCCGTCATCCAGCCTGTGTCCCCCATCACACAGCCAGTGTCCCCGCCGTCATCCAGCCTGTCCCCCATCACGCAGCCTGTGTACCCCATCATGCAGCCTGTGTTCCCCACCGTAATCCAGCCTGTGTCTCCCATCACGAAGCCAGTGTCCCTGCTGTCATCTAGCCTGTGTCCCCCATCACGCAGCCTGTGTCTCCGCCGTCATCCAGCCTGTGTCCCCTATCACGCAGCCTGTGTCCCCATCACGCAGCCAGGGTCCCCGCTGTCATCCAGCCTGTCCCCCATCATGCAGCCTGTGTCCCCCATCACGCAACCAGTGTCCCCGCCGTCATCCAGCCTGTCCCCCATCATGCAACCTGTGTCCCCCATAACGCAGCCTGTGTTCCCCACCATCATTCAGCCTGTATCCCCGCTGTCATCCAGCCTGTCCTCCATCACGCAGCCTGTGTCCCCCATAAACGCAGCTTTTGTTACCTGCCGTCATCCAGCCTGTGTCCCCCATAAACGCAGCCTGTGTTCCCCGCTGTCATCCAGCCTGTGTCCCCCAACACACAACCAGTGTCCCCGCCGTCATCCAGCCTGTGTCCCCCATCACGCAGCCTGTGTCCCCCATCACGCAGCCTCTGTTACCCGCCGTAATCCAGCCTGTGTCCCCCATCACGCAGCCTGTGTCCCCCATAACGCAGCCTGTGTTCCCCGCCGTCATCCAGCCTGTCCCTCATCACGCAGCCTGTGTCCCCCATCACGCAGCCTGGGTCCCCTATCACACAGCCAGTGTCCCCCATAATGCAGCCTGTGTTCCCCATCTGTGTCACCCATCACACGCTGTTCGCCGAGAAGTCCAACTCATGCACGGAGTTGGAGTTCTCTGTGAACGTGCTTTCAAGGCAGCACAGGCGCGGCAGCGGTAACTTGCCGAGATCTCCGACGCGGGTTGGAGATCTCGGCAGGTTGGAAATTTCGGCAGTACACCCTCTAGAAAAATGAGGGAAAACTTAAGGTCCTTTGTGCAGAACATTCGTGTAAGCTTTCTATTTTGGTTTAGTAAAGGAGAATTTGTGAGAATTAGAATGGGCAGTGATGACCTTTTTTAAAGATATTGTTTATTAAGCTAATCACATGCCCTCATAATGATCATCAGTAGCCAGTACCTAATACGATAGCTTACCGTGACTAGTAGCAGCAGCAGCAGCAGCAGCAGCATTATGTTTGATATGTGAACAGAAAAGTTTAGGCACAAAAGTTCAATACTAAGATTGGCTACAATCCTGAATATCCCTTTGACAGTCCCATGCTTGAAGTTGGTTGTGCCCCATCCCATGCATGCTAGTGAAAATCTTCCCATATGGAGTTAGCCTAATTCTCAAAGAAACTTTTCTCTTGTGTAAAACTGTAAGATAAAGCAATTGTCAAATGAAAAAACTTACCAAGGTAAACAAAGTAGGGAGAAATGACACTTCCTACTCTAGAAGACATAGAACCAATCCCCACACCCATATTCCTGATTACAGTGGGGTAAAGTTCAGCTGTGTAGACATAAGCCATAGAAAATGCTGCCGTAACTCCAAATTTCCCTATCATCACCATAATAGTGGATAAGATGTGCAGATCTGAAAAAAAAAAAAAACACACTGTAAAATAAATGTTTTAACAGGTGTTATATTCTCCAATTTATGTGTTAGAATGAATGAAGTTATCGTTTTTAAAAGTAAACAAAACTCCTACCTATAGGTACCAATTGAATAAGAAGCAACACAACTCCACCAAGGAGCATTGTCCCACACATTGAATATCGTCTGGGTACAAGTCGGAGCAATTGCCATGCTATTATGTACGATGGAACTTCAATGGCAGCCAAAAGGAAGCAGTTAAGAAATGGGTCCCCATTTAGATTTGGGGTGTTTAAGGAAACACCAAAATACCCAATGGATACAATCATCCTAGAGGAATAAAAAGGTTTTGTTCAGATTTTGACAATCATGAATTTTGTTACACATTAATGCTTTGGAGTACAATATCCAATTGTTTACACATATCACTAGAAAGCCTACATACTCATGATAATTCTTTGCAACTAAAGGTCTAGAAATAAGCCAAGCTATTCACATTCAAATTAAGCCTTTAAAGTTTAATGAACTGATTCACCCAAATTGGTTTATCAGCACATTTAACCACGTTTAATGTCTGTGATAGTCCGTGCCCCACACTAACCAACTCTTAAATGTCCCACAGTGGCCTTACACCCTCTGAGGCCAGTTTGATGAAGAATCAGGTAACCCCTCCTTATGTTTTTGAACCACTTGACAATTCCATACAATTACAGTGAGCATATACAAACTTTTTTACAGATGGATGAATGTAAATGCAGGTCCCTTTGCAAGTCTGTAAGGCTAGAATGATGACTACTTAAACATGGATAGCCTTTTTATTTGGACTTGATGTATTTAGTTCAGTTCTCAGTCTGACTGATACTGGTTGATTATTCAGTGTAGATCCCTAAAGTAGCTGTAATCCTCAGACATGAAATATGAAGAAAGCATATCCCTCTATAGTGTATACTAGTCTCAATGAAGTGCCTTAAGTGTCATTTCTGTCTGCTTCCCTATTCCCCTGCTATCAGCATGAATCCCTTCTACCAAGTTCCCCTGACACCAAGAGAAAAAAGGTGACAGGGGAGGGAGCTCAAGCAGATTGACATACTCAGCTCTCTTTCTGTGTACTGCGTGAACGGGCGTGTGCCCCTTCCCTCCAATCAGCTCTCAGAGCTCACCTCACTGAGCTCTGTACAGTGTAACTAAGCTCTCCACACCCTTTTGACAGCCCAGGCAAGTTTTATCATTCCTTGACTCTGAACAGATGTAGAGAAGAAGAGGACTGCAGAAAATCAGGTACAACTTATGTAGGAGGATTTGTTTCTTCTCTGTGTATCAGTTAGGGTCAGTCACTTCACAGGGTATATTGTAAGAGTTTATAAATAAAGACTGTCAGTGCAACTAAGGTCAATGTGCAATATAGTGAATAAAGAAATTTAACAATTAACTCCGGCAGCTATCTCTCAATGTGTTTTTACTACACAAATAAACATCAATAACAAAGAAAATGTGCTGCGCCAGATTTTTACATAAATAGTGAATGACCCAATATTTAATGTGCAAATAAGATCAATAAATCACCTCAAGGTGTGTTCATCAAAGGATAAATAGTAAAATAAAAAAAACATAATTGCTAATGTGAATAAAAATAGATTAATACTAAGGATGAACCAGTGCAAAAAATCCCAAAACTTTTTTTTAAATAAAAATGAAAGAACAACCTCAGTCTTGTCCACCTCTGTGGTGATCAGATAAAATAAAGTACTCCTTGTTCCGCCACCACCAAGTAATCAAGCCTATCTGACTCAAGAATCACCAATGGGTCAGATAAAGCAATTCATAAATGTGTAGTAATCAGCGCTAACCACAATACTCAAAAATAAATAAATTATAAAAATTAAATTAAAACTCTTTGTTATTCTTTTGTCAGTAAGCACCTTTTTTGATGTATCTTTGGGTGCTATCGTCAGCACTTTATTAATTTGCAGTTCTTCACCATTTTCTATATACCCAGATTTATGACCATCTTGCCACAAGACACCCTTATCCAGCAATTACTTTAGTATGTGCTAGTTGGCATCCATGCTGGCTCAACCCGTTTGCTTGCACTGAGATTACATCAGGCTATTGATCTGTGTGAGTTTTATCCAAATTTGCTTGATTTTTATTTTTTTATTTTAACACTCCATCATATATATTCACTCTCCCCATGTATAGTGGTGCTTTCTTGGCCATTTGACAGCAGCCCACCGGCTTGCCTACCACTCCCCCTGTGGTTTCTGTTGAGAGATAGCTCCACATCTTGATTTTGCTTTTAGCTGCTTGCGGTGAAGCATACAATCTAACACTGCTCAGTCAGTTACTCTATGTGACTTTTGTCTTCGTTCTATTGTATCAACCTATAAATATACTTGTTACGGTTTTCACATCTTAGTTTCTACATAAGAGCATCTCTGAAGAAGATCAAATAAACCCCTATTCAAAATGTGTCTGGTGTCTCTGTAGTCCATTTATATGATCAAGGTTATGTTCCCTTACCATTGCTGAGTACATTTTACTGTTTCAGCTGCGATTGAATTTTAAACAAATTTTTATGGATTATGACATTTTGGAATAAAGATTTGTGTAATTTTACATTTTGAAGCTTTTTTGTCTGTGGTGCCATTATACGGTTTCTGACTTTCTTGGAGGCTATTCTATTCTATTTGACTTGAGATGAAGACACTCCCCCCACTATTCCACCATGACCCTATATCCGAGAAATGATACGAAAACTTATAATAACCATTTCCTTTGAACTTACCAAAATAAGATAGAAAGGGTGGTGATGACACGTATGTTGTGTGTTTTAAAGAGATCCAGAATAGTGTGACGTTTGTTTTGCCGTTGTTTAATATCATCCAGCTATTTGGGAAGACAGAATTAATTATTATTTACCCATTTAGGTCTAGTGAGATTTGTACTATCAATACTTTGGAATTTAAATATTTAAGAGCACAGAATTCAGCCAACCAAGGCAGAGAACACTGTACCTGCTAATGAATCTGATTCCAGTATTTATTAATGTTCTGTGCATAAGAATGTAGCCACATGTAGCAACCTGTCAAAATCAACACCAATTCTTTATTGGTTTATTAAATAGCAGTAACGTTTCCCAATTTTTTTTACACATTTACAATACTGTACACGTTTTAGATCCTTATATTCTACATTATGATAATGTTCAGAAAATGTTTCTACTTAAAGCCTTTGTTACCCTAAAAAAAAAAAATGATCCTGTTCACCGAAAGCATGTTATACAGCACAGTGCTTGTGCTGTGTAATTTGGCCCCCTGTATCACCTAAAAAACCTGGCTGATCCTGCTAGTTTCTACCCTCCCCCCTGTTAACTGACCACAGTGTATTGTGGCTGCTGAGCCTTGACACCGTAGTCGGTGTACGTGCCTCTGTCATTCACAGCCCTGCTCTGTTCTCCTGTGTGCTCCTCTGTCACCCTCCCCTCCCTGCCTGTCTGCTCCATGTTACGACCCACCTGCAGCTCCTCCTGCTGAAATAAATGTTAATAGGTTATATAATCCTCTTTGTTTCCTAAGCCTGTGTACCTCTGTTCCATGTGTTCTACAAAAAAAAAATGCTGTGAATACTTGATTTCAGTATGCTGCTCGGCGATCACGTGACCAGTTGGCTCTCGCTCTCCCCCTGAGTGACGTTAGCAGGGGAAGCTCGGCCCCGCCTGGTGTAGCTGTCAGACGAGGAGAGGAGACGGTCACGTGATCACTGAGCAGCACACTGTAACCAGGTTTTTTTAAAAACACATGGACAGAGGTACACAGGCTTAGGAAACAAAGAGGATTAAAGAAAATGATGCAAGTGGCTTAAAAACCACTTTAAACAAATTGTTTTGTTTAATTTAGAAATGGGTTTTATACTTTTATAAATACAATAGGTCTGATTGATTCAACATCATACTGCATGCTGTCAGTGAAATGAATTTAGAAGTGATAACGCTCAATTCTGCAAAGAATTCTTCCTCTTCTCGGGTCCCTCTTCTGTGCTCTTTGCCATTAGTAAAAAAATATTTACAATCTATATGTACAACAAGACGAGGGAACAAAATATTGTTACTGGAAAGGTCTTTTAAAATCCTGAGGAAGTCTTGCGTTGGCTTGAGACTTTACAGTGATATCAATTTAATTTTCTTAAAGCAGAACTCCATCTAAACATACTAATATAAAAATAAACAACCCATTAAAAGAAGCAATACCAAAATCAGCTTTGCAGCAATATTCACCTTAAGTCTAAAAATCCACTAAAATATTTTTTCTGCCACTAGATGCGGTCAGACTGATGACCAGCATTATTCAACCCACTTCACTTAGCCCAGATCATCCTGGAACCTCTCCAGCCTGTTAGCAGCAATGCAGTGATGGATTACAGTGAGAAATGCTGTATATGCTAGGCATGTCAGTATGTTTTTAACCACTTCCTGTCCGCGCTATAGCCAAAAGACGGCTACAGTGTGGACCATAATTGCTGGGAGGGCTTCCATGTACGTCCTCCCATGCATGAGCTGCCTGTGTGCGGCTCACTCTGTAATCAGTGAGTCCATGAGACTCATCTGATCACAGATCCAAATAAGCGGCCAATCCCGCCCCTTACCACGTGAACAGCTGTCAGCCAATGACAGCTGATCATGTGATGTAAACCGCAGCCGGAGATCAGCTTTTTTCTCTCTCCCCACGTTGAGAAAAAAAAAGCCAATCACCAGCTGCTGTTACAGGGACATCGGTCCCGAAGAGAAGAGGATCATCTGTGCCCCAGTGCCACCTACCAGTGCCCACCAGTGCCACCTACCAGTGCAGGTCAGTGCTACCTGCCAGTGCCCACCAGTGCCACCTATCAGTGCCCACCAGTGCCACCTATCAGTGCCCTATCATCAGTGCTGCCCATTAGTGTCACCTATCAGTGCCTATCATTGCCCATCAGTGCCACCTATTAGTGCCCATTAGTGCCACCTATTAGTGCCCATCAGTGCCACCCATTAGTACCACCCATCAGTGCCCACCACTGCCACCTTATTAGTGCAGCCTATCAGTGCTCATCAGTGCAGCCTATCAGTGCCTATCAGGGCCCATCAGTGCTGCCTCATCAGCGCACATAAATGAAGGAGAAAAATGACCTATTTTTTTAAAAAAAATATTTTTGGTCTTTTTTGTTTGTTTAGCAAAAATAAAAACCCCAGCAGTAATTAAATACCACCAAAAGAAAGCTCTATTTGTTTGAAAGAAAATTATAAAAATGTAATTTGGGTACAGTGTTGCATGACCGTGCAATTGTCATTCAAAGTGCGATAGCGCTGAAAGCTGAGAATTGGCCTGGGCAGGAAGGGGGTTTAAAGTGGGTGTAAACCCAATTTAAAGACTTTTACCTATAGGTAAGCCTATATTAAGGCTTATCTATAGGTGCTATAAATATCTCCTAAACATCCACCGTTTAGGAGATATTTACAGTGCATGCAGCCGATGACGTCATCGGCGCATGCGCTCTGAAGGAACGGCCACCCGTGCTGTTCCTTCAGAGCCCTGTGCCATGAACAGCGGCTCCCACGCTCATGCGCGGGAGGGATGTAATCGCACCTCCGGCCAATCAGTTGTCTGGAGGATGCGATCCAGGAAGCAGGACGGCCGAACATGTCGGCTGTCCTGTCACTGAGCGGGCGGCACTGCGGGGGCATCATTTTTAGGTAAGTACTTCATAATGAGCTAGTATGCAATGCATACTAGCTCATTATGCCTTTGTCTTTACAGCTTATTTTTACACATTTTTTTTCAGAGGGTTTACTTCCTCTTTAAGTGCCCAGTAGGCAAGTGGTTAAAGACAACTCCGCAAACAAGGTGACATGTTATAGTGAAAAAAATGTAAGGGGGAATGAAGTTCCTCTTTGGGGTATTTATGGCCTCCAATACAGAGTAGTAAATACCCCTGATTAAAATACAGTATATGTATAGTGATATTTTTTTTTTCTTTCGTTTTGGATTAAAAACCAAGTGAACAGATTGCTCGAGCCAATCACTGAAAATGCTGTGTAGAAGTGTCAGGAAGAATTCTTTTAGTTGCACATAATCCCGATGGATAAGAATTTGATGTTGTGTGCTAACCAGCCTTGTGCAGGCTGAGAGGGGACAGCTGAAACCCACAATCGGGCGATCCTTGTGAGTATTTGGGAACGCCAAGATAGTGCAAATGAACGGCTTCCTGTGTTCAGGGCGAGTGAGCAATGCGGTTAACAGAACGAGAGATTAGGGGAAACCTTCCAATCGGGACACCTTTTTTGGTGACAGTGCTCTAAAAGAATTCCCCTCACATTGGAGAGATTTCCCTTGACTTCCTGTTGCATCTCAGCGGCAGTAAATGAAGGGAAATCTCTCCAATGGGACACGGACATAAAAAAAAAAAAAAAAAAGCTGATAGTTGTAACACTTTGGATTTGGTGCAGAAACACACTGGAAATATTCAGCTGCCATTGTGGTGTTCCGGGCTTCTGATGTGTCTTGGAAGCTTTAGGGTCTGTTCATACTATGCTGTTACTGCACCTGTTACTGAACATGACAAAGCACTTTGTATGCATTGATGTGATGCAGTGCCATTCTTAATGGCGCAGAGCAAAGCTTGGCAACACACTACCATGTGCTGTGGTGCACTTCCAAAACATGATTTTTTGGAAGCCCACTGCAATGCACCTTACTGCATTACCATTGCCCATCAATAGCAAAGGGCATTGGCATTTATAATGGCACCAAATTACACCAATGCTATTAAAACGTGTTGCAGTAATGCACATGTTACAGCAACAACCTGGTGTAAACAGGCCCTTAAGAAGGAATGGGCTACCTCTAGACAAACAGTACTTGCCCCCAATTTATTACCTCTACTCGTAGATACAGATGGGAGCTTTGTTAGATTAGAGTTGGGGGAGCAAAATTCAAACACAAGGCAGTGTGGCTTCTGCACATATTTGCAAATGTATACAACAGAAACCTCTGTTTTTTGTTATAACCGTGTAGAGTTTTTGCTGCCTAGCTTGTAAGTGTGGAAGTGTTTGTGTTGTGTTTATTCTATGAAATGCCCTGTCCATGTGTGCACCTTCCATTAATTCCTTCCTGCCTACCCAAACATCTCTTTAAACTATTCTGAAAGCCAGGGGGCAGGAAGGATCAGCAATCATGTGATCACTGTCACAGTGATGCATATGTGGTGAGCAGTCGTAAGGGGGGTTAGAAAGCAAGCCATAAATTGATAAGAACAGTTGCCATTTTTAATTTGCTTGAGGGGTACTAACATTTTCCTACTCTATCTAAAACATATTGAGTTTGTCACAGCCACTGTTAATAGTTTTGTCTTCGTCTTGTTTTTAGTGTGTTGTCCTCTCAGGCAGCCTGTGCAGCATCATCATTTTGAGCTTTAGTCTTCTCATTGGAGGGTGCATGAATAGGTGACCATGGCGGGGTGCTCTATAGCACCCCGCAAGACAAAAAGGACACCTGAGAGCAGGGATTGTGGGACTGGCAGCAAGAGAAAGAAAGGCAAGCATTAAAAGATGGAGAGGCAGCATGTAAGTTTAGATATCTGTAGTTAAAATCATTGAAAAAAATGCATGGTTTATTAGCACTTTCATTTAATCTAAGTCTAGGTGAGGATTCTTTTGCAGAAGACTTTGGTCCATCGGATTTGTGGCTGATTTGCCTACACACACACCATTAATGTTTTTATTAAACAGATTAAATAGATCTATTCAATGACTTTCAGTGCTTTCATCATTACTCCAGCAAAGCCCTTTGCTTTGTCATTTTACAGTTTCAATGTATAGACACCCGACCAGATGAGAGTAGCACACCTTTTTACCTCAAATGCCTTAAATATTACAGCTGGTGCTGAAACCTTGTTTAGCTTTGCTGCTTTCCTTATTATGACTTCTGCTTCTTCTATCCGTCCTTGAGAGATCAGCCATTGTGGAGATTCTGGAATAATCCTGCAAAAAACATATTTTTTAATCATACTAATTATTATTATTATACAGGATTTATATAGCGCCAACAGTAGTTTGCGCAGCGCTTAACAAAATGAAGGCAGACATTACAGTTACAATACAATTTGGAACAAGAGGAATCAGAGGGCCCTGCTCGTTAGAGCTTACAATCTAAAAGGGAGGGTCAATTGATACAAAAGGCAATAGCTGTGGGGGATGAGCTGATGGAGCAAGTGAAACAGTGTTATTAGTTAGTAGCCGGGTAGGCTTCTTTAAAGAGAAGGGTTTTCAGGGATCATCTAAAGATGGATAAATTAGGGGACAGTCGGACAGATTGGGGTAGAGAGTTCCAAAGAATGGCAGAAGCTCTGGAGAAATCCTGGAGGCGAGCATGGGAAGAGGTGACAAGGGAGTTAGAGAGCAGGAGGAGGACCGAAGAGAGCGGCTTGGTTGATATTTTGAGATCAGGTTAGTGATGTAGATGTGGGCAGAGTTGTGGATGGCTTTGTAAACTATTGTTAGCACTTTTAATTTTATTCGTTGGGTGAGTGGAAGCCAGTGAAGGGATTGGAAGAGAGGGGTGGCGGACACTGAACGGTAGGTAAGGTAGATAAGTCTTGCAGCAGCATTCATTATGGATTGAAGGGGGGGATAATCTATGTAAGGGTAATCCAATGAGGAGGGAGTTGCAATAGTCGAGGCGAGAGATAACCAGGGCGTGAATTAAAAGGTTGGTGGTGTCATTGGTTAAAAAGGGCCGTATTCTAGCGATGTTGCGGAGGTTAAGGCGGCATGATTTGGACAGGGATTGGATGTGAGCTTGAAAGGACAGTGCAGAGTCCAGGGTTACCCCTAGCACCCTGGCATGTGTGGAAGGGCTGATAGTTGTTCCATTGATCTTGAAAGAGAATTCCGGGGAAGGGGCACGTGGAGGAGGAAATATTATGAGCTCAGTTTTAGAAAGATTCAGTTTGAGGAAGTGGTGAGACATCCAGGCTTTGTATAGCCTGTCACAATATACTGTATATACTTCTTGTTACAAATAGGACACTAAGAGGCTTCTTTTCACCCAAGAGTCATACATTTTTGTCAATATAATGTGTGAATCTTGGGTGAAACATTGATAAACAGACTGCTAAATTACATGCCATCTTATTTAAATGTGTTTTAAAGCTTATTTCAATTTTAGTAATTTGAATTGTATTTATTCCAACAATAAATAAGCTTTAAAATATTGCCTTCACATCAGCCAGTTGTGTAAACAGCTAGCTGAATTATTTAACAAACAATTTTCAATAAGCTTTTCTGTAATTTAGGGGGTCTATTTATCAATGTTTCACCCAAAATTTACACAACTTTTACTCACAATTAACATATTTACCTACAGTATATAAGGTTAACTTGACAGAAATGTGTGAATCGTGGATAAAACATTAAAAAATAAAACATATAAATTAAAATACAGCCTATTAAAAATTGTTTGTTAAATAATTTAGCGTTAAATATAATGTTTACACAACTAACTGCAGTTAAGGCAATATTTTAAAGCCTAATTTCATCCCAAAAACAGAGTTTTTCGTTTTTGAAAGCATGGAGAAGAGTTCATATTTCTGTCAGGCTTTTATTTCTGATCCCATAGGACAGGCTTTCTCACACTTCCTGAGCCTGTGACGCCAGTAAAAGAAATGTAAAGTGCGGAAGTCACTAGGAGAATAAAACTCAGACAGCAACAAAATATTGTCAGAAGTTCCACCTCTTCCCCTCTCTAATAAAAATGCACTTTTGTTTTAAGCTGAATCCATGCTGGAGATATTTTCTCTTACTTTCCGCCAGGACAAGAAATGAGGAGAAATGTCCCGAGTGGTGACACAGGTGGCAATGAAAATCTAACAGAGGTTCTAACCTTTTGTTTATCTATTAAAAGGAGAAATATTTTTATTCTAAGCCATGTATCCACAGACAGCAGCTATCTGGGTCATGAAGTATCCAGTTTAGGGTGTGTCCCTATCCTTAATTGCTAATTGAGTGAGAGGACTGGGAAACAAGGATTTCGGGCACAAATGTTTTTTTAAAAAAACAAATTATTTTATTCAAAACATATTAAAAACAAAAGAAAAGTACAGGCATATAATTATGTGTTAAGGACCAAACCAGACCCATAGATGGTCTATATTGTGGTGTATCTTAATACATACAGTTAAGAACAATGGTTTACATACATCTTAAAGTACAGAACAATTAGTAGTCATATCATTCTCAGGACTATTCACTCACGATCAGACAGAAACCACCGGCGGACACCAAAATAGACAAGGTGTCGGTCCGTGGGATCAACTGAGAGTGTGAATTAACTTCCACCATATAATATTTGACCTTTGCTCGACATGTTTCGCTTTCTTAGGAGAAAAGCTTCATCTGGAGCATATCATTTTGTTTGTCTGTACAATAATAGTCAGGCATAAATCTCAATTCCGTAGGGGAGATTTTTAACGAAGAGGACTGTTGTGCGTTTGTGGAAAGCACCGTATTTTGGCACCTATATGAGCATGTAGTAGTGAGGGTAATCACTCCATACTTGCAGACCTGGAGAGGACGGGAGCCTAATGCATATAGCGTGTCCCTTATGGTTGTCTAAACGTCCGTGCCGCGCTATTCCAAACTTGCACACAGTCCTCGCCGGATGGGGTAATGCCGCCATCCTTGGCGGCATTACCCCATCCGGCGAGGACTGTGTGCAAGTTTGGAATAGCGCGGCACGGACGTTTAGACAACCATAAGGGACACGCTATATGCATTAGGCTCCCGTCCTCTCCAGGTCTGCAAGTATGGAGTGATTACCCTCACTACTACATGCTCATATAGGTGCCAAAATACGGTGCTTTCCACAAACGCACAACAGTCCTCTTCGTTAAAAAACTCCCCTACGGAATTGAGATTTATGCCTGACTATTATTGTACAGACAAACGAAATGATATGCTCCAGATGAAGCTTTTCTCCTAAGAAAGCGAAACATGTCGAGCAAAGGTCAAATATTATATGGTGGAAGTTAATTCACACTCTCAGTTGATCCCACGGACCGACACCTTGTCTATTTTGGTGTCCGCCGGTGGTTTCTGTCTGATCGTGAGTGAATAGTCCTGAGAATGATATGACTACTAATTGTTCTGTACTTTAAGATGTATGTAAACCATTGTTCTTAACTGTATGTATTAAGATACACCACAATATAGACCATCTATGGGTCTGGTTTGGTCCTTAACACATAATTATATGCCTGTACTTTTCTTTTGTTTTTAATATGTTTTGAATAAAATAATTTGTTTTTTTAAAAAAACATTTGTGCCCGAAATCCTTGTTTCCCAGTCCTCTCACTCTAAAAGGAGAAATAGAATGTTTTGGCTGAAGTTATACAATAAAATGAAGGTGGCATAATGGGAAATTACTTCCTGTATAGGTATTCGATATTGCCTACCTTCACTGGTAATCTTCCTGAAGCCTCAAATACCAGCTAAAGTGAGACCACAGCAGATTACTAAAAAACAGAAAATTGTTTAGTATGATGCCATGAATTGGCACCAGGAAAGGGACATTACTGTAAGTATTTGATACCATTTTTTTTTCCTGGTACCAACATGGCAGCATACATGTGGTAGACCAAAAACTAGCTACTAGGGTGGAGAGCTTAAATCCTATACTACAAGAAAGTGAGTAAGCTGCAGCCTTCCTGTCAGAGTCAGCTGCAGTGAGGACTACTAAGCCCATCAGTAGTGCTGAAGGAATGCGCCTTAAAAGGACCTGCCTATCATGTTGGCTGACATATCTGCATGGTTCCCATGATGTTCAGATGTTGTTGGTCAAATGTGCAGCAATTACTGCTGGTGGTTGCGCCCAGCTGTATAGTTGGCTCTTTAAATTAACTTTAAGAATCGTAGATGATTGTGCGCTGGTGGCTCCTACCCTTGTAGGTTTCTAAGGACTAGGTATTCTGGCTACCTAAACCACTGTTTGCAAGTGCAATACTTAACCTAAGACTGGTCAAAGCAATCCCACAGTGGGATAGACAAACAAATGTTCAGACTCTTGATGCAATGGCAACAGCATAAATAGCCTGCGCAAGGGTTCTTATACCACAAGCTAGCTTCAAATGAGGCCGAATGTCCACCTGGTAGGAAAACAATTGAGCACCATCTGCGATACCATCCTCATCTGTACCAACATCTAAATTCCTAGGACAAGCCCACAAGGTGCTCCCCTTCCTTCAACGGCACACCCCAAAAGCCCACTCTGAAAGCCTGGTTGTTCGAGCAGACAAAAAAGGCAACACGGATTGCACCCAACCATTCCTGTTGCAAGTGCACCAATATGGTTGCAATTACCTAAAACCCCTGGTAGAACATAGAGAAAGTGAGGATAGAAGCCTAAGTGGCAACCTTGCAGATCTGTGAAACAGTTATCTGCAGCCAAAGCTCTGGAAGCACTCATAAATTTAGTGAAGTGCATCCTGTCAGAACCTGGTCGAACCTGAACACCCTAGACCATGGGGTTGAATGATGGTATGCTGAGTCAATGTGACATGGTAGAACTAGAAATTGGAGCAACAGTACATGGTCCATCTTTAAAACCTCTGGAAAGTAGAGGCTGAGAGATAGACTCTCCAACCAATAGAAGGTCACTTCCTTTGGGTGAACTGGAAGCAGACCATATACATAACAGGATAAGGATGCCCTGTTTTGGGAGGCAGACAGGAACTAGCTCAAGCAAGACAAAGAACTGGGTCTCAACAACCTTCTTGTATTAAAAACCTGCAAAGTGTTTCATGTCAGACAAGGCCACCAGTGTAAGCACTTGCCTCACTAAGCAAATAATACGAATGAACTACTTCCAATCCCATGGATTCACAAAGGCAGCAACAAGGAAAAGATCAGGAAGTACAGATCCTATGGAGTCATCAGAGGCTCCACCGCTTCCCCAGAGGACCACTGTGCCTGAAATAAACTGCTTAGCCTTTGGTTTGATGTGAGGGCCAGGTAGACAACCACTGAAGTTGTCTACATGTGACACACCTCCAGGAAAAGCTCCAGGGGTATCATTCTCAGTTTTAGGCGCTGCTTTCTGATGTAGTTTTCCTGCTACTGTGTATACCTGGAATGCTCACTATCCTGGCCATTCTCCTAAAATGTCAAAAAAATGTCTAAAATTCTCCTAAAGTCAGTTTATTGCTGACTTTGCCAATTAATGAGTTATTTCCAGGCTAGTGACAGAGAACTCCATTCTAAGTTACCGGCATAATGATTATATTGTCCAGAAGACTGGCTGAACCATAGGTGTGCACAGCCTATTGCATTATGGTATGCAACCCAAAGCTCAAACTCATTTCTTGTGTGTGTATATATAATGAAAGCCTCAGCAGAGCAATGAACAGTAGTGCAGAGATGGGGGTCAGTAGAGCAGTGGATGGTGTCAGTAGTTTTAATTTTTATAATTTTTTTTTAAAAAATGTTTTTGTTTTTTGAGGAGCCCCATTAGGGGGTATGGGTGAAATATCAGGGGTCTAAACAGGGAAAATCTGTGCCACACTGGATGATTTGGGTGTGCGCACACCTATGGTCTGAACATACCTTCTGTGTGTTCATTTATGCTCAAGCCTGTACCAATACGTTGAGTTCATTTACCACTAAAAGGTCTTGTCTATTTCCTGGTACTAATTCACAGCCAAGTTATATTTATCTATACTCTTGTATAAAGGGGCTGTAAGGGGCTTACAGTAACTTTTATTCAGCCAGATATGCAAGAGGGGCTTTGGGTATTCTTGGAGTCGAGCCGCAGAAGAAAACACAAATGACTAAGTGGCTTCGGCAAGGGTAGCGATACAGCTATGTAGCTTAAAAAGGTCCTCTACTGTATCTCAGCTCAGGCACTCTGGAGTCATAAATGTTTCAGGAAGAAGAATTATGATCCCTACTGCCGGTTTACAACCAGAACAAGATGCTAGAAAGACGCGTTCCATGTGCGTGCCTTTGCGTTCTGCTGCAGGTCCCAATACATTGGTAACAGCACCCCAAATGCAGTGCGTTTGCCTGCACCAGAATGCATGGTACTGCGGTACTGTGTGATTTGGTGTGGTGCATTTTTGAAATGTAGCGCATGCACTACTAATTGAACACCAATCGGTCCGAGTTCCTGTGCGATTCAGGTATGAACAGGCCCTTAACCACTTTAAGACCAGAAGGATTTGCCCCCTTAACCTCCCTGGCGGTATGATTCTTTCGGATTTTAGGTGCTGAAAGCGGTACCATTGTTTTGCATGTAATTCTTGAGAATGAGCAGCCCAAACCAACAATTTACATATTTTTTTTTTTTTACTGTGCGTTCTTCTTTATAACATCTCGGGTATGATAAAGATTGAGACACGGGAAAATCTTAAATTATAATATAATAAAAAACTATAAATAAGTTAAAGTATGCATGTATGTATACATATATATATATATATATATATATATATATATATATATATATATATATATATATATACAGTATATAAACATACATATACATATACACATATATATATACATATATATATATAAAAAGTACAGTAAAACTGCAGGAAAGGGCACTGGGGGGCAATGTAATGTGAATTTATTTAATTTTGAATGGTATCAGTGTGTTTGGTGTGTTTTACATTTGAATTTGCCGCCGGTTCCACCCCCCTGCGAACGTCACTTCGCAGGAAACGGAAGCCGGGGCACAGAGAGGATCGGGAGGAAGATCCGCCGCCGCACACTGCTGAGATACATCGCTGGATCCCGGTGACAAGGTAAGAAACCTCTTTTACAGGATCCAGCGATGCTTCTGGTGGTACCCCGAGTGTGGCTCGGGGTTACCGCTTTTGGCTCTGAAATTTAACCCCGAGCCACGCTCGGGAATACCGCTAAGAAGGTTAATGACCAGGCCACTTTTTTCAACTTGGAACTGCGTGACTTTAACTGACAATTGCGCAGTCGTGCAACGCTGTACCCAAATGAAATTTTTCCCCTTTTCCCCACAAATAGAGCTTTTTGGTAAAAAAAAAAAAAAATCACAATAAGCGTATTTTTATTGGTTTGCGCAAAAGTTATTGCGTCTACTAACTACGGGAAAGATTTCTGTAATTTTTATTGTTTTTTTTTTTTTTAACTAGTAATGGCTGCGATCTGCAATTTTATGCGGGACTGCGACATTGCAGTGACTGCGGACAGATTGGACCTCTAACTGACATTTTTGACACTTTTGGGGGTACCAGTGACATTGCTACAGTAATTAGTGCTACAAATATGCACTGTTACTATAATAATGCCATTGGCAGAGAAGGGGTTAACCCTGTGGGTGATCAAGGGGTTAAATAAGAGCCTAGGGTAGTGATTCTAACTGCGGGGGGGGGGGGGGGCGTGGCTTCTAAAATGACCATAGTGACCTATGTTCCTATATAGAAGGATCACATGGGCTCTATGATTATTACAGGGAGAAGAACGGTCAGCTTTGGTTACAACAGAAGACCGTCCTTCTCTCTCAGCGGGGAACGATCGTGGGTGTCAGGCGGCAATCGGAGCTGCCTGACCCATGCATCGGCTTCCCCGCTGCCGACTGGGAGCAGGAGCGTGCCGCCAGCAGCGTGAGCTCGCCCCCTAGCTCCCTGCTCGCGACCGCCGTACAGTTACATCTGCGGCAGGCGGTCGTAAAGAGGTTAAAGTAGTAATTGTTTCCTCAGAAAAGGCAGTCTCACATTTCAGGGTACAACTGCACAGCTAGAAAGGCAGTCTGCATAGACAAAGACAATATTTTACACGTAAAGCGGAGTTACAGTCTTTTTTTGTGTTTTGTAAAAGTCAGCAGCTACAAAAGGTGTAGCTGCTGACTTTTAATAAACACACAATTACCTGTTCCAGGATCCAGCGATGTGGCCCACCGAACAATCGATTCCCTCCCTCTCCTCTCCCTGGCACCAGCATTACAACTGTGGGCATCCGGCTGTGACAGCTTGCGGCCTGATGCGCACTGTGCATGGACGAGTTGCGCTGCATTTCCTCAATAGTTGGGAAATTTTCTGGGACCTGTGACATGTGCCAAAAGATTGCAGGAAAGAGGAGGAGAAGGAGAACCTGTTAAAACTAGGAACTTACCCCCCCCCTCCAAAAAAAATGACATGCCACATGTGGCATCGGAAGGGGGGGGGGGGTAGGAGGAGTGCTTAGAGCAGAAAATCCCCTTTTTGGGTGGAGCTCCTCTTTAAAAAAAGGTCATTATATGGAAGGGCGGTTGTCCTTTGTATAAAGAAGACAAAGAAAAAAAATGAAATAAAAATGTCTTTGAGGTCTATATGTGAGGTTGACCAGTGCACAATGTACATAAAAGCATGTGGATAAACATGGACTTAACGGTAAACTCACCACCACAAAGGAATGCATAGGAGCCCAGGCACAGTCAGAGCCATTAGTAGCGTCCTCCAGTCACGGAGGAAATAGGCAAACAGAGGAAGGATCATGTAGCCGATTGCAAAAAAGATGCAAATTCCTAATGTTGAGAAGATAATTCGAGCAGATTTGCCAAGAATTTCAGATCCTATGAGAACAGTAATGATAATAAATTACACAATGTTTATAGACTGAATCCTAAGTACTAATGCAGCAGTTCCTATGACTTAGGCTGCTCAAACATTGTCTGAATTGTGCTAGTGACTATACTATATTGGATGTTAATCAGGATGTGTAGGCTTTAAAAGTTTAAAAACACACAGGCATTTTCCAGTGCAGGAGCACACCCAAGCTACTAAAATTGATAGAAACTTTACTAGCAAATGGTTGCTACAAAATGGAACAAATGACTTTATCTGGTAGGCGTTATGCAAGCAGCATGTAATAGCGAAGGTAATATACAATATTGTTAGACTTTCAGTACGAAATAGAAATACATTTTTATTATTACAGGTCAAGAATTTTGAACTTTGAGGCCTCAAATTAACTAATTACTGATTCAGTCAAAACCCCTTCAGTTTGAAGCACACATTGCATCCATTTTTGAAATGGTTTTATTTACATGTACTTTGAGATGAGAAGCTATGTCATCTGCCCCCAAAAGGTAATTGTGTTTGACAAACTTTGAATATAATGCTCGGGAAAGGCAGGCAACTAAATTGCTTATCCCAGGTGGATGGCCTTTGGGGGGGAAGGTTTACATACAACGGAGCTCAAAGGAGAAAAAGACATTCTTCCCCTGATCATGAAACGAGAGAAGCCAGAGGGATCATAAAACTTTATGTTCTGGCCATGAGACGTTTTTATCACACAATGGCCAAAACTCAAATTCAGGATAACACCTGTGTTCACCCATCCACCAGCAGATAAACTATTGTCTCAACCATGAGAAGACAAACAAACGGAAATCAGCCTGGACAAAGACTAGAATTTGTAATTCATTCACCTACACACACACAGGGGTAAAGATTGTGTCATACAGACAATTGTCCATTGAAAACTAAATGATATCAAAGAGCCAGACTGATGAGAACTGCATCCTCAAATGAATTTCATATAATCATAAGCTTATACAACATCCTTGTCCCATCATATACAAAAGGGGGTTGGGGAACTTATGATGTTATGATAATCTTCTATTGAGAAGTACATTATATCTATTATATAGTAGTGTCAAAATGGTCCGAATTCCTCCCATATTTTATAATCCAGTACCAAATCATGAATGTATTGTTGTTAACATAATAATCCCTTAATGGATAATATTCTGATTGGAAATAACCCATGTGTGGAAAAGTTTACATATACAAGTTGTTGTGTAGCAATATATATATATATATATATAAACTGTCTAGGTATCTATATCATTCTTACTGCTACTAAATGTAAAGTATATGGGTAAATCAGTCATTTCCAATCAATATATATATATATATATATATACTGTATATTGTATTAGTAATATTCTTAATTCAATGGTATTACCAGGTCCAGTAACAAGGTCCAATCTTTACTTCGATACATGGTGGATATTAGATGGACATGTATAGAGGATGAGAGTATGGATAAATTATTATATTGCTAGTTATGATAGTCTTAAATGGAGAAATTATACAGTTTTAATATCCCATATCTTGGTTAACCAGTAGAGGTGTCGCCCAATGACCTCGTCAGTTAATGGTTAAGTAATCCCAACCAATGGGGATAATGTTCCTCCCACTGGGTTTGGCTTATGGTAATTTTTACTGCCCTTTTGTTCAACACAATATAAAAAGGAACCCCAGATGTAATAGGATGCACATCACGACACATCACGACACGTCACACATTACATTACACATACAACACACACGCTACTACAGCTATGCATAGACTCATCTATACAGACTCCATCTTGCTCCACCATGTACCTGAAACTTGGAGGGACGCCAAACGAAACTCCTCCCTAATTGGCCACCATCTTGGAAATGCAGCCATCTTAAGGACTCTGGTAAAGACCATTTTAAGCTAGCCCCCATTTAAATATGGTAAATATTCCTGGCTAATTATTTGATTATTATTCTATATTGTTTATGTACTTCCTTAAATATTTTACATTGCATATTTAACAGTAACGAGAGTACAATCCCAGCCGTATAAACCCTATGTATATTTTTCTTTAAAGAGATGATTTTTGTTTTTATAACATTTTTATTAATATCAGATTTAGCGCATATTGGCGTATTAGTCTCACGTTTTGCATAGTCTATTCTCGCTTCATCTGCAGTGGAGTGACTATCAGACTGTGCATTGCGCAGACAATTGTGGTCTGATTATATAGAATATTCATTTATGGTTTATACTACATCTGGGAAAAACGTAATCTTGCTTTATTTTACTTTTATCGTCTAGCTAAATATCACATTGCATTTATCGTTTTAAGTTTGTATTTTATGTAAGGTTATCTCTTTGTGTCACTCAAGTCTGATCATTTATGGTGAAAACATGTCTTGCGAATAAATATTCTTATATATTCCCTACTGTAGACTGTTTCACTAAGATTGGTATATGCTTTTTAAAAGAAATTAATCGATCAAAAAGAACTCAGGAAAATTGCTGTGGTATACTATTGAGTGTCTGAACAAAATTGATTGGGTTTTTTCTTAGTTATTAAATTATTTCCCGTAATCGGCTGGAGGCACTGCGTCATAATTCTATTGATAGTTCAGACATCGCCTTTTAGTAATAAATTAAAATAATCAGAATAATATTCTCGAACGTGTAAAACGCACAACAATATACATACATAATATACAATATACATGTAATATACAGTACATGAGTTAGTCTATCAGCAAAGCGGCCCCTTTGTGCTTTCTTTGAAATATATCTGTATGTGAGGTGGAGGCAGTGCCCAAGACTTCAGAACTTTAATTAGCGATAAATTAAAGCGGTAGTATTCCCTGAGTGGCCCGAGCCGCGATGACGTCACTGCCGCGCATGCGTGCGGGAGTTCACTTTCCGGCAAGGAGCTCTGAAGGCCTGCCAGACCTTCAGAGCACATGCGCCGCTGGTGTCAGTGGCTGCATGCAGTGTGAATATCTCCCAAACCGTGCAGAGATATTACAGAGATATTATAGGCTTACCTGTAGGTAAAAGTTAAAAAGCGGAGTATACTACTGCTTTAAGTAACCATCCATTATATACATAATGAAAAGCAAAAGAGGGTCTAATATAAAAAAAAAATCTAACTGGCAAAATACACTTTTCTAATAAAGGTTGTTAATGGAGGCCACTGTAACATAGCTCAGTAGTGAGTTCATGCTGTTCTTCTCACACCTCATTCATGACATATACAGAG
This sequence comes from Pelophylax lessonae, assembly GCF_965119305.1. NCBI lineage: Eukaryota > Metazoa > Chordata > Amphibia > Anura > Ranidae > Pelophylax > Pelophylax lessonae. The sequence goes on along the minus strand of NC_138771.1, from coordinate 360,765,466 downwards.
CAATAGTCATGACACCAATAAAATAACATTCCCTCATAAAAGTAATACACTGTATATTCATCAAAAAGATAGCAAAAGGTCCAAGAATAAAAAAAAAAAAAAGATTCCTGTACAAAAAACAAAGCAGCTGTTGTTCTGCCCCGCTTTCATGTATTTATTAATGTATTGTATTAAACTGCATTAGGTTATAGTTTTTTATTAGTATGTTGACATCTAGTGGCAGTTTCGGGCCACTGCAACTTGTTTACTAATGTGATTTTGGTAACTTCCTCTGTCCTCTGCTTTTGTTTAGTGCTAGAATGTTTAGTCCTAGCTAGATGCACCCCACTTATGCCATGTTCCCTGAGTCAGTTTTTCACAGAGACAGGTCTAACGAAAGTCACTGTCTTTTTACACCTCAGAAGACAGGAAAAACATCCCTTGTACTGCAAACAGTTTAAGTAAAATTGCGTTGGATAAAACTTCTGTGTCTTATAGAAGAGTTAAAGTGGTTCTAAAGGCAGAAAGTTTTTGTTTTTTTTTATTCCCATGCATTATATACATGAAGATAAAAAAAAACCTTCTGTGTGCAGTAGCCCCCCTCAGCCCCCCCCCCCAATACTTACCTGAGCCCCATCCTGATCCAGCAATGTTGCACGAGAGACTCGGCTGTCCAGGACTCTCCCTCCTGATTGGCTGAGACATAGCAGTGGATTTCATTAGCTCCCGCTGCTGTTAATCAAAGTCAGGAAGCCAATGAGGAGAGAGAGGGGGCGGCCAATCCTTGGCTTCGTGTCTGAATGGCTACAGGGAGCTCAGCTCGGGTGCCCCTATAGCAAGCTTCTTGCTGTGGGGGCACTTCGCAAGAGGGAGAGGCCAGAAGCACCAGCGAGGGACTCGAGAAGAGGAGGATCTGGGTTGCTCTGTGCAAAACCAACTGCACAGAGGAGGTAAAGGCCCGTACACACGTGCAGATTGTCGGCCGAAAATGTTCGGCCGCCGAACGATCTGCCGATTTTCGGCTTGTTAGTATGATGCTTCCGACAGCCAACAGCGCACTTTCGGCCGAAAAGAATCTGTCGTGCAAGCATTACATTTTTTGTATGCCGACACCAGAGCGGCCGATTGTTCGCCAGTCAGTACAGATTTCGGCCGACAGACAGCAGATTTGCAAGACTGGGCATGCTCAGAAAAGAAAAAACACAGGGAAAGTTAACCATCACATGACATCACTTCTGCAGTCGGCTGTAGTCGGAGGACAAAATTCTTGTGCAGTCTTTTGCACTTTTCAACAGACACGACAGTCCGGGGACAAAAGACGGCCAATCGTTCGGCCGACGATCTGCACGTGTGTACGGGGCATAAGTATAACATGTTTGTTATTTTTAACTAAAAAAAAAAACACGAGACCTTAATATCACTTTAAGCTGCCGGTGGTGTCAAGTCAGCAGGTGACCATACTGTCCAGACAGACTGGGTCTAAGAAGGTATGTCAATGCATAAGGCTTGGTTCAAACCTGTGCAGGTTGTTGCAGGTGGGGGATAGCATGTAAATTGCACCTGTTCCTACACCCACAACCACCTGCAGCCTAAACCGCCCAGCTCTTTTGCAGACACGTGAGGCTGCCATTCATTCTTAATGGCACCCCCACGCATCTGTAAAAGCAGCAGGTTTTCAATTGTGGGAAATTGCTTGATGCTAAATTACCATATGATTTCCCTGCAGCTGCATTTTTAAAAAGGTGCAGGAACTTTTTTCCTGCATGATATACAGGCACAGCAGCACAGTCACATGAATGGGATGCTGTGCCCTCACAAACGCTGCTTGCAGAGCCACATAGATGTGAACTTAGCCTAAAGCAGCATTTAAAACAGAACAGTATTTTATACATTTTTATAAACTGCACAGTGTTAGAATACTATTTATACAAACTTAAAGTGGAGTTCCACCCTATTTTTATACTTACCTCCATCTTCTCGCTCCGGGTCACCTGAAAAAGAAATGGATAATCGCATATTTTTTTTTTTTTTACTTACCTCGTAGCGAAGAAAATATACTTACCTTACTTCCTTCTTCCTCCTTCCTCGGCCGCGGCCCGTCGTCACTTCCTGGCTCTGCAATGATTCCTGGGAGCTGAACGTCATCGCTCCCAGGAATCATTGCGCCTGCACGACCCGGAAGTGACGTCGGGGCCGGCGCAGGGCATCGTGGGACCGAAGAAGGCGGAAGAAGACGCTGAAGGGGATCTCGCTGGCTTCAAGCTGCCCACATCTGAGATGGCAGCGCTGGACAAGACGTTTTCAAGGTAAGTATTTGTCCTAACAGGTAAGTGCAACCCGGGACAGATCAGGGGCTAGCCATTGTGGAATGCACTAGCCCTGACTGTCCCGGGGGTATTTAAAAAAAAAAAAAAAAATTCCAGGGTGGAACTCCGCTTTAAGTGCAAAAGCCATTTTCACATATCAAAGTGTGATCACTGGTTCTGTCACTAGGTGGTGATCTTGTGTAATATATTGTTTACTGTCATGGAACCACCTGGATGTGATATAATATTCTGTCTCAGTGTTGCTGTTGGTTTTCATTAACCTCCCTGGCGGTATGATTCTTTTGGATTTTAGGTGCTGAAAGCAGTACCATTATTTTGCATGTAATTCTTGAGAATGAGCAGCCCATATATATATAAATAATGTATACAGTTGGTTTGGGCTGCTCATTCACAAGAATTACGTATATATATATATATATATATATATACACACACACGAGTATATATATATATATATATATATATATATATATATATATATATATATATATATATATATATTACATAGTTACATAGTTAGTGAGGTTGAAAAAAGACATCAGTCCATCCAGTTCAACCTATGATGTGTGTGTGTTTGTTTTTAACCGTACATTGTGTACCCCTGTATGTTGTGGTCTCCAAGGTGCCCATCTAATAGTTTTTTGAAACTATCAATGCTTCCTGCTGATACGACTGCTTGTGGAAGAGAATTCCACATCCTTACCGCTCTTACAGTGAAGAACCCCTTTACGCATTTTAAGGTTAAACCGCCTTTCCTCTAGTTTTAGTGAATGGCCACGTGTCTTATTGTATCTCCTCTCTCTGAATAGTTTGTTTCTTATGCTAGGGTCGCCAGTACAGTATTTGTACATTGATATCATATCCCCCCTCAATCGTCTCTTCTCCAGAGAGAATAAGTTCAGTGCTTGTAGTCTTTCCTCATAGCTGATGTCCTCCATTCCCCTAATTATTTTTGTTGCCCTTCTCTGCACTCTTTCCAATTCCAGCACATCCTTCCTGAGGACCGGTGCCCAGAACTGGACAGCATACTCCAAATGTGGCCGGACCAGAGTCTTGTAGAGCGGGAGAATAATCACATATATTTACATAAAAAGTACAGTAAAACTGCAGGAAAGGGCACTGGGGGGCAATGTAATGTGATTTTATTTTATTTTGAATGGTATCAGTGTGTTTGGTGTGTTTTACATTTGAATTTGCCGCCGTTTCCACCCCCCGGCGGACGTCACGTCCCCGGAGACGGAAGCCGGGGCTCACAGACGATCGGGAGGAAGCTCCGCCGCCGCATACCGCCCGCATTCTTCGCTGGATCCCAGAGAAAAGGTAAGTAAAACCTCTACCAGGATCCAGCGATCTTCCTAGCGCTACCCCGAGTGTGGCTCGGGGTTACCGCTTTTGGCTCTAAAATCTAACCCCGAGTCACGCTCGGGCATACCGCTAGGAAGGTTAAAGCAAGATGGACTGGGCCATGTGTCCAGCACCATCTGCCTGGTAAGAGTAATATCTGCAGTAGCTTTCACCAGGATATGAATAATTACATAGATAGTGTGGTTGAAAAAAGTCCATCTAGTATAACCCACAAAGAAAAAAAAAAAAAACACACAAAGACATAGAAAACCTCCATATACACAATCCTATACCCAAAGTTGATCCAGAGGAAGGCAAAAATGTCCTCATCCCCAAGAGGCAATTGAATATTCTCTGGTTTCAACTGTATCTATAAATATTACTATCCAGTTATATTTTGTGAATTTAAAATATAATCCAGGCCTTTGTTAAAGCAATCTACTGAGCTGGCCAGAACCAGCTCTTTAGGGGGTCTATTCCTCATTTTCACAGCTCTTACTGCGAAGAAGCCTTCCTGTATTTGGAGGCAAATCTCTTTTCTACCAGATGTTAAGAGTGCCCCTTTGTCCTCTGTGATGACCTTAACGTGAATAACTTAACACCAAGTTCACTATATGGACCCCTTATGTATTTATACATGTTGATCATATCCCCCTTAATCTCCTCTTCTCAAGAGAGAATAAATTCAGTTCAGCTAATCTTTTCTCATAGCTGAGCTCCTCCATGTCTCCTATCAGTTTGGTTGCCCTTCTCTGCACTTTCTCCAGTTCCCCGATATCCTTTTTGAGAACTGGTGCCTGAAACTGAACTGCATATTCCAGATGAGGTTTTACTAATTTGTACAGGGGCAAAATGAGATCTCTCTCTCTGCAGTCCATACTGCATTTATTGGAAAGGACTTTGCTCACTTTGCTTGGCATTGCATGCTAAAATTAGGCTTATGATATACCAGAACACCCAGTTGTTCTCCCCCCTAGTATGTATGATGCATGCATATTCTTAGCCCCCAAGTGCATAACTTTACATTTATCAACATTAGGCCCAGGTTCACACATATGCGATGCGGGAACCAGCACGATTCCTGTGCCGGTTCCTGCATCGCATCTCCCCCGCAGGCAGTTCACACTGCCCTCTGCGAACCGCTGCAGGTGTCAATACAAAGTTACTGACACCCCCAGATCGGGTCACAGATCGCAGTGCGAACTGTGAATTCGGACTGGAATGGGATCGCATGAGTGTGAACACCCATGCGATCCGAATCCAGTGCGGTGAAAAAAAAAATGTTCCTGCACCTTTACTGTGCGAATCCAAAGCGAGTTCAGCCATACAACTGTGTGGCTGAATTCGCATTTGCACAGACATCGCATGTGATCTGCACAGCAATGCGGTGCAAATCACATGCAGTGCCTGACATTGCATATGTGTGAACCCAGGCTAAACCTTATTTGCCACATAGTTGTCCAATGAAACCGTGCATTGAGGTTGACTTGTAAGTTGGAGTCACCCTGTAAGTTATCCTGGAGTCATCCACTGCATAGCTTGTTCCTTTGTAGACACGGTGACACAGCACATTCAATAGTGCACACAGTCTCTGTGAAAACTTTTAGCACAAAGGAGCATGCTATGCTTATTGGAATGTTGCCTGAATGATTTGATTGACTTTACTACAGAATTACACAATATGAGACTATAGTATGTGGTCATGCACCCATGGCTGTTTGAAACAACATTTATCTTTTGCAAGATCTTGCTAGACAGGAACATCAAGGAATAGCATAAAATGCATTTTACGGATTTCCATTCTACTAGCGGTCTGTGGCATGTGTTTTTTAGCTTTTAGGTCCCTGTAATGTTGTAAATAGTAAGCTTGCTGCAGCTTTTAAAGTGATTGTAAAGGATGTTTTTTTTTTTCTAATAACTTCTCAGTACAGTGTACCTGCAGCTTTCCTGTGGGTTTGCTGCGCTTAGCCATAGACTTCTATTATATCCTGCAGGTTGGGTGCACTTTCTGAAAGCGCACCAAAACTCAGGTGTTTTGGTGAGTTTTCAGGAAGTGCAGCACACCTGCAGGATATAATAGAAGTCCATGACAAAGCGCAGCTTTATGCCCCGTACACACGTGCAGATCGTCGGCCGAACGATCGCCGTCTTTTGTCCCCGGGCTGTCGGTGTCTGTTGAAAAGTGCAAAAGACTGCACAAGAATTTTGTCCGCCGACTACAGCCGACTGCAGAAGTGATGTCATGTGATGGTTAACTTTCCCTGTGTTTTTTCTTTTCTGAGCATGCCCAGTCTTGCAAATCTGCTGTCTGTCGGCCGAATTCTGTATTGACTGGCGAACAATCGGCCGTTCTGGTGTCGGCATACAAAAATTTTAATGCTTGCACGACAGATTCTTTTCGGCCGAAAGTGCGCTGTCGGCTGTCGGAAGCATCATACTAACAAGCCGAAAATCGGCCGATCGGTCGTCGGCCGAATCTTTTCGGCCGACAATCTGCACGTGTGTACGGGCCTAAAGCCCCATACACACGCACAGATTGTTGGCCAACTGATCGGCCAACTTTTGTCCAGTGTTGTTTGTTGGTTGAAATGTGCTCTAGACTTGCACTGGACTTTTGTTGGCCAACAAAAACCAACTTCAGAAGTTATGTCATGTGATGTTTGACTTTTCGTGTGTTTTTTCTTCTCTGAGCATGCCCAGTCTTGCTCATCTGATTTTTGTCTGCCGAAATCTGTACTGACTGAGGAACAATCGGCCGTTCTTTGCTGGCCAACAAAAATTTTATAGCATGCACACCAGATTTTTATCGGCCGAAAATTCGCAGTTGGTTGTCGGAAGCATCATACTAACAAGCCTACAATCGGCAGATCGGACGTTGGCCAACAATTTATGGCCAACAATCTGTCCGTGTGTACGGGGCTTAAAGCCCCGTACACACGCACCGATTGTCGGCCGAACGATCGGCCGTCTTTTGTCCGGTGCTGTCCTGTTGGTTGAAAAGTGATAAAGACTGCACACGAATTTTGTTGGCCAACAACAGCCGACTGCAGAAGTGATGTCATGTGATGGTTAACTTTCCGTGTGTTTTTTCTTCTCTGAGCATGCCCAGTCTTGCTCATCTGCTGTTTGTCGGCGGAATTCTGTACTGACTGAGGAACAATCGGCCGTTCTGGTGTTGGCCAACAAAAATTTTAAAGCCTGCACACCAGATTCTGTTCGGCCGAAAAGTCGCAGTCGGTTGTCGGAAGCATCATACTAACAAGCCGACAATCGGCCGATCGGACGGTGGCCGAATATTTACGGCCGACAATCGCTACGTGTGTACGGGCCTAAACTCAGGAAAGCTGCAGATGCACTGTGCTGCATCCAAAGTGCAGGTAAACTGCAGCACATCAGGCCAGGTTTGCAAGATAACTGAAATACATCACAGGTGATAACATTTGCTGCTCAGTGATTGCAGTACTCTAGTCTGCATCTCCCCAAGGTAATACTTAAAATCTGGCCTGTTAGTGGGCCCTGAGAACCGGAGTTGAGGACCACTGTTCTAGGGGGTTGAGAACAGAAAGGGTTCTTTTGCATTTGCAGTTTGAGGGGTGGTAAAACCCCATAGTTGTGTTTTTATCAACCCCGCCACTATTGCACCCTCTAGCTAAAGTGGCCAGGGGTGTACGCATGTCACAGCCGCCATAGGAGTTATATGCCCTGTCATGGTTGTTGGGTGTAGCATCTGCCAAGCATGGCCCATTCAAGTGATTGAGGCCGCTCTGCAATTGCCCTGCAACCTTGCACAATACAGCAAACAAGGGGTTAAAGCAGGCAGAATTGTGTTGCTTTCTCACCACCTGATTTAACCCCTTGGACCCCGAAGAAGCATGGAGTTGCGGAGCACTTGCAGAGCGGCCCAATTTACTTGAATGGGTCGCTTTTTGCAGTAGGCAGAACCCACCAAAAGCAACAGGGTGTTTAATTCCTAAAGGGGGTAGGGATTGTGGGTGGTAAAACCACCCCCCAACTTTGTGTGAACGAGCCCTAAGGGTGCCGCTGCCGAATGCAACTAAGGGCTAATGCACAAGTGCAGCAGGTACTGCTGCCCCTCAGAAAAGCAAACCGAGTGTGTATGACAGGTGGTGAGAAGGCGATATGTTGCCTTCTCACCACCTGATTTAAACTCATGATTACCGTGCAATGCATGCGACTGCGACACAGTAGTACAGCAATTAGAAGTATAAATTAGGTGTGAGGAGATGACACTGTGTCCGGTAAACTTTGACTTCTCCCATGTTTTCAGGTAGTTCTCTACCTCTTTAAGGTTTCCTACTGCTGCTGTACAATGTCCATACATACAGATTAAGAACTGATGCTTAGAATGACATCCACTATGCAGGGTAAGATTACTGTTTTTGTGCATTGTCAGTACACTACATGTAGAATAAGTACAGACACTGAGGATTACATCCAGCATAAAGAACTAGAGAGGTGTTACTGTGCACACATAATAAGATCAAGCATTGAGAATTACACAAGAAAAAAATGGTTCTGTAAAACATCCCAACACACAATAAAAATTGAAACTGGAAATTACAGCAAACATACAGGAAAAGAGAAATGTCACCATGCAGTGCCCATAATTGTATAATTAAAACAGATATTGAGAATTCGAGCTAGCATATAGAATGAAAGTACTCTGATCTGTGCAGTGTCCGAAGAATTGAGCTACTATCCATGTCCGGCAACCTGAAAACTATGCAGGGAAATGGACTAGGTCACATACATCAGGTGACTCTGAATTTTAGGATGAGTGTACATCAGGGTCAGGGTTGGCCCTACCATGGGTCCCGCTGGATCCATTGGACCTAGGCAGAACTTTGAGAGGGGCAGCAAATTGACTCTCAAGATTTTTTTTCCAGCAGTTTTGTGTGTCATCCAGGGGCGACCGCTCCTCTGTCCTATAAAAGGTCGCCCTGCTGCCCTCAACATGCATACTCATTATTTCCAGGCACGAGGGTGCTTGCACACAGTCTAACACCGGCTGTTAAACACCCAAGCACACATGAAGAGCTCAGGTGTGTGTGCTGCTGGGGGTGGGATACCCACAGGAGACAGAGAGCAATGAAAGATCCCTTCCCCACCGGCTCCACCAGCAGCCGATGTTCGGGTTCAGCTTGCGAGGCTTGCATTTCTAGGGCACCAAGATGGGGGAGCGGTACCACAATGGTATGTCATAACATTTTGCATATAGACAAGGTGCTGTTGCATGTAAATCTGACTTCCTGATAAATTTAATTTTAGTTTTAATTACCATGACATAAATTAATTGATTTGGGGGCCTTTTGGTGGGTGTGATTTTTTTTTTTTTTGAGGGGGGGGCAGCTTTTTATTTTGGGACCCAGGCAGCACATTGTCTGGGGCCAGCCATGATTAAGGTGGGCAGACATTCCCGGTTTCTGGGGACAGTCCCCAGACTAAGGACACTGTCCCCGGACCAATTCTGTCCCAGATAGGGTTGCCACCTGTTTGGTATTGCCCAGGTTTTGCACAGTCCATGTTTAGACACTTGTGCTCGGGCCTCTGTCCACCTGTGACCCGGACACAACATAGTTGCAGTCTCATCCATCCATCCAGTAAATTAGTCCTGGGGATGGAGCTAGTGCCCCTCTCTTGCCACTGCCGCCGCCTCGATGATCTCCTTTGCAGTCATTGGTTGCTATCCTAGCAACCAATGACATGCTTTTTTCTGCTGTTCACACTGCATAGTGGGAGGTAAATAGCCCTAGAGTGGTTCCACCTCCCAGCGCCACTCCCCAGCTCTGCTCTCACACTTCCCTCCTTGGATGCATTATGTCCCGGGTCCCGCTGGTAAGGCAGTCTGAATGGATGTGTTAAAGAGGGCTGGAGGCGCTGATATAAGGGTGGGGGGGGGTCTCTCTGATCTCTGGAGATCTCTAAAGAAGGGAGTCGGGTGGGCATTGATATAAGAGGGATGTGAGCTAATGGGGGTCTCTAAGAGAGGGTACTGTCTGCTGAGCTAATAGTTGGTGATCAACCATTAGATCAGCAGCACTCCCCTTAGAGACCCCTATTAGCTCACAGTCCCCTTATATCAGTGCCTCCCCTTCCTTAATAGTAATGCCCATCATTTCCGCGTATCAGTGCCCATCATTGCTGCCTACCAGTGCCCATCATTGCTGCCTACCAGTGCCCATCATTGCTGCCTACCAGTGCCCATCATTGCTGCCTATCAGTGTCCATAATTACTGCCTATCAGTGCCCATCATTGCTGCCCAGTGCCACCTATCAGTGCCCATCATTGCTGCATATCATTGCTGCCTAACAGTGCTCACCCTTGCCGCATCTCAATGCCCATCATTGCCACATATCAGTTCCCATTATTGCCGCATATCAGTGCTGCCTATCAGTGTTCATCATTGCCGCCTATCAGTGCCCATCATTGCTGCATATCAGTGCCGCCTATCAGTGTCCATCATTGCCACCTATCAGTGCCCTTCATTGCCGCATTTTTTAATTTTTGTTTCTACCATCTTACAAGGATACAACATCTCTTTTAGTGCCTCATCACTATGTGGTATATTTACCATAGCAAAACTGAGACAGTTCTAAGGCAAAGTGCTAAATTTTTTGGAGCAATTAGCAGAAACATTACATTGGTTTCTAAAATGATAGCTCCAAATTTAGCACTTTGCCTCCACTTTGCTCCAGTTTTAATTTGATCAATTTGGCCAATTGGTGATATGTATTAAGAGAACTTCTAGTGCAAAACACTTTGCCCCAGAACTTCTCCTTATGCATATAATCCATTGTGTTTAACCACACTGCTCCACTTTAAGTTCTATATGTATTAATCCTATGATCTAATCACAAATAGACCTTCAGCTTTTAGCTTTAACTGGTCCCATAAAAACAGCATGTGCTTGCAATATTAAAGGAACACTCCAGGCACCAAAACTAATTTAATCTAAATGGAGTTCTCGAATAGTTTAACCCCAAAGTCTGTTTTCCAGCACCAATCTCCCAAGAACGGTTTAATCCCATAAAATAAGACAGATCTCAGGGACCTCCTGACACCATAAAAACTTAATTTAGATGAAGTCATTGTGGTGCCTAACTGTTCCTTTAAAATGTGTAGTCCTAAAAAAGTTAGCTATTAATATTTGATTGTTCACGTTCGAAGGTATCCTTTGTGTTGTTACCATGCAATATTTTACTATTCTGAATTGTTAATTTACAGTATATTGTTATTGTTGAACCAAAATTCTTTGGTAAGAATAAAATACAAAATATGCATTGAAAGGTTTTTTCCCTGTATTATCTTCTTAACATCTTCTTAACATTTGGTAGTCATATAAAAAAATAAAAAAAAAACTTTAAAAAGTATCTTTTTTTTTTATCTCATGGAGGAAATGTGAGAAATAACATATATATATATATATATATATATATATATATATATATATTTCAATCAGTCCGTAGACACATACCACATACACTGCATATATAATTTAAGGTAAATATGCTTCTAAAATGGTTTACCATTTGCCAATAAAAAAAAAAAGAAAAATGTCCCCGGATTTCATTTTAAAAATCTGGTTACCTTAGTTGGCTGCAGAGATTCTACACCTTCCTTACCTTTTGGAAATTGTGTTTATTGCAGTCTGTGTCTGCAGTGTGGGGTACGGGTGTTCCTTCATTTCTATTTGTCATCCAGGACAGACCCCTAGCTTGTTCTCTCTATCACCTGTAGCACCCTCCTAGATAGGTTGCTAGATTGTTAGGTAAAGCTAGTTTATGGCTTCTCTGTAGTCAGTGGAACATTGTCGATTGATGGCTATTATGGTATTCACAGGCTACAGCTCTGATTGCGCTTTCCTGCTTTCTACAAAACACTGGGAGTGCTTTACTAAAACTGGAGAATGCAAAATCTGCTTCAGCTCTGCATAAAAACTAATCAGCTTCCATTTGTTTTTCTTTTTTGTCAAAACTTAATTGAACAAACTGAAGTTAAAAGCTGATTGGCTACACCGAACAGCTGTACCAGATTTTACACTCTTCAGTTTAAGTAAATCAACCCCTGTGGCTTTGTTATTGAATATAGGTGTGGAGCAAGCAAATGGCCAGCATGAATATTTATACTGTTCCAGCCAATCCCTGGGAGAGACGGCCCAGATGGTGGCTGGAAAGGGGGGGGAATACATTGTTCTGGACACTCTACTCGAATTTCATTTTGCTGGAATCAAGCTAGGACATGAGCTTATAAATATGTTAACAGGTTAAATAAAGAAGAAAGCCTACTTCCTCTTTTAAGGAACGCCAGAACACCCATTAGGTGCTGCAAGCTCTTCCTTAGTATTATTGGCTGTTTGCTGTTTTTGGTGCTAAGTTGGTACTCTAATCCTACCCGACCATGTGTTTTTTGCCCTTACCGTAGTTCCATCTGCCTTGATCTCTAGGCTGTCATTGTTTTTATAGCCCAAGGATATTAGCAACACCCTCCACCACTAAATAACCACTAATTTGCAAAAAAAAAAAAAAAACTTTACAAATACTCATTTTACATATAGTGGCCCAAAAACGTATGTGAACCCCATGGAATTAATTTCTAATGTTTTTTTAAACACACCCATTAGACATTCACAATGCTAAAGGAAAAAGTAAGTGAACCCAGTGACTAATTACGTCAACAAAAGTTATTAGTCAGTAACTTACATACCTAGAGTCCAATTATTGATATGTATTTGGAGGTGTGCTTTATTGCTACTTTTATTGATAAAAGACACTCACAAATTTTAAGATTGCTGTTAAAAAGAAGGATCAGCTGATGTGAACCCTGACTCGCTAAAAGGAGCTCTCTGAAGACATACAATCAAAAGTAGTTGATATGTGTATAAGGCTGGAGAGGGATACAAAGCAATCTCAAAGTGTTTATTTGTTCACATATTTGTTCTTGCCACTGTAACTAAAGCATTCTCTCTTCTTCTCTATTTCCTAGGGTCTTTCTTTGAGTGTCTACATCACTGCCTGCTTGATGTCCACATCTCCTATTGGTGGAGGTGACACTTTACACTGCTGGGTCCTCCCTAGGCTACAGAGGCAGAAGAATGCATAGGGATGTGAGGAAACCAGTGCCCAAAAAGAAAACAGGTGGGGAAAAATGTCTGGTCCCCAGGACAGGATATTCGCTTTGTTTAAAGAAGAAACTGCAACTTTGATCCATGACACTGCAGGATGGCTACGGGAAAAGGTGTTTGGAATCCAGACTGAGATGTATGGTAATTGATCCACCATGCACTATTTATTTAGCTTTGCTTTAAACTAGATCTACATGCTTTATTCTGTCTGTCCACTGACCAAGAGAATGTCCTAAACATAACCTCCTATTTTACCATTCTTTGGACTAGTTTCTAGTGGAAAAGTGGTTTGGTTTATTTCTTCCATACTGCTGTATCTTTTCTGTGCTGTTCATCCCTTTTTTTCTTTGCTGAGGGAAACATCCTATATGGCTCAAGTCATTTTAAGGGGACTGCAGGGACCACAAATGTTGAAGTATTAATCTATAAAAGGGCTGTAACAGCAGTAATCTCTAGCAGTCTCAGTCTATGACTGTCTCTTCAAGCAGGTCCCCAGTCTCCATACAGGTCTATAATACACTGCCTGGCCAAAAAAAAAAGTTGCCACCTGGAATTAACTAAGCAACTAAACTAAGCATGCAGTAACTAATCCTCTTGGATAGTTACTGCATGTGCCCAAAGAATGAAGTCAGCTGACTACCTCAATATACTAAATGACCAGGTTATTCCATAAATGTTTTTCTTCCCTGATATCACGGGCATATTCCAAGATGAAAATGCCAGCATTCATTGGGCTCAAATTGTGAAAGAGTGTTTCAGTGAGCATGATACCTAATTTTCACACATGGATTGGCCACCAGAGAGTCCAGAACTTAATCCCATTGAGAATCTTTGGGATGTGCTGGAGAAGGCTTTATGCAGTGGTCAGACTCTCCCATCATCAATACAAGATCTTGGTGAAAAATGAATGCAACACTAGATGGAAATATATCTTGTGACATTGCAGAAGCTTATTGAAACAATGCCACAGCTAATGCGTGCTGTAATCAAAGTCAACAAAATATTAGAGTGTGTGACCCTTTTTTTTGGTGGCGACTTTTTTTTTGGCCAAGCAGTGCATGTCTGCAGTCTCTGACTATCTCTTAAAGCATGACCAAAGGCTTTGCCATCTCCTGGCTGCAGTCTCTGACAGCTTTCTGTGGCGTTATATCCACTGCCCAAGGGCCTTTAAGAAAGTTGACCATCATTATATAAAATGTATTTTATTGCTCAGTTACACATGACCTGGTTTGCACAGCACTCTAAAACAGAAACACCAATGCCTAGGATGGCACTGATAACACATAAAAAAAGACTTGAAACAAACCTAGAATAAAAGCAGCCACATAGTTGGAAATCTGCCCCATGCCGACAATCAGGAAGAGAACTGCAAACATCTCCCAGCTAGTTGAAAACACTTGTACAATACTAAAACCAGTCTGGACTGCCATTGTTGCAAAAAGGACCTTCTTTCTCCCAAACCTATAAGAAAAAGGGTCAAAACAAAGACATTCAATAAAACCATAACAAATTAATTTTGATTTATAATGCTATAAACACTTATGCACGATTTAAAAAGTTTTGCAAGTGGCAAAGGGTCAAAGTGCAGTTACCTAGAGGTACCTGCTCACACATACAGCAGCCACCAAGTTTCTGCCAAATGTTTCGCTAAATGTCATTCTGATGCACCAACACTTTTTGGTGGTGTTGAATCGTGTCTCTCCATCCCACTTTCTGTACATTGGCTCATTATTATAATGTACCAAATCACTGGCCATCAGAAATATGTGCCAGAAGGATAGGGCTTTGTCCCTCAGCACATTTGGACGTAATGGGGTTGATTTACTAAAATTGGAGAGTGCAAAATCTGGGGCAGCTGTGCATGGTAGCAAATCAGCATCTAACTTAAGCTTGTTCAATTAAGCTTTCAGAAAAAAAAAAACACCTGGAAGCTGATTGGTTTCTTTGCACACCTGCGCCAGATCTGCACTCTCCAGTTTTAGTGAATCAACCTCAATGTCCGAGACATGGGGGCTTACTTTTTGCGGAAAAAAAACATGTATTCCAGGCACTTTCTCCTATGTGCCGACTAGGAGGGTCCACTATAGTTACATGTTTAGTCACAGTGTGAACCCAAGCAATGACAATTCAAATGAATCGGAAATACATTTCTGGGGACATTCTGTACCCAAACACTGAAAAGTACACCATTGCTTTTGCTATGATTACCATTGGCTGTATATAATCAATTTGTGTGCCTTGTGCCAAGCCCCCATGAGTGTTTACAATATGTACAGTATCTCACAAAAGTGAGAACACCCCTCACATTTTTGTAAATATTTTATTATATCTTTTCATGTGACAACACTGAAGAAATGACACTTTGCTACAATGTAAAGTATTGAGTGTACAGCTTGTTTAATAAATTGTATTTATCTTCTACATTTGTGCATATACTCTTCTTAAAAAATTCTTTGTTGGATGGTTTTCTGCCTAAAAAGTCCCGAACCCAGGGGAGCCCCCTTCTTTCCACAGCTTGTATAACAGTGTAAATTTGCTGTCCCCTCAAAATAACTCAACTCACAGCCATTAATGTCTTAACCGCTGGCAACAAAAGTGAGTACACACCTAGGTGAAAATGTCAAAATTGGGCCCAAAGTGTCAGTATTTTGTGTGGCCACCATTATTTTCCAGCACTGCCCTAACCCTCTTGGGCATGGAGTTCACCAGAGCTTCACAGGTTGCCACTGGAGTCCTCCTTCACTCCTCTATGACGACATCATGGAGCTGGTGGAGGTTATAAATCTTACGCTCCTCCACCTTTTGTTTGAGGATGCCCCACAGATGCTCAATAGGGTTTAGGTCTGGAGACATGCTTGGTCAGTCCATTACCTTTACCCTCAGCTTTTTATGCAAGGCAATGGTCAGCTTGGAGGTGTGTTTGAGGTCGTTATTTTGGAATACTGTCCTGTGGCCCAGTCTCCGAAGGGAGGAGATCATGCTCTACTTCAGTATGTCACAGTACATGTTGGCATTCATGGTTCCCTCAATGAACTGTAGTTCCCCAGTACCGGCAGCACTGATGCAGCCCCAGATCATGACACTGCCACCTTCATGCTTGACTGTAGGCAAGACACACTTGTCTTTGTACCCCTCACCTGGTTGCTGCCACACACTCTTGACACCATCTGAACCAAATAAGCTAATCTTGGTCTATTCAGACCACAGGACATGGTTCCAGTAATCCATGTTCTTAGTCTGCTTGTCTTCAGCAAACTGTTTGGGGGTTTTCTTGTGCATCATCTTCAGAAGAGGCTTCCTTCTGGGACGACAGCCATGCAGACCAATTTGATGCAGTGTGCAGCGTATGGTCTGAGCACTGACAGGCTAACCCCCCACCCCTTCAACCTCTGCAGCAATGCTGGCAGCATTAATACGTCTATTTCCTAATAACAACCTCTGGATATGACGCTGAGCACGTGCACTCAACTTCTTTGGTCGACCATGGCAAGGCCTGTTCTGAGTGGAACCTGTCCTGTTAAACTGCTGCATGGTCTTGGCCACTGTGCTGCGGCTCAGTTTTAGGGTCCTGGCAATCTTCTTAAAGCCTAGGCCAGTGATGGCGAACCTTGGCACCCCAGATGTTTTGGAACTACATTTCCCATGATGCTCATTCCCTCTGCAGTGTAGTTAAGCATCATGGGAAATGTAGTTCCAAAACATCTGGGGTACCAAGATTTGCCATCACTGGTCTAGGCCATCTTTATGTAGAGCAACAATTCTTTTCTTCAGATCCCTTAGAGAGTTTTTTGCCATGAGGCCCCATGTTGAACTTCCAGTGACCAGTATGAGAGAGTGAGAGCGATAACACCAAATTTAACACACCTGCTCCCCATTCACACCTGAGACCTTGTAACACTAACAAGTAACATGACACCGGGGAGGGAAAATAGATAATTGGGCCAAATTTGGATATTTTCACTTAGGGATGTACTCACTATTGTTGCCAGGGGTTTAGACATTAATGGCTGTGTGTTGAGTTATTTTGAAGGGACAGCAAATTTTAACTGTTATATAAGCAGTACACTCACTACTTTAAATTATAGGGGACAGCAAAAATGTGAGAGGTGTACTCACTTTTGTGAGATACTGTCTATATATATATATATATATATATATACTAAAAGTAGAGAGAGTCACTCCTGCACTCATCCACTTCTCACCTCACCGAGATCACAGTAGCGGACTCCCAATTAATCCACCGATAATTAACAGAAAAAAACGAGGATGAGATCTCTGTATATTGCAATTAATCTTCAATTGGAAAATCCATCTTCATATGCAATAAATATGCTAGATATCTATACAGATATGGACTGGGTAATGTGTTAGGAACGAAAGGATGCCAAATCATTTAAAGGAAACTAAAATTATTAACCTACAGAGGGCTGAATTCAAAGACACCCTGAAAATCAAAGTGAAAAAATGATGCAGCAGGCTAATCCATTTTTCTGAAATTTAATTGCAGCAACTCAAAATGGTACTCAGTAGTTTGTATGGCCCCCACGTTCTTGCATGCATGCCTGACAATGTTGGGGCATTCTCCTAATGAGACAAAGGATGGTGTCCTGAGGCATTTCCACCCAGATCGGGACCTGGGCATTACTGAGCTCCTAAACAGACTGAGGTATAACCTGGCAGCATCAGATGGACCGAAACATAATGTCTCAGAGGTGTTCTATTGGATTTAGGTCAAGCAAGCGTGGGGGCCATTCAGTGGTAGCAATTTGTTCATCGTTTAGAGCATAGAGTCTGATAATGTGTCCAAGGATTTAATCCCCATACCTAATGGCAGTCAGGGGGCCATTGTCTAGCTTGTAGAGGCCTGTGCATCCCTTGTTGGATATGCTGGAGGTCACTTTGTAGGGCTCTGGCAGTGCTCATCCTTTTCCTCCTTGCACAAAGGAGTAGATACCGGTCCTGCTGATGGGTTAAGGATCTTCTACGGCCCTGTCCAGCTCTCCTAGAGTAACTGCCTGTCTTCTGGAATCTCTTCCATGCTATTGAGACTTCTGGCAATGGCACATATTGATATGCTATCCTGGAGGAATTGGACTGCCAGTGCAACCTCTATAGGGTCCAGGTATCGCCTCATGCTACCAGTAGTGACACTGACCCTAGCCAAATGCAAAACTAGCGGAAAACAGTCAGAAAAGATGACATTTCAACAAAGTGGACTAGCCTCCTGCATCATTTTTTCACTTTGATGTAAAAAAAAATTATCAACCTACAGAGAGCTGAATTCAATGACACGCCTAAAAATCAAACAATGTGGCATCCTTTTGTTCCAAACACTCTACCCAGGCCATATTTGTACAGATATCCAGCATGATATTTTTCCCCATTGAGATCGGATGAGTTTTCAAAGTTTTCCCTTTAATTTTTTTGAGCAGTGTGTGTATACACACACACACACACACACTATATTACCAAAAGTATAAGGACGCCTGCCTTTACACACACACACACACACACAAACTTTAATCGCATCCCAGTCTTAGTCTGTAGGGTTCAATATTGAGCTGGACCACACTTTGCCGCTATAACAGCTTCAACTCTTCTGGGAAGGCTGTCCACAAGGTCTAGGAGTGTGTCTATGGGAATGTTTTACCATTCTTCCAGAAGCGTATTTGTGAGGTCAGGCACTGATTTTGGAGAGAAGGCCTGGCTCGCAGTCTCTGCTCTTATTCATCCCAAAGTTGTTCTTTTGGGCTGAGGTCAGGACTCTATGCAGACCAGTCAAGTTCCCCCAAGACTGGGATGCCATTAAAGTTCATGTGTGTGTAAAGGCAGGCAACCCAATAATTTTGATAAATAAGTACATAAGTTAAAATGCAGGGACATTTAGAGCCAGATGCCCTAAAGAGCAGCAGAAAAAAAAGAAGGGTTATAACTCCTGTCAGATTTTTTTCCCCACCTGTGTTCCATTGCTGAGATTTTCTGGGGACAACCAAAAATTGGAGATTTTCTTTTACTTTCACTTTCAATAATAATGATAAACAGGACAAATAGAGAGGGTGAATCGCCTTAACGGGGGCACAAACAGCAACAAAACTGGCAGGGGTTCTACTTCCTCTGCACTCTATCCAAAACGAAATAAAAACATTTTTGCCTTTGGTTATACTTTAATGTCTCTACTCTTTTACAAAGCTTTGTTTACCTACTGCATGACCAACTAAATTATATCCCATGCATCATCTAAAAAAAAATTTATACATGCATGTTCTCTTTAAGAATCACAATTGCATAATAAATTCCCAGAAGAACTAATAATATTACCTGTCAGAGAGCTGTCCCGAAACAAATGAGCCTGTAAGAACACCAGCAAAAAATAAAGATGTTGTCAGTGGCCCCTTCCAATCATTGTCACAGACTATGTCCCACTGTAAAATAAAATTAGAAATTAACTCATATACACAAAGACAAGCATGATGATGGGAAAGATAGCAAAATGCCAGGTAACTGGAATTAGTCAAAATTATAAATCAGGCTTTCAGTATTGTATTTCTTTTAGAACTCCTCTCCTAACACATCATTACCCTAACTAGACTTTTGTGTCTATAATTTCGGCCGAGAATATAGTATATTTATATACAGTATACACAACTAGGTAGGTCCCTGTAACCACCATAACTTTTGAAAGGTTACTATTGGTTGGTACATATACTGCACCTTTTTATTGCGCATTATACTGCCAACTTAGTGCATTTAATGTTCTAAGAATTTTACAATGCCTCATGGGACGTGTAGTCCCTCAAGAGCTGGGGGGGGCCATAGTTTGGATATCCCTGTTCTAAAGGAACAGAATCCAATCATGATTGGATGGTTGAAGTGAACACAGATTTACTGGACCAAGTGATTGTTCTGATCCTGTAGTCAATTAACATATAACCCAGTTTAGGCTAAAGGCCGATTCACACCAGAATGCAGTGCAGGAGAGGCACATTCCTTTCCAAACCACGTTCAAAAGCATTGGCCTTGAGATCTGCATATGGGTACCAATGTATTGTTAATGGCACCCCAAATGTAGATCACAAATGCAGTGCATTTGCAGGTACCAAAATGCATGGCCGTTTGGTGTGGTGTGTTTTTTATATTATAATTTAATTAAAAATAAGTGAACAGCATAAATGTGAACGCACCTCCAATTAACCAAACTGTGTAAAACAAACCAAATAACCAAACAAATAGTGACAAACAATGAACAAACCAAGTATATACAGAAAGCAGGGAATGCAAAGTGTAGTCATAACAGAGCTAGGGTCATACACGGGGGAACAAGCAGAGGGAGCTGAGAGCAAAACAGGACAGGGAGAGGTTAGCAGGAGATGGAGAGAGCAGGTGGGAAGGGATTGGGATCAGGCCGCAGGGTCAGGGTCCAGGAAGAGGATACAGGAACACAAGAATGCAGGTCAGGGGCACCAGGAGACAGACACCAAGGCAGGGAGGAAGAGCACAGGCAGAGTTTAATGACTGATTACATGAGATGACATGAGCTTCTGGCTGCTGAGGGAATCCCACTAGTGGACACTGGAAATACAGTCTATAGATCTGCGAGCCACAGTGCCACCAGCAGGGGAACCCTTTACTGACATTTTTAGACGTTCCCTGCAGAAAACACAGCGTAAATAGAAAAGTACACTGGACCAGATTAACAAGTATGATAAGTGTACATATTTATGTAGACATAAAAGTAAAGCACACCCAAGATAAGGATTTTTAATTATCTTCTATGATGGTTAAAGCTATGATTGATTGATGCATAGTCATCTAGAGCAGTGGTTCTCAATTCCGGTCCTCGGGACCCACCAACAGGCCAGGTTTGCAAGATAACTAAATTACATCACAGGTGATCTCATTTGCTGCTCAGTGATTGCAGTATTCTAGTCTGCATCCCCCAAGGTAATACTTAAAATCTGGCCTGTTAGTGGGTCCCGAGGACCGGAATTGAGAACCACTGATCTAGAGAACAGACTTTTTTCTATTCTCACGATAACCTCAGGGAAAACTTTTTAAAGCAGGCAGCTCCATTGTGAGTCTGGTATGACCTTTAGGTAGTGCGGTATGAGATAACATTATTAGGTATTTAAATGTATTTTCTGATAACCACCCTGCATTCCACCTAAATACCAAAGTTTTAAAACCCTCAGGGCCAGCCTTATAATGTTGGGGTGTAGTCAAACATCAGACTAATAATACAATAGACTCAATTCACAAAGCACACCACATCAACCATACACCACTGTGAGTTTTAATTTTCTCTCCTTGTGTTGAGCATCTGAATGGCTTTGCTCAGTTCTGTCAATGGCGTTGCACAGTACAGACTCTCCCCGACTGCACAGAGTACAGGAGGCTTCACAGGCAGCATCATGCAATACTTGTCATAACAGGGCCAAGGTGGCAGGGAAGACATGTGGTAAAGAAATCCTACAACACACTTGGAAGTGTCAAAGTTGAAGAAAATGGCTGCTCTGTTACGCAGAAAAGGCATGACTGAAGTATAGCTGATGTTGCGGCTGACTACTACCCTTATACCCTTATATCACCCATCACCTTGAATAACGACACAACATTTCTTGGATTTAAATGGCCATAGCAGCCCTTTATTAACAATGATAAGGAACAATAGTAACCTTTTCCATTTCACGTAAACAAAAATTTTCCATCCTAGTATCTGACTGCATATATGTCTCAGGTTAATGAAGGACATTTTTCTATCGCATTGTCTGCATCAATCACCACTTTAATATCCTAGCCAGGGCCAGACTAGGGATAAAAACCAGCCCTGGAAATAATTTCATACCAGCCCCATAGCATTATTATACCAGCCCAACAGCAGAACGTCATTATTTTCTTGTTCATAAAAGGGAAAACCATGAATTTTAAAGCACATTTGAAGAGTGTCCTATATAAAGATAAGACAGATATGAAAGCACATAGTGCTTTATATTACCTCTTGTATCTCTTGACCGTCCCTCTTAGATTGTAAGCTCTAGCGAGCAGGGTCCTCTGATTCCTACTGTATTAAAGTGTATTGTATTTGTACTGTCTACCCTCAAGTTGTAAAGCGCTGCGTAAACTGTCGGTGCTATATAAATACTATATAATAATAATAATAATAAGAGCAAATGTTGGTTAAAGTGGTAAAAGTGTGGATGTGGTACAGGAGGTGGTCAGAGGCTGTGTGGACATGGTACAGGAGGAGGTGATCAGAGGCTGCGGACATGGTATAGCAGATGCAGGGGCCGAGGGCACGGTACAGGAGATGCAGTGGCTTCGGGCATGGTACAGGAGATGCAGGGGTGGCAGGCATGGTACAGGAGATGCAGAGGCTGTGGACATGGTACAGGAGATGCAGAGGCTGTGGACATGGTACAGGAGATGCAGAGGCTGCGAACATGATACAGAAGATGTCAGAGGCTGCAGAGGGGTCTTACTGGGCTGTGATGAGGCACATGCCACCGCTGGATGGAACACTACTGCTGTCTTACATTTAAAAATGACGCCGCCCAGCGCCATTACGTCACTGCGCATGCAGCGGTCTCCCGAAAATGGCCAAAGATGTATGGGCTTTCCCAAGAGGCGGCGATGCATGTGCAGTTGACATGTCAGCTTGAGCACGGCCACAGACACATTTTTTACGCACGTTGCTGCCCTCAAAGCAGCCCCAGGGCAGGTGGCTGTGCCGGCCTAACGGGAAATTTCTCGGTATCCCACTAGGCCAGTCCGGCCCCGATCCTGGCCCCTACCCGCAGTTACACCAGCTCAGGGAATTCTTACCAGTCTTCACACCTGATGCAGCCTAATGACCGAGAGCCCCTAACTTCCTTAGTAGGGAAGGTAGCCATACCGAGATGGGCCCAACCTGGTACACTCTACGTACTGTATTTTACTATTCTGACCTTCAGCAACCTGAGACCCCTGCCTACTGCTATGACAAAAACAATCTCAGAATTGGCTGGTAAACACCCCTGTCACCCACTTATGTTAACCTCTTCCCGTCTGCGCTATAGCCGAAAGACGGCTACAGCGCGGACCCTAATTGCCGAGAGGGCGTCCATGTACGTCCTCCCATACATGAGCTGCCTGCGCGCAGCTCGCTCTGTAATCAGCGAGTCCATGAGACTCGGCTGATCACAGATCGGAGTAAGGGACCGGTCCCAGCCCCTTACCATGTGATCAGCTGTCAGCCAATGATAGCTGTTCATGTAATGTAAACAGCAGCCGGCGATCAGCTTTTTTTTTCTCCTCACGCTGTCAGTGTGAGGAGAAAAAAAAGCCAATCGCCGCTGTTGTCAGAGGGACATCGGTCCCAAAGAGGAGAGGAGCATCTGTGCCCACCAGTGCCACCTACCAGTGTCCACCACCGCCACCTGCCAGTGCCCCATCATCAGTGCTGCCCATCAGTGTCACCTCCCAGTGCCTATCATTGCCCATCAGTGCCACCTATTAGTTCTATTCAGTGCCGCCCATCACTGCCACCCACCAGTGCCACCTTATCAGTGCCGCCTTATCAGTGCCGTCTTATCAGTGCAGCCTATCAGTGAACATCAGTGCTGCCTCATCAGCGCACATCAATGAAGGGGAAAAATTATCTGTCTGCAAAATTTTATAACAAACTATAAAAACTGGGGGGTTTTTTTCTTTTAATTTTCGTTTTTTTGTTGGTTCGAGGAAAAAATAAAAACCCCAGTAGTGATTAAATACCACCAAAAGAAAGCTCTATTGAAAAAAAATTATAAAAATTTAATTTGGGTACAGTGTTGCATGACTGCGCAATTGTCATTCAAATTGAGACAGCGCTGAAAGCTGAGAATTGGCCTGGGCAGAAAGGGGGTTTAAGTGCCCAGTAGGCAAGTGGTTAAAGATATCACCAATAGAGAAACCAACCTACA
Organism: Pelophylax lessonae; assembly: GCF_965119305.1. Lineage (NCBI taxonomy): Eukaryota > Metazoa > Chordata > Amphibia > Anura > Ranidae > Pelophylax > Pelophylax lessonae. The sequence continues at coordinate 360,741,739 of NC_138771.1, read as the reverse complement.
AATCATCGGTTCCAAGAAATGAGGAGAGGGAGGGCAGGCAAATGTCTTCTTGATGCTGCCTAGATCTGCACAAACCCAAACGCAACCCTTCCCTTGCCCTTGGACTACTGCTGCCACACCCAGCCACACCCTACCCCCCATGGTACCCAATAAGGCAGGCCCTACTATATTATAACAACCCAACATACTACCTCATAATTTCAGCCTACCCAGTAAACTCATGCAGGCCCTCCAATTATGCTGGGCATGCAGTTACTGACCTCTTCTTGACTGAAGTATAGCTGATGTTGCGGCTGCCGTGGCACATCACTACCTACTCTTATACCAACCCATCACCTTAAATAATGACACATCACATTTCTTGGATTTAAATGGCCATAGCAGCCCTTTATTAATGATAAGTAACATTATTAACTTTTTTAATCCATTTCAGGTAAACAGAATTTTTCCCACCTAGATGTATCTGACTGAATATAGGTCTCAAATCTTGATGAAGGACGTTTTTCATCCTGGCATCAACCACCACTTTAATATCCTGGTCCCTAGCCGCAGTTACACCAGCTCAGGGACAATATTCTTACCAGTTTTCTCACCCGATGCAGCCCAATGACCTATAGCCCCTTAGTAGGGAAGGTACCCATACCAGGATGGGCCCAACCCATTACACTCCACATACTATATTTTACCATTCTGACCTTCAACAACCTGGGACCCCTGCCACAGACACTCAAAAGTAAAAACCTTACGCCCGGACGGCCTGCCACAGCCGCAAGGCCCTTTGCAGAACCTCCTGTAAGCCCAAAACCACATGTCGATCCCGACAGTGGTCAATTGAACTCTATCCCCTCGTAAATAAATCGAATTATCGCCCTCCAATTCCACTTGGCGAACCACCAGTCCCCCATTGTGGTCAAAAAATCTAGCCACCTTCTTATTCACCTTAATCCTCACCTAGTTGAGCCTGACCATCGATCGTGCTATGCACCAGGAAACCCTGCCAATGATGTCCGACCACACCAGATGGTGTCAGGGAAGGAAGACTGCGAGTGTAGGAAATCCAGCTGGATGTCCTAATTCAGTTCATCTGGCATATCGTTGAATCTCTGGCAACACCCTAGACCACAGCATGCCAGGGGCCCCGATCCACCCATTCCTAGCCTCACTTAGTGGAAAACCCAGCTGCCTGCCTTTGGGCCTGACTGATGCCCTCTTAGCACCCTGATAGACATAACAATGTCCCAGTAGCCACATCAAGCAAACCGGGTCTGAAAAACAAAAAGCAACAACATTACCATGAATCAACCCACCTGTGACAACAACCTCAGAACCACCATGAACCACCATGCTTACACAACAAATCACACAAACGAGTCACAAAGACACCCTGACTCTCAAAAGGGAAGAACACAAGGTATAAGGACACACACGGACCATAGACGTTGTGGACGAACATATAAACGAAAGCTTTGAGATTCCCAATGACCAATTTGTCTGAGAATCTGGTTGCTTAGACCCCAACAAGCTGCTTCAGTGGCAGCCCCTATCCGGAATGAGTGTGAAGAATATTCTGATGGTGAGAAACCCCCTGCCAACAAGCACTTCCGAAAAACTGAAATAAATTGATTCCACGACAATGCTGAACCATCGGCATGTAATGAGAAAGGCCCAGGCCCCAGAGACCGTATGTTTTGCCAATCCAGCACCACCGAGACCCGGCACAATGAGAAACCTGAAACTCTGCTGAGCTCTACTTGATTTTCCCAACCCAACTGATCAGTTTTTGATTTCAGAATGATAAGAGTAACCCTGTCTTTCTGAGCCACCACATCTGAAAAAGCCAGTTCCCCAGCTGTACTCCTTGAGGTGCCAACCAATTCCCTCATCCGCAGTGCCCCAAAAAAGGCCAACACGAAGGCCGTACGAAAGAGTTTACCCCAAAAGAGGTAGAACAGACGTGGGGCAAGGAAGGCGGCAGGACTCACAGTAGCATCGCGAAAAACAGGATGGCAAGATTCCACCACCCTCCGGCCCTTCCGGTATCCCCTCAAGGCCATACCAGCCAGAAAGGATTAGGTTATATTCTCAACACCAGCTAACTTGAACATGAAAGCCAAGCCTGCCATTTTGCGGCTAATCGCGGAAACAGATACACCCTCCTCACAATTTCATCAGATGAAGTACAGCAGCACATGAAACCGGTCCTCCTCCCCAAAAACAACCATCCTTCACACTTACCAGCTCCTGCCACTCACACCAGACTCATTCATACACTGTCCATGTAGACTCCACAACTGATCATTGGATCAAATCTGCTATGGTTGTAAACCAACGACCGAGGCACGGGATTCCAAGCTCCCCTGCTTCCGATGCCAACTGCCAGAATCTGTCCCACTGCAATCGAGAAAGCGCATCAGCCACAATTTTCTCCATGCCAGGCACATGAACAGCATACACAAAAGCATTCAAACTCAGACCCTGCAAAACCAAATGCCTAAGCAGAAGCACCACCGGAGGGGAAGAAGCGGATATTGAATTAATGGCGTGTACCACATCAAGCTTGTCACAGTGAAACCGTACACGTCGGTTCTGGAAGTCCGGGCCCCACAATTCCACTGCCAGCACTATCGGAAACAATTCCAACAGTGCCAAATTCTGAATGAATTCCGAGCTGCTCCAGGATTCCGGCCATCTTCCCGCGCTCCAATAGCCACAGAAATTAGCTGCAAGCCCCACCGAGCCTGTTGCATCCGTGTACAAGTCCAAATCATCACTAGACACCACTGATCCCATCCAAAAGAACGACCCTCTCAAGAAACATCTCCCATACCGGCAAATCCTCCCAATGTTCCCTATGTAGTCTCACAAAGTGGTGCAGCACATTGGCCCCTGCGGTAGCGGGAGACAACCGCCTGCAGAACACCTGCCCCATTAGCATGATGCGACATGCAAAGTTAAGCTTACCCAATAAGAATTGCAAAGCCCGCAACCATACTTTAGAGCAACGGAGAGCAGCAGCGACTGCCCCCCCCCCCCCGAAGATCCCCCATTTTTTCAAGTGGCAAGCAGCATTCCAAGCTACTGGTATTAATGACAATACCCAAGAACTTCTGTGGTAGGACCCTCTGTCTTATCTGCTGCCAACGGTACCCCAAAGACCGGAAACACGTGTTGGACCGTAGCCAACAAAGTCAAGCAAGTACGATTCCCAGGAGGGCCAATAACCAGAAAATCATCCAAGCAATGTATGATCGACTGCAGCCCTGACAAATCTCAAACAACCCATTCCAAAAATTAGCTAGAGTTCAAAATAGGAAGATGAAGTAGTGCAAGCCATGGGTAGGCACCGATTATTGAAATAGCTGCCCTTCTCCCACCACCAGCAACATAAGAGACGAAGACCACCTCTATATCCGTCTTGGCCATAAGGGTCCATTTCCAAATCTGCGCACTCATCCTACTGCCTCATCAAAGAAAGCATAAGACAGGGTGCACAAAAAGGTGGGGGTAATGGCGTCATTAACAGATCCGCTCTTAGAATAAGAAAGGTAATGAATAAGGCAAAACCTATTGGGTTCCTTTCTGGGAACAACCCCCAAAGGAGAAACCACTAAGTCATCTACTGGAGAAGAAGGAAACAGGCCGCCATTCTCCCCAAGGACACCTCTGTGCGCAATTTTTCTGAAATTAGTTAAGGATGTGCATGGGCAGATTTCAAGTTAGTTGCTACAGGAGGGGTACTGGATAAAGTACACGGAATCAGGAAGCCATCCCTGAAATCCTGCAACAGGAACTGTGCAGCGGCCTTATTCGGATACCTACTTAGGTACAGCACCAGGTTTTCCATCCTCACTGGCGTCCTCCCTTTTTCCAGCGTCAGTCGATTTACTCCTTCCCTGTTTGAAGCAATTAGACAAGGAATGTGATCCTCCACAACTGGAGCATTTGTGGCAAAAACAGCAAGATCCCCCAAATCTACAAGATCGTTTGTTAAACCGGCAGCAAAACCCCTTGCGCTTGTCAGCCGACAGTCGAGGCAGCAGCACCGCTGGCCTCACAAAGAAAGGGGGTGAGGGCAACTCTTGCTTGTTACATAAGTTTCATCCACAAGTCTATGTCCTTGTGATCCCACCTCAGAGAGGGCCTCACAGCCTTCCGCTGGCAAAATTGCTCATCATAGCACAAACACGCCAAACCCCCATAAACTCTCTGGGCCTCACTAATAGAGTTTAGGTAGCAGAACAAAGCCAAACAGTGTGTGTTCCAGTGCCCTTTCCCCAATAATGCTGGCCAAAATCATAAATGCCTGAAGTCAGATGGGAAATGTCCTAGGGATGAGCCTTTAATGCCGCTTTTCTTCTTCCTCCTTCTTGCTCTCGTTGGGCTTGACCTTATCCAGATTAAACTTCTCCAATGGCAACAGCGAAAATCTCCACTCAGTCCCCTTTCCAAATATTTTCCCTAGTCTCCACCTTAAGGCCTTCGAGAGGGCCCTCGAAGCAGACGTACACCTCACATCTGGTAAAATCCACCAGACGGTCACCATCATGGGCCGCATCTCTTTTTTAAAATCCATTGCTGTGACGACAGGCGGGACCTGGGTTTCCGCCATCAGTTACCAGCACGGGGGGGGGGGGGGGGGTGACGTCGGGCCAGTCATATGGTCCCGAATCCCGAGTAAAGAGGGGTGACAAAATAGCAGACTTCTCACCTGGGTCCCGCCTATGATGGGAATTCCTCCCAGCCCCAGCAGCCTGAACAGGAGTCAGCCTCTTCGCTGTAGGGTCCCTGATGGGGCTCCCAGATAGGCAGCTCCCACTAGGTGATGCTGATACCTGCCCTGACCCCTGCAACACACCGGAATTTAGACGTTCAACCACTGAGGACCAAGTTCTCAATGTCCTTCATATGGAATCCTGAGAGATAGGAGCATGTCGCAGAAAGTAAATGTCTTTCAAGTGTCTTCTTGACGCTGCCTGGATCTCCACTGACCCAAAAGCAACCCCTCCCTTGCCCTTGGACTACTGCTGCCACACCCAGCCACCCCTAGCCCCACTCTGCCCCCATGGTACCCAATAAGGCAGGCTCTACTATATTATAACAACCCAACATACTACCTCCTAATTTCAGCCTACCCAGAAAACTCAGTCATGCAGGCCCTCCACTTATGCTGGGCATTCAGTTACTGGCCTCTTCTCAACAAACAGCTATACCAAGTTGAGGGAGCAAACACTTTCTCTCACTGTGCCTCTCTTTTTAACAGATGTTTTGAAAAGATATCTGCCAGACAGTAATAATACAGTTTGCAATCTCTCAGATGTTCATTGTGAGAAAGCAGAAAACGTGATCATTGTGTAGAATTGCAAAGCAGGAAACAAAAGCTGCCCATGTAATGAGCAAATGTGGTTTTCTTCATATAAATTTGACATTAAAAATATTTTTTTTTTAAACCTTAATCCATATCAATACAAATATTCACATTAACCAGACCTCTTTTATATGTATATTCTAAATATAATTAAAAAGACTACATATTACCTTAAAATCGTTGTAAATGTTCAATTTTATTTTAATTTAAAAAACAAAAAATAAACATGCCTATACTTATCTGCTTTGTGCAGTGGTTTTGCACAGAGCAGCCCACGATCCTCTTCTTCTGGGGTCCCCCGCCGGCACTAATCCAACAGTACAGGCCCCCAGCACAAACCCCACAGTACAGGCCCCCTAGCACAAACCCCACAGTACAGGCCCCCTAGCACAAACCCCACAGTATAGGCCCCCTAGCACTAATCCAACAGTACAGGCCCCCTAGCACTAATCCCACAGTACAGACCCCCTAGCACTTATCCAACAGTACAGGCCCCCTAGCACAAACCCCACAGTACAGGCCCCCTAGCACAAACCCCACAGTACAGGCCCCCTAGCACAAACCCCACAGTACAGGCCCCCTAGCACTAATCCCACAGTACAGGCCCCCTAGCACTAATCCCACAGTACAGGCCCCCTAGCACTAATCCAACAGTACAGGCCCCCTAGCACTAATCCCACAGTACAGACCCCCTAGCACTAATCCAACAGTACAGGCCCCCTAGCACAAACCCCACAGTACAGGCCCCCTAGCACAAACCCCACAGTACAGGCCCCCTAGCACTAATCCCACAGTACAGACCCCCTAGCACTAATCCAACAGTACAGGCCCCCTAGCACTAATCCCACAGTACAGACCCCCTAGCACTAATCCAACAGTACAGGCCCCCTAGCACTAATCCCACAGTACAGGCCCCCTAGCACTAATCCCACAGTACAGACCCCCTAGCACTAGTCCCACAGTACAGGCCCCCTAGCACTAATCCCACAGTATAGACCCCCTAGCACTAATCCAACAGTACAGACCCCCTAGCACTAATCCCACAGTACAGGCCCCCTAGCACTAATCCCACAGTACAGGCCCCCTAGCACAAACCCCACAGTACAGGCCCCCTAGCACAAACCCCACAGTACAGCCCCCCTAGCACTAATCCAACATTACAGGCCCCCTATCACTAATCCCACAGTACAGGCCCCCTAGCACTAATCCAACAGTACAGGCCCCCAGCACAAACCCCACAGTACAGGCCCCCTAGCACAAACCCCACAGTACAGGCCCCCTAGCACAAACCCCACAGTATAGGCCCCCTAGCACAAACCCCACAGTACAGGCCCCCTAGCACTAATCCCACAGTACAGGCCCCCTAGCACTAATCCCACAGTACAGGCCCCCTAGCACTAATCCAACAGTACAGGCCCCCTAGCACTAATCCCACAGTACAGACCCCCTAGCACTAATCCAACAGTACAGGCCCCCTAGCACAAACCCCACAGTACAGGCCCCCTAGCACAAACCCCACAGTACAGGCCCCCTAGCACTAATCCCACAGACCCCCTAGCACTAATCCAACAGTACAGGCCCCCTAGCACTAATCCCACAGTACAGGCCCCCTAGCACTAATCCCACAGTACAGACCCCCTAGCACTAGTCCCACAGTACAGGCCCCCTAGCACTAATCCCACAGTATAGACCCCCTAGCACTAATCCAACAGTACAGACCCCCTAGCACTAATCCCACAGTACAGGCCCCCTAGCACTAATCCCACAGTACAGGCCCCCTAGCACAAACCCCACAGTACAGGCCCCCTAGCACAAACCCCACAGTACAGGCCCCCTAGCACTAATCCAACATTACAGGCCCCCTATCACTAATCCCACAGTACAGGCCCCCTAGCACTAATCCAACAGTACAGGCCCCCAGCACAAACCCCACAGTACAGGCCCCCTAGCACAAACCCCACAGTACAGGCCCCCTAGCACAAACCCCACAGTATAGGCCCCCTAGCACAAACCCCACAGTACAGGCCCCCTAGCACTAATCCCACAGTACAGGCCCCCTAGCACTAATCCCACAGTACAGGCCCCCTAGCACTAATCCAACAGTACAGGCCCCCTAGCACTAATCCCACAGTACAGACCCCCTAGCACTAATCCAACAGTACAGGCCCCCTAGCACAAACCCCACAGTACAGGCCCCCTAGCACAAACCCCACAGTACAGGCCCCCTAGCACTAATCCCACAGTACAGACCCCCTAGCACTAATCCAACAGTACAGGCCCCCTAGCACTAATCCCACAGTACAGACCCCCTAGCACTAATCCAACAGTACAGGCCCCCTAGCACTAATCCCACAGTACAGGCCCCCTAGCACTAATCCCACAGTACAGACCCCCTAGCACTAGTCCCACAGTACAGGCCCCCTAGCACTAATCCCACAGTATAGACCCCCTAGCACTAATCCAACAGTACAGACCCCCTAGCACTAATCCCACAGTACAGGCCCCCTAGCACTAATCCCACAGTACAGGCCCCCTAGCACAAACCCCACAGTACAGGCCCCCTAGCACAAACCCCACAGTACAGGCCCCCTAGCACTAATCCAACATTACAGGCCCCCTATCACTAATCCCACAGTACAGGCCCCCTAGCACTAATCCAACAGTACAGGCCCCCAGCACAAACCCCACAGTACAGGCCCCCTAGCACAAACCCCACAGTACAGGCCCCCTAGCACAAACCCCACAGTATAGGCCCCCTAGCACTAATCCAACAGTACAGGCCCCCTAGCACTAATCCCACAGTACAGACCCCCTAGCACTAATCCAACAGTACAGGCTACCTAGCACAAGACCCACAGTAGTGGCCCCCTAGCACAAACCCCACAGTACAGGGCCCCTAGCACAAACCCCACAGTACAGGCCCAGCGTACGTGGTGCCCCCAATGCAGAGATCAGCGTGCGTGCCCCCAATGTAGTGACCAGCATACGTGGTGCCCCCAATGCAGAGATCAGCGTGCGTGCCCCCCAATGTAGTGACCAGCATACATGATGCCCCCAATGCAGAGATCAGCGTGCGTGCCCCCAATGTAGTAGTGACCAGCATACATGCCCCCTGTCAGGGAATCAATACCCTGCGCAGGCGCATTGGCGCTGCCAACCGGCGAATGCCTATGCGCTTGCGCGTACGAAGAGGCACCTTGAATAGCTCGAGGCTACCTTACAATAGCTCAAGGCTACCTTGCAGTAGTTCGAGGCTACCTTGCAGTAGTTCGAGGCTACTTTGGAAAAGTCAGAGGCTACCTTGGAATAGTCAGAGGCTACCTTGGAATAATTAGAGGCTACCTCAGTATAGCTGGAGGCTACCAAATTGGCCTATTTAAACACAGCTGTCACTACAGGAAGTTGCTGTGTTATCTTCAGCTCTCCTGTTTCCTGTGCCTGTTTGTAGTCTGCTGTTCCTGTTTACCTGACCCGGCTTGTCTTTGGATTCTTATTACCTGCTGCCCGCCTTTGACCTTGGCTTGTCCTGACCATTCTCCTGCCTGATCCTGATCTGTTTATCCGCTACCGGCTATTGGTCCTGGACCTGATCCTGGCTCCACCAGGGAATCCGGGGGACCGCGACCTGGTGTTAGCAAGCAGCCAAATCCATCCATCTTGGGCCCCTGGTGAAAACCGGCTAACACTTAGACTCCGCGCCTCTGGTGAACCTGTGCCACGCCAGTTACCCGGTAAGCCACTCCTCTTACGTCAGGCTCTGCCACATTACCCCGTGACAGTATAACACAGCCATGACTGAGCCTGCTAGAGGAGCCTCTCCTATGGATGACATCTGCCAGCATCTCGCGGCCCTTACCCAAGCCGTTAAGTCCCTGCAAGAGGGCTATACCCAGTTGGAGGGTCGTGTTCAGTCCCTAACCTCCTCCCCAGATCCTGCAGTTTCTGCTGCTTCCATGGCTTCCTCTGGGCATCCCTTGGGTCCAACGGTGTTGATGCTGCCTCCTGAGTCAAGGGTCCCTACGCCGGAAAGGTTTTCTGGGGATCGGAGCAAGTTCAGAGCCTTCCGCAATGCCTGCGAGCTATACTTCTCCCTGCAACCCCGAACCTTCTCCCTGGAAGCAACCAAGGTGGGGTTCATCATATCCCTGCTTCAAGGTGAACCTCAGTCCTGGGCTCACCGCCTGCTTGAAGAGCACAGTAACCAGCTGGACACCATGTCGGTTTTTTTTTAAGCAATGGCGCAGTTGTATGAAGATCCGCAGCGTACTGCTACCGCAGAAACCGCGCTCACCGCACTTCAACAAGGCCGTAGAGCCGTGGAAGATTACGTCACTGACTTTAGGCGTTGGAGTACGGACACTCACTGGAACGACGCAGCCTTGCGACATCAGTTCCGCCTGGGTCTGTCAGAAAGTTTGAAGGATGAGCTGGCCCGAGTGGGCATTCCTGAAACCCTGGAGGCATTAATCGCCTTGGCCATACAGATAGACCGCCGGCTCCGTGAACGCAGGGCAGAGAGGTCCACGCAGCAGACCCGTCCGGTCTGGATGATGCCACGGGTCCCTAATCCCGTCCACACCTTCTCCTCTGGTTCCCGTCCCAGCAGCACAGCTCCGGTTACTCCTGAATCAGATACTTCAGAGCCGATGCAACTTGGGCTCATGCGTCCCTCCTTATCAGCAGAAGAACGCTTACAGCGACGTCAGAACAATCTGTGTCTGTATTGCGGAGAAGCCGGACACTTTGTACGCACATGCCCAGCGAAGATGCTTAAGTGTCTTTCTATATCTCCCTCAAGTTACCCAGTTTCTGGCAACAATACCACTCACCTGGCTCTCTCTATCTCATTCCAGCTTCCAGAAGGCCTGATCCCGGTCACCGCTATAATTGATTCCGGGGCATGCAGCTGCTTCATTGACCTCACCTTTGCTGCACAACAACGCATCCCACTTCGACCCAAGTCGCAAGGACTTTCCATTTTCCTAGCGGATGGGTCCCACATCAAGTCTGGGCCAGTAACTCAAGAAACCCCTCCATTGCCTGTGGCCACCCTCGAAGGTCACAAGGAGTTGTTGTGCCTGGATGCCATCTCTTCTCCCTTGTTCCCCGTTATTCCGGGGTTACCCTGGTTACAAGCGCACAACCCGCAAATAAATTGGACTTCTGGAGACGTCAAGTTCCAGTCCCCTTACTGCCAGAATCATTGCCTGCCAGTACGCTATAGTGCTCCTAGCACTCTACTTTGTATGGACACTGATAAGGAGATACATTCCTCTGTCCCATTACCCTATCATGAATATCTGGATGTCTTCAGTAAAAAAGGGGCCGAGACTCTACTCTCCCACCGCCCCTATGATTGTCCGATTGAGTTACTCCCGGGGGCCGAGATCCCTTTCGGACGTATCTTTCCTTTGTCTGAACGGGAATTGGGTACCCTAAAGGACTATGTAAAGGAGAATCTTGAGAAGGGATTCATCCGACCCTCTACTTCTCCGGCAGGAGCTGGGATCTTTTTTGTAAAGACCATTCACTTCGGCCATGTGTGGACTACCGCAAATTAAATAAAATTACGGTCAAGAACCGGTACCCCCTACCCTTGATTCCTGAACTCTTCCAGAGATTAAGAACCGCCGCTATATTTACCAAACTGGACCTGCGGGGAGCCTACAATTTGGTCCGTATCAGGGAGGGGGATGAATGGAAGACAGCATTCCGCACCCGATTCGGTCATTATGAGTACTTGGTAATGCCTTTCGGGCTCTGCAATGCCCCGGCCACCTTCCAGCACTTCATCAACTATGTCCTCAGAGACTATCTGGACATCTTTGTGATTGTCTACTTGGACGATATCCTGGTCTTTTCTTCCTCCCTGGCCCAGCACCGAGAACACGTTAAAAGAGTACTCCACTGACTCCGGCTACACAGGCTCTATGCAAAACCTGAGAAATGCGAGTTTGAACAGCAGAGTATCCAGTTCTCGGTCTAGTAATCTCCTCTGAAGGGGTCAGAATGGACCCTCAGAAGGTCTCCGCCATCCTGGATTGGCCCGCACCTGTGGATAAGAAGGGGATTCAGCGTTTCATAGGATTCGCAAATTTCTACAGGAAATTTATCAAGGGGTTTTCCTCTATCATCGCCCCTATTACCCTGCTCACCAAACAGGGTACCCGTTTCCACTGGTCTCCCGAGGCTCAAGTCGCATTTACAACTCTAAAGGAGCTGTTCACTTCGGCCCCTATCCTCAGCCACCCAGATCCTGCCCTACCTTACATCCTCGAAGTGGACGCCTCGGAAATCGCAGTAGGAGCAGTCATCTCCCAGCGTCAAGGCCTCAAGGACCTGATCCATCCGGTGGCTTTTTTCTCCCGTAAACTTTCTCCTGCGGAGAGGAACTATGATGTAGGGGACCGGGAACTCCTTGCCATCAAGACCGCCTTGGAGGAGTGGAGGTACCTGTTGGAAGGGGCGGCTCATCCCATACTTATCTACACTGATCATAAGAACCTGGAGTATTTGAGGACGGCCAAACGCTTGAGACCTCGCCAAGCACGATGGGCACTTTTTTTTTCCAGGTTTTTATTCCATATAACGTACAGACCCGGTTCCAAAAATACGAAACCCGATGCTCTCTCCCGAATGTACGACAGTTCTAAAGGAATCCTTGTACCTGACACCATCTTGACCAAAGGTAATTTCCTGCTATTACAGTCTGACCTTCTTACCTCTCTGAGACAAGCCACAATAAATGCTTCCCATCCTCCTGGAACTGTACTGGTACCCAGAAATGGATTGCTATGGAGAGGAGATCAAATTTTTGTTCCAGAAAGTGCCCGGGTGTCCATCCTGGGACTTTGTCATGACCACCCAATGGCTGGTCATTTTGGGATTCACAAGACCCTAGATCTGGTTCAACGCACGTTCTGGTGGCCCGACTTAGAGAAATGTTGTAAGCAGTATGTCTCCTCCTGTACTATCTGCACACGAAGCAAGACAACCCGAAACAAGGCATGGGGCCTGCTCAGACCACTACCAGTCCTTGACAGACCATGGAAGATGATTGCCATGGATTTCATTGTGGAACTTCCTCCTTCAGACGGTTATTCTGCAATCTTCGTGGTAGTGGACCGTCTGTCGAAAATGGCTCATTTCATACCACTGAAGGGCACACCCTCCGCGCTCGAGATGGCGCAGGTCTTCATCAAGGAGATTGTAAGACTCCATGGGGTTCCAATGGACATTGTGTCGGATAGAGGTGTTCAATTTACTTCTCGCTTCTGGAGAGCTTTATGTGACTCATTGAAGATCAAGTTGTCAATGTCCTCTGCATACCATCCCCAGACTAATGGGCAGACTGAGAGGACCAACCAGACCCTCGAGCAATATATCCAATGTTTTACCACCTTTATTCAAGATGACTGGGTCTCGTTACTACCGTCAGCGGAGTTCGCATACAATAATGCCAAACACTCGGCTACAGGTCAGTCCCCATTCTATGCTAACTATGGGTTTCACCCATCCTTCTTGCCCTGCTTTGTTCCTGAACCTACAGTGCCAGCAGTCCGGGATATCATGGAGTTCCTTAAAGAGAACAACAAATTGTTACAGGATGCCATGACCAGGGCTCAGACCGCCAATAAAGAGGCCTTTGACAAAAGGAGGAGAGGTGAGTTGGTTCTTCAACTTGGCAACCTGGTATGGTTAGCCACTACCAACCTCCGATTGACATGCCCTTCCAAGAAACTGGCACCCAAGTTTATTGGCCCGTTCCCGGTGAAGAGGAGATTAAATGAGGTATCATACGAACTAACTCTACCCGATTCCCTCAAGATCCATCCGGTCTTCCATGTATCACTTTTGAAACCTGCAGTACCTGATTCCTTTCCAGGTAGAAGTTCGGAACCACCTGCTCCTGTCACCATCAACGGGGACGAAGAATTTGAGGTGGAGGCCATCCTAGACTGCAGAAGACGGAGGAATCAGTTACAATACTTGGTTAAATGGAGGGGCTACGGCCCCGAAGAGAACTCCTGGGAACCGGTACAGAATTTCCATGCCCAAGAATTAATCCGAAATTTTTTTCCGCAACCATCCCCACAAAAGGAATCTTTTGGGCACCCGGAGGTTGCCCTTAAGGGGGGGGGCAATGTCAGGGAATCAATTCCCTTGCGCAGGCGCACTGGCGCTGCCAACCGGCGAATGCCTATGTGCTTGCGCGTATGAAGAGGCACCTTGAATAGCTAGAGGCTACCTTACAATAGCTCAAGGCTACCTTGCAGTAGTTCGAGGCTACTTTGAAAAAGTCAGAGGCTACCTTGGAATAGTCAGAGGCTACCTTGGAATAATTAGAGGCTACCTCAGTATAGCTCGAGGCTACCAAATTGGCCTATTTTAACACAGCTGTCACTACAGGAAGTTGCTGTGTTATCTTCAGCTCTCCTGTTTCCTGTGCCTGTTTGTAGTCTGCTGTTCCTGTTTACCTGACCGGGCTTGTCTTTGGATTCTGATTACCTGCTGCCCGCCTTTGACCTTGGCTTGTCCTGACCATTCTCCTGCCTGATCCTGATCTGTTTATCCGCTACCGGCTATTGGTCCTGGACCTGATCCTGGCTCCACCAGGGAATCCGGGGGACCGCGACCTGGTGTTAGCAAGCAGCCAAATCCATCCCCACCATCTGGGGCCCCTGGTGAAAACCGGCTAACACTTAGACTCCGCGCCTCTGGTGAACCTGTGCCACGCCAGTTACCCGGTAAGCCACTCCTCTTACGTCAGGCTCTGCCACATTACCCCGTGACACCCCCAATGCAGAGATCAGCGTGCGTGCCCCCAATGTAGTGACCAGCATACATGATGCCCCCAATGCAGAGATCAGCGTGCGTGCGTGCCCCCTTCAAAGCTGTCAGTGACAGTGTGTTGGCCGGGCGGGCCCCCCTGAGGCATCACGAACTTACCTCACAAGTCACGACTGCGAACTTCCGAGTCCCGACTCCCGACCACTCCGACTCCTCACGCGGGCGAGGCGGCAGCTCTCCTCTCTCCGGCGGGCGGGAAGGGGATCACGTGACGCCAGGGCGGTGCACCGCCCCCACTCGTCACGTCACCAGGTCCCGGGATGTCCTCCTGTGATTGGTCCAGTCTGGACCAATCACAGCCAGGACACCAGAAAAATGGGGAGTGTTGGGGCGCATTGCTCTGCGCCCCGATGACCCCCAATCGGCGCACGTGCGGTGGAAACCCCCCCCCCATACCCACCACTGGGTCCGGCACCCCTAGTGGGCTAAAAATTGCTTTTTTTTTATCTTTTTTGTTTTTCTTCTTTTTTTTGGGTGGGCGGCGCCCCTGTGCCCCCTATGGACAGGCCGCCACTGTGAGGACACAAAAAACATTGTGAAAGTACACAGGGAGAGACTAACATGTAGCTCGAAGCTCCAGAATGCTCAGCATCCAAAATCTCAAGTATTTTATTAGTGGCTGCTCACATACGAGTTCTTGGGCATCTGTAGTTCGATACCTGATCCTCCAAAAGTTACACGAGCTACTTTTGATGCAAAGCCAGCTAAAAGTGGGCTAAAAATGTAATTTTTTTTTTTTTTTTTAATCTTTTTTTTTTTTCTTCTTTTTTTTGGGTGGGCGGCGCCCCTGTGCCCCCTATGGACAGGCCGCCACTGTGAGGACACAAAAAACTTTGTGAAAGTACACAGGGAGAGACTAACATGTAGCTCAAAGCTCCAGAATGCTCAGCATCCAAAATCTCAAGTATTTCATTAGTGGTTGCTCACATACGAGTGCTTGGGCATCTGTAGTTCGATACCTGATCCTCCAAAAGTTACACAAGCTACTTTTGATGCAAAGCCAGCTATTTTTGGTATCAAAGACTTGAGAGAAAATGCCTGAAAATGCATGAATCAAGCATATTATCTTGTTTTCTCAGGCGTTTTTTAGCTTGTAAGAACTGGTCTCCTTGCCCGAGTGCTTTACATTGGCTAAAAACAAAAAAGCCTGAAGCTTAAATTCACAAGTAATAGCTTGAAATACACTTATAATATGCTCATCTATGCCTGAAAATTACTCTGCACAGGTGTTAATGTAAAATTAAGCTAGGAGTTGCTGTGAAAATAAACTTAATACCTGATTCGATCAGATCAATTCGATTAAGGGTCCTTTCACACAGAACGGAGTCCGCTCTGCTCAGCGGGGGGATCAATCAGCCGATCCCCGCTGAGCAGGCGGATGACAGCTCCATCTCTGCTCTGTGTGCGGAGACAGAGCGGTCAGATCCCTGCTGTACTCTATGTCCGTTCTCATCCGATCCGATCCGCCAGACGAATGGAAAATAGGGTTTCCATCCGTCCGGATTTCACGGACAGGATCAGAATTGGATAGCAGCAGGTGTCAGCGGAGATGTCCCGGCTGAAACCCGCTGCCCCATAGGGATGCATGGCGCATCCGATCTGGTCCGCCTGAAAAACTGACAGGCGGATCGGATCGCCCGTGTAAAAGGGGCCTTAGAGATTACATTGCAGAAACATAGCTATAACCTGTAATTTAAGACCATAAGTTAAAATTGTATCTTAAAGCGCACCCACCCTAATTTACAACAATTACTGCAATTATTGCTGATCGCATCCCCATTCATTTTCGGATCATTTTTTTTTTTACTTTTTTTTTTTTTCCTTGAAGAAAGTGGTTGTACTGGGGTGATTCCTGCAGCTAGAGGCATCACCCCCGAACCATTTTTTTAGAGCCAGCGGTTGGCTTTTAACAACTGATACCATTATCCCAGCGAGCAGGAGGGGACAGTCCACACCCCCCCCCCCCCGGCTCCCTCCCGCTGCCTTTCCGTGGCTCTGCCTGGTGTGTCTGCCAGATGGTTAGAGTCCC
Source organism: Pelophylax lessonae (assembly GCF_965119305.1). NCBI lineage: Eukaryota > Metazoa > Chordata > Amphibia > Anura > Ranidae > Pelophylax > Pelophylax lessonae. The sequence goes on along the minus strand of NC_138771.1, from coordinate 360,725,495 downwards.
GAACGAAGCCAGATTCTGCTTGATCGGGTCTATGATCATGTAACCCGGAAACGACGTCACGTCCAACCAACAGCGCTGATTTAAAAAACCGTCAGTATTCAAGAATGCAGATTTCGGCATTTTGAATACTTTGAAGTGAAGTGGAGGGGTCTGGGGTCTTTTAGACCCCAGATCCCTCCATAAAGAGTACCTGTTGCTGCCTATTACAGTCACAAGGGATGTTTACATTGCTTGTGACAGCAATAAAAGTGATCAGATTTTTTATTATTTTTTAAACAGTGTTAAAAATAAAATAAATAGGAAAAAAAAAAGTTATAGCGCCCTATCTCCGTGAGCTCGCGCACCAAAGAAAACGCAATGTGTAAGCCGTGCCCGCAAATGTAAACGGTGTTCAAATCACACATGTGAGCTATTGCTCTGATCCTCAGGACGAGAGCAATAATTCTAGCAAAAGACTTCCTCTGTAACTCTAAACTGGTAATGGTTAAACATTTTTAAAGCGTCGCCTATGGTGATTTTTAGGTACCGTAGTTTGTCGCCATTCCATTCCAGTGTGCGCAATTTTAAACTGTAATATGTTAGGTATCCATTTACTTGGCGTCACATCATCTTTCACAATATATAATATTTGACTAATTGTACTGTTTAGTTTTCTTTAAGTTCAGCAAAGTGTATTTTTACCAAATACATTGCATTTGAAAGACCACTACGCAAATACCGCGTGACAAATATATTGCAATGACCACCATTTTATTCTCGAAAGTCTTTGCTAAAAAATTGTTTTTAATGTTTGGCGGTTCTAAATAATTTTTGAGCAAAATACACTGATTTTATCTTGTTAACAAAATGTGTTAGAAATAGGCTTGGTCCTTAAATAGTTAATAAAGTATTTTGAATTGAATCCAATAAGCTTCCAAAAAAAAGTACTTCCTCCACTGGATCCACCACCACCAAGTAATCCAAATCTGTTTAACAGATGTTAATGACTCTCAAAATCTAAACTGCATCAAGGAAACATTTCCACACTGGTCATCTCCATCATTACTCTTGAAAATGAATCTCTGGAAAGCCACTCCCTCTCTTCCAGGTAACTCCTCAGTACCATCTGCCACAGCACATCAGTGCGTGCAGGTACAGTAAGTACCCTTACAAAAGAACTTCATTAAAATAGTCAGGGACTATTTTTTGTTTGTTGGTTTGCTAAGCAGTCCCTGACTATTTTAATTTCTATTCTGAATCTAAATCTGAACCTGAACTAGTGTCTCAGCTTTTCCATCAGGCTCCACCCACTCCAGCGTCATTGGTTGCTCAAAGGCTGTCGGCTGTGAAGCCAATTGCATGGCAGGGAGGGAGCAGCAGCAGCGAATATGCTGCTCTGCAACACTGTGTACAGGGACAGGCACTTTGCCTGTCTCTCAAGTTTTGTTATTTACAATCCTGAGGTATTTATTTTTTGGTTTATTGCATTAATAGCGCCTCTTCGTATAAGTGCCGCTATCAAGAACTTGGCGCAGACCATTTTAAAGGGCCATAGCGCCCTAAAACAATCATTTCTTTATTGAATTCCATTTAGTATGCTCTAATATCATTTGGAGCCATTCCCAGAGCTTTGATATATGCTTTTTATCCAATGTACTGTGTGGATAATTAGATGTAAATAACCTACTGGATCTTAAAAGCAATTTGTATACATGTCTTTCTACCTGGCATCGGATTAAAGTCCCATGCTCTTTCATCTGTCGATCCAGCAGAAAGAGAAGCCTCAAGAGATCACATTATTACCACACACCTGTAGTAAAATCTTGGTGCTCGATATGACTCTCAGCTACATGCCACTTGCACTGTGTCTTTTGTACAAGTATGTAACATGCAAAATGGTATTTGGTCTGAATGCTTTGTAGTCTTGTTTTTTGGGGCAATAAAAATACATTCTAGCTGTGAGGGTCCTATATAGAGTATATACCTTGGAATATTACAAGATTTGATTAATTGTCCCAGATCACAAAAAGAATGTTGTAAATTTGCAATTTACAGTAAAAGCAATATTACTGTATATACAGTATATCTAGCAAATCTGTTAAGCATCTCTCCTATTGCATAGGGGTTTTAAAGAGGAACTACAATCTGCTCACATCATTTGTAACAAAAACATCTTGGCTGCTGTCTCTTCACTTCCTGGATTTACACACACACACACACACACACACACACACACACACACACACACACACACACACACACACATACACATATAAACAGACAGACAGACACTCACACCACTGCTTGCCTGCACATTTCTCCTTTCTTGATGAATACTCATGGATCTATGCAGTCTCCTGTTGTTATCTCCATCCTCATCCAGTCCCCTCCAGCTCTCCTTGGCTTTTCTATGACTCATCCCTCCCTCCCTTGCCTACAAACTCTCATGAGAGTGAGAGAGAAAGCTGTGCATGATGTCATTAGCCTAGGCCAGTGTTGGTGAACCTTGGCACCCCAGATGTTTTGGAACTACATTTCCCATGTTGTTCATGCACTCTGCAGTGTAGTCGAGCATCATGAGAAATGTATTTTCAAAACATCTGGGGTGCCAAGGGTTGCTATCACTGGCCTATGCTAATGACCAGACAAGAAAGTGGATGTGGGCTGTATAAAGTATTTACTGGCAGAGGATATCCAAAGTTAAAACAATAAGGGCAGAGGATTTAATAGATGGAAAGATTAAAAAATGACTGAAGAGCCTCTTTAAGTATCAATGAATATGTAACAGTAGACAAATCACATACTTTAGTTATATCAATTGTATTACTATAATGTGACAACATTATCATAGATTGTAAGATCCTTGAGGGCAGGGACTGATGTGAATGTACAATATATACTGTATGAAGGTGTTGCATACATTGATGGCGCTATACAAGTACCTGCAGTAAATAAATAAAATAAAACATAGGCCCTCATTAGGTGATGAATGGAAAATATTTAGTATGGTCATCTACAGGATAATGTAGCTAAAGTGTGTTATGCATAAATACAAGCTGTACCATGCTGAGATGGTGGATTACTGTATAAATGGATAGCATTATAGCTAAATTCATAGAGATTATAAATTCCACAATTATCCCACAAAAATAAACCCTAAAGTCCAACAAGAATTTACAGATAGTTAATAATACATTTTATAGGTCAGGAAACAATGTAGAATATTTTGCCTAAGGGGCAACAACTAAAGCTTGCAAATTAAAAAATAATGCCTCACCTTAACCTCTTGCCGACCGCCCACCGTAGTATTACTGCGGCAGGGCGGCTTGGCTGCGCAAAATCACATAGTACTACGTGATTTCATGCAAAAGGTCTCGGCTGTGCACGCGCGCCGCTGGAGCCGCGCTCCCGCTGTGTTTAGACACAGCAGAAGGCGTCCACGGGAGGAGCGGCGGCAATTGCCGCAGGCCTCCCGCGATCGTCAGAGAAACTGACAGAAGACCCGCCTGCTTATGTAAACAAAGCAAGTAAGTCTTCTGTCAGACAGGCAGGGTGAGATCAGGAGTTTCAGCTAAGCTGAAACCCCGATCTCTCTGTGCCTGTCACAGAACTATACCCCCACACATTCAGTAAGCATTGTTAGGCATACATTAACCCCTTTGATCATCCCCAGTGTTAACCCCTTCCCTGCCAGTGTCATTTATACAGTAACCGTGCATAATATTTAGCACTGATTACTGTATTAATGTCACTGGTCCCTAAAAAGTGTCAAAAATGTCAGTTAGGGGCTCGATCTGTCCACCGCAATGTTGCAGTCCCGCTAAAAAACGCTGATCGCCGCCATTACTAATAAAAACAAAAAAAAACAAAAAATATTCCAAACATCTTTCCCGTAGTTTGTAAACGCAATAACTTTTTCGCAAACCAATTAAAATAAGCTATATGGGATTTTTCTTTCCCCAAAAATATGTAATAGAATACAAATTGGCCTAAACTGATAAAAAAATTAGATTTTTTTTAAAAATTTTATTGGTAATGTTTTATAGCAGAAAGTAAAAATGATGTCGCTCTTTTTTTTGTTTATAGCGCAAAATCTAAAAACTGCAAAGGTGATCAAATACCACCAAAAGAAAGCTCTATTTGTGGGGAAAAAAAGGGACATCAATTATATTTGGGTACAGTGTCGCACAACTGCGCAATTTTTCGTTAATGTAACACAGTGCCGAATCGCAGAAAATAGCCTGGTCATTAACGGGGTAAAACCTTCCAGAGCTGAAGTGGTTAAGATCCACTACCTACATAGATTAGATTGCACAGAAAATTATTCCAAAGACGAATGGGTAAACCAGAGACCATCAAAATACTGTGCCTGGTCCCACCAAAAGGAATAAAGAGATAACAAGTTGATTTCTTGTCATCAAAATCCGTGCCTGGGTTTTAACTGATATTGGGGGAAAGCATTCATTTTCAGCCTTCATATTTTACTTCCCGGAGGCATTGTACTGGGCTGCATGGCAATCTGATGAGTCTGATCTGATTGGGTAAAGTGGCAAAACTAGGATCAGTCATCATATTGGGGGACTTCAATTATCCCGACATTGACTGGGTAGAGGGGACTACACACTCACAAAAGGCCCGTCTATTCACGGAAACCTTACAGGATAATTACATGTCACAGTTGGTGGACTCTCCGACTAGAGAAAACGCAGTCCTGGATCTATTGATCACTAATGACCCAGACCTAATCTCGGAGGTTGGAGTCCAGGACTACCTGGGCTCTAGCGATCACAGGATGATCACATTTAGAGTAAATAACAATATAACAAGGCAAGTGGGGAACATAAGAACCCTAAACTTCAGAAGGGCAAACTTTCCAAAATTGTACTCATTGATGCAAAGGGTAAACTGGGACCAAACCCTAGGAACACTGACCACAGAGGAAAAATGGGAATGCTTTAGGAACATATTAAGCAAATGCATCTTGCAGTGGGAAATAAATTTAGAAGAGACAAAGCCAAACCTGGCTGGCTAAACCATAGCGTTAAAAAACTTATTAGGGGAAAAAAATTGGCCTTCAGGAAATATAAATCAGAGGGCACAGTATCGGCTTTCGACCAATACAAGGAGGCAAATAAGAAAAGTAAACACGAAATCAAGATGGTTAAAATAAACTTTGAGAGACAAATAGCGGAGGATAGTAAAAAAAAAACACAAAGAAATTCTTTAAATATATCAACAGCAAAAAAACTAGGGCAGAGCATATTGCACACATAGTCAACGATGATGGGAGGATGGTTACAGAGGACACTGAAAAAGCAATCGTGCTGAATGTTTTTTTCTCGTCAGTATATACACAGGAAAAGGAGGGGTACACTGACCATGACGTTATGGTTAGTAGTAACACACAGGACTTGCCACTATGGCTTACAGAGGGTGAAATCAGGGAAAGGCTGGATAAACTTAACACAAACAAATCACCAGGCCCGGATGGCGTACATCCGAGAGTACTCAAGGAACTCAGTAAGGTTATATCCAGACCACTGTTCCTGATCTTTGCTGACAGTATTAGGACAGGAGATGTACCAGGGGAGTGGAGGAAAGCAAACGTGATTCCGATATTCAAAAAGGGTCAGAGGCATATACCGGGAAATTATAGGCCTGTCAGTTTGACATCAATAGTATGTAAACTTCTGGAGGGGATGATAAGGGACTATATCGTAGAGTTTGCCAAAGACAACAAAATCATCACCAGTAACCAGCACGGGTTTACAAATGGGCGTTCTTGTCAAACCAATCTCTTAACATTCTACGAGGAGGTGAGCTGTGAGCTAGATAGGAGCAGACCAGTGGATGTGGTGTACTTAGATTTCGCTAAGGCGTTTGATACAGTTCCCCATAAGCGCTTAATTTATAAAATAAGGTCTGCAGGTATCGACAGCAGGGTTTGCTCTTGGATACGGAACTGGCTAAAAGGCTGTGTCCAAAGGGTGGTAATAAACAGCGCATACTCAGACTGGTCTGAGGTGGCAAGCGGGGTGCCCCAAGGCTCAGTCCTGGGACCAACCTTGTTCAATTTATTCATAAACAGCATTGAGGATGGGATCAGTAGTTCGATATCAGTTTTTGCAGATGACACAAAATTGGGCAGGGCAATAACTGCACAGCATGAAGCAGATATCCTACAGGATGACCTGGACAAAATAACGGAGTGGGCAAGGACTTGGCAAATGAGGTTTAACGTGGAGAAGTGTAAGGTTTTGCACTTGGGGACTAAAAACATAAAAGCACAATACACGTTAGGAGGGGAACCCTTGGGGGAATCAAAAATGGAGAAAGAGCTGGGAGTCTTGGTTGATGATAGACTAGGCAATAGCATGCAATGTCAAGCGGCAGCTGCTAAAGCCAGCAGAATATTGGCATGCATAAAGAAAGGGATGTATTCCAGAGATAAGTCTATAATCCTTCCACTTTATAAAACTCTGGTCGGACCGCATCTGGAGTATTCTGTCCAGTTCTGGTCGCCAGTCCTCAGTAGGGATGTGTTGGAGCTGGAGAGAGTCCAGAGAAGGGCAACTAAACTAATTAGGGGATTGGAGGACCTTAATTATGAAAAGCGTCTGCAATCGCTTGATTTATTATCCCTGGAGAAGAGACGCCTGAGGGGGGACATGATAGCAATTTTTAAATATCTCAATGGGGATCTCAGCTTAGAAAAAAAGCTGTTCAGTCGAAGGGATTGCATGAGGACTCGAGGGCATACAATGCGATTAGAGGAGAAGCGTTTTAACCTCAGACAACGAGGGGGGTTCTTTACTGTTAGGGCTACAAGATTGTGGAATTCTCTACCACAAGAGGTGGTTTCTGCGGGTAGTATGGTGGCTTTCAAATGACTCGTAGACGTACATCTCAAGGATCAGAACATTCAGGGCTATGTGAGATGATTACAGCCACACACACCTACACAGGTTGAACTGGATGGACTATTGTCTTTATTCAACCTCACCTACTATGTAACTATGATCATTTGTAAGTAAAGGGCCTAGGGAGTCCACTGGGCAGCTAGTTTGGCTATGTCAGTACCCTTTCCTATGCATCCTTTTACTTGTTGGGATACCTGATTTCAGGAACAAAATACATTTTTAGGAATACAATTACCATTTTGAGGTCAATATCCTTTTTTATACGTCACATCGACAGAATCCTGTGTGTGTGTTTTGGACTCTGGGAATGGTGAAGAAATTCATCAGGCCTCTTCTAGTTCACCAAATGGGTTTGTCTTTCCAAGAAATATACTACTTTTCTCTGAACATTCACGATCAAAGCTGTTTACAACTTTCAAAGACTGGTTTACCAATTTACCAGTTGAACTGGTGAACCAAAGGCACTCCCAAAAGCAGCACATGAGGAAATTGCATTAAAAAAAAAAAAAATAAACAGTACACGTCTTTATAAATAGGGCCTCCCAGTGTATATGCCAATTTGTTTCTATAAAATACTGAGAATTGGAACAAACAGCACGCAGTCAGGAGATAACAAAATCAGCCTTTGCTGCAATATTCATCTTTAACCGAGATTTGTCCATTGTCACTTTTTTCTACTGCTAGATTTCCTCAGTCTGACCAACCCACTTCCTCTGAGCCCAGGTCATGTAAAGCCTCGTACACACGATCAGATTATCGAACGATCTGTTGTCCCTTTTTTGTTGCATGCTAGTCTCATGTGGAAAGTGAAGAGGTTACTTTCATATGAAAATTCCCGTACGACAGAATTCAACTTCAGAAGTGATATCATGTGTTGAATAGTTTTGTATGTGTTCTTTCGTTTCTGAGCATGCCTAGTCTTGCTCTTTTGATTTTTTTCCGACAAAAACTGTACTAATTAAACGAAAATCGGACGTTGTGTTGACATACGATAAAAATTTCATAGCCTGCACATCCAGTTTTTGTCGTCCGAAAATCCGTAATCGGCTGTCGAAAGCACTAACAATCCGAAAATCAGTAGATTGTTCTTCGGACGAAATTTTCCTTCCGATTTTTGAATCGTGTGTATGGGCCTTTTCTTTTCCTATCAGCATGCTTCATGTCAGCACATTAGTTCCTAGTGACTCTTCTTAATCTAACACTCCAGCCCTGCTGTACAAAGACTGCAAGAGGCTGATACCAGGTCAAACACATACTTATATACATACTTACACTGCTTGAAATTAAAAAATAAATATAATGTCATATCAATGATTACAGAGCTGCAATAATGAATGTTTCTTATATTAGCCTAGAGTTCAGTTTTAAGTGACTACATGGACAGTATGATCAGATTATATAACTGCCACATTTTAGGGTCCTTTCACACGGCCGCTCCGTGTGTCCGCAAATCATCCCATCCGTTTGCGGATGATTTGCGGACATAATGTAAGTGAATGGCATTGCGGATGTCAGCGGAATAACATCCGCTGACATCCGATTTTCCTCCTTTCAGTTCTGTTCCGTTTTTTCGAATGGAACAGAACCCTATTTTTTCATCCGTGTAAAAAACGGAAAGGAAGGAAAATCGGATGTCAGCGGTGTCATCCGCTGACATCCGCAGTGCCATATACTTACATTATGTCCGCATATCATCCGCAAATGGATAGGATGATATGCGGGCACATGGAGCGGATGACAGAAATGTCATCCGCTCCGTGGAAAAAAAAAAAAAAAAGTCCCGCAGCGGACCTTTCACATGGAGCGGCCGTGTGAAAGAAGCCTAACAGTGGCAAAATAAATACAATGTACCAAGTGGCATAAGAATGTCATGGAATAGATACAAAAATAAAAAAAAAATCACAGTTACAGCAGTAGCCGCAAGCTTGTTTTAATATCTATTTGTCACCATTTTGGGAACAGTAGAAGCAATTCAGTTGGAAAATCTAGGCACATGATGACAGCATTTGCCTATGTCGCATCCTTTTTGGCCCCCAAAAACAGGGTGAACTAGCATTTCACCTTAGGGTGTAGTTCTCAGTAATAGTGGAACAAAGTGTACATATCGATTCCTGTCACTTTTAGAAACAAGATATGGAGTTTATCAACTCTCACTCAATACTTCTAGGAGAGAGGGTTATGGCACAGGACATCCATGGACTAGGAAGACTCTAAGGAGACAAGAGTACCTGCAGCATTCACCGATTTGGAACCTTCTGAATAACCCAGCACTCTGTGAAATCAGTTTGACTGTAAAGGCCCGTACACACGTAGCGATTGTCGTCAGTAAATATTTGGCCAACGTCCGATCGGCCGATTGTCGGCTTGTTAGTATGATGCTTCCGACAACCGACTGCGACTTTTCGGCTGAACAAAATCTGGTCTGCATGCTATAAAATGTTTGTTGGCCAACACCAGAACGGCCGATTGTTCGTCAGCCAGTACAGATTTTGGCCGACAAAAGCCAGATGAGCAAGACTGGGCATGCTCAGAGAAGAAAAAAACACACGGAAAGTTAACCATCATATGACATCACTTCTGAAGTTGGTTGTTGTTGGCCGACAAAATTCGTGTGCAGTCTTGAGCACTTTTCAACCAACACGACAGCACTGGACAAAAGACGGCCGATCGTTCGGCCCACAATCGGTACGTGTGTACGGGACTTTAGGCACTTGTGGGTTCAGCTACTGACTCATTGGGGAGAGGCTAATACATGAACCAAGCTCCATCCAACTTCTCAGGATAAACATTTAGACAGGAGTTCCTCCATTGTGCTTTAGGTACCATGTTCAGCATATAGACCTTAAACCTAGGCCTCTATCCAGACACATGAACATCCTACTCAGACAGCAGGCCCAGTAGAATCGGATAGCCAACTTCATCCCAACTTCATCACACCACCAAGCAAGAGGCTCAAGTCACTCCTGAATAGTTATACCCTCTCAAAGCCTGCACCACTAGCAATAAACCCCCAAGTGGTTGGCAGGGGGGATACAAATATTCCTAACTGTGATTAGTGCAGCCTCTCACACTATTGCCAGGGACGTTCCACAGCAGCAGGCACAAGCAAACAATAACCAGAGTCCAGGAGAGACCCAAGAAAGCAGAATGATGAGTCCAGCTTAGGTTGTACTCAATGTTTTAGTAGTCTTACAGATGTTTTTGTTATTGAAAAAATACAATTGTACTCTCATAAGTTTACATACCCTGGCAGAATTTATGATTTCTTGACCATATTGCAGTTGTGGCTAAAATTTTAGTTTGTCTCCCTGACCATGGTTTGGTTTCAAGAAAACCCCTTATTTTCCACTTCTTGTTTAGAGTTTGAACACTGCAGATTGACATTCTCAATTCCTTAGATATCTTTTTATATCCCTTTTCCGTTTTATACAGTTCAACTACCTTTTCCCACAGATCCTTTGACAATCATTTTGCTTTCCCCATGACTCAGAATCCATAATTGTCAGTGCAGCACTGGATAAAAGATTCAAGGGTCTGTCAGGAGTCCAGAAACTCATTGACCTTTAAGGCCCTTTCACACATACGGTCCATTTGTCTGATTTTCATCCATCCGTTGACGGATGAAAAACAGATATCAATGCATCTCTATGTAAAAACTGATGACAACGGATGATCATCCATTAATATTCGTTTTCATCCGCTTCCGTCAATGTCCGTTTTTTGGAACGGATGAATGCCCTGTTTTTCATCCGTCAAAAAAACAGATCGGACGAAAAAATGGATGTAAACGGACAAACGGTCCGTTTTTCATCCATTTTTTCATTGGTAGTGGATGTAAAAAAAACAGATGAAAAAACGGATTAAAAAACGGATGAAAAAACTGATCCATTTTGACGTGACTGAACTGATGAACTGAACGGACCGTATGTGTGAAAGGGGCCTTATATACACACACACTAATTACAAGCAAACAGATCACAGGATGGTGAGGATGTTTACCTTTAATAGCCATTCAAACCCCTTTGTGTCAACTTGTGTGCATGTTATTAAGCCAAAATCACCAGGGTATGTAAACTTTTGATCAGGGTCATTTGGGTAGTTTCTGTTGTAATTATGATTTAAAAAGAGTAAACACAAAAGCTGCGCATGGGACGTACCTGGACATTTCAACATGACAATGATCCTAAACACAGTGCCAAGTCAACCTGTCATTGGTTACAGCAGAATAAAGTTAATATTCTAGAGTGGTCATCTCAGTCTCCTGATCTCATCATTACGCCACTCTGGGGAGATCTCAAACGTGCAGTTCATGCAAGACAGCCCAAGAATTTACAGGAAATGGAGGCTTTTTGCCAGGAAGAATGGGCAGCTTTACCATCTGAGAAGATAAAGAGCCTACCCAGCCTAGCTACAAATACCACAAAAGACTTCAAGCTGTCTTTGATATTAAAGAGGGCAATACACGGTATTAAGAACTGGGGTATGTAAACTTTTGATCAGGGTCATTTGGTTAGTTTCTGTTGTCATTATGATTTAAAAAGATTACACACATGATTAATAATAAATGGCTTCAGCCAAACACTGACCATGAGTGAAAGAAAAGTTTTTGGGTTATTATTCATATTCTATGAAAAATGGCCAAGAAATCATAAATTCTGCCAGGGTATGTAAACTTATGAGCACAACTGTATATGAACAAATCTGCATAGATTGAATAAAATGTAAAAACACATTTTGCTGTAAGGCAATTATGGGTAAATTGTAGGCTTCAGCATTTTCTCCAGACAGGTGTGTCCGTGTTTTATACAACATATTTCCACAGCTTTACATTCCTAAAGAAAAATATGAACAAAAGAATTATTCATAAGAATAATAATCTTTTTAACTAGAGAAGAGCCTAAATATATACATTTTCTTTATCGTACATCCCGGGACACAGAGCAGCCATATTCATTACTATATCAAAACCAAATAACCGCGCTGATGTGAAAAAAATATATATAAACACAAAGCTGCAGCTTCCAGTGTGATAGCACCAAATAGTCAAATAAAATTTAAACAAGCTGCGCTGAGTGAGTAAAGACCAGTGTGATTAGTCAAACTATAATAATAAATAGTATTATAATATATTGAAATGAATTACAACATAAACATGTGTAGTAAACTGATATGGTGTAATATATAAGTGCAAAATAGTCTTTATACACTCCAAATAGTCCCAAGACTCCAGTGAGGAAAGTGTAGATCCAATTAATACACCAAACATGCTGAATCCACCACCAGTAAGTATTCTGCTTACCAGAAATAAATGATTATAGAGCCTGTAATCAAATGGCGTCTCTGAACTCCAATATCCCAATAGGATCAACCGAGCAGACTCAGGAACCCCAAAACGCTGGAGGATATGTGTATCCGGAAAGATGATGTAACCAGGGCCAGCCCTCAACAGTCACCACAAATGAATGCCACCATATGAAAGAAAATAATAGGCTCCATAGCGTAAAACCGCAAAACAATTTATTAAAATATATACTGTAGAAAACCACTCACATTCATGCAGAGTTATAGCGCATAGGTAAATAAAGCGAGCTCTTGCGCCCCTCCTCTTGTGGAATGCAAGGGTGACGTCCTTTGAAAACATCCGTTTTGATGAAACGTACATCGGGTCACGGCGTGCTGATGTCACCCTTGCATTTGTGGTGACTGTTGGGGGCTGGCCCTGGTTACATCATTATCCATTATAGTACAATAAGATGTGTAAGGCAGTGGATCAGCATTCAGCACTACCAAAGAAGGCATGTAATGGTAGGCATAGGCAGTGCTATGTTCCTGAACTGTTGTACTGGTGTCTGTTTAGTACCCTTAGGGTACAGGCAGATTTACTGTACAGAGCAAACCACCATTTACAGCAGGGGTGTCCAAAAGTTTTACCTTCCTGGACCACATTGGAAGAAAATAAATTGTCTTGAGCCACATTTGCCAAGGTACGACAGCCTAATAATTTGAATAAGATTGCAGTGCTTGCATTTCATGCAGGAAAAAAGGTGCCTGCACCACTGTTAACCACACCATGCAATTTCCTGTTGGTTCCCACAGCCGAAAACATGCTGCGTTTTTAGATGCCTGGAGGTGCCATTAAGAATGACTGCCAGCACTGTGCATCTGTAAAGAGCAGCATGTTTTGGCTGTGGTTGCGGGTGTGGGAATAGCTGCAACTCCTGCACCCGCAACCACCCGTAGTAGGGTGAACCTAGCCTAAATTCACACACAGTTTCTAAAATCCATGATTTCTTTTCTGGCTGTGAATATCTGTAACAGACATTCATTGACAGATGTAAAAATCATGGTTTTTCAAAATTGTCCTTGAATTTAATGGCAGTTGGCAACCCTGGTATTTGCTGTGTGGGGGCTTCGGGGGAGAAGCCCGCCTCAACACCCTCCATAAAGCCAAATGGCATATACTTGCCTGGTGCTCTGCAGAATCCCTAAAAATTGTTGCCGTTGCTTTTACAAAAACGGCACCCCCGGAATCCCTTTCATTCCTGCATTCTCTGTGCCACTGCAGCTTCTATGCAAATAGATATACATGGCATCCCCTGCAGCCCTATGTGCCTGGTAGATGCCATGGATTCTCTTTTTGCATGGGGTTCTACCAGGCATAACCAGGGCTGCATGCTAAAATCTCCTGGGCCACATCCGGCCCCTGGGCTGGACACCCCTGATTTACAGTATATTATGAAACATTTTTAGTGTATTGTTCTGTACAAAACAACAACCCCATACCTCTCTACTTTGTGAATTTAGGCCTGTTTCACACAGGCTTTAAAGCATTTGCAGAGCTTTTAGCAAGCTTTGTTGACGGTTGTTGGTTTTAAAGTATCAATCAGCTCCAGTTTGTAAATGTTGATCACCGATCCCTACAAGTAGGCTTCAGAACTTCTTGAAGCTTGTTGAAAGCCTGCTGAAGCCTGCTAGCAGCTTGCTTAAAGTGGCAAACAATGCTCCCATTAGGTCCCTTAATCAACATTTAAAAACTGGAGTTGAATGGTACTTTAAAAGCTTCTAAAAGCCTTGCTAAGGCCCCTTTCACACACTCTGTCCGTCGGACGGAGTCTGTTTTTCTCAGCGGGGGATCGATCCGCCAATCCCCCGCTGAGCAGGAGGATGACAGCTGTGTCTCCGCGCTGTGTGCGGAGACACAGCTGTCAGTTCCCTATGCATCTCTATGGGGGAAATCGGATGGGAAGGGACCGTCGGTCCGTTCTCATCCGATTCCCATCCAATCCGATCGATCCGCTGGAAGGATGGAAAATAGGGTTTCCATCCGTCCAGATTTGACGGATCGGATGTCAGCGGACATGTCTCTGCTGACATCAGATGCCCCATAGGAATGCATGGGGGGGCCGTTCAGATCCGCCAAAAAAAACTGACAGGCTGATCTGAACGGTCCGCCTGTGTGAAAGGGGCCTAAAAGCTCTGCAAATGCTTTATCAAAGCTTGCTGTTCACAATGCTCTTACACAAGCTGAAGCCTGTGTGAAACAGAATAAGGCACACCCTGAGAAAGAGAAGATATTGCATGTGGTACTGTGAAAAAATGTCTAAATTGCACTCAATGTTGGGTGTGGCTAAAAGGAGCATGGGTAAATATAGTCTAAACTTACATAAGTTGTATACAGTACAAAGTCTGCAGTGATTGTACCCATAACATACTTCACTAGGGTTAATGCATACGGGGCTTCAACAGGCATTTTTATGTCTAGCATATTATTCCAGCACTTTCCTGCGTTTACCCATGCATGGTCATCCATTATATTTTCTGAATGTGGAAATTTCATGCTGGGTAAAAACACATTGGACACTTGTTTAAAATCCAGGCTGTATGTAGCTTCCCCAAGTGCAGGAAAGCATTGGGAAATAACAATAGACATATAAAATGCCTATTAACCACTTAAGGACTGCCCCACACAGATATACTGTAGCAGGGTAGCCCTCCTGAGCGAAATCACATACATGTATGTGATTTTGTGAACAGGGTCTGGGGCACGCGAGCGCACCGCCGGCATCCCGCTCACGCTGTGATTGGACACGCCTATCGTTCCCAGGAGAGGCAGAACAGCAGTCTGCCTATGTAAACAAGGCAGACCTCCCTTCTTTAAGAGAGGAAGATGGAGATCTTGTGATTCTGCATAGCAGAAACACGGATCTCGGTCTTCCTCCAGTTAGGCCACCCCCCAAAGTTAGAAAGCACTCCCTAGGAGCACACTTAACTCTTTGATCGCCCCTGATGTTAAATCCTTCCCTGCCAGTGTCATTAGTACGGTGACATTCTTTTTAGCACTGATCCCTGTATTAGTGCCACTGGTCCCCAAAAAGTGTCACTTAGATGTGTCCACCACAATGTCGCAGTCCTGCAAAAAATAAATAAATAAATCGCTGATCGCCGCCAATACTAGTAAAAAATAAATAAATAAAAATGATTTAACATCCCATAGTTTGTAGATGATATAACTTTTGTGCAAACCATTCAATATACGTTTATTGAGATTTTTTTTTTTTTTACCAAAAATAATAACATATTGGCCTACATTGATGTATAAATTTGATTTTTTTTATATTTTTTATTGGATATGTTTTATAGCAGAAAGTAAAAAATATCTATATTTTTTTTTTCAAAATTGTCAGTCTTTTTTTTGTTTATAGCACAATAAATAAATAAATAAAAAAAAGGCAAAAGAAAGCTCTATTTGTGGGGAAAATACATATTCTTTGGTTACTTTTATTCATTTTATTTGGTTCAGCATCGCATGTTCATGTAATTGTCAGTTAAAAAACGCAGTGACATATCGCAAAAAATGGCGTGATTATGTAAACCTTCCAGGGCTTAACTGCTTAAAACCTCATGTGCATGGATCCAAAATTCTGTACAAATAATGAGAATCTATGAATCTTATGAGAAAACTAGGAATCCTCCCACATGTGAACACAGAGATTCAGAGTGACAGAGTAGAGTACACATCCTGCCACGTGTACTCACAGATAAACTCAGGGACTGAGGAACACATGAAAATATTAAAGATCAATGTCAAGTGTGAAAAGTTGTGCTCCCTTACCCTCTTTGTCCCTGCTTTCTGTACCAACTCCTCCCCCAGCCACCCCCCTTATCTCCCCAAGTTCACAGGGTTCTGTGTTCAGTCTGAACCTGTGTCCATGAATCAGCAGTTAGTCAGCTGTTTAGAAATTGTACTCTGGCTGCAGTTTCAGAACTTCTGAATGAATACAAGTGAGAATGACAAACAGAAATAGCTGAACTGTCACATAACACTATCCGATCCTTCTGATTGGCTGTAATTCCTTAACCACTTGACCTACGGAAGATTTATCTCCCTTCATAACCAGGCCAATTTTTTTTGTGATAAGAAACTGTATATGTCATTTTTTCCCACAAATATAGCTTTTTTTTGGGTGGAATTTGATCACCACCGCGTTTATATTTTCTTTGCATTATAAACAAAAAAGACAGACAATTTTGAAAAAAAAAAAAAAAAAAAATATATATATATATATATATATATATATATATATGACATTTTTTATTTTCTGCTATAAAACCTATCCAATAAAAAATAAAAAATATTGAATTTCTTCATAATTGTTTTTAGAAATTTTTATTTATTTACTTTTTTATACTAGTAATGGCATCGATCAGCGACCAGCGACTTATAGCGGGGCTGTGACTTTGGGGAGGACAATAGGACACTAAGTGACACTTTACAGGAATCAGTGACACAAACACAGTTATCAGTGCTAGAAATATGCACCGTCACTGTATTAATGACACTGGCTGGGAAGGGGTTAAACATCCAGGGCGATCAAAGGGTTACTTGTGTGTCTAGCTAGTGTTTTTGTGTATTATGTGTGCTGCTTTTATTAGAGGAAGATATGGATTTTATTCCCTGCTTTGATGGCACCGCCCCTTCTGACGTCACATGACGTCAGATGGGGGTGGTGCCACATGTGACGTAACCAGGTGGCCCGCCCCTTGCCTATAAAACCGCTGTCAAAACTCAAGAGCGTCAGACGATCGGTAGCCTCTGAAGAGACGAAGCGTCTTTGAATTTTTTTCGAGTTGGCATGCGTTGTGATTGACGATGGATTTACATTTGGGGACACTATTTTTTTTATCTTTATTTTTGAATAAAGGACTTGTCAAAAACTGTCTTTTGTGTTTATTTTTTTTTTGTACACTTTTTTGCTGAATGGGTAGGGGTACGATTTACCCGATACCCATTCACATAGGGGAAGGCTGGGATCTGGGGGCCCCCCTTGTTAAAGGGGGCCTCAAGATTCCTATAGGCCCCCCACCTACAGACCCCCACAACCACAGCCCAGGGTTGTCGGGAAGAGGCCCTTGTCCCCAAAGCACCCTCCCCATTTTGAGGGCAAGAGGCCTGGTATGGTTAAGGAGGGGGGGCAGCTTGCTCATCCCCCCCTATCCTGACCTGCTATGCCGCATGCTCCAGATAGGGCCCTACGCTGTTTTTTTTCATTTTTTTTAATCTGAATTGCCAGTAGCTGACAATACCTAGCAGCCGCGAGCAAGTTTAAATGACATCTTTTCCTTTAGAAATATCAGTATTGCTGCAGCAGGCTCCATACATCGTACAGATACGCCACTGTACCCCCCCCCCCCCCAGGTACTATATTTAAAGAAATATTTATTGTTTCACTATTAAAATCACTGCTCCGGTAAAAACGATAATTTAAAAAAA
Organism: Pelophylax lessonae; assembly: GCF_965119305.1. Taxonomy (NCBI): domain Eukaryota; kingdom Metazoa; phylum Chordata; class Amphibia; order Anura; family Ranidae; genus Pelophylax; species Pelophylax lessonae. Next base: position 360,707,825 of record NC_138771.1, on the reverse strand, counting down.
AAAAAATTTGCATTGATACATGTCCCCTAGTACCCATGTCCCCTAGTACCCATGTCCCCATGTACCCGGGTCCCCATACACTTTTTATGGCAATAACTTTAAAATCCTAGGCAGTCCTGTAAAATTTGGAACTGTTAGGGGTATGCAACCCTCCATGCTCAAAAGGCATGCCCAGCCATGCTGCACACTCTATTTATTTATGTTTATTGTTGGCTATTAATAATAAAACAGCTTGCAATATTTTACTGACAAGATTCACTATAATATGAACTGTATATTGATTTTCTCATTGTTTGCCCTCGTACACAGTTTAGGGTCAAAACCAACTGGCAAAAAAAACAGGATAAACAAACACTAACATTGATAAGAAACCTAAAACACAATATAATCTTTAAAAACATGCTTGTAAAACAATAATAAAAAGATACTCAACGCGATCAACTGATCAACAATGCATAAATGGAACTATAACTACTTCACCCAAAAACAGAAATCATGCCCCTTAAATTATTCTTAAAACATATACAGGGATGTAGGGATACCAAGCTCATCAGTTTCTTTTTTGCATATCTGTGGCATATATTAGTACACTGCGTGCTTTGTGTGTGTAAACTCTCTGTTCAGATTATTTTATTACATTTTATTTTTTTTCTCTCAATTGCTTCTGTTAAAGTTTTAATATACAGTGGTGGAAATAAAGCTTCCTGTGGCATTCTAATTCTGGTACAATAATTATTTATTGTTGTATACATAAATAACAAGACAGCTGAACACCCACACAGGGAGTACCCAACAATGAACAGGAAACAAGGCATATAGGCATGAGTGATATCTTGTGCAACTAAATAATTTAGTAAAGCAAAACATCAACTGAAGGCGCTGTAGGTTCACATTCGTTGCCTAAGCCCAAGGGCCTAGGGCAGTGATGGCGAACCTTAGCACCCCAGATGTTTCGGAACTACAATTCCCATGATGCTCATGCACTCTGCAGTGTAGTTGAGTATCATGGGAAATGTAGTTCCAAAACATCTGGGGTGCAAAGGTTCACCATCACTGGCCTATGGGGATTCCATGAGGCATACCATGAGGAAACAAGGGGGGCAAACCGGCAAGCCGGTCACCAAAGAATGGGAAGGTGGAAAGAAGAGAAGCTTGTGTCATTATAATTCAGCCAGTAAATCGGTTGCTCTAGCTTTTAAACCATTTAACACTGTACTTATCATAGTCAGCTTTTATTTATTTATGTAAAACCTTTATCCCAAATTTTAAAAAACAGTTTGCTGTAATTGATTATAAAGTATTTGCTGGAGTTCAGCTTCAATTTGTTAGTGTTTCTAAATCTGCTTCCCCCAGACTGACAATGCTGCTGTCTGCTATGCCCCCTGTGCTCCTTTATCTAGAGTGGGAGCACTCCAATATAGGAGGTGTGTTACTGGCCAGATCGTGTGAAAACAGATGGGAAAAACTAACGAAAAGCAAGCTAAAGCAGCCATTACATCTAATGATTGGTAAGCTGCAATATATTACATTTTGGGTTTTGGATTTATTACCATTATAACCCCATTCACCTCCTTCTCCCTCTGTGTATGAGCTGTACAAGAATGATGTATCTAGTGCACCATTACCAAGCTCCATGTTTACAAACTCATAAAACCAGCACATGTCTTCATTGGTGAAAAACAATTGTGACAAAAAATAAGAGATCATCTTAGGCAGTGGCAGCTGGTGCATTGGGGGCGCAGGGGCGCCGCTCCCCCATTCATGCATCCGGCCCCCTAATCTACATGCAGTGCGCTGGCCGCATGGTGTTCAATGGGGCTTTTTTTTTAACCATGTGATTAGAGCCAGAGGCTCTTATAGACTAAAAAAAGGGTGGGCTCAGGGCGCAGAGCACTGCGCCCCGAGCCCACCCAGTTGTGTGACAATAGCGAATGAATATTCGCCATTGTCACACGGATCCTCCTCCTGGCCAATCAGGAAGTGGGTTCTGAGTCCTGTTTCCCGATTGGCCAAAAGGAGAAGCCATGTCATTGGGCATGGAGGAGGAGGGAGGAGACGCAGAAGACTAAGAGGGAAGAAGCCTCCACCGCTGCCTCCACCGCTGCTGTTTGCTGCTGCACATGTTCAGGCATGGTGAGTGAGCCGGGGGGGGGGTATTGTGTGCGGCCTGGTGTGGTTCGGGGGGGGGTGTATGGTGCGGTTCCCCCTCAGATCTACAGCGACTGCACTTCCAAGTGCACTTGTAGTGTACAGTGAATTTGCCTTTAGTAAATCAACCCCATGGGCTTTTAGCAGCGTTTAGGAGCTGCCACGTTTAGGTGAGATTAAACCTCCATCTCCTGGCTGCAGGAAAACTCAAAACGCAGCAAAATTGCGGTCACAGTCAGGATAGGCTACGGTACATGTAGCCTTAGACACGAACAAGTGATATGTCTGCTTCTTCATTGTACCTAGGATGTACAAACAAAAATTGTCATGCATGCCATGCCAACTAAAGCTGGATACACACTATACAATTTTCTGTAGATTTTTTTCCTTCAGACTTACCAAAACCATATAATATGAGGTCAAACCTAAACACTTTCAATTTGTATGCAATCAGGTAGGCCCTTGCACTACATAGTTGAAGGTAAATCTAAAGGAAATCTAACAACAAAAGTTGTATAGTGTGTATCCAGCTTTACTGATGTCAAACAACTTGTTTCTCAAGAAAGCTCATTTTTATTTTATAGCCCCATTTACCTAAACTCAGATGCCCCGGACTACCTTTAAATGGAAATCATTCTCAATTACTTAACAAGATAATAGACTTACACATAGTTTACTATTGTATGTTCCCATTTTAATTTGTTTAATGGGACACTTATATAAAGCTTACAGTGTCCTCTATAATTATAATTAGCAGTACTAAAGCTTAATCGTTTTTAGCCAAAGCACATTATTGTATCGCACAACAATAAACTATGCTTCCCAAAAAGTGCAGAAACACCTAAATTAGTACTGCTATCATCCATCTTTCTCTCTGCCTCTGCCACTTAGACCGCATTCTCACTGAAGCGGCACGACTTCAGGGTGCGAGCGTGCACCGCAACTTCGGCGCGACTTGCACGGACTTCATATAATGAATGTCTATGCAAGTCGCTCTGAGGTGGCCCCGAAGTAGTACAGGACCCTTTTTCTAAGTCGGAGCGACTTGTGTCGCTCCTATTAGAACGGGTCCTGTAGCAGTCAATGGACCGCGACTTGTCAGGCTGACCAGTCGCCTGACAAGTCGCGGTAGTGTGAGCCGACACTTACATGTACCTCTACTCAGAAGGTGCGATCTGTAATCATAACTACAAGTCACATGATTACATGATTTAGGACTACATGTCCCATCATTCATTGCACCCCTTCATTGATGTAATTTGGCCGACATGAGAACAGTCTTGTGAAAGTAAAACTGGGTATACAATAGTAGAATTTAATTTTAAAATTTTGACTTTAAGAATGTCCGTTGGATTTTCTAAACAAGAGTGGGGTTAAATTGACATTCATTTTCCTCTGCAGTGGAAAGAGAATTTGAAGGAGCAAGATGGAAACCTTTTCTTGAATAAACATTTTTCTAACAGCGTATGTGTTTTTCTTTTTTTTTTTTCTTTTTTTTAGTAAAGTCCAAACACTCTAAAATTGAACGTTAAAAACGAACCACTTTTCGAATTACGTCAAGCCATTGAATGTACTAAAATACTAAAATCTAGCGTATACCCAGCTTAACGGTGACCCAGCTTAAAGTGGAACTTCACTCTCTCAATGAACATTGAGGATTTTTAATCCTTATGCTACTAGCATTACTAAATAGATAGGAAAGTACCGTATATCATATTTACTTATTATTACATTTCTTCAGTTACTTCTTGGTTTCCAGGCTTAGCCAAATGATGTCATAGATCCCAGGAGTCATCAGGAATGGAGGTGGAGTTTTCTCAGAGAAGCACACCCTCCTGCCTGCATGTCTGAGCTAAGGTCAGATGGATTTCAGGAAGTAAATACTACATAAATCATCTGCCCTTACTCTAAATGGTCACGGCAAAAAATGGGGTGTTTTTAAAAGTGACTTCTCGGGAAAACAAAGCATGGAGATATGAATGGATGAGTTAGTTGCTTTGAATATTAAAAATGAATAACAGTTTTGGTTAGTGGTGCTCAGATGCAGTGTAGTTCCATTTAACCCCCGGAGCTGCTGTCAATCACTTCCCTAATAGGAGGAGCTGAAGGGGTGTGTTTTGATCTCAGGCTGGCAATGCACATTGGTGCAGGCTGCTTTCCCATGTAGGCATGCAGTCCTGGAGTGCGCACAATAGATTGGACCTGGCAAGGGAAGGGAGCCACTATAAAACCAGCAATTGGGGCAGGATAAAACTGGAGGAAAGGCAAGGTTTAGTACATGAAGAAGAGGCAAGCCAAGTAAGTATTTAAAGTGGTTCTATGTAAAGGTTTTTTTTTTACCTTAATGCATTCTAAAAAAAAAAAGCTTCCCTGTGCAGCAATGGACACACAGAGCACAGCTCCAGATCATGAGTGCCTCTAAAGCAAGCAGCTTTCTATGGGGGGAATCGACGGGGGGGGGGGGGGGCCAGAAGCATCAGCGGGGGACCCTACAAGAGGAAGATCGGCGCTGCTCTGTTAAAAACTATTGCTCAGGTAAGTATAAAATGTTTGCTATTTAAAAAAAATATATGTCCTTAGAATTACTTTAAATCAGCAGCTGAAAATGCTTAAAGAAATTGCTGAAAATAAAGTTTTCAGTGTTGTGTAAATAGATTCTAAACATGTCAAGGCTCAAAACTGTGGGCACATGTAAAATGGCAAAAAATGGCAGGACCTGAAAATTTTAATGGGTGACACTTTAACGACTTAGGGACCTGATGTTAACTCCTTCTCTGCCAGTGTCATTTAAACAATAACAGTGCATATTATTTAGCACAGATCACTGTATTGGTGTCACTGGTCCCCAAAAACTGTCACTAAGGGTGCTATTTACTAAAGCTAGAGTGTGCAAAATCAGTCACACTTCTCCATAGAAACCAATCCGCTTCTAACTTCAGTTTGTTTAATTAAGTTTGGCAATAAAACCTGGAAGCTGATTGGTTTCTATTCAGACCTGTGACTGATTTTGCATTCTGTAGCTTTAGTAAATAAACCCCTAATTGTCAGATTTGTCTGCCGCAATGTCGCAGGTCTGCTAAAAATCGCTGATCGCTGCCATGACTAAAAAAAACAATTATTTAAAAAATAAACATAAATTTTTGGTATTTTTTTTTTACCAAAAATATGTAGCAGAATACAAATTGGCCTAAACTGATAAAACAAATATGATTTTTTTCAAGCCGCACCAAGTCAGACAGCATTCACTTATATTCCTGGGTGTAGTACATCCAGTATCATCTAGTCCTTTCTTACCAAGCCTGACTGTCCCTGGCTAACACTATTTATTAAAGTGTTACTAAGGTAAAATAATAAGTAAAAAAAATTAGAATAACAAACATGTTATACTCACCTGCTCTGTGCAATTGTATTGCACAGAGCAGCCCCGATCCTCCTCTTCTTGGGTCCCCTGCCAGGGATCTTGGCTCCTCCTCTTCTTCGCAAGCTATTTGCTATGGAGGCACACAATGTCTGCTCACTCCCGAGCTGTGTGTCTATGAAGCCATGCTACATAGACACACACTGAGTGATTTAGCCTCGCACCTACTTTTTCCTGACTGCATTTGATTGACAGCAGCAGGAGCCAATGGATTCGGCTGCTGTTTGAGTCACTGTGTGAAGAGGAAGAGAGGGGAAGAGAGATGCACCCATGCACAGCACTGGATCTCTTCTCCCCTCTCTTCCCCTTTACACAGGGAAGTAAGAGGACACAGAGCAATAAAACATGTTTTACCTTAAAGTGATTGTAAACGATCGAAATTTGGTGTAGCGCTAGATACGTGACAAACAACTAATGTCCATATCCAAAAGGAAAGGCAAATTCAGAGAGAGAGTGTCCAGGTGTTCATATCTTCTGTAAAGGGTATAGGGACCACCACCAGCACCCAATTGTGAAGCCTCATACCAGACCGTATTGACCCTCATCACAAGGGTCAATATAAGGCAGGAACTCCTATATGCAACCGGTATGATCATAGGATTCCCCAACAGTCACCCCGCGGTTCCTTTCTGGGTGCCAGATGATGGTGACCTCAGACCATACAGAGAAAGACACTCCTCATAGTGTAGTATGTTCAAGAGATTTTTAATAAAAAAAGTAGTAGGCAACTTACATTTATAGCAACTTACTGATAAAGTCAGCTGATGATGAAACGCGCGGGGAGGAGTCAACAACGCGTGACGTGTACACCAGCGGAGGACGCGGCAGCCATCTTGTTGGTTATTAAACCGGCGGTATGGATGTGAAACACCCAAGAAAGGGGGTGCATTAAGTGCCCACTTGCATGGGATCGTGGCCACCCTCAGTTTAATTTTAATATAGTATAGCCTTAGGCTTAGTGGCAGTTTTTGTACAGGTGGGCTATTACTGGGTTAATTTCCCCTCTGGTGCTGGGGCAGGTAACAACCAATGAGGTAACATGGAAGGATCTGGATTGCAGGTGCAAGGTGATAAAAGCAAGTGGCAGTCACCCTAGTATTCTAGGGGGGACGTGTATTTTTGTTGGTTAAATCTTGTGATTACGGTTTGCTCGAGTTCTAAAAAACTGAGCAATTACAATTATGGTTTCATTAAGTGAGTTTTGGTTTTAAGTATTATTATTTGATCATTTTAAATGTTTGCTTTACTTATATTGAAACCAATAAAGTGTGCCGCGGCCATTTCTTTGCCAAATACTGTGGATCTGTTTGGTTTATTTCACTAGTTTAAGTTATAGCATAATTGGGGCGAGGGTGTGGCCTACAATCCCATGCTGTTCATAATTTTTATGTAAGTTGCCTACTACTTTTTATTAAAAATCTCTTGAACATACTACACTATGAGGAGTGTCTATCTCTGTATGGTCTGAGGTCATCATCATCTGGCACCTATTTACCCTATATTTACCCTATATATTTAAACCTATTTTCCCTTTTTTATAAGTGATCACATTCCCTCTGTTCTCAGCTGCATAAGAACTGGAGGGGGGAGAAGCAGCAGTACACTGAGCTTCCCAGTAGCTTTAGTAACACTTTTTTTGGGGATTTCATTTCTTTCAATCATGGAGTTTTAGCATCACTTGTAGATGTTACCATTCTTCCTGTTTTCATAAAGCTATGTTAAGAACCCCGCAAGCCCCTCTCGCCAGCCATGATCTCTTGCATTGCAAAGAGAAGCACAGAGACCCAGTGATGACATTACTGGGTGTAAAATTCAGTTAGAAATGAAAACAGAAAGGTTTTGTTTAGTCATTTTATTAGCATGCAAATTAACTTTAGCTTTAAAAAAAAAAAAAAAAAAAGCTTTCCTCTGGCTGCTAAAAAGCACCTCTAAAGCTTTCTGAACTTAAGTGCTGCCCTCCACGTCCTTCTCTGTTGCTAGCCACCAGTCCTCCTCCAGGTTGAATTTATAGAAACAGGTACAGGCAGAGAGTGAGTGCAGTGAGGCTTTACCTTAGCTAAAATTGATTATTTTTGCTTTCATTTTCACAAGCACTAAAGCTGAAATGCCTGTTACAGTTGTATGTGCTGACAAAGTAGCTCTGGCACACAGCTAAGAACCTCGGCTGTTAAACTGCCAACAGATCCCGACAGCTATAAGCCAGGGAAACTACTCTAATATGTACAGGGTGCCCAGTCATTCATGGGTTAATATTCTCTCATGTTGTGATGATGTCAAAGACTGGCTGTTTCAAGATCAGGAATGGAAATTTCCAAATATCTACTATAACTGTTACTAGATTCATTGGGTTCTACCTCAAATTGGACCTTATAGGACGCAAATTATACAACCATAGAAAGGACATTAGATTGTAGCAAAAACAGGAAGTAGAAACTTCCTATTCAGTGTTTTCTGCAAAGCACTATGTAACGTCTTTTTTATGCAAATTGATGAAATAATTTAATTCCCAAGATTAGCAGTGTAAGTATAAATATCTTGGTGTAACTATGGCCAAAAACAACAAAAAAAAACCACAAATGATAGAGTCTGTCAATAGCATTAATGCAGCAGTGTTTGTTTTTCTGCACACCCCTTGTAACACAATGCATTACCTGGATCTGGACTGTTTGTTGTTTTTCAACTCCCCTTAACACCAAGCTGTTCAGAAAATCTTTCAGTTAGGAATGAGAGAAACCATTTAAAGCTGATCTGCATGTTTGACTGAAGACTTAATAGCTTGGTCCAAACAAACAATTTTTTTAACGTGTTTCACAAACGCAGTGACTGCTAGCACTGTAACTGTATGTAGCATCATCCACATACTGTATACAGGGCTATGTTCTGGCAGCCGGACTTACTGTTCCACTCCCTGAACAAAATCAGCTGCTCAACATAGGCAAGGGGTGTGCCTGGGTACACCCTAATCACTATGTGCTGTGCCGATTCTCCTTACTGCCCAGGCAACCCCCCCCCCCACATTGGTCCCCCCACCCCGCAGTGTTGCTGGCTTTCCTCCTATCCTCTCTCCCTGGGTGCTACAAGGGATGTTTCAGGATGGAGAGCAGGGGAAAGACCAGTGAATATGTAATTTTCCTTTTCTAAATGAAAACAGTGAACACACTCTTACTGTGTCTATTCATAACTGAAGCATAGTAAACTATGTTCACTATGCTTCGGTTCCTGAATGAACAGGAAGCCTCTCAGCACAGAGTACTTCCCATTCATTCACTGTCCAGTGCAGCTGGGGCTGCAGAGAAAGACATGTGTGTTTTAATTTTGGGGTGCACACCCTAATGCAATAGGCTGCACACACCTATGCTGCTCAACCATTCACAGGGAGCTATGTATTCTTTGAATGAGTACAAAGCTTTCTTCAATTGGCGGTTGTGATGTCATCCACTAGGCTCTACACCTCAGCCAATGGGTAGGAAGCTTTGTATTAATTCATAGAATACAAAGCTCCCTGTAAATGGCTGAGCAGCGCTCAGCCTGACTCAATTTTGTTCAGGAAGTGGGACGGGAAGTCCTTGTCCAGCTGCCAGAACAAAGTGCTTTATACAGTATGTGCATGAGGCTACGTACAGTTCATACAGGACTAGCAGGCACTACATGTGTTAGTGAAAGAAATTTTTGTTTAGACCAAGCTATATACACTATAGTGTCAAAAGTATTGGGACGCCTGCCTTTTCATGCGCATGAACTTTAATGTCATCCCAGTCTTAGTCCGTAGGGTTCAATATTGAGTTGGCCCACCCTTTGCAGCTATAACAGCTTCAACTCTTCTGGGAAGGCTGTCCACAAGGTTTAGGAGTGTGTCTATGGAAATGTTTGACCATTCTTCCAGAAGCACATTTGTGAAGTCAGGCACTGATGTTGGACGAGGAGGCCTGGCTCTGTCTATGCTCTAATTCATTCCAAAGGAGTTCTATTGAGTTGAGGTCAGGACTCTGTGCAGGCCAGTCAAGTTCCTCCACCCCAAACTCGCTCATCCATGTCTTTATGGACCTTGCTTTGTGAACTGGTGCACAGTCATGTTGGAACAAGAAGGGGCAAACCCCAAACTTTTCCCACACATTTGGGAGCATGAAATTGTCCAAAATGTATTGGTATGCTGACACCTTAAGGCTCGGGTCACACTATTGCGATGCGGGAAGGCTGCGAATTCGCAGCCTTTTCCCGCATCGCACACGCACCCCCGGCAGTTCACACTGCCATATGCGATACGCTGGGGGTGTCAATGTAATCTTAACGACACCCCCAGTTTGATCGCATATCGCAGTGCGATCGTGCAGTTCGCACAGGATGGGATCGCACAAGTGTGAACCGCTGTGCGATCCGATCCTGATGCGGCTGCAAAAATGCCTCCTGTGCGTGTTTGCACCGGGTGCGATGCGAATTTAGCCATACAAACTGTATGGCTAAACTCGCACCGCACAGCTGATCGCATGTAATGTCGGAGCAGTGCGCTCCGACATTACATGCGAACCCGGCACTCGCATGAGTGTGAACCGGGTCTAAGAGTTCCCTTCACTGAAACTAAGGGGCCAAGCCCAAGCCCTGACAAAACAACCCCACACCACATTCCCCCCTCCATCAAATGACTTAGACCAGTGCACAAAGCAAAGGATGCCATTAAAGTCCATGTGCATTAGATTGTAAGCTCTTCTGAGCAGGGCCCTCTTAATCCTCTTGTATTTTATTGTATTGTATATGTACTGTCTCCCTCTAATATTGTAAAGCGCTGCGTAAACTGCTGGCGCTATAGAAATCCTTAATAATAATAATAATAATAATGTGCATGTAAAGGCAGGTGTCCCAATACTTTTGACAATATAATGTATATCCTTTAGTAAAACATGCAGATCAGCTTTAAATGGTTTCTCTCAACCCTCTAACTTCCAATTTGCTGCACAGATTAGTCTGTTAAAGGAAGTGGAAAAACAACAGACTTACTGACCTGATCACCAGGTAATACATTGTGTTACAAGGGGGAAGCAGAAAAACAGACTGCTGTGTTAATGGTATTGACAGACTGTATCATATATGTCATTTTTTTTTTGGCCATAGTTACAGTATACTGTATGTAGATGAGGCTACATATAGCTTATACTGGACAGCGCACACAACCACTGCATATGTTAGGGAAGTAAATAGTTTGTTAAGACCAGCTTGGTCGAAAACTTCACTAAAACATGGAAATCAGTTTTACCATTGACAGCAGTGTTTTTAATGGTCAGCCATTATTTATTGATAGAAAACCTTAAGGCTTCATTCACATATAGGCGTTTCGGATCGAGGGCAAAATTGCTGCGGTTCTGCCCGCGATCCTAAACCATTGCAAGTCGTAGGACGTCCGTGCGATTCCCGTGACTTGAAATGGCACCCCAAACGCGGCGCACTTTTGCCGCAATTGTTATCCAACGAATCACGGTAAAATGGAGCAAACAGAATCATGGGACACCTGCCACCCAAAAGAGGTTCTTGTACTTCTTTTGGGCGACAGGCGTCTATAGATGCTCATCCATAGATGCGGTGAAGGAGTCAGTGTAGCCACCCTAAGGCAGGAGGTGTGTTCCTGGCTGATCATAGGTAAAAGTAAAGTGAAAAATGCCTGAAAAAAGGAAACTAATGCAGCCACCATTACATTTTAATTTTCTTTATTTACAGAAAAACTACCACCGTTAGCACAATAGTTGTAATGTTTGATTATAATTGTACATGCATATTGTAACACACTTCCTCCTGAACTGCCTACCTATCAGCAATATGTAATTTAGCATTGCAATATATGTCTATAGAAGCCAAACTGTACATGCTTCTGTTAATGGTTAAGGAATATCTAAACACTAACTAACTGATATTGAGTTTGTCAAATAATTGTGTACCATACATAGTTACATAGTAGGTGAGGTTGAATAAAGACAATAGTCCATCCAGTTCAACCTGTGTAGGTGTGTGTGGCTGTAATCATCTCACATAGCCCTGAATGTCCTGATCCTTGAGATGTACGTCTAAGAGTCTTTTGAAAGCCACCATACTTCCCGCAGAAACCACCTCTTGTGGTAGAGAATTCCACAATCTTGTAGCCCTAACAGTAAAGAACCCCCCTCGTTGTCTGAGGTTAAAACGCTTCTCCTCTAATCGCATTGTATGCCCTCTTGTCCTCATGCAATCCCTTCGAATGAACAGCTTTTTTTATAAGCTGAGATCCCCATTGAGATATTTATAAATTGCTATCATGTCCCCCCTCAGGCGTCTCCTCTCCAGGGAGAATAAATCGAGCGATTGCAGCCGCTCCTCATAGTTAAGGTCCTCCAATCTCCTAATCAGTTTAGTTGCCCTTCTCTGGACTCTCTCCAGCTCCAACACATCCCTCCTGAGGACTGGCGACCAGAACTGGACAGAATACTCCAGATGCGGTCGGACCAGAGTTTTATAAAGTGGAAGGATTATAGTCTTATCTCTGGAATACATCCCTTTCTTTATGCATGCTAATATTCTGCTGGCTTTGGCAGCTGCCGCTTGACATTGCCTGCTGTTGCCTAGTCTATCATCAACCAAGACTCCTTCTCCATTTTTGATTCCCCCAAGGGTTCCCCTCCTAACATGTATTGTGTTTTTATGTTTTTATGTTTTTAGTCCCCAAGTGCAAAACCTTACACTTCTCCACGTTAAACCTCATTTGCCATGTCGTTGCCCACTCCGTAATTTTGTCCAGGTCATTCTGTAGGATATCTGCTTCATGCTGTGCAGTTATTGCCCTGCCCAAATTTGTGTCATCTGCAAAAACTGATATCGAACTACTGATCCCGTCCTCAATGCTGTTTATGAATAAATTGAACAAGGTTGGTCCCAGGACTGAGCCTTGGGGGACCCCGCTTACCACCTCAGACCAGTCTGAGTATGCACTGTTTATTACCACCCTTTGGACACGGCCTTTTAGCCAGTTCCGTATCCAAGAGCAAACCCTGCTGTCGATACCTGCCGACCTTATTTTATAAATTAAGCGCTTGTGAGGAACTGTATCAAACGCCTTAGCAAAATCCAAGTACACCACATCCACTGGTCTGCCCCTATCTAGCTCACAGCTCACCTCCTCGTAGAATGTTAAGAGATTGGTTTGACAAGAACGCCCATTTGTAAACCCGTGCTGATTACTGCTGATGATGTTGTTGCCTTTAGCAAACTCTACGATATAGTCCCTTATCATCCCCTCCAGAAGTTTACATACTACTGATGTCAAACTGACAGGCCTATAATTTCCCGGGATATGCCTCTGACCCTTTTTGAATATCGGAATCACGTTGGCTTTCCTCCAATCCCCTGGTACATCTCCTGTCCTAATACTGTCAGCAAAGATCAGGAACAGAGGTTTAGATATAACCTTACCGAGTTCCTTGAGTACTCTCGGATGTACGCCATCCGTGCCTGGTGATTTGTTTGTGTTAAGTTTATCCAGCCTTTCCCTGATTTCACCCTCTGTTAGCCATAGTGGCAAGTCCTGTGTATTACTACTAACCATACAGTTATGGTCAGTGTACCCCTCCGTTTCCTGTGTAAATACTGACGAGAAAAAAGCGTTTGGCACGGTTGCTTTTTCAGTGTCCTCTGTAACCATCCTCCCATCATCGTTAATTATGTGTGCAATATGCTCTGCTGTTTTTTTTGCTGTTGATATATTTAAAGAATTTCTTTTTTTTTTTTTTTTACTATCCTCTGCTATTTGTCTCTCAAAGTTGATTTTAGCCATCTTGATTTCTTGTTTACTTTTCTTATTAGCCTCCTTGTATTGCTCGAAAGCCGATACTGTGCCCTCTGATTTATATTTCCTGAAGGCCAATTTTTTTCCCCTAATAAGTTTTTTAATGCTACGGTTTAGCCAGCCAGGTTTGGCTTTGTCTCTTCTAAATTTATTTCCCATAGGAATGCACTGCAAGATGCATTTGCTTAATATGTTCCTAAAGCATTCCCATTTTTCCCCTGTGGTCAGTGATCCCAAGGTTTGGTCCCAGTTTACCCTTTACATCACTGAGTACAATTTTGGAAAGTTTGCCCTTCTGAAGTTTAGGGTTCTTATGTTCCCCACTTGCCTTGTTATATTGTTATTTATACTAAATGTGATCATCCTGTGATCGCTAGAGCCCAGGTTGTCCTGGACTCCTACCTGCGAGATTATGTCTGGGTCATTAGTGATCAATAGATCCAGGACTGCGTTTTCTCTGGTAGGAGAATCCACCAACTGTGACATGTAATTATCCAGTAAGGTTTCCGTGAATAGACGGGCCTTCTGCGAGTGTGTAATCCCCTCATCCCAGTCAATGTCGGGATAATTGAAGTCCCCCAATATGATGACTGATCCCAATTTTGCCACTTTACCCATTAGTGCTAAAAATTCCAGCTCTACCTCCTCCTCTTGTTTAGGTGGCCTATAGCAAACCCCTACAATTACTTTTCCCTTTTCTCCTTCCCTATGGAGTTCTACCAGCACAGATTCTAAATCCATGCTCATCCCATCCGTAATGTCACTCCTCTCTATCACCTTTACATTGTTCTTGACATAGAGGCATACCCCTCCCCCTCTTTTTCCTACCCTGTCCTTCCGGTACACCGAATACCCTTGGATATTTGCCAGCCAGTCATGTGAGGGGTCGAACCAAGTCTCCGTTATTTCCACAAGGTCTATGTCATCCTCATGTACTAACATTTCCATCTCATCCATTTTATTAGCTAGGCTCCTGGCATTAGCATATACCACTCTTAGTTTTACGGAAGTTAAACATGATTGGCGGTTATGTTTATTCCTGTTTGGTCTGAGGTTTTTCCGCACAGACCTGCCAATTGACGTTATGGCCCTACTGTCGCTTCTGACCCTACAACTGCCTTCAGTCCTTTGCTCCCTCCTGACTGACTCTACTTCTGAGCCCTCCCCCCCCCGTCTCCTAGTTTAAAAGCCACTCCAACTTGGTGGCCATCTTTCTCCCCAAAAGAGCTGTACCGTCCCCATTAAGGTGCAGCCCATCCTTAATAAAGAGCAGGTAGCCGACTGAAAAGTCAGCCCAGTTCTCCAGGAACCCAAACCCCTCCTTCCTACACCAGTTCCTCAGCCACTTGTTAAGTTCCCTAATCTCCTTCTGCCTCTCTTGTGTGGCTCGAGGTACAGGCAGTATTTCAGAGAAAACCACCTTGGAGGTCCTATTCCTCAATCTATTCCCTAAGTCCCTGAAATCGTTCTTTAGGATCCTCCACCTTCCTTTTACTTTGTCATTAGTGCCCATATGCACCATGACCGCTGGGTCATCCCCAGCCCCGCACAATAATCTGTCTGCCAGATCCGCGATGTGCCGAACTCGGGTGCTCGGTAAACAACATACTGTTCGGCAACAGATCTTTTTGACAGATTGCCCTCTCTGTCCTCTTGATAATTGAGTCCCAAACTACCACAACCTGTCTAACCTTTCCTGAGTCATGGCCCCCCTTCTTCCTGGAGCCGCCACTCCCCTGGCAGCTGGGAGAGGGCGTCTGCTCAAGCTCTGACACCCCTGAGCTGATATCCCCCTCAACCTGCAACATGGCAAATTTGTTAGGGTGTACCAACTCAGGACTGGCCTCCCTGACACTCATCCCTCTACCCTTCCTAACGGTCACCCAACTGCGTACCACTGATGCCTGCATCTCCTCTACTCCTTCCTCCTCTAGGCTGACCCCTGCCAGCGCCTGATGGGTAATGTCCAAGCTCCTTTCCAGGTTGTTGATGCCACGCAGTGTTGCCACTGTGTTTTCTAGATCCAGGATCTGGTCTTCCAGAGCAACAAGTCACTCACATCTTGCACAGCAGTATTCGCCCTCGATTGGTTCATCAAGGAACGCATACATGGCGCAAGAAGTGCACTGAGTGGCATCCGCAATCCTGTCGGACATTATTACCCACTACTCTATAGGGATAATATTAACAACCTGCTATTCCTTACCTACACTACCTCTGTCTTCCCTGGTACTAAACCTGGGGTACTCACCAGTCGCTAATATCCTCACCAGTCACTAAGATACTCACCAGTTGCAGAGATACTCACCAGTCGCAAAGATACTCACCAGTCGCAAGGATACTCACCAGTCGCAAGGATACTCACCAGTCGCAAAGATGCTCACCAGTCGCAAGATACTCACCAGTCGCAAAGATACTCACCTGTCGCAAGGATATTCACCAGTCGCAAGGATACTCACCAGTTGCCTAGATACTCTCCAGTCGCAAAGGTCCTCACCAGTCGCAAAATACACACCAGTCGCAAAGATCCTCACCAGTCGCAAGATACTCACCAGTCGCAAAGATACTCACCTGTCGCAAGGATACTCACCAGTCGCAAGGATACTCACCAGTCACCTAGATACTCTCCAGTCGCAAAGGTCCTCACCAGTCGCAAGATACTCACCAGTCGCAAAGATCCTCACTGGTCGCAAGATACTCACCGGTCGCAAGGATACTCACCAGTCGCAAGATACTTACCAGTCGCAAAGATACTCACCAATCGCAAAGATACTCTCCGGTTGCAAGATACTCAACGGTCGCAAGGATACTCACTAGTCGCAAGATACTCACCAGTCGCAAAGATACATAGTTGCCATGTTTTTTTTTTATAGCATGTGTTTCATACATTTATCATTCTGTCTTGAATCTCAGTGCTGCTGATCTCCTCTAGCTTCTTTCAGCCACTTCCTGTCTACAAGTTCATGCTCCAGCATTGACTGTACATGTCAGAGAAGGCTGAGTTGATTGCTCAGGGCAGACATCCTTGATAGAGACAATGGTGGATCATGTCTGTGCAATATATGCTTGCACCGCAGCTTTGTTTTTCTCAATCAGGGGGCATAAAAAGTTGAGCTGGCCATACATGGATCGAAAATTCATTTGATTCCGCAGGGATCGGCTGAGATCTGATCCATATACAGGCAGACTGACTGCACCCAAGATAATCTGTCGATCAACTTGGGTACAACTAGCCTGTCGGATTTTTATTATACGATTACTGCCGGCGGCTATAACCGCTATCAGTAATCATTATATTCTGCCTGCCAGTAAGGTCGTCTGTGCCCCCGCCGGCAGTACACAAAAACACTGGGGAAGGCATTCTCCCATCAACACTGACTATGTTAATGGGGGGATCAAAGGATTTTCTTTCCTTCCATCCATGTTGAAAGGAAAGAAAATCAAATCATCTATGGGCTACATTACAATGCAGGAGCACACCTCATAACAAGAAGTGACTAAAAATTATTCTTCATGGCAGAACCACCAGGTACTATATAATATGATAAAGAGCTGAATATATTTTAAAAGACAAAACTACATTTTAAATGACAGTAACACCTTACTTACAATGGTTAAACTTTCTCTACTCCACTACTACGAACACAGGGAAGCTCAGAAAATGTAGATGGACACACTAACCTCAGTGATGACAGTGGAGTGATAGATGTCCCTATCATACTCCCATCCATCCAGACACTTCTCCGTCTCTAAGTCACTCATGTTGATATGTAGTCCAGGAAGGAGTCCCAGATCAGAGTAGTTCCTCAGGGTGTCCAGCTTGTATCTCCAGCACCTGCTCTGTACCAGAGCGCCGTCCTTCTCCTCCAAGGGGATGCTGACATTCCTCCAAGCCAGGCTCAGGTTGGCATTGTCCGGTACACGGCATCGGTGCTCGGGGGTGGCTGCTAGGAACATCACAGACATGCCATTGAAGCCGTTGGGAATGGTGCTAGCACTTAGCAGGAAGAAGACAATAAGCTGGTAGGGACCCCAGTCTCCCAGGAAAGAGATGGCCTGATCATAATCAAGCATGGTTGATTATGGATTGGTGTTGGAGGGGTACCTACAGGGTACCTTCCCTTGCACTAGGGGTAAAAGATCTGATCACCAGGACTGCTTCATGGTAATAGTAAAGTATTAAAATGTACTAACAATATGAAGGAGTTGCTAGAAGGGGGAGAATGCAGCCTCCCATTCAGTTACACAACACAGAGCATTATTTCCACACTTCTCACATTGCTAGAGGTGGCGCGGGTAATCCGGGCATGACTTCTTCATTCAGCTCCAGTGTGCCCCCCAGGCAATAAGGAACGTGTTCATTCTCTCTGATCTCTCAGCCATCGTCATGATGTTCCTGGGCTGAATGGTCCCCTCCCTGGGGTGGATAACATGCATCTCTCTCCTCCCACCTGTCAAATGACACAGCATATTCACTCCTCTTACAAAACACAAAGTACTTAACTCGTTAGTCGCCACTTCGCTACTCAACGTTTCATTTTTTTGATTTCCATGCCGCCAGCATATAAATTATTAACCCCTTCTGCCATCCTGCTTGCTCTTATGTACAGTTTTCTCCTGCTTGTGCTCCTGTTAAGCCAGCTCACTCCCATCAGGGCTGCCACCATTCTATACAGAGCTAAAGCTGCTTGCTATGTACAGTGCCCAGCAGTGACCTCATTTCAATTCATGGGCCCCTCTGCTAGTTTAATTGAATTATGAATAAGGGTCAGTGAACCTAGACATTTGGGTTCTGCATCTGGCATACGTTTGTGAAACACTGCTGCAAGATTTGAAAAGCATTGTTTGACTATTGAATTGAATCTCTCGCAGCTGTATATTCAAATTACTTATATGATGGTTGCAGAGAGCATGCATACCTATTGTGTGTGGTTGATAATATTAAAACAAATCCTTACGCTAGGTAACGTTCCGCAACTGCGCCGGAATATGGTTGCAGCGCGATACAGTAGTTCATTACAGTTAAAAATAGGCGTTTGTGGTGCGGTTTTAACGCGGCAAAAATGCATGTCATCCACAAACACGCATAAGGCGTTTGGGAGAGCTTTTTTAATGCTCATTAAATATTTATCAACAGCACCTATTAGGCTGCATTCACACTTGAGCGTAGCGTTTTCGCACCGCGATTTTACCGTGATTTTTACCGCGATTTTACTGCGTTTTTTTCAGGCGTTTTTAGAGGCAGGCATTGACATCTATCAAAAACGCTGGTAATCAGCCCAAAAAGAAGCTCATGTACTTTTTTCAGCTACAGGCGTTTTGCAAAACGCTCAGATGTGAACGTTTTGGAACTTTTTTTTTTTTTAGCGTTTTTGGAGCTGAAAAACACTCAAAAACCCCCAGGTGTGAATGGAGTCTTAATGCTATAGGTGCATTTGATAAGCGTCAATATTTTGAGCAAGTGTGAAGAAGCCCTTAACCACTTGCCGACCGACCGCCGCAGATATACTCCGACAGGCTGGCTCAGCTGCGCGAATCCGACGTAAAGGGAAGCCGGTTCTTGAGAGCGCTTCTGGCAGCGGGGAAGCCAATCCATGCGGCAGGCGGCCGCGATTGCCGCCGGGCACCCGCGTTTACTCCCCGTGGAGAGAGAACAATGATCTGCTGTTGTAAATCCTATTTAGGATCACAGGTCTCTGTGTTGATTCAACAAGTCCCTCCTCCATACAGTTAGAAAGCACTCCCCTAGGCTCACACTTAACCTTTGATCACCCCCTGGGTTAACCCCTTCCCTGCTAGTGTCATTATTACAGTAATAGTGTATATTTTTAGCACTGATTACTGTAGTAATGTCACTGGTCCCCCTAAAAGTGTCAAAAAATGACAGTTAGGTGTCCGATCTGTCCACCGCAATGTCGCAGTGCCACTAAAAAGATTGTGGCCATTACTAGTAAAAAAAATAATAAATAAAAAAAAAATGACATAAATCTTTCCCCTAGTTTGTAGACATTTTTGCGCAAACCAATCAAAATACGCTTATTGGGATTTATTTTTTACCAAAAATATGTAGCAGAATACAAATTGGCCTGATGAAAAAATTAGATTTTTAATTTTTGGGGAATGTTATATAGCAGAAAGTAAAAAATATATCTATATTTTTTTTTAGGAATTGTTGCTCTTTTTTTGTTTATAGCGCAAAAAAAAAAGAAATTGCAGGTGATCAAATACCACCAAAAGAAAGCTCTATTTGTGGGGAAAAAAAGGACATCAATTTTATTTGGGTACAGCGTCGCATGACCACGCAATTGTCTGTTAAAATAACGCAAAAAATGGCCTGGTCATTAAGAGGGCAAAACCTTCCGGGGCTGAAGTGGTTAAAGTGCTTCTAAAGACAGAAGATATGAATGCATAGAATGCAATAAGGTATAATGCATTCTTTGCATTTACCTCCAAACTTTTTGAGATGGGAATAAGGGACACCTGTTAGCAAACGTATGCACCCACATATCCTTTAAAAGTTGAAACATTTAGCAGTGGTATACTTATGCCTCGTACACACGTACCGATCGGCGGCCGAACGATCGGCCGTCTTTTGTCCAGGGCTGTCGTGTCTGTTGAAAACTGCAAAAGACTGCACACGAATTTTGTCGGCCAACAACAGCCAACTGCAGAAGTGATGTCATGTGATGGTTAACTTTCCTTGTCTTTTTTCTTTTCTGAGCATGCCCAGTCTTGCAAATCTGCTGTCTGTCGGCCGAAATCTGTACTGACTGACGAACAATCAGCCGTTCTGGTGTTGGCCAACAAAAATTTTAATGCCTGCACACCCGATTCTGTACGGCCGAAAATGCGCTGTCGTTTGTCGGAAGCATCATACTAACAAGCCGACGATCGGCCGATCGTTCGGCGGCCTAATATGTACGGCCGACAATCGGTACGTGTGTACGGGGCTTTTCCATTGCTAAATGTGACAGTACCAGTTCTTCGAGATGCTGGTTATCAAGGAGCCGGCACCCACTGACATCCTAACAACCAGTGACTCATCCATGCCCTGCTCCTTCAGCTGTCGACCGGGGTTTCCTAGCTAAAAGGCGTCTGTAAGCTAAGGTGCCAAAACACCATTTATAACGAAAAAAATGGGGTCCCCCCACAATGTATGCCAGCCCTTTAAGTTTGGTATAAATTTAAAGGAAGATCCAATGCCAGACAAAAAAAAAAAAAAAAAATGGCATGAGGTCCCCTCCAAATTCCATTCCAGACACTTTTGTGAGCTTGCAACCCACAGACCAGGAAAGGGGGGTGGGCAAGCATATGCCACTCCCCTCCTTAACCAACCAGGTCACATTCCCTCAACTTATTGGGGGGGCCCATGTTGATGAAAGAGTAAGGTTCTCTTTCCCACAACCCTGGTCCAATGGTTGTGTGGGTCTGTGGGCTTATCGGAATCTGGAAGTCCCCTTTAACAATAAGGCCCCCCCCCCCAGATATCGCCCTCACTATGTGAATGAGTAAGAAATACATAATATGCCTAATCATTCATAAAGAAGAAAAAAATAAGCAAAAGTACCCTAGAGATAAAAACACCAGAATGCTGCATCCATCAACAATCACATCGTCCAGTTATGCAGGTCCACTCAATTACAATAAAAATTGGTACCCGACCCATCCAAAAGGGAAAAAAAGCCACCTACTAAGAGACGTTCAGGTCCCATCATTTCCCTTGACATCTGTAGGTCCCCACCGCTAAAGTAAACCATAAAAATAGGTGGGGTGATTAATGAAAAAAAAAGCCTAATATATGGGCTGCCATAGCAGTGAGGGATTAGATTAGATGAGATGTTTTTGTTGTCTGTGTCCCAGCAGGGCAGATTCATCCTCTCTATGTCTCCTAGTGATAATTCTTATCAGAACAAAAAGTAAAGGGAAATCACAAATTTGGACAGACTTCCTGTCATGTCTACAAGACAGGAAGTAAAGGTAAATACCCCTAATTAGCCCCAAAGGCATGAAAAACTTCTAGGGGTTGTAAACATTCCCTACTCTATATAAAATCATAAAAAAAAAGTAATAAGTTACAGTTAATTACTATGTCATGCTGTCTGCTACCAGATTAGGGCTGGACTTTGCCCTTGTATCTCACATTTACCTTATGTTTCCTGGCAGTATAGCTTGAAGAATGGGAGCACAATGAGGTCTACACTGCTCATGCTGACAGAATGTCATGTAATGAGTCTTTGATGGGTAACACTGTGCATACAATGGGACAGATGACAAGGAAGGAGTTAACACGTTCCTGAAGCGTGGACTTGCCGAAGGCGGGGGGTGACTGCATGCCTCTTTTCTCAATACACGTATTTGTTTCTTCTTCCTAATAATGATGAAGAAATAATAATGATGTCAGATGTTTAATGCAGTGAGAGACAAACAAATAGTAACAATAAAGAAATATGAGTATAAATTGATATAGATTCATGTTTTTTAAGAGCGTGGTGATTGCATGTATAAGAAACAAATGCAGTACTGGTGCAATCTTACATTTCCTTTCATTGCAGTTTCATCATCATCATTGTATGTGGGATGAAGATGGCACGCATCTCATCAGCTGCAAAACCATACATTGTAAAGAGCAAAAAGAGGGCGCACCAACCTTGTACATTTTCCAAATGGAGTTTATTACAATGAATAAGAAGAAAAATACTCACAAACATAAAAATGACAGGAAAAGGGAAGGCGTGTTATATGCCCCCTTTTCCTCATGGGAGAAGTAGCGGGAAGATAGGGCTTATTCGTTTTTCAGTCAGGTTTAGGCGGGCTATTCTCTTATTTTTCCTCAGGGAAAAAGTGCGGGAAGAGCTGCCTTAGGGCTCTCGTGTACTGGCAGGTGACAGACACACCTGCGGGATACACGTGATCCCTGAGGAAGTGTCACGGGGTACGTGGCAGAGCCTGACGTAGAGGAGTGTCTACCGGGTATCTGGCGTGACACAGGTTCACCAGAGGCGCGGAGTCTAAGTATTAGCCGGTGTTCACCAGGGCCCCAGATTGTGGGGATGGACTTGGCTGCTTGCTAATACCAGGTCGCGGTCCCCCGGATTCCCTGGTTGTGCCAGAAGCAGGTCCAGGACCGATAGCCGGTAGTAGGTAAACAGATAAGGAAGAGGCAGGAGAATCATCAGGACAAGCCGGGGTCAGGACGGGCAGCAGGTAGTCAGAATCCAAGGACAAGCCGGGTCAGGTAAACAGGAACAGCAGATAACAAACAGGTCACAGAGTACAGGAGAGCTGAAGACAACACAGCAATCACCTGGAGTGACAGCTGTGTTTAAATAGGCCGTTTTGGCGCCAATTTGGTAGCCTCGAACTACACTGAGGTAGCCTCGAACTCTACCGAGGTAGCCTCGAGGTTCCACCAAGGTAGCCTCGAACTCCACCAAGGTAGCCTCGAACTCCACCAAGGTAGCCTCGAACTCTACGAAGGTAGCCTCGAACTCTACCAAGGTAGCCTCGGTGCACAAGCATGCGCATAGGCTTCCACCGGTTAGCGGCGCCAGTGCGCCTGCGCAGGGTAGTGAGTCCCTGACAGGAAGCTTCCAGAATAGCCTTGGGGGCCTATATAAAGAGGGTCCGTACCAGAGGGGCTCATTCGCCTCAGAAGGCATTAAGCTGTGGTGTTCCCCATCCCCCCCTCCCTAATGTTGCGGCTGTTATTTTGTGGTGGGTCACCTTTGTATGCAAAGGGGGACTAGTGGTATTTTAATGTAAACTGGGAGTTATTGAAATAAATGATTTTATTTATTATTACAGCCTGAGCCATAGTGGCTATGCTGTCTAATTGCTTTTTAAAGTTGATATTTATTAGTTATGATATATTTTTAAACCAATAATAAACGGCCGCGGACAATTTATTTCCAAAATTCTTGGTGTCTGCTTTATTTATTTATACTTAACCGCTTCCCCACTGCTCACTGTGCTGCTACTGCGGCACAGTGGCTCGTTATCGCCTGGCGACGTAGGTCTACGTCACCAGACATTCCCCTGTCTCGGTGGCGCGCGCGCGCCGCCGGAGGCTCGCTCCTGCTGTTTTCAGTCACAGCGGGAGTCGGGCCAGGGGAGGAGCGGCGGCGATCGCCGCTGCTCTTCCCCGATCGTCGGAGAATCTAGTTTGGAGATCCGCCCACTTGTGTAAACAGAGCGGGCGGATCTCCTAAGTGACAGGCAGGGTCAGATTGCAGGGTTCAGCATAGCTGAACCCTCGATCTGTCCTTGTGTCACTCAGTCACCTCCCCCCCCACACGTTAGTAAGCACCAGGCATACATTAACCCCTCCCTCTCAAATAAAATTAACCCCTTCCCTGCCAGTGTAATTTTTACAGTAACAGTGCATATATATAGCACTGATTACTGCATTAATGTCACTGGTACCCCCAAAAGTGTCAAAAATGTCAGTCAAGGGTCCAATCTGTCCGCCGCAATGTCGCAGTCCCGCAAAAAAATCGCAGATCGCCGCCATTACGCGTTAAAAAAAACCCACCAAAAATGACAAAAATCTTTCCCTTTGTTAGTAAACGCAATAACTTTTGCGCAAACCAATCAAAATACGCCTATTCAGATTTTTTTTTACCAAACATAGGTAGCAGAAAACAAATTGGCCAAAAATTTTAAAAAATTTTGATTTTTACATTTTTTTTTGGGGGGGGGGGGGAATTTCATATAAAAAAATGTTAAAAATATTATTTTTTCAAAATAAACGCTCTTTTTTTGTTTATAGCGAAAAAAGTAAAAATCGCACAGGTGATCAAATACCACCCAAAGAAAGCTCTGTTTGTGGGAAAAAAAGGACGTAAATTTTGTTTGGGTACAGCGTCGCACGACCGCGCAATTGTCAGTTAAAGTCGCACAGCGCCAAATCGCAAAAAGTGGCCCAGACGTAAGACAGCAAAATCCTCCGGTGGTAAAGTGGTTAATAAAGTTATATGTGAGTTAAATTATTTTAGTTGGTGTAAAAGGTTAAAAGAAATACTGCCTACTATCCCGTGTAAAAAGCATATCGATCCACAATTACATTTTACATTTTTACGTTTGCGAGTATATTTCTTCTTATTCATTTTAATAAACTCCATTTGGGTAATGCACAAGGTTGGTGCGCCCTCTTTTTGCTCTTTACACAGCTATTCGTTCGGGATTCCTCTGATCCCAGGAGAGCAGCAAAATCTGTGCTTACACCCGGAGATCTAGAGACCCATTGTCGCCACATTTCTGTCGAGCTCACGGAATTTTGTCCATTTGTTCGCAAAACCATACATGTTGTGAGTGGACAAGCATCTTTGTGGTACAGTATCCATTAGGGATAAGCAAATCCGCCAAGGTTCAATCTCCAAGGTTTGAATCATTAAAAAATTATGCAAACTGCCAATTAAACAAAGAAACCCATTCATTTTATTGAGCAATTTTTGCCCCTTGTATGATTGCTGGACTAGCTATTTCTAAACAAGTAGCATGATGAGCATGCCACTGTTGTAGGGACCTGTATCAATTTAAAAAAAAATGTAGTGGGGAATGTTTCTTTCTTTTTTCTTTTTTTTTTTATTGCGTTGAGGGTAACATGGAAAATACACAAATACTTACATAACAGGTTTGGTCTATACCAGGGGTATTGAATTAAAATTTTCTTCCAGCAGAGGTCTGAATTGACGCTTGATTCCTAATAGCACCTCAGAGCATCGACAAACGCCACGTTTTTGTTAGTGCCAAACCACATAGTACCGTAGTGCCATGTGGTTTAGTGCTGCATAATTTACAAAAAGGGACAGGGACTACTATTTCTGCATATAAGGCAGCCCATTGAAATGAGTGGGCTTCCTACACGAAGAATGCAAGTCGCAAAGATGCAAACCTAGCGCCACTTCACATCAAAGTCACCCCCTCCCCCTCTTCACAACAGGATCAGCACTTCACACCACAGTCCCCTCTTCACAGCAGTGCCCTTAAACCCCCCCCCCCCCTTCACATCACTTCCCCCATTTATATTACCCCCTTTCACATTCCTGTCCTCAGCCCTCCTTTATATCAGTCCCCTGCTCCTTCACAATACTGTACTCAGCCTCCATTCATACCATCCCTCTTCACATTCCTGTCACCCCCCCCCCCCCTTTGTATCACCCTACCCCTTTACATTCCTGCCCTCATCCCCTTTCACTTACTTTTACATTGCTATCCTAAGCCCCCCCTCCTCCCTTTATATCAGCCCTATCATTTCCAGCTCCCCCCCATCTTCTTCACAGCAGTAACATAGCCCTCTTTCCTGTCCTACCTTACACAAGGCAGAAGGTGGGAGGAACAGCATGTTCAAAGCTGACATCGAAAGAGAGACAGTTCCGGATGGAGGCCTGGACCTGCGCAACTTTTCCAGATAATCAGCCAGCCACTGGTTGCTAGGACTACCCTGCATCCTAACAACCAATCACCTGCTGGTTAACCTGAAAAGTTAACTTATGGCGCTTTTCCACTGCATGGAACCGAACGGTTCGGGTCGCTTTTGTGCTTTTCCACTGCTGGTAGCGCATGGTACGGTGTGGGAACGGTTCGGTACAGTACGGTACGGCGGCGCTTTTCCACTGCATGGAACCGAACGGTACGGCTCTCTTAAACAGTACCACCTCGATTGTGGTTCCAAGAGGTACCATACCGGTACCATATCCCACAAACCTTTGCATGCAGTCACTACTAGCCACTGATTGGTCAGAGAATCGTTGTTATCCCACCCACTTAACTTTAGTACTACTTTAGTGGAAAAGCAAACCATACCAAACCGTTCCAACACCGTACCATGCGGTACCAGCAGTGAAAAAGCAAACCGGACCAAGCAGGGCCGAGCCGGTACTTGCAGTGGAAAAGTGCCATTAGCAGCACCTCCACCTAGAACTGTCCTGCCTCAGACAAACATAAACAAGCTCTAAGAGGATGACAGCAGTGATGACGGCTGAGCTGAAGAAGCTTCTAAATGGCGGACCTTGGTGGTTCAGATGGGACAATGACTATCCAGATCTGGACTGTGGTCCACCATTTAGTGATGCCTGGTCCATACCTTAAAGCAATTTTCATGTACAGCCAAAGCAATAGTGTACTTTATTTAGCAGCTTATTTTTGCCTCTGGAAATACATTTTTTTTAATCAGTTCTCTAGTTCTCTATTATTTGAATTATTTAAATAAAAAGGCTTTATATAGGTGGCTTTAGCAGTTGCAAATGTGTTTTGATCAAGTAGTACTAAGCCTGCTTTGACCTGCTTGGTAAAAAAATGGCCAGTGGCACAACAGTTTTATTGTATAGTTTATAAGCTTCCTTTTTTCACATTGCCCTGTACCATTTTAAAAAGGTAAAAAAGAATGGTTTGCTAGAAACTGGTCAATTTAGCATGAAAAAAGAACAGGCCCAAATGCAGAACTGCCACCCATAGTTACCTCAGCTGAACTGGTCAGCCATTTTGTGCATGGCCTTACCACGCCATTTTGTCCTTTTAATACCTACATGTGGAGTATCTCTGCCTCTCATGATTTTAGGCATGTGTGTCATTGTTTATAGTGAGTGATTGCCTATCTTTGGTGTGGAGGGGGGTCGTGTCTATTTGTTTGATTCACATTATTTACCACAGATTAATTCAGCAGCATGCTGTGTACCCACACGCAGCACCTCTGCCTTTGCTTTTAGGCCTGCTAATCATTTTTGTTTTTTTGAGAGGTGTTCGCCTAACATTTATTTTTACAATGGCGACAGGAGAGTAAGGTAAATGTGAGTGATATGAGGTACTCTCGCTGTTTTGGCACTATAATGCAGCCGTGGTGTGGCATAAGAAGGGAAGTTTTGAAGAACAGTTTAGCAACAAGTGAACATTGCACTTTGAGCACCACAAAAAAAAAATATAATACCACCCCAAAAATGTAAACTCTTAAAATCGAACCGCCAAAAACAAACGTTATACATATACTATAGTCCACCATATAATGCAATTTAAAAAAAAAGAAGCTCTGATGTCAATTGGACATCAACGGAGCGGCCCCGAACCTCCTCTTCTGAGGTCCCCTCCCCCGGCGCTGTCTACTACTCCTCTTCTGTGGCTGCCCCCATAGCAAGCCGCTTGCTAGGGGGACAGATTTGTGGGCTCGCTCCTGAGCCGGGCTGTATGCTCAATCCACACCCCCTGCCCCCTCCCATCATGATTTGACGGAAAGCATCAGGTGCCAATGGTTCCAAGTCTGTGAGAGCACAGATAGGGCAGAGAAGAACTGAAGTTGGGCACAGCACTGGATTGATACAGGTAATTTTTAAGGGGGGCTAGGAGGGTGCTACTATTGGAAGGTTATTTACATTATTGTATTAAAAAAAAACATTTTCCTTTACAACCACTTTAACGTCAAAAGAGGCCCCCCCCCCTCCCCAAGACACCTTCTAATTGAACACCCTGGTAGAGTATTCCAATAATGTAATAATACCACATAGCTGTTTCACCTCAAATAAATATATTATTTTATTTGTTTGAGGCAGGGTTCACACTGCAGCACGCAGCGGCTCACAGCAGGGGTTCAGTGCGTCGCTGTTCACAGTTTCAGGTCTGATTTCAGTCCCAATTGTTGGCTGAATTTGGACCTGAAATGGACCAGAAGATGTACAGCACACCTGTGCAATTTGCACCAGAGTCGCTCCGGAGATATGTGAACCAGCTCCATAGAGAGCTGGTCACAATCTCCTTACATGCAAATCGGATGCTGGGAAACCCACATCCAATTCACAATAATGTGAACCCAGCCTTAATCTTTGCTGTATTGTAAAATATTTCACTTTCTGCTTTACTTTCTTATACCCTAAAGGAGTGTAAGCTCTTCAAACTTCCAAATCCACCATTATACCCTAATATAGCGTAAGTTCTTACACCTTCTGTAGCCTTCCTTATATGCTAATATACTTAGTGGTGATGGTAGATAAGAGCAGTACATTGTGGCTGCATTTTTAATAATTTTATGATATATACATACAATGTATCCATTTTTTAAATTGACCCCCATAAGGGGGGCTGGTTTGCGCCCTATGTGACAGTATAGGGATAAAGACCGTGAGTGAGTGAGATAGTGAGTAACCCCTCATGCCTCCTCTGCCTTTAGTACATTCCGATTCGAGACCCAAAGACCACAATATGCTGCATACCTGATTGATGTAGCTGAAATTTTACCAGATCTAAATCTTAAAGTTCTGGGTTTAACAGACAAGGTAAACAACGTACAAGCCTAATGAGTGCTAGGACTAAAAGCAAATATACAGTATCTCACAAAAGTGAGTACACCCCCCACATTTATGTAAATATTTTATTAGATCTTTTTGTGTAACAACACTGAGGAAATGACACTTTGCTACAATGTAAAGTAGTGAGTGTACAGCTTGTATAACAGTGTAAATTTGCTGTCCCCTCAAAATAACTCAACACACAACCATTAATGTCTAAACTGCTGGCAACAAAAGTGAGTACACCCCTAAGTGAAAATGTCCAAATTGGGCCCAAAGTGTCAATATTTTGAGTGGCCACAATTATTGCCTTAACCCTCTTGGGCATGGAGTTCACCAGAGCTTCACAGGTTGCCACTGGAGTCCTCTTCTACTCCTCCATAACGACATCACGAGGCTGGTGGATGTTACAGACCTTGTGCTCCTCCATCTTCCGTTTGAGGATGCCCCACAGATGCTCAATAGAGTTTAGGTCTGGAGACATGCTTGGTCAGTCCATGATCTTTACCCTCAGCTTCTTTAGCAAGGCAGTGGTAGTCTTGGAGGTGTGTTTGGGGTCGTTATGTTGGAATACTGCTCTGTGGCCCAGTCTCCGAAGGGAGGGGATAATGCTCTGCTTCAGTATGTCACAGTACATGTTGGCATTCATGGTCCCTCAATGAACTGTAGCTCCTCAGTGGCGGCAGCACTCCTGCAGCCCCAAACCATGATACTACCACCACCATGCTTGACTGTAGGCAAGACACACTTGTCTTTGTACTCCTCACCTGGTTACCGCCACACACGCTTGACACCATCTGAACCAAATAGGTTTATCTTGCTCTCATCAGACCACAGGAGATGGTTTCAGTAATCCATGTCCTTAGTCTGCTTGTCTTCAGCAAACTGTTTGCGGCTTTCTTGTGCATCATCTTTAGAAGAGGCTTCCTTCTGGGACGACAGCCATGCAGACCAATTTAATGCAGTGCGCTGCGTATGGTCTGAGCACTGACAGGCTGACCGCCCACCCCTTCAACCTCTGCAGCAATGCTGGCAGCACTCATACGTCTATTTCCCAAAGACAAAGATATGATGCTAAGCATGTGCACTCAACTTCTCTGGTCGACCATGGCGAGGCCTGTTCTGAGTGGAACCTATTCTGTTAAACCGCTGTATGGTCTTGGCCACTGTGCTGCAGCTCAGTTTCTGGGTCTTGGCAATATTCTTATAGCCTAGGCCATCTATATGTAATGCAACTATTCTTTTTTTCAGATCCTTTAGAGAATTCTTTGCCATGAGGTGCCATGTTGAACTTCCAGTGATCATTATGAACGAGTGAGAGCGATAACACCAAATTAAACACACCTGCTCCCCATTCACACCGGAGACCTTGTAACACTAACAAGTCACATGACACAGGGGAGGGAAAATGGCTAATTGGGGCCCAATTTGGAAATTTTCACTTAGGGTGTACTCACATTTTTTGCCAGCAGGTTAAGACATTATCGGCTGTGTGTTGAGTTATTTTGAGGGGACAGCAAATTTACACTGTTATACAAGCTGTACACTCACTACTTTACATTGTAGCAAAGTGACATTTCTTCAGTGTTGTCACATGAAAAGATATAATAAAACATTTACAAAAATGTGAGGGGTGTACTCACTTTTATGAGATACTGTATGTAATTTAGTTGCTGTACGGCTGCTTTAATCACTTCTGCTACATATAGGGTATCGCCACCCCGTAAGGGCCACTGAAAGATGACTGTCCCCAAAGCTTGCCCTGAACTTGCAAGCCTCTCAACACCTCTGACACCCTGGGTTTTAACATAATTCAAAGAAAGAATGCAATAGCAAAGATACCAGACTGTAGCAAAGTAAATGAGTATTTTACTAATGATTCTTAAGGCAGCAAATAGAAAGGATCATTAATGCAGATATCTTTCAATCTCAAACTTTAGTCTAAGCAAGTATACAAAGGATATGCATGCAAACAAAGAACACAGTACAATAAATGGTAATAACCAGTTGGCCCTAGAAGAACCTATGACCTCGGGTATAAAAGGGAAGAGAATGACCTTTCTGTGTCAAACTACTCCCTTAAAATCCTGATGCCATGGGCCCAGAAAGCAAACTTATAAGAACACAATATGTGAACAATACAATAAACAAATTATGAGTAAGAGTTCCTCTTAATGAGCACAGATGTTATAAATTGAGTCTTTCATTGGGGGGGAGTAGAGAAGTCCTTGTAGTGTAGGTGTTCAGAATCTTTAGCTAGCTCAACAAGGGCCCAGAGAGATTGCTGTGCAATGTGGCCAGCAATAGTGGATAGCATATGCCAAGGGTTTCCTGTTAGAAGCAATTGTGTAAAGAGATGAGGTAAAGGTGTCTGCATGCAGTGTCTTTTGTAGGATGTACTCAGGGTGGGCTTCTGCCAGCTCACCAATCATGATAATACCAAGGCTCAAGGGAATAGGATGTCCCGGAACAGGCTCCTGAAGAATCTGCAAACAGTGAAGTGTGCCTGGCCATGCACATGGCAATGCTGGGATTCAGCTAGGTCTGTAACAGTGACGATGAGAGTGACTCCCTACAGTCACTCGGCCAGCAGGGAGCTGGCAATGGTGTATCTGCCTGCAGGTGTATGGCCCACTCGCTGAAGACTCTAAACACCATCCAGACCGAGGAGCCTGCTCGCATTCCCCAGAGCGGCTAGGTCCCTGCTCTTAGCTGAAGGCTGTGGTCCCAAGAGTAAGAGCTTTTCCCCAAACCAGACTATTTATGTCTTCGCCCAGCATTCTTCTCTATCCAGCCAGCTGGAACTTGTAGTCTGCAGCAGCATTGGCTTCATGAAAATCCTTGCTCTCTGGACCACATGCCCCATGATCACCTGCTTTCATTAGTGGTCTCTCTCTGCTTTCAGGAAATGATGTTACAATGTCCGAGCTGATTACTAGGGGGAAGCAAACTCAAGGCAGCCCCTATTAAAGAATGTCCCACGATGACACAATCAGACTAGCCAGCGCCTGGCTACATCCTTCCCCCACTTGAAATCTTCAGTCCCCCAAAGAGGTAGGAACTTCACAGAATATTATTTAACCAATGATTACTGATAAAGTTGTCACACAAATTATAACAACATCAACCAAAACTTAAATTCAGCAACAATTTGCATACTTCAGGATTTTGTTGAAACCATTTGTATACACCTTCAGTTAACTCATAGTCAGTTTGTTTGCAGGCTAGAGCTTTTGCCGTGGCCCACTCAGTAGTGTCAGAGGACGAGGCAAGGTCACCCCCTACCCAATGGATGGTAGTGGGGTCTGGCACTGGATTCTGCCGTTGAATGGTAGGTGTTAGTTCATCTGAACTCCCTCCTAAGACATCATAAGTTAGTCTCTTGGGAGGGATGATGTTGGATTGTCGAGAAGTCTTCAAGCACAGGCGTGGAGTCCAGATTTCTGGTACTGTTGGAACCGAAGGGTTCCAAAGGGGGTTGAACTGAAACCAATGCAGAAAAGGAAAGCTCTGTGGTTTCATTACCAGGGTTTGTACAAGTTTTGCTTCCATGAGATCCCATTCTCTCATCTGATTCCATATCTGTAAACAAGAATTCAATTCAGGGGGACTGTCTAAATCAGATCTTAAACACCCTCTTCATTAGACAGGCTGACTATCTCAATCTTAACCTTGCCAACCTTTTTAGGTGGAGGTAGAATTTCCACTTCTGAACTTGAAGACCTTCTTTTCTCTTCCTTAACTGCATGAGGGCTAAAGCCAGTTTCTTGGGTTGGCCATAGCCAGTGAGGAACTATCTCCTCCCCTTTGCTGTCATCATGTTCTACTGTTGGGTGTTTGTTCCTTCTGACCCCATTGATGTACACGGGTTCTGAAAGGTGGTGATTCATTGTCTGGGGGGGGGGGGGGGATTTGTGGTTTCAATACCAACAAGGGTCTGTTTTGATACACTGGCAGCCCAGGAAGTTGCTTGCAGATGATGTAAGGTTGAGGTTGCCAGCGGTTTCCCAACTTGTGCTTCCTGGGTACCCCTAGGTTCCTCAGCAAGATACAATCTCCTGGATGAAGGTCTGGCATCTTTATATTCAGATCGAAATTCCTTTTGTTCCTCTGTTCTCGGGCAGTAACAATCTCTACCGCTTTCTTGTAGGCCTACTTCAGGTTC
This sequence comes from Pelophylax lessonae, assembly GCF_965119305.1. NCBI lineage: Eukaryota > Metazoa > Chordata > Amphibia > Anura > Ranidae > Pelophylax > Pelophylax lessonae. The sequence continues at coordinate 360,675,021 of NC_138771.1, read as the reverse complement.
TTCTATAGTCTATCAACCTATCCTATATAGGAAGCTAGGGATGTGTGATCTGGGGATGTTCCAAAAGCCAGATTAACTGTAGGGAGTGGCATCATTTGTTATGCTATTGAATGCATGGACGGTGGTGGCAATGTGGTTGCCCAAATGCTGTTTCTTCTCAGAAGGTAAAGTCCCTAGCACGTTCAGTAGAATATAGTTGAACCTTTCAGGCTGAGGGTCTCCCTGTGGGTTGTATAGAGAGGTTCTGGATTTCTTTATGCTAGCAGCTGACATAATTGGTGCTCTCAAAGTCTCTGTCTTGATTGGAATGTATTCGCATAGGTAGGCCGTAATGCACGAAAACCCTCATCATTTTCACCACTGTACTGACTTGTTGGTCCTTGGTGAGGTAAGCTTGAGCATATCGGGTGAAATAGTCTGTCACCACCAAGGCATTGCTTCTCCTAGCAGCATCTGATTCCAGGCACAGAAATTCAATGCAAACTAGCTCCATAGGCCCTTGATCTTGTAAATGTCCCTATGTTGCAGCTTTGATTGACAAGGTCTTCCTTTGAATGCACGGTAAAAAGGAGTGACAATAGTGCTCTATTTTGGCTCTCATGTTAGGCCAATATAATCTGTCCCCGACTAACCTAAAGGTCCTATCATGGCCTAAGTGTCCATGTTCATCATGGAGAGCAACCAGCACAGTCTGTCGGTGTTTTTCCAGGAGGAACAACTGCCACTTTTCTTCAGAATCCTCAGAGGGGCCCCTTTTATACAAAAGTCTATCTTACATCTGTAAACGGTTCCATTCTCAGGATACTATTTTGGAATCCGTAACAGAACTCTTTAATAATAGAATGAGGTATGTTTGGTCAACCCTTCTATAGCCATATTGTTGCAGAGTGCGATCACTGGGTGCAGCGGAGTCCATTCAGATCAGACATTGTGGAGTAAACAGGAACTGGCTTCTTTATTGGAACATAACACAGAAGTCAAAAGATATCACCTTCTCATTTTGAGAAGAACACAGACAGGAAAAAATAACCAACAAGTACAGTGCAGTGTACAGGAAATACAACACATCATAGAAAATGCATAGCATATCACTTAGCATTAGCGACATCTACTGTCCTATTTGTGAACTGCAGTTTATCGGATAAGCTGAAAGCTGTTGTATCTCCAACACCCCTTCTCAACAGCTAAGGCTTAGTCTATTAAACCCATCTTCTTTGTAAGCCTTGAGTGTCTTTCAGCGGTCAGAGGCTTTGTAAGGATATCTGCTGTCATATCCTCAGTTGTTCAATAAAGTAACTCAAGAAGACCTTGCTCTTGAAGATCCCTAAGAAGGTGGAACTTCACGTCAATGTGCTTGGTTCTTGAATTAACTCCTTCCATGCGCGCAAGTGCAAGGCATCCTTGATTGCCCTCATAGATTTCTGTTGGTCCCAACTGTGGTAGACCCAAATCTGTTAATAGCTGTCTCAGCCATATAACTTCTTGGCTTGCCTGCGCTGCAGCAACGTATTCTGCTTCAGTAGACAACAGTGAAACAGAGAGTTGCTTTTTACCAGTCCAACTGATGGCACCTCCTGACAGAAAAAATAAGTAACCACTGGTAGATTTCCTGTCGCTGGTGTCTCCTGCCCAGTCAGCATCCACATATCCTGTTAAGGTGCTTTCATCACTTGCTGGTAACTTTAACTTGTAGTGCGAAGTCCCTTTTTAGATAGCGAATGATTCGCTTTACAGCATTCCAGTCCTTTTGACTTGGCATTGAAACCTTTCTGCATAGGATTCCAACAGTTGCTGCAATGTCCGGCCTTGTAGCAGTGGTAAGATATAGCAATTTCCCTATTGCCTTCCTGTATTGAGTATTAGTAGGTAATGAGTTATCGTGGCAATTCATCTCCTTTAGGTAGTTGGTTTCCATTGGAGACTTTACTGGTTTGGCGTCTTCCATTACAAATGTTTCAATTATTTCTTGTATTTTGTGTCTTTGGTTCAGAAGAAAGCTGCCATCTTCCTCTCTCTCTAACTCTTTATGTTGCCAAGATCTTTGGTGTTGAAGTTCTGATTTAGTTTTTCTAGTATTTCTGATTCATCCCCTTCTTGCTCAAAGCAAATCAGGATATCATCCACATAAATAAGCATATAGACCCATCTGTCTCCCAATTTCTTTGTGTATAAGCAGGGATCTGCTTTACTCCTTAGAAAGTTTTGATGTGTAAGCACTTCATTTATTTTTATATTCCATGCTCTGGCAGCTTGCTTTAGACCATACATACTCCTGTGAAGTTTGCATACTATGTCTGGCCTTTGTTCATCTTGAACCCTGGCGGCTGTTCCATGTAAATCTCTTCTGTTAGCTCGCCATGTAGAAACGCGGTTTTCACATCAAAATGTTTCACTTGCATTTTCCTTGTGACGGCTACTGTCAGTAAAGTCCGGATTGTAGTGTGCTTAACTACTGGTGCAAATGTCTCGTCATAGTCCTCTCCGTATATTTGAGAATAGCCCTTGGCTACTAGTCTTGCTTTGTATCGCTCAATTGTGCCATGTGATATCAAATGATATGTGTAATTTATGTTCCTCGATTGCCTGGAGGTGCTCCTTGGATGTTGAGCCTCTGTATGTGGCCAGGCTGTAAAAAAAAGTCTCACATATGTGATATCACCATACTCAGTAGGAGTAGTAGAATGTGTTTTAGGGTGTTGTTGCAAGTGTGCCTATACTGTGTTAAAAATAACTTTGTAATATGACAACTTTGTTAAAAAAAATTTTTTAAAAAATCTTAATTTTGCAAAGAATTATGGAAAAAAAACTTCAAAAAACTCACCATGCATCTTACTAAATATCTATTTAGAATGTCTACTTTCCAAAAAGGGGTCATTTGGGGGTTATTTGTACTTTCCTGGCTTGTTAGTGTCTCAAGAAATGAGATAGACCATCAGTACATCAGGTGTGATCAATTTTCAATGATTGGCACCATAGCTTGTAGACTCTATTACCTTCACAAAGACAAAATATTATATACTTATTTGGGTTATTTGTAGCAGTATAGCTTTTTAAAAAAAATATATGAAGAAAAATTACCAATTTGCAAAATGTTATAACCGAAAAGAAGAAAAATTCATTTTTTTACAAAATGTTTGGTCTTTTTTCATTTATAGCGCAAAAAACAAAAAAACCAGTGGTGATTAAATACCACTAATAGAAAGTTCTATTTGTGTGAAATAAAGGATAAAACTTTCATATGGGTACAGTGTTGCATAACTGGGTAATTGTCATTCAAAATGTGGGAGCACTGAAAGCTGAAAATTCGCCTAGTTAGGAAACCCTGTATATCAGCCAAGGTATATAGTTACATTTATTTGCAAAGACACTTTAGCAATATCAGGACCTGTTTCTTTACATAAACCCACAGCAAGTTAGCAACTGAGGGAGGATGCAAATCTTCAGCAGATTAATTTAACTGATTCCTGCCCATGTCATTGTAAAATGATGGAGGGGCAGGAACCCTATTGTTCTGGGAGGACGTCATATGACATCTTCCCAAAAATGCGCCACGCCGTGGCACGATCTGTCACCCACTGGACAGTGGACACTGGATCAGTGTACTGGCCCGCTGCCAGTAACATGTGATTGCTGTGATTAATCACAGCAGACCACATGACAGTTGTAAACAAAAAGGGCTTTCTTTTATACCATTCATTGTATACAATTGTGTTGCTAGCAGTGATTGGTCTCAGTGATCACATGGTACAGACAGGGCCAATCACAGCCTATTTGTACCATGTGACTAGTTGTGGCCAATCACAGCTAATCACAACAATACACAGTGTCTACACATTGTCATTCAGTAAAAATATGTGCTTATGCTTTGTGCACTGGTGCACAGTCATGTTGGAACATGAAGGGGCCATCCCCAAACTGTTCCCACAAAGTTGGAAGCATGAAATTGTCCAAAATATTTTGGTATACTGACACCTTAAGAGTTCCCTTCACTGGAACTAAGGGGCCAGGGCCAACCCCTGGAAAAACAACCCCATGCCACAATCTCCCCTCCACCAAATGTTTTGAACCAGTGTATAAAGCAAGGTCCATAAAGACATGGATGAGCGGGTTTGGGGTGGAGGAACTTGACTGGCCTGCACAGAGTCCTGACCTTAACCTGACAGAACACCTATGAGATGAATTAGAGCGGAGACTGCGAGCCAGACCTTCTCATCCAATATCAGTGCCTGACTTCACAAATGCGCCTCTGGAAGAATGGTCAAACATTCCCATAGGCACACTCCTAAACCTTGTGGACAGCCTTCCCAGAAGAGTTGAAGCGGTTATAGCTGCTAATTGGTGGGCCAACTCAGTATTGAATCCTACAAACTAAGACTGGGATGCCATTAAAGTTCATTTGCGTGTTAAGGCAGGTGTCCCAATACTTTTGACAATATGGTATATACTGTATACCATAGTCTGTGGACTCTATAACTTCCCTGCAGATTAAATAATATACTCTGATTTGGGTTATTTTCACCAAAAATGTAGCAGAATACATTTGGCCTAAATTTATGAAGAAAGATGATTTGTTTGCAAACATTTTATAACAGAAACGTAGAAAACGCGTTTTTTTCCCAAAATGTTTGGCCTATTTTAATTTATTTGGCAAAAAAAAACAGTGATGATTAAATACCACCAAAAGAAATCTCTGTTTGTGTGAGAACAACGTTGCATGACAGCGCAATTGCCATACAAAGTGCGACAGCACTGAAAGCTGGCCTGGTTAGGAAGGTGGTAAAGGGCCCAGTATTGAAGTGGTTACACAGCACTGTTAGTTCTTTCTGGCACAGTCACACAATAATATAAGGCAGGTTTTGGAAGAAGGTTCTAAAAAGCAGCGGCTATCAGAGTCTCTATCAAGTAATACATCAAACTGTTCTCTTTTATATGGGGGGGGGGGGGGGGAGCACAAACAGCAATGCAGAGTAGAAGCAGTTTCAAATGCAGCCTTTTTCTGAAGGCAACTTTATATGTGGTGGATTTGCATTACTCTCGGCCCTCTTTCACACTGATGTCACCCATGTAGGATTTTGGTGCATTTTCAGAAAGTGCACCAAAACAACAGGACATAATAGAACTCTATGGCAAAGCGCAGCTAACCTGCACCAAACCCACAGGTTCAATGCACTATACCTGTGATACAGTCAAACTGTACTGTATCTGTGTGAAAGTGGCCTTACACTAGGGCAGTGATGGCGAACCTTGGCACCTCAGATGTTTTTGAATTACATTTCCCATGATGCTAATCCACACTGCAGAGTGCATGAGCATCATGGGAAATATAGTTCCAAAACATCTGGGGTGCCAAGGTTCGCCATCACTGCACTAGGGTGACCAGACGTCCCGATTTCCGGGGACAGTCCCCAGACTGAGGACACTGTCCCCAGGGTTTTGTCCCCGCTTTGCAGGGCCGATCCTTACCTGGGCAGACAGTTTCCTGGTGGGCGGGGGCTTTCAGTCTCAGAGTGTGGTGGTGTCAGTTCCAGCTCTGTGCACTGTGATTGTGTGCTGCTTCTGGAATATAGTGCCGTAGCCTCCACTCCTTCTCTGCATTTGTCAGCGCGATCCTGCCCCGGTGACCTGACCGCCCCTTCTTTCTGGCACCCGCCCCTCTCCTCCCATCTCTCTCGATGCAGAGGCAGTACATAGGGGAGAACAGTGTTCCTCCCTCCCCCCTCCCTCCTGGATGATGTCCTGCAAGGAATTATGGACAATGTAGTCCAGAGAGGCGGGATTGCCTTTAATGAATTGAGCTACAGACTGAGTGTAATGGCCACATGCCAGAAGGAGGTGAGTTTCTGATTTAAAATTTTGCAAAAAGGTAATTTTTCTCCACTGATTGGCACTGTTAGGCTGAACTGATGGGCACTGATGAGGTGGCACTGATAGGCTGCACTGATGAGGTAGCACTGATAGGCTGCATTGATGGGTAGTGATTAGGTGGAACTGATAGGCACAGGTGAGGTGTCACTGATAGACTGCACTGATGGGGTGGCACTGATAGGTACTGATGAGGTGGCACTGATAGGCTGCAATGATGGGCAGCGATAGGCTGCACTGATGAGACAGAACTGATTGGTTGCACTGATGGGCACAGATGAGGTGGCACTGATGGGCGCTGATGAGGCCACACTGATAGGCGGCACTGATGGAGCCTGATAGGTGGCACTAATGGGTACTGATAGGCAGAACTGATGAGGAGGCACTGATTGGCATATATAATTTGAGGAAAATATGCTTTTAAAATAGTTTACCATTTGCCAATAAAAAAAAAAAAATATGTCCCCATTTTTTCATGGTTTCATTTTGAAAATCTGGTCACCCTACCTTACGACTCATTCACAATGGAACCTCTGTATTTAGCTTATCTAAACAATGGAAAAGTCATCTGGGAGGTATTAACAAATGTTATGCTTCTCATATCACATTTTCCAGTGTTTAGATGTTCCTGCTTTAACCACTTGACCTGCGGAAGGTTTTACCCCCTTCATGACCAGGCCATTTTTTGCTATTCAGCACTGTTCAATTTTAACTGGCAATTGCGTGCTCATGCAATACCATACTCAAATAAAATTATCATTTTTTTTTCCACACAACTATAACTTTCTTTTGGTGGTATTTAATCACCACTGGGCTTTTTATTTTTTTCTATTAAAAAAAAAAGACCTAATTTTTTTTTTCTAAATATATTTTCAACTTTTTGTTATGAAACATATCCCAAAAAAAAAAAACATTTGAGCCAAAAATGTATTATGCTACATGTCTTTGGTAAAAAAAAAAAAAAAAAAAATCCCAATCAGTGTATATTAATTGGTTTATAGTTATAGCATCTACAATCTATGGTATATACTGTATATTTGAAAGCTGATCATTCCTGATGTACTGATGGCCGATCTAATTTCCAGAGGCCCTTAAAATTCCAGGAAAGTACAAATTACCCCCCCCCAAAAGACCCCTTTTGGAAAAGTAGACCGTCCAAGGTATTTACTAAGAGCTATTTGAAATTGTAATTTTTGTCACAATTTTTTGCAAAATTTAAAAATAAATATTTATAATTTTTTTTTCACTTTTTTTTAACAGTGTCACATGCAGTACAGTGCCACCATATAAGGGATACTGACTGGTGACAGTATGTGGAAAAAAAAAAAACATTTGCTCTTTTTTTACTATTTTATTTTTTTTTAGTAGTGCCACTGTACTACTCCGGGAAAAGGGTCAGGGATTTTTTTTTTTTTTCTTTACACTTTGATTACTGTTACAGTAAGGCCCCGTTCACATTGGGGCGATCCGACTTCCAGGGGCGACCTCCGAGGTCGCGGTGCGAGCAGCGCGCCGCGACCTCGGAGCGGCCGGCACGGACTTCATAACATTGAAGTCTATGACGGTCGCCTAGGGTCGCCCCAAAGAAGCTCCGGATCCTTTTTCTAAGTCGGAGCGACTTGTGTCGCTCCTATTAGAACGGGTCCGCAGCTTCCCTATGGAAGGCGACCTACTGCGACCTGTGAGGCGACCAGGTCGCCTCACAGGTCGCCCCAGTGTGAACGGGGACTGATTGTCAGTGTAACAACAATGTTTTGAACTGTCATGACAGGGTTACATTCATAACAGCTGTGATTATTAGTGATCTGTGCTTGGCTACAACTAATCACATGGTACAGGGTGCTGTGATTGGCCCAGGTACCATGTGATAGCTGTGAGCCAATCACAGCTGTTATGAATGAAACTCCTTTATAACAGCTTAGATGGCATTGTGATTATGTGATCACATAGCGATAAAACAATACCCCAGCTGCCGCAAGCAAGCGGTTAGGTGCGCCCCTAACCCAGAACAGGCTGGATCACATACATGTACGTGACCCAGCCTGCCTGTGCCACCTGCAGTAAAAGGTTTAGTCACATTTACATGTGTTTAGCTGCATTCAGAGTGTTTAAATTCTAAAATCCTAGACACAAAGAATTCTATTTGATATTTTTTGCATTAAAACGCAGGTCATTCACATTGTGAATGGCATTATTGAAAAATGATTACATGCATTTATATGTGTTTAGAAAGGTCGTCTAAATTAATATCTACACGGGGTCAACAGTGGCAGTGTGAATGAGGGCTTAATAAAAATCCTAACTCTGCCCTTATTCTCTATTATTCCTAGAATCAGTACTGTGTGTGTAGGGACAAGCTCAGACATGTTTGGATCCTTGTCTGAACCAAGCTATCTTACCAGCTGAGGAACAGGGAATGCCTCAGGCGCTTATTATGGGCTCTGTGCAGTGACAACTTCCTTGCAGGATAGTCCAGGTCATGTCTAAAGGCCCGTACACACGTACCGATCGTCGGCATACAAACGTCGGTGGACGAAGGATCTGCCGATTGTACGCGTGTTAGTATGGTGCCTCCGACAGATGTCTGCGCACAATCCGCGGACAAAAGTCTTTCGTGCAAACATGAAAATATTTGTATGCCGACACCAGAACGGACGATTGTTCGCCTGTCAGTACACAATTCGGCCGACAGACCGCAGATTTGCAAGACTGGGCATGCTCAGAAAATAGAAAACACAGGGAAAGTTAACCATTACATGACATCACTTCTGCAGTCGGCGGACAAAATTCTTGTGCTGTCCTTGTGCTGTCTTTGCACTTTTCAGCAGACACCGACATCCCGGGGAGAAAAGAGGAACATTTGTAAGCCGACCATCGGTACGTGTGTACGGGGCTTTAGTGTATCCTTGGTGCTCAGCTCCCTTCTGCACTGCCACTGACTGCTGCTTTATCCTGAGTATTCTCAGGCTCAGATTGTATACTCTCACAAGTCTGAAAATGAGATACCAGGCCTTCCCCCAACATGAGAGGAACACTCACCATGCCACACACACATATCAGAAGTGTGTCTTTCTCTGGACACACCACACCTGCTTCCCTGGAAAGTGACTGATGTCCTTCCCTTTTCCCTTTTCATTCTTCCTTCTCTGTCTTTTTCATTGGCTGACAGTGCACAGGACAGCAAGTTAGGCAGGCCCCAGCCTCCTGTGCACAAGTTTAGCTGTAGAAGCACTTGCTTACAGGGCACTTTCACCCCCTTCCTGCCCAGGCCAATTTTAAGCTTTCAGCGCTGTCACACTTTGAATGACAATTGCTCGGTCATGCAACACCGTACCAAAATGAAATTTTTATAATTTTTTCTCACAAATATAGCTTTCTTTTGGTGGTATTTAATCACCACTGGGTTTTTTATTTTTTACTAAAAAAAAAAGAAAGTTACAAAAATTTTGAAAAAAAAAAAAAGTTTTCCTTAGTTTCTATCAGTAAATTTTGTAAATAAGTAATTTTTCTCCTTCACTGATGTGCGCTGATGAGGCGGCACTGAAAGACGCTGACATGCTGCACTGACAGACACTGATGAGGTGGCACTTATGGCCATTGATGAGGCGGCACTGATTAGGTGGCACTGACGAGGAGGCACTAATATGCCGCACTGATGGGCACTGATATGCGGCACTGATGAGAACTGATAGGCGGCACTGATAGGTGGCACTGGTGGGCAGCACAGATGAGTAGGCACTGACTGGCATCACTAATGGGCACTGATTGGGGCCACTGATTTGCACTGATTGGGGTCACTGGTGGGCACTGATTGGGGTCACTGATGGGCATTGATTTGTGTCACTGTTGTGTACTGATTGGTGTCACTGATGGGCACTGCTGGGGCTTTACTGATGATCTGTGCCCTGATTACCTGTCCTGGTCACCCCTTTGAGGAAGAGCCACTAATCGGTTTTCCTCGCCACACACTCTGACAGTGTGAGGCGAGGAATGCCGATAAACAGCACATCCGCATTTACATGTTACCGGTGATTGGATTACATGTGACCGCGTCATTGGCTCTTTACCAAGATTGGGGTCACTTTGTTTCCTAGGAACACAGCATGGGCACGATCGCTGAGCTGCACAACCCCATGGGTGCGCGAGAGCAGCCATTTTGGGGTGCCGTTATATGACGTCGTCCCAGAATGAGAGCTGCACCACTCCGCCATCATTTGACGGTGGGCAGGTGGCAAGTTGTTAAAAAGAGAAGTATGCTTTTTTTTCCCCTGAATCATACTTACCTAGGTGGATCCGTCCTATGCTGCATCTGTGCCCCGCTGGCCCTAACACTGAGAACCGTGCAATCTAACATCATCGATCACTCAGTTCTCAGAGCTCCCTGAGCATAGAGCTACTGTCCTCTGCTCTGACCCCCCCCCCCCCCTGCAGCACACTCACTGGAGCGCTGGGCTGTGTAGGGGGTGGAAGTGGCCGGCTCAGGCTCTCCGTGACTTGCTAAGAGGCTGAGCCAGGAGTATGTGCGGATCCTGACCATATGGTCGCGATCTTGCTGGAGCCTGGACCGGCTCTGTAACGTCAGCTGCTTCAGCCCGCTGTCTGCTGAAAACCTGTCACAGGAGTGCAGAATGAACGGCACTCCAAACGAGCTTTGGCTGTACTTCTCCTTTAACTTCTAAAAGAGCCATGCTTCTTTGAATCTACAAATTCAGCCAGCCAAATTTAGAAGGACACTCTAGCTCCATATGGGTGCTACAATTATTATCTGTGCACAGAAATGCATCATACAGTGCATAGCAATGTAAGATTTGAGGTAGTAAAAATCAAACATATAAACACATGATGTAGCAGTTGTCTCTTGCTGGCTCTATGTCCAAGAACTAAGCTTAAGCCATCACATGATTGCTTAATTCTTGGTCAGCTCTGAGCAGAGAGCAGTATCTATTAGTCAACGCTCTCTGCTCTGCCCCTCCGGCGCTTACTGGAGTGCCTGGCTGAAAAGGGGAAGGGCACAGCTGGCTTCGACTCCCAGGCAAACACTGAGAGCTCGAGCCAGCTGTCATTCAGGCAGCTGGGTGCATCCTGACAATATGCCTAGAATCCTTTCAGAGACTGGAGTGACTTTGTGATGTCAGCCGAGAGCAGGCTTTAGCTGATTCTGGGCGTATCATGAAATCAGTGGGTCCCTGTGCAAGATCAAAAGTGGGCCCAAGGCATTGAGAAAACTAAAAATGCAGCGTGCAATGCGAACACAACAAAAAGTGGATGTGGTTTAAATTGCGCTAAATATTGGGTGTGGCTTAAAGGGGTGTGGTTAAATAGAGTCTGCGATGACTTGCATAGTGCAGAATGTGGTAACATTAAATAGGGAATGTACAGTGCGGAGTGTAAAGCAATGGGTAGTATGTGCAGGGAGAGGGGTGCGGAATGTATGGTGGTGGGTAGTATGCACAGGAGAGTTGTGCAGATTGTACAGTGGTGGGTAGTTTGTGCAGGAGAGGAGTGTGGAGTGTATGTCGGTGGGTAGGATATGTAGGGAGAGGAGTGCGGACTGTATGGCGTTGAGTAGTATGTGCAGGAGAGGAGTGCAGAGTGTACAGCTTTGGGTAGTATGTGCAAGAGAGAAGTGTACGCCATTGGGTAGTATGTGCAGAAGAGGAGTGCAGAATGTATGGCAGTAGGTAATATGTGCAGGAGAGAAGTGTGGAGTGTATGGCGGTAGCTAGTATGTGAGGAGAGGAGTGCGGAGTGCAGGAGAGAAGTGTGGAGTGTATGGCGTTAGGTAGTATGTGCAGGAGAGCAGTGGGGACTGTATGGCGGTGGGTAGTATGTGCAGGAGAGAATTGTGGAGTGTATGGCGGTAGGTAGTATGTACAGGAGAGGAGTGCGTAGTGAATGGTGGTGGGTAGTATGTGCAGGAGAGGAATGCTGAGTGTATGGCAGTGGGTAGTATGTGCAGGAGAGGAATATGGAGTGTATGGCGGTAGGTAGAATGTGCAGGAGAGGAATACGGAGTGTATGGTGGTGGGTAGTATGTGCAGGAGAGGAGAGCGGAGTATATGGCGGTGGGTAGTATGTGCAGGGAGAGAAGTACGGACTGTACACTGTGCGGACCTGTACACAACTCCCTCCTAACATCTTACAAAACCTCGCCAAATTACTTCCCCACACACATCCGCCTGTCACTATGTACACACAGCGTTGCTATGTTGATACACCACCAGCCTGGATTCTCCCTCGCCTCTCTCAGAATAAATTCTTGAAGCTGGCATCCCTCCCAGCTGGAACTTGGGTAATGAGCACTTGGAGGCGGCCAGCAGCTCTTCCTCCACCCCATAGACATCTTTTTACAGGCAACGATGGAGCACACTGAGCAAGAGTTCTGGGAGAGATGGAAGGAGGAGAATCCAGGTCGGTGGTGTGTATAAACTTAAGAGCGCTGTATGTACTTAGGGCAGCTGATAAGGCAGTACAGCCGGCCCTCCCATACCAAGCCCGGGCTCCATCAGTTCAAAAGGGGGCCTGCCAAGCAGGAGAGCCAGCTGTACTGCCTTGTGACGCCAATGGATCCCCCTGCAGCACTGCCGCCTTTCTCCCTCCGGCTGGTCTGCAGGGGGATCGGTTCCACATGCTTGTAAACTGTTCCAACTTTGGAGCAGCGGGGACAGCTGCAGACCCTCTGCCTTTGCCTCTGTCGGGTCCTGAGACTCCCAATTTACTGCTATCCCTGTCTGTACACTCAAATCCTAACAATACAGTCAGACAGGGCTGTATACATGTAGTGGCTGCATTGCTTTACTTCACAGCTGCAGTGTTTTTTAACACAAGCTGCAGAGTTTGACAGGCAGCACCAACTCCCTATTTAGTTCAATGGGGCCGTTCTGCAACTGCAAGACAAACACTTTGCTCACAGTTGCAGAGTGGGCTCACAATGTAAAATTACCATTCGGCAATTTAAAAAAAAGTAAAAAAAAATAAAAAAACAGGAGGTGGCAGTAACGAGGCTATAATTTCTGCCATGGCTGCAAAGCATAGCAGCGCGACCTTGGCATTTTTGCAAAAATATAATTTCAGTCACTGAGGAACTGAATATTTCCAGCACTTAGGCTGGAAAATGTTCACAATTTTGAGTTGCAGGGATGCATGCAAAATCAGAGCAGTGCAGAGCCATTAATTCTTAATGGCAATCCCACAAATGTTGATAACATTGTATCATGTGTTTTGGTTCAGCAAAATTTTTAAAAGGGTCAGGAACCTCTTTTTTGTGTTCTTTACGCATCGGGCAGCCCTGAATAGGTGTGAATGGAGCCTTAAGGTAAATACCATACAGCTACTGATATAATTATTCCATACAGCTAACTACTGATGTTAATGGCATATTAGTTCATGGCAACTGTGTAACTAGCTACAAATTGCTACAAAAATTGTCAGAGTTTTGTAGCAAATACACATTTCTGCTATATCGTACCTTGTGTGAAAATTACCCTAAGGGCTCTTTCACACGGTCCGCCTCCGTAGGCGGATCCATGCTGCTCAGCGGGGATCGATCCCCCAATCCCCGCTGAGCCGGCGGATGACACCTCCGTCTCTGCTTGCAGTGTGGAGAGGGAGGTGTCACAGCTCCCGCTGCTCTCTATAGGGGATCGGATGAGAGCGGATCGCCTGTCCGCTCTCATCCGATCCGATACCTGAACGGATGGAAAAATAGGGTTTCCATCCGTCCAGATTTTTCACGGACAGGATCGGATACGGATGGCAGCGGGTGTCAGCGGAGGTGTCTCCGCTGACATCCGCTGCCCCATAGAGCTGCATGCAGGATCCAATCAGATCCGCCTAAAAAAACTGACAGACGGATCTGATCGGATCGCCCGTGTGAAAGAGCCCTAAGGCTCAGTTCACACTGCCGCGACTTGTCATGTGATTTGAGAGTTCAAAGTCGTATGATAAGTCATACCTCTGCTACTGCAAAGGAACCGCACTAATTGGTGCAATAGTTGCAGAAACTTAGAAAAAGGTTCCTGCACTACTATGGGGCGACTTCATCACGACTTGCTTTGACTTCTTGTAATGAAGTTGCAAACAAGCCGCAATGAAGTCACGTGGAAGTCGCCTGGCAAAGTCACACCTTAAGCTGCGCGACTTCCCTGTCACGGCAGTGTGAACCAAGCCTTGGGCCTCATGCACACAGGATGTAAAAAAACACTGCTTTTACAGGCATTTGCCGTTTTTCTGTTTCAGCCTCTAAATCACTATGTTAGCCTATAAGGCCATGCACACATAGAAATTTACAGACATATTAGAATAGGAGCATTTACAGCAGGGGTGTCAAACTACATTGCAGGCCCCATCAGCATTATGGTTTCCCTCAAAGAGCCGGTTGTATCTGTAAAACAATTATATAAATGTACCTACTCTTTTTCAAATCAAATAATTGCCTCTGTATTCAATTATTACTGGTTTTAGCAATAACCTAAGACTTAACCACTTGCCTACTGTGCACTTAAACCCCCTTCCCATCCAGGCCAATTTTCAGCTTTCAGCGCTGTCACACTTTGAATGACAATTGCGCGGCCATGCTACACTGTACCCATATGAAATTTTTATCATTTTTTTCACACAAATAGAGCTTTCTTTTGGTGGTATGTAATCACCTCTGGGTTTTTTATTTTTTACAAAAAAAAAGAATAAAGACAGAAAATTTTGAAAAAAAAAAAAGTTTTTCTTATTTTCTGCGAGTAAATTTTGAAAATAAATTTTTCTCCTTCACTGATGTGCGCTGATGAGGCGGCACTGATGGGCACTGATGAGGTGGCACTTATGGGCACTGATGAGGAGGTACTAATATGCCGCACTGATGAGCACTGATAGGCGGCACTGATAGGCGGCACTGATGAGCACTGATAGGCAGCACTGCTGGGCACTGAGAGGTGGCACTGCTGGGCACTGAGAGGTGGCACTGAGAGGTGGCACTGCTGGGCACTGGCGGATGGCACTGGACACTGACGGGTGGCACTGATGAGCGGCACTGATGGGCAGCACCATCAGTGCCCACACTCAGTGCCCATAGTGCTGCCAGTCAGTGCTCATCAGTGCCTAGATGAGCAGGTACTGACTGGCAGCACTATGGGCACTGATTGTGGGCATTGATGGGGGCACTGATGGCGGGCACTGTGGGCACTGATGGGGGGCACTGTGTGTATGTTTTTACCTTTTAGTAATCAGGGCACTGGTGATCAGTGCCCTGATTACATGTCTCTGTGTCCCCGGCGCTGTGAGGCTCCCCCTCCTTCCTCACACTGCAGGCTCTGTGTGAGGAAGGAGCGCCGGCGATGAGAGATGATCTCATATGTTTACATATGAGATCATCGCTCATTGGACGGCCCGATCACGCGGTGAATGGCCGCTGTGATTAGCCATTCACCACGATCTGTGATCGGCCGTGTCCAAGGGACATGGCCGACACAGATTTTCCCCCGCTGCGCGCTCGCGGGGGGCGTGTCACTGGGAGGCCGTTTAAAAACGGCCTCCCGAAAATTCAAGTCCGCGCTGCAGCCGTATATAGGCTGTAGCGCGGATGGGGGGAGGTTAAGCTGTGAAGGACAGGTTCAGACCGTCAAGGAGAACACAAAAACTCCTGTAGCACAAGTCTGAAAAGTAGGGTCACACACCACTGGTATCATCCACAAGAAACTTTATTGGAGACTGCTCAGACAGAACATAGTTCTGCCATGGTGTTCTCCAATAAACTTTTTTGTGGATGATACCAGTGGTGTGTGACCCTCCTTGTCAACTGGCATAGAATTATTTTGTTCTCATAATAGTTATAAGCAGATATTTAGAGCACCCTAACCCCTCCTTGCATCAGATGTCAAGAACCCCCCCCCCCCCATCATCAGAAGTCAAGAGTCTCCCACCCTCCTCTACTTAACAGTGCTCCCCCCTTACCTTGCAGAAAGTGCAGGGTCTTGAGGAGGACCAGAGGAGAGCCTCTAGTCAGCTGCCATAGTCTGCTAAATACTAAGAGCAGGGGAGGAAGAGACGAGGAAGAGACGAGAGAGTGCTGTGGCTGCACAGAGAGGTGCAGGATCTGTAAGAGTTCTGTCTTCCTCTCTGCTGCAGACTGCTGAGATGAAGTGGCAGAGAGAGCCTCTCTGCAGCTGCACAGAGAAGAGCAGGATCTGGCAGAGGAGTTCTGTCCTTCTCTGTGCTACCAACTGCTGAGACAAGGTGGGGGCAGGGATGAGAGGGGTGCCACAGCTGCAGGAGAGGGGTGAAGGAAGCATGAAATGAGTTGGCAGGCTGGATTCGGCCCACTGTTTTGGCCTACAGCCCTCTAAATGCCTATAAATTTTGTTTAGCACTTGAGCGTTCATTCATTCCAATGGACAGAATAAATGAATATTCTGGCCAATAGAATTATTGAACGCCCCAAAAGCTTGGCTTGTATAAATGTGCCTAAATGTGTCCATAAGACAGTGAACTTTTTTAACTGCATTTTTTTTCTGACAGGAGCAAAGGCGTGCAGAGGAGTCGGGCAAACGCCCAGTGTGCATGAGGCCTAAAACTGATCACATGCTTTATATTCTGCATAATCTCTATACTATCTCCATTATATTTGCCATCAATTGTATATTGTGAGGGCCTACCTAAACAATCCATTCAACTTACAGCCAATTAGGTAAGTTCTTGTGCCATACTATTGTGGTGGAAATTAATGGGGTTTGGAGCATAGAAATTCGCTTGGTGCGCTCAAAACTTTGCTGCGCTGAAAAGCACACTTGTGTTATTTTAATACGTGCCAAGCGCCATTAATCTCTTGTACTGAAAAAGTACAATGTACAGCTCTTTTGTATAAAGAAATCCTAGTGCGCTCACCATCCCCAGAGATACAGACACACAGGCTGTTTCAGTTTGGATGCTCCCAAGTTGTCCTGTGATGAACAATGGGCTTCGTTTATTTATAGGGCAACAAAAGAACAGTGACAGGAAGTGATGGCCACACCACATCAGCCAATGACACACTTGTATACATTCAAGTGTACAATAGAAATGGGAGTGCATGTAAATGAACCAACTGAGCTGTGTTCATGAGTTTTCAGCTGTTCTGTGACAATGGAACTAGCATAGATTCTCATGAACGTGGCCATGCCAGTACATACGCATGCACTCCTGTCATAACCTGTTAGAGTGAATCCTATATTATACAGTTCATAAAAACCATATTTGATAGTGATTATGCTACTGTTTCAGTAAATGAGACTATATCTGCAATGGAAAAAAGCAGCAGTATTTCTGATCATGCGGATGAAGCATAATGGAAAGCTACCATCCATTATTCCAGCAAAAGGGCAGATATTTATCAAAACGATAATAATTCCACATCACAAATGTATCCCTGCCAGTGAATACCGGGGCCCCAGCTGGCTGATATACATTTGTGCAGCAGAGTCCGCATCGCACTGCCATAGATCCAGACCGGCGTTCGCTCCAGAGGTTGCCGCTCAGAGCACCTGCTGTTTGAAAGATCAGGTGAGTGATATGCAGTCACCATTTAATGGAAGGTTTCCACAGCTACAGGTCTTTCCTCAATGCCAGTTAAAGCCATATTCGCTGTGCATAGCTATTACCGGTAAACTGACACTGGGAGACATCCTGGCAATTTAAATAAAACACTTCCTAAAAAATGTCCACTCAAATATTATTAACATTTCCACAACACTATACCAGTAAATCGAAAAGAAATTGTACATTCATATTGTAATATGTGTCCAGCTTAACCCATTGATTCTGTAAGATGTGCTTGGCTACACTGCACAGTTAATGTTAACAAGTGTTATTAAGGCCCCTTTCACACTTGTGCGACCTAAAAGTCAAGTGATTTTACCACAATTTTTTTGCCGCGATTTTACCGCAATTTTTACTGGACTTGAAGCAATACCTATGTCTTTGTACCTCAATACGCATTAAAATTGGCCCAAAGTAGTGCAGGAACTACTTTGAAGTCGTACAGATATGAATAGTACTCATTGGATATTATGGAGTACGACTTGTCATGCGACTTTGCAATCCCAAATCACAGGACAAGTCGCACAAGTGTAAAAAGGGGACTAACATAAATACTTCTCTTCATAACTGGAAGTAATTACTGGCATTGCTTTCCGGCAAGTACTTTGTTCTGCCAAGTTCCTTAACAGCACATTATACATTACTATTCTCACTCAACTATACTGCCATGTTAGGAATGTACTAGGACTGCACAGGTGGTTTTACCTGCTGTTCATGCCAAACTAGCTCTTTCTCTTTTAATGGAAATATGTATTCTCCAAATACATCATTTTTACTTATGAACTCAAAATCTGATCAGAGCATAAGTTGAATTTACATTGTAGGATTTTTTTCTTCTTTTACTTTAAGGAGTCAGGACTTAAAAATCCAAATGTTTATCCAAAAAGGTTTTCCTGGTGAAGGTTTCTACTTACACACATTTTAGCACTTACATGATGGTTTATTGCACTGGATGGAACACACACAACTGTACACAATGGCTGGCATGAAAGGAAGCCATCCATTATTTACAATTGTCATGTGAGCTTCTGTGTTTGGTTACAGCGATCACATGGTACCAGCAGCGAGCTGGTACACAGATCAGTCATTGGGTGGGTCTGGCAGATGGTGCCGCAGTGCATTCTGGGAGAATATCATATGACTTTGACCCAGAACTATGAATGTCCCGCCCAGCCTATTGTCAATGGAAGTGGTTAAAGGGTTGTAAAGTTATGTTTTTTATCTTAATGCAAATATGTATTAAGATAAAAAGCCTTCTGTGTGCAGCAGCCCCCCTAATACTTACCTGAGCACCCCCTCTCTATCCTGTAATGTCTACGAGTGCCTTAGCCGCCTGGAACTCTCTCTCCTAATTGGCTGAGACACAGCAGCAGCGTCATTGGCTTCACTGCTGTCAATCAAACTCAGTTAGCCAATCAGGAGAGAGAGGAGTGGGGTTGAATGGCAGCTCTGTGTCTGAATGAATACACAGATCTTCAGCTCGGCTCAGGAGGGGGGAGCCAGGAGCGTGGAAGAGGGACCCAAGAAGAGGAGGATCTGGGCTGCTCTGTGCAAAACCACTTCACAGAGCAGGTAAGTATGGCAAGTTTGTTATTTTAATAGAAAAAAACGAGACTTTACAATCACTTTAATATTGAATATTGGGGATTTTCACTATTTGTTGCTAGCAGCCTTCCATAACTAAACTGGTGCACATAATTATTATTTACACAGGTTAAGGTCATCCCCAAGGCATGTTATTTAAAGGGATTTTGCATTTATTTTAATGCTGACTTTAAAATACTAATACAATTGCTTCTCTCTGCCAAGTGGATTAAAAAAAACAAGATTTTTTTGCATTAGAACTTATTTTCCAGAGCAGTGCTCAACACCCCAACCCCCCAACCCCCATAACATCTATATGACAATTCATTGCCTGTTACCCAAGAAAATGTCCATTACTGTTGTAGCGGACTTCCATTATCTGATAAATGCAGACTTACTTTCTGCTCCTTTGGACTGTGTCTGTATCTCTCTAGTGTTGGTCTCAGGTTTCATGTATCATACTCCTGAGACTGGAAGAAAGGCATTGTGGGAACTGTAGTCTCCTACATGGATATTACTGCACTGTTAAACTGTTTAGGAACTGTACTTCCCAGCAAGCCTTGGGCTCCAGGAGAGGATTGTGGGAGAGACTATAAAGGAATTTGCTGAACAGGCCCAAACCATCTTGCTTCCCGGGATCCATCACGTGCACATCTCTCTGCTGAACAAAGAGAGATAGCAGACTGCGGCCTACTGCACACCTCCTATCTGCCTGCAGATTTAGCCCTGGAGGGACAGATGTTCATCGCTGCATCACAGACATCCCTGCAGCAGATCCTGTGAGGTCAGTGGCACAGCCATCTCGGGACTTCTCAGTGAGGAGGATTTCCATCGCCTGTTCCTTCCAGGACTCTCCTTGATGGAGATCTGGATTTGGTGAGAGGGCACCTGCTCAGAGTTCAGACACCAGTCACCTACAGCTCTTGTTACACTGAACACAGACACTTTACAGTTGAATCAGTTACAGGATCTTTTACAAATTAGAATCAACTATTCTGCATTGCTTGCTATACATGGTGCCACATTGGGAATCATATGTTTAATGACCTCCAACTGCCGGTGAAGATCTTAGCAAGGCCTTGCAAGTAGAACATTGCTATATTGTTGCTCTTAAAGGGGACACATTACTGGTATCTAGATTATCTCATCTCTCATTAGGATACAGTAATTATAGACCAGCCCGGGGTTCCCCTATTGTAAAAGCATTTCTTATAGCAATCTGTTGTCCTTAGAGATTTATTCACTTACTGCAAAGATACTGTGTATATTTGATGCATTTACTTGTTATTATAAATGCTTATTCACTGTTCTTTAGTGTTATTTCAACTGAGCCTGGCTGTTTATCCAAGGCCTAGTTGAATAATACTCTTTTTAAGTCTCCTTCTTGAGTAAAGCTGAACTAAGGAGTAGGAATCTATTGTCTTGTGTCAGTGTGTCAATTAAAGGTATATACTCTCAAATTACCAGGTGTGCATGTGTGGCGGAGTTTGTTCTTGGGGTTGATAGGCAGAGTGCGGGACCTGTTATACTTAAGCGGCGTGGCACTACACTGTTTTCACCAGTTGGCTGCTATTGATTTCAGTAGGGTTTAGATCAAGCACCGGAATCTTACTCATGTTCTGTGAACCTGCCACAAACTGAACCAAGGTACGTGCAGCTCCTCCCTACTTATATTCATTAAGCCTGGCAATATGCTATGCTGTAATCACAAGCAATAGGATTGTTTTGAAAGCAGTGTGATCAATGCCAGGGAATCTGTTGCATCCAAGGCTCTTTACAAGTCTTTTACTTGTTTGACAAGATTTATCAAAACTCTGTTTTTGATGTAATATATTTATCAAAACTCTGTTTGGAAAAGTCTGATATTGATCTAGTGAGTTTAGTTGTTACATAGTTGTTACATAGTAGTTGAGGTTGAATAAAGACAATAGTCCATCCAGTTCAACCTGTGTAGGTGTGTGTGGCCGTAATCATCTCTCATACCCCTTAATGTTCTGATCCTTGAGATGTAATGTCCAAAAGTCTTTTGAAAGTAGCCATACTTCCCGCAGTTACTACCTTTTGTGGTAGAGAATTCCACAATCTTGTAGCCCTAACAGTAAACAACCCCTTACGTAGCCTGAGGTTAAAACGCTTCTCCCCTAATCGCATTGTATGGCCTCGTGTCCTCATGCAATCCTTGCGACTGAATAGCTTTTTTTCTATGCTGAGATCACCATTGAGGTATTTGTAAATTGCTATCATGTCCCCTCTTAGGCGTCTCTTCTCTAGGGAGAATAAATCAAGCGCTTGTAAACGCTCTTCATAGTTAAGGTCCTCCAATCCCCTAATTCGTTTAGTTGCCCTTCTCTGTAAAAGAAGGGCAACTAGAAGAAATGATTGCAACAAGCAGTGACTGTCAGTAAAATCTCTGAGCGTGAACAAAGCACTATTGGTGTATTTTGTCTGCATTAAAGGAGTTGAAAAGTCAGATGGTTTATCTTAATGCATTCTGTGCATTAAGATAAAAAACCTTCTGTGTGTAGCAGCCTCCCCAGCACCCCATAATACTTACCTGAGGTCCATCTCTGTCCAGCGATGTCCTCGAGTCCCTCGGCTGTCCGGGACTCTTCTTCCTGATTGGCCGAGACACAGCTGCGGCGCCATTGGCTCCCGTGGCTGTCAACCAAAGTCAGTTAGCCAGCAGGAGAGAGAGGTGGCGGGGTCAAAATGGCAGCTCCGTGTCTGAATGGACACACAGAGCTGCAGCTCGGCTCGGGTGCCCCCATAGCAAGCTGCTTGCTGTGGGGGCACTCGACAGGAGGGAGGGCTAGAAGCAGGAACGAGGGACCCAAGAAAAGGAGGATCCAGGCTGCTCTGTGCAAATCCACTGCACAGAGGAGGTAAGTATAATATGTTTGTTATTTAAAAAAAAAAAAAAAAAAGACTTTACAATCAGCCCATCTTAAAGTGGAACTTCACTTTATCAATCAACCTTGACTATTTTTAGTCATTTTGCTGCTAACATTAGTAAATAGATAGAAAGTGATATCATGTTTACTTATTTTAAACTTTTTTTTTTAAGTTATTTCCTGGTTTCCATGCCTAGGCAAATTATGTCCCAGGAGTCTTCCGGAGGTAGGAGGGATTTTCTCAGCTAAGCACACACTCCTGCCTGCATGCCTGAGCTAATGGCAGACGGATTCTTAAACTTAACAAACTTAAATCTATACTCAGACAATAAAGTTAACAGAAAAAAATGGGCAGACTCAATGGACTACTCTGTCTTTTTGCTTTGAATATTAAAAATGAATTTAATAGCCTTTTTGGTTTGTGGTGCTTAGATGCAGTGTATTTCTGCTTTAAAGGCATATTCCACCTTTTATAAAAAAAAATTGTGAATTCACCCATACTAAAAAAAATAAAAATGTGCATTCATTAATTTTTTGCATTGGAACCTGCAAAGTGTTGCATCTGCAACCAGTGCATCGCAAATGCAAAGCACAAACTACTGCAAACTATTCCTCCAGTCCCAGGTTTATATAGAGGTACAGACCTTCACACTCACACTCCATTGATATGTATTAGATCCTTTCCTGCAGTAGAAAAATGGACTTGTGGTCTTTTTTCACAGATCTTTGTGAATAGATCTGTGAATCGATGACACAGTTTGGTGGATACAGTTATGCTGAACTAACAAAAAATACAGGATGAAGCATGGAGCAGAACCCCGCCATTTGGGTAAAAGGGGCTCTTTGAGGGTGGGGGCTGCTTAATATGACCCTGTTGCATGTTACAACCTAAAAATAATCAGAAAAGTGGAATAAACCTTTAATTATACAATTTGCAGAACCTTCTTTTTTCTTATGAAACTTCTTTCTTTAACCACTCCTGGACCGGAAGATTTTCCCCCTTAATGACCAGGCCATATTTTGCGATTCAGCACTGCGTTACTTTAACGGACAATTGCGCAGTCGTGCGACGCTGTACCTAAATAAAATTGATGTCCTTTTTTTCCCATAAATAGAGCTTTCATTTGGTGGTATTTGATCACTTGTGCGTTTTTTATTTTTTGCACTATAAACAAAAAAAGAGCAACAATTCTGTAAAAAAAAAATAAAAATAATATTTTTCACATTCTGCTATGTAACATTCCCAAAAAAAATTTAAAAATCAAAATCTTTTAACATTTTAGGCCAATTTGTTTTCTGCTACATATTTTTGGTAAAAAAAATTGCAATAAGCATATTTTAAAAATATGCACTGTTACTGTAATAATGACACTGGCAGGGGAGGGGTTAACAGTGTGGGTAATCAAGGGGTTAAATGTGTACCTAGGGGCATGTTTCTAACCGTGGGGCGGGGGGGGGGGGGGTTGTGGCTTGTGAAATGACCATAGAGACCTGTGATCCTATATAGAAGGATCACAGGGGCTCTGTGATCAATCCAGGGAGAAGAACGGTCGGCTGTGTTTACAACAGCTGACCGTTATTCTCTCTCAGCGGGGAACAATCGCGTGTCAGGTGGCAATGGGAGCTGCCTGACCAGTGCATCAGCTTCCCCGCTGATGAGCAGGGGCGGGAGCATGCCTCCGGCAGCGCACGGTCGCCCGTAGCTACAGGCGCGCGACCGACGTAGCCCTACGTCGGTTTGCCTGGGAGAGCCACACTGCCGCAGTAAATCCACGGTGTGTGGTCGGCAACCGGTTAAACATGCACAATTTTTCTGCAGATATATTCAAGCTCAGTAGAGCAAATAATAGCAGAATTTTTTTGAATCCCTCTCTTTATCAGTTGAAACACTTCCAGACTTATTCGATAAACAGTTCAAGGAAAAAAACAGCAAGCTGCAAAGTGCAGCAACCTACACCAACCTATCAGAATTTACAGTACTATAGCCAGACCAGTAGCCCAAAAAATTCTGAATGGTTGATATTGGTTACAAAATTTTGCTTCTTGCATTGTTTTCCTGAATTAGACTATAAATTGCCATCCAAATGTTCATCATAAAAAATAAGCATATTTTTTGCTTGTGAAAATAGTTATTCCCTGGTGATGTAATCGATGCAACTTTGATTCAGCTGTTCCAATTCTTTTATGGTATTGACTTGTTTGTACCAGTGGGGAATTTACACTCCAGCATTTTGTATTTATTTATCAGTGAATTATTAACTATTACTTAAAATGCATCACTGAAATGATACTGCGGTGTTGGAAATTTCCATGGCTTAATGTTTATACTTGCCGCCAGTTCATATTAAAAAAGTTGAAGTACAGTAAATAGAGACACGAGAAGAAGCCTGGCATATTGATTTGGGACACAACGGGGGAAATTTATCACATCTGGTGCACACAGAATCTGGTGCAGCTGTGTATAGGTAATAGTACAGCCGTGCATAGTAACCAATCAGCTTCTAACTTCAGCTTGTTCAATTACACTTTTACAGTTAAAACCAAGAAGTGGATTGGTTACTATGCTCAGCTGGACCAGATTCTGTGTGCACCCGTTTTACTATATCCCCCCCCCCAATCACACTATGATAGGTAGCTTGAAGAAATAAAATCCAGATTATGGCTTCAACCAATCTTGTGGTCCTTGGTAAAGCCTGTAACTGCAGGAAGTGAGGGGAATGGAGCTGAAGCCGCAGACAGTGCGGGAGCAGTGACATGAAGCCAAGTAAATGTTTATGGATGGGGGTGGGATTAGGACAGATATGGGGTGATTTTTCCTTAATTCAGAAAATGCATTAAGGTAAAAAACATTTAGACTTTAGAACTACCTTGAAGTTTTATCTCTCACAGTAGAAAAGTTATACAACATATACTATCGTTTATGGTTACTAATTAATTTTAATCTTCTGAATAAATAAATTCCACAACAGAGACACATAAATAGCCAAACATGTTTAACAAGTTAGATTGTTTGGCAGTTGCCATGCATTTGTTGGTACTATTAGATCCACAATGTATTTTAGGAAAATTCTTAGTCATCCAGAAGTAAATAGATAACAGATGATGGAAAAATATTTTTGTTTTATTTTTCTCATTTTCTTGTAAATTAAAAAAGAATGACACAATTTGGTATCAGCCCACTTAGGGCTCTTTCACGTAGGTGGACCAATTGGGTCCACTTGTCAGTTTTTCAGGTGCCCCCCCCCCCCCCCTCCCCAGTCTCCTCTATGTGTCCAATGACACTCTCTGACATCTGATCCGATCCCGTCCGCTAAAAACAGACAGATGGGGATCTGTTCCCCATCTGTCTAGCTGATCGGATCAGATGGTAGACACATGTAAATGGACAGGCAGTCCATTTACATCCGACCATCCATTGAGGAGAGCAGGCTGTGTCTGTGTCCGCGCTGCATAAGCAGCAGATTCCCCACTGACAACAAAGGTTTAAAAACAGTGGTATACTCAGGATAATATCTAATTATAACAACCGACTAATCAAAGCTAATAGGTGGTTAATGGAAGGAAAGAGGGGATGAAAGCACAGAGAAGTGCCCATCAAATGGGGCTCCAAGAGGAACAAACTGTGGTATCTCTTGGAAAAATTCAAGTTTATTAATCACAATTTATGAAAAAAGTCACCTTACCTTCACCACACTATGATAAAACATCAGTGTAAGAACGATGTCTCCGCAAAGAGAAGGAATGGATTTTTCAACTTAGAACTTTAACACCAAAAGGACTGAATACCAAACTCAGTCTGCAGGTGTTTCTTGAACCATGAGTTCTATTACTGTCCACAATCATTATCACCTCCCCCTATATAAAATCTTCCCCTCTAACGGGGCTATTATATCCCTACCGGGATATTATTCCATATTGATGAATCTGTGCATATATAATGAATTTGGAGCCTGTATACTCGGGCCTATATAAACATACAAAAGGTATATGTTGGTATATGGGAGCACTTTCCTGTTTTTTAGGGATCATATATAGAACCCTCCCAGTGATGGAGGATACTGTATTTTGACCGAGATACATCTTATACTTGATGAAGTCTCATGTATTTAATTGATTTGAAACCTACATTTTTGGGCCCATATACATAACCAAAGATAAATGCTTGTAAACATAATTATCATTCTGTTGCGGGTATCTCTGTGAATATGTGGAGTACCTGTTTGGACACAATAGCTGTTTAGTTCCGGACCATCTCAAAATTTTATTTATTAAAATGTATGTACTTGCCATATAAATATAAAAATGTGTGAATGTTATCACAGACATACATAATGGTTTCATGACAACGTTGTCATACTGATATTTTGATCATAGTGTGGTGAAGGTATGGTGACTTTTTTCATTAATTGTGATTAATAAACGTGAATTTTTCTAATAGATACCACCGTTTGTTCCTTTAGGAGCCCCTTTTGATGGGCACTTCTCTGTGCTTTCATCACCTCTTTTCTTCCAGATTCCCCACTGAGCAGGTGGACTACAAAGGAGCCCACCCCGTGTGTAAGGGGCCTTAGGGATACTACATTTGAAATCCAAATGTGCAAAAGATTGCTCATCACTGGTACAGACTTGGCACCCTGATCTGCCAGCCCAGATTCGTTGTTTATTATGTGATTACTTGTTACAACACAGCAGACAGACAGACAATACAGTCGACTATTGTTAATGATACTTTTATATTTGAGCTATCTGCTTCATGAATTTTTCAGTGCAAGGTTTCGGTTGATTTATTATATAAAGGTTTGGCAAAATGCCAACCCCAATCCTGCAATTAAAGTATAAGATTAAAAGGGCAACTGCATTCCATATGGTGAAATGCTTACCTTCCTTCCCGTTTCATCAATATTCAATGGGTGGCCCTGCCTGTCCCTATAACAGCCTCTCATAGGAATAATTATGGTCACAGCACAGAAGTGCAGTAAGAAGAGGATCCAGTGGGGATGTTTCTGGTGGAAAGGCTGAGCAGTTGTAAGCAGGTGCTTGTGGGGTGTCATTGAATGTATTTCTGCTGCTGTTTCCATTCCACTCTGTAGTTATACAGACAATTGCAGGCTGCAAGTGATGGGAAGGGGTTACCTGTATCTAGACTCTTTCCCGGGCTTTCTGAGTCCTGGCCCTTGCTGTAAACCACATAAATATCAGGGGAGGGTTCAGAGCTCTCTCTCTTCCACATGGGGAAGAACTGCTACAACATGTAGTCCTGCTGGAACACGTGGCTCCCTCCTGGGTTACCCTGTTGGTTTCTCCCTGGACTAGGAACCTACCATTACTGGACTCTTGTTGAATGGACTTTGCTCCTCTTGAAGGTATGAACCTGGGCAGACTGCAATAGATAGGTTGGGTTTGACTCTGTTTCATGTATGCTGTGCCGTTTAACTGTGTTGCTGAATTTTCAGTACAGCTGTTAACTGTTTCAACCTGGGTCTTTAGGTATTCAAAGGGGTTGCTTGGTGGTAAATGGTGTATTGAAAGAATGGGGCCCGTAAAGCATGCATGGGGTATGGAAGCAAAGCCACTACGCCTTAAAAGATTAACTCAGCAGGAGATCTGAGGAACAGTTACCACATTTAATTAAGAAGTGGAAGTATATAGCAGCCAGTCGTGAAGCATGGTACCTGGCATAGATGACAGGTCCTCCGGTAGCGAGAGGTTCAGTGCTTCCTCAATAATGGTTGGTTCCCCCAAATATCTGCAACCAAACCCACAGTACAAAAACCCCACAACCTAGCTGCATGGTACGAGAGAGTTGAAGGAAAAAGGTAAAAGCATACGCTAAGTGCTCGGTGGGAATCCATTCTGTCACTAGGAGTGAGGTGGCAGAGGTATGCTTGACTGGTGGAGAGGTGTCCCTCCTAAATGGAACATACAATGAGGAAGTTGTATGGTAAATGGGACAGCACTTTCACAGAGGATCTCTGTATGTTTAACTACTGAGCACTGCTGTGTACTTCTGTGTACGGCTCATCTCTAAGCCGGAGTACCGCCATAATGTTGATTTTTACATGAATGCGGTTCAGCCTGGTCCTGGGAATTGATGAGCAGGTACACAGGAAAAGGTGCCCCCATGTGCAGGTTGAGTGGGCCATGCCCACACACTGCTAGGAAAGGCTGCACTATGAATATTGCTAGAACTAGGAGGAAGGTATATAATTACATAGTAGTTGAGTTTGAATAAAGACAATAGTCCTTCCAGTTCAAACCGTGTAGGTGTGTGTGGTCGTAATCATTCCCCATACCCCTGAATGTTATGATCCTTGAGATGTACATCCAAGAGTATTTTAAAAGTAGCCATACTTCCCGCAGTTACTACCATTTGTGGTAGAGAATTCTACATTCTTGTATCCCTTACTGTAAAGAACCCACTGCGTATCCTGATGTTAAAACGCTTCTCCTTTAATTGCATTGTATGGCCCTGTGTCATCATGCATTCCTTGCGACTAAATATTTTTTTCTCTATGTTGAGATCACCATTGAGGTATTTATAAATTGCTATCTTGTCCCCTCTCAGGCGTCTCCTCTCCAGGGTGAATAAATCAAGCGCTTGTAAGCGCTCTTTATACTTAAGGTCCTCTAATCCCCTAATCAGTTTAGTTGCCCTTCTCTGGACTCTTTCCAGCTCCAACACATCCCTTCTGAGGACTGGCAACCAGAACTGGACAGAATACTCCAGATGCGGTCGGACCAGTGTTTTATAAAGAGGTAGGATTATAGTTTTATCTCTGGAATAAATCCTCTTCCTTATGCATGCTAATATTCTGCCGGCTTTGGCAGCTGGAGCTTGACATTGCATGCTATTGCTAAGTCTATCTTCTACTAAGACCCCCAGATCTTTCTCCCATTTTTGATTCCCCCAGAGTTTTACTCCCTAAAGTGTATTGTGCTTTTATATTTTTAGTCCCCAAATGCAATACCTGCGATTTTGTTCAGGTCATTCTGTAAGATTCCTGCCTCACCATGTGAAGGTATTGCCCTGCTTTTTTTTGTGTCATATGCAAAAACTGAAATCGAGCCAATGATCCCGTCCTCAATGCTATTTATGAATAAATTGAACAAGATTGATCCCAGGACTGAGCCTTGGGGGACCCCACTTTCCACCTCAAACCAGTCCACCCTTTGGACATGCCCCTTTAAGCAGTTCCGTATCTAAGAGCAGACCTGGTGGTCGATGCCTGCAGACCTTATTTTATATATTAAGCGTTTGTTGGGAACTGTATCAAATGCCTTAGCGAAATCCAGGTACACCACATCCACAAGTCTCCGCCTATCTAGCTCACAGCTAACCTCCTCGTAGAATGTTAACAGATTGGTTTGACAAGAACGTCCTTTAGTAAACTCGTGCTGATTACTGCTGATGATGTTGTTCTCTTGGATATGGTCCATTTTTATCCCTTCCAGAAGTTTACATACTATTGACGTCAGGATTACCGGCCTATAATTTCCCACAATATGCCTCTGCCCTTTTTTGAATATCGGTATCACATTTCCTCCAATCACCAGGTACAATTCCTGTCAAAATACTATCAGCAAAGATCAGGAACAGTGGTCTAGATATAAGCTTGCTGAGTTCTTTGAGTACTCTCGGATGTACGCTATCCGGGCCTGGTAAATTACTTGTGTTAATATTATCCAGAATTTCCCTGATTTCATCCTCTGTTAGTCCAGTGAAGTACTAGTACTAACCATACAGTCATGGTCAGTGTACCCCTCCTTTTTCTGTGTAAAGACTGAGGAGAAGAAAGCATTTAGCACAGTTACCTTCTCTGTGTCCTCTGTACCCATCCTCCCCTCATCGTTAATTATGTGGGCAATATGCTCTGACTGCGTTTTTTTGCTGTTAATATATTTAAAGAATTTCTTAGGGTTCTTTTTACTATCATTTGCTGTTTGTCTCTCAAAGTTGATTTTAGCTATTCTGATTCCGTATTTACATTTGTTATTTAATTCCTTGTAATGCTGGACAACCGATAATGTGCACTCCGTTTTATATTTCTTGAAGGCCATTTTTTTCTCCCTAGTAAGTTTTGTTACATTACGGTTTAGCCACCCCAGCTTGGCTTTGGCTTTTCTAAATTTATTTCCCATAGGAATGCACTGTGAGATGCTTTTGTTTAATATGTTCCTAAAGCATTCCCATTTTTCCTCAGTGGTCAGTTTTCCTAGGGTTTAGTCCCAGTTTATTTTTTCTATAATTGAGCACAGTTTGGGAAAGTTTGCCCTTCTGAAGTTTAGGGTTCTTATGTTGCCCTCTTGCCTTACTATATTGTGATTTACGCTAAATATGACCATCCTGTGATCGCTAGAACCCAAGTTGTCTCGGACTCCTACATCTGAGATTAGATTTGGGTCATTAGTAATTAATAGATCTAACACTGCATTTTTTCTAGTAGGAGAATCCACCAACTGAGACATGTAGTTGTCCTGTAAGGTTTCCATGAAGAGACGGGCCTTTGGTGAGTATGCAGTCCCCTCTTTCCAGTCAATGTCAGGATAATTGAAGTCCCCTAATATTATGACTGATCCCAGCTTTGCCGTGTTACCCAAATGTGATATAAATTCCAGCTCTACCTCCTCCCTTTGGTTACGTGGCCTATAACAAACCCCCACAATTACTTTCCCCCTTACTTCTTCCCTATAGAGTTCTACCCACACAGATTCTAACGCCGTACTCATCCCTTCCATAATATCACTCCTCTCTACCACCCTTACATTATTCTTGACATAGAGACATACCCCTCCCCCTCTTTTTCCTTCCCTGTCCTTCCTATACACAGAATACCTTTGGATATTGGCCAGCCAGTCATGTGAGGGGTCAAACCAAGTTGCTGTTCTTCCCACCAGGTCTATGTCCTCCTCATGTACTAACATTTCCAATTCATCCATTTTATTAGCTAGACTCCTGGCATTTGTATATAACCCTCATAGTTTTGTGGAAGTGGATAGTGAATAGTGCTTAATTTTTTTCTTGTTTGGTATGAGGTTTGTCCGCACGGCCCAACCTATTACAATACGGACCTACTGTTGCTGTTGACACTAACAATAACTTCTGTCCTTTGCTCCCTCCTAACTGACGCTACCTCTGAACCCTCCCCCCCAACTCCTAGTTTAAAAGGGGGGGGGGAAGGAGGTGGAAAAAGGGGAGGGGTTGATGGGGAGGAGGTAGGGGTTGGTCCGTCAGCAATATAATGAGCATGCCAATCCCTCAATTTATACTACACAACCTGACAAATAACATTAATGTCAATAACCCTGCAATGCGAGATTCCGATTTATCAAGTTAGCCTATTCAGCCGAATGTGTGAACACCAACCAACATGCCCAGATGGAATTAGCCTTAGACGAGAGATTGCGTAAAGCATATGACATATCCTCCATGCGGTAGGTGTAATCAACTGCCAACAGCCACTGGCAAACCGTTGGGGCTGAGGGTTGAGCCCACAGTTTCGGGATTAGGGACTTGGCGGCATTAAGAAGATGAGGGGTTATTGAGTTCTTGTAGCTATAGATAGGTTCCTTGGTGGAGTGAAACAAAACCGTCCATGGGTCATCAAGGACTGGGGAGCCTTGAATTTTTTGTATCAGCGCGAGTATTGCATCCCAGTACCGTCTGATGACTGGGCAAGACCACCAAATATGAGCATGCTTTCCCCGACCCCCACAGCCCCTCCAGCAGCGGTCAGAGGATTCAGGAAAGATACTTTTCAACCTGGAGGGAGTGAGGTGCCAGCGAGTAATTAATTTATAGTTCATCTCTGCCGTACGGGGCTGCGTCTCCTCTTCCCCTCCCTCCTCTATGCTGGCCCCTGGGTAATGTCCAAGCTCCTTTCCAGGTTGTCGATGCTACGCAGTGTTGCTACCTTGTTCTCTAGATCCAGGATCTGGGCTTCCAGAGAAACAAGTCGCTTACATCTTGCTCAGTAGTATTCACCCTCGATTGGTTCATCAAGGAACGCATACATGCAGCAAGAAGTGCACTGAGTGGCATTCCCTATCCTGTCGGACATTATTACCCTTTACTCTATGGGGATAAGTAGTATAATGACCTGCTATTCCTTACATACACTATCTCCATCTTCCCTGGTACTAACCCGTAGGTTACTCACCGATCGCTAAGATACTCGCCAGTCGCTGAGGTACTCGCCAGTCGCTAAGGTACTCACCAGTCGCTAAGTACTCACCAGTCGCTAAGGTACTTAGCTAATGACTCACCAGTCACAATGTCACTGTCACGCCGAGCGCTCCGGGTCCTGCGGCTTCCCCGGAGCGCTCGTGGCATTCTGTGGGCAGCGGCGCTCCGGTCATCATCCCCGACCGTGAGCGCCGTCCCCCCCGCATGTCAAGTCACTGACCTGCCGGGTCCCGTCCTGTCCTCCTCCCGGCGCGCGCGGCCCCGCTCCCTAGGGTGTGCGCGCGCCGCTGCACTGAGATTTAAAGGGCCAGTGCACCACTAATTGGTGCCTGGTCCAATCAGTGCAAATTATATAAAAACCCACTTCCCCTTCCTGTCCTTGCCGGATCTTGTTGCCTTAGTGTCCTGAGAAAGCATTTTGTGTAGTGCCCTGCCTGTGTATCTGACCTTTGCCGTTGCCCCTGACTACGAACCATTGCCGCCTGCCCTGACCTTTTGCTACGTCTGACCTTGCCTTTGCCTTGTCCTATTGTACCACGCCTGTCTCAGCTGTCAGTGAGGTAGAGCCGCTACCGGAGGACACGACCTGGTTGCTACCGCCACAGCAAGTCCATCCCGCCTTGCGGCGGGCTCTGGTGAAAACCAGTAGCAACTTAGAACCGGTCCCCTGGTACGGTCCACGCCATTCCCTCACTGACACAGAGGATCCACCCCTAGTGTCTTCATCTGCCGCCAGTCCGGACCCTGACAGTAGATCCGGCCATGGATCCCGCTGATGTGCCGCTGCCTAGTCTCGCTGACCTCACTACCGTGGTTGCCCAGCAGTCCCAGCAGATTGCTCAGCAAGGTCAACAGCTGGCACAGTTGACCGCCATGCTGCAACAGCTTCTTCCAGCACAGCAGCAGCCGCCTCCACCGCCTGCATCTGCTTCACCACCGCAGCCTGTGGCCGCCGCCACCGCTAGAGTCCGCTTGTCTCTCCCGGACAAGTTTTATGGGGACTCTAAGGTGTTCCGGGGATTCTTGTCCCAATGTTCCCTGCACCTGGAGATGTTGTCAGACCAGTTTCCCACAGAAGGGTCTAAGGTGGCCTTCATGGTCAGTTTACTATCTGGGAAGGCCTTGGCCTGGGCCACGCTGCTCTGGGACCGCAACGATCCTGCCACTGTCTCCGTCCAGTCCTTCGTTTCTGAAGTCGGCAGTGTCTTCGAGGAACCTGCCCGTGCCTCGTCCGCGGAAACAGCCTTGCTAAACCTCGTCCAAGGAGACTCTACAGTAGGCGAATATGCTATACAGTTTCGCACTCTGGCCTCCGAATTGACCTGGAACAACGAGGCCCTCTGCGCGACCTTTAAAAAAGGTTTATCCAGCCAAGGATTGTCTGGCCGCACGAGAGATACCTGCCTCCCTGACTGAACTCATCCAGTTGGCTACTCGCATAGATATGCGCTACATTGAAAGACATCAGGAACTCTGCCAGGAGAAAGATCTTGTTCGCATCAGGCGATACCCACGCCTGGCTCCTCTCTTCCAGCATCCTTTGCAGCCTGTTACTGTGCCTTCCGCCGAGGAGGCCATGCAAGTGGATCGGTCTCGCCTGACCCAGCAAGAGAGGTCTCGCCGGAGGAACGAGAATTTATGTTTATACTGTGCAAGCTCTGAACACTTCTTAAAGGACTGTCCTCTTCGTCCTCAGCATCAGGGAAACGCTCGCACCTAGTGAACGTGGGAGAGGCGTCACTGGGTGTAAATTCTTCCTCTCCACGCCTGATTGTTCCAGTACGGATTTCTCCAGCCGCTAAAGTCTCCTTCCCTGCGGAGGCCTTCTTGGACTCTGGTTCTGCAGGAAACTTCATTAAAGCCTCCTTCATCAACCGGTTTAGTATCCCTGTTATCCGTCTCGTCAAGCCCTTCTTTATTTCTACAGTTAACGGAGAGAATCTGAACTGCACCGTGCGTTATCGCACAGAACCCGTGCTCATGACCATAGGGGTTCTCCACCAAGAGACGATTGAATTTTTTGTTCTGCCTAACTGCACTTCTGACGTCCTTCTTGGCTTGCCCTGGCTCCAGCGCCACTCTCCTACCCTCGACTGGACCTCTGGGGACATTAAATAATGGGGCCCTACCTGCCACACTCGTTGCCTCAAGTCGGTACCTACTAGACAAGTCTCCATCTCCTCCCCATTGCTCAGCCTTCCTAAGGCCTATCAAGACTTTACTGACGTCTTTTGCAAAAAACAGGCAGAGGTCTTACCACCACATAGACCCTACGACTGCCCCATTGACTTGCTTCCTGGTACCACTCCACCCCGTGGCAGGATTTACCCTCTCTCCGCTCCTGAAACCAAGGCCATGACGGAGTACGTTCAGGAGAATCTCAAGAAAGGATTCATCAGGAAGTCTTCTGCTCCTGCCGGAGCAGGATTCTTCTTTGTTACCAAGAAGGATGGGTCACTACGCCCGTGTATTGATTACCGCGGTCTTAACAAAATCACGGTAAAGAATCGCTACCCTCTGCCCCTCATCTCGGAGCTCTTTGACCGTCTGCGCGGAGCAAAGGTCTTCACTAAGCTTGACCTCAGGGGTGCTTATAACCTCATCAGAATCTGTGAAGGAGATGAGTGGAAAACCGCTTTCAATACCAGAGATGGCCACTTCGAATATCTTGTCATGCCTTTTGGCCTGTGCAATGCCCCTGCAGTCTTTCAAGACTTTGTCAATGAGATCTTCCAGGACTTGTTCTATACCTGCGTAGTGGTCTATCTTGACGACATACTAATCTTCTGCTCCACTCTGAAGGAACACCGTCTCCATGTTTGTCAAGTGCTCCAGCGTCTCCGTGTTAACCATCTTTACGCCAAAATTGAAAAGTGTCTCTTTGAACGTAGCTGTCTTCCGTTTCTGGGATACCTAGTTTCTGGACAAGGTCTTCAAATGGACCCCGACAAGCTCTCCGCAGTCTTGGATTGGCCACGCCCCTCGGGACTTCGCTCTATCCAGCGCTTCCTTGGATTCGCCAATTACTACCGCCAGTTCATTCCCCACTTCTCCACTATCGTGGCGCCTATTGTGGCACTAACCAAGAAAGAAGTGAATCCGAGATCCTGGCCTCCCCAAGCTGAAGAAGCCTTTACTCGCCTTAAGACCACCTTCGCCTCCGCTCCAGTCTTGACTAGGCCCGATCCTCTGAAACCGTTCTTTCTGGAGGTAGATGCCTCCTCTGTTGGAGCCGGAGCGGTCCTTCTTCAAAGGTCCGCTAAAGGAAAAAATGTCACCTGCGGCTTCTTCTCTAAAACTTTTTCTCCTCCAGAAAGGAACTATGCTATTGGAGACCGTGAACTACTAGCCATTAAGTTGGCATTAGAGGAATGGAGACATCTCCTGGAAGGATCCCTTCATCCTATCACCATCTACACTGACCACAAAAATCTGTCATACCTTCAGTCTGCCCAGCGCCTTAATCCTCGCCAGGCCAGGTGGTCATTGTTCTTTGCCCGATTTAATTTCCAGATCCATTTTCATCCTGCTGACAAGAACATTAGGGCGGATGCCCTATCACGCTCCACTGATGCCTCCGAAGCTGAAACCGTTCCTCAACACATCATACCTCCTGAGTGTCTGATTTCAGCTGCCCCTGCTTCACTGGTACCAGTTCCTCCAGGAAGAACGTATGTTCCTCCACGTCTTCGCCTTCGGACTCTCAAATGGGCCCATCCTCCCACCTGGCGGGTCACGCTGGAATTAAAAAGACTATTCAGTTAATTGCCAGACACTATTGGTGGCCTTCCTTTGAGGAAGATGCGACTGAGTTTGTTCGGGCCTGTACTGTCTGTGCACGTGACAAGACTCCTCGCCAGAGGCCAGCAGGTCTTCTCCTCCCTCTGCCAGTGCCCGAACAGCCTTGGTCCCACATAGCGATGGACTTCATCACTGACCTTCCCGTATCCCATGGCAACACAGTCATATGGGTGGTCGTTGACAGATTTTTCAAGATGGCACATTTTGTCCCGCTTCCTGGTCTCCCCTCTGCACCACAGTTGGCGAAGCAATTCTTTTTGCACATATTCCGTCTCCATGGTCTTCCAACACATATCGTCTCTGATAGAGGCGTTCAGTTCATCTCAAAATTTTGGAGAGCACTCTGCACCCAATTAAAGATCAAATTGAACTTTTCTTCCCCCTACCACCCTCAGTCCAATGGGCAAGTGGAGAGGGCTAACCAGATCCTTGGTGACTATCTGCGACACTTCGTCTCCTCCCGTCAGGACGATTGGGTCGACCTGTTGCCCTGGGCCGAATTCTCATACAACTTCAGAGACTCTGAGTCATCCACCAAATCTCCATTTTTTGTGGTGTACGGCCGTCACCCGCTGCCCCCCCTCCCCATTCCCACTTCTTTTGGACTTCCTGCCGTTGATAAGTTGACCCTGGACTTCTCCTCCATCTGGAAAGAAACTCAAAAGTCGCTCATCCTGGCCTCTTCTCGCATGAAGAGACATGCAGATAAAAAAAGAAGAACTCCTCCTGTCTTTGCCCCTGGTGACAGAGTGTGGCTCTCTGCCAAATACATCCGGTTTCGGGTCCCTAGCTACAAGCTGGGCCCGCATTACCTCGGGCCTTTTAGAATCAAAAGCCAAAT
Source organism: Pelophylax lessonae (assembly GCF_965119305.1). Taxonomy (NCBI): domain Eukaryota; kingdom Metazoa; phylum Chordata; class Amphibia; order Anura; family Ranidae; genus Pelophylax; species Pelophylax lessonae. The sequence continues at coordinate 360,638,294 of NC_138771.1, read as the reverse complement.
TAACTGTAACGCTCTGGCGTTTGTTTTAGTGAACTGGATTTGCAGCTGCAGAATTTCCACTCAGTAGTCCTGTAGAGATGTGTTGAATCACCATATCCAACTCTCCAGACTCATCATTGTGGCCCAGCCTGCTTCAGCATGCACATATACAGACACTCAGATAAGATGTTCCTGGAGTGATAGTTTGTATGCGATAGTATAGAGGTGATGTGCTGAAAGGACAGGCGTGAGTAGTGATAGCAATGATAGGCACTCAAGTAGTAATGTTCAGGAGTGTTAGCAGATGGTGATAGATAGTATGCAGGTAGTTTAGCAATCATGTACAAGTAACAGGTGGTAGGGGACAGCAGATGAATGTACAGGAGATGCTAACTTAGTGCAAGGGTATAGATGGTAGTAGACTCAAGAGCTAGCAATCTATGTAACAGTGCAGATGATAGAAATAGTAATGCATAGATAGCAACAGTCTTTAGTATGCAAGAGTAGATAGTGTAAGTTGATAGGAAGGAATCCCCTGCGGGGTACTTATCACTAGTTGGTTTAGAGAGGTGAGGGGTCCAGTAATGAGATAAGGATCCGGTAGCGAGATACAGGATCAGTAGCGAGATATAGGATCAAGTAGCGAGATACAGGATCAGTAGCGAGGTACAGGATCAAGTAGCGAGATACGGGATCAAGTAGCGAGACTAGGATATAGTTGGTAGTAGACTCAAGAGCTAGCAATCTATGTAACAGTGCAGATGATAGAAATAGTAATGCATAGATAGCAACAGTCTTTAGTATGCAAGAGTAGATAGTGTAAGTTGATAGGAAGGAATCCCCTGCGGGGTACTTATCACTAGTTGGTTTAGAGAGGTGAGGGGTCCGGTAGTGAGCTAAGGATCAGGTAGCGAGATACAGGATCAGTAGCGAAATACAGGATCAAGTAGCGAGATACAGGATCAAGTAGCGAGACTCTGGTCTATCCAGATATTGGGGATATAGCTGGAGGCTTCGGCAGCGTCAGACAAGGCTGTATAACAGGCGGTTTGCACGAACACCTTGTGAGTGAAAGCCGGCGATTGAAATAGCCGCTCAGAGCCGCGCCTAGTGATGACGTCATGAGAGTTAATGGGACAGGTAGCTATATGCGTTCCACCTACCTGAATGGTGGAACGCAATGCGGAAATAAGAGGCTGGAAGGGTACCGAAGGTACCAGGATCTTACAGTACCCCCCCCCCCGTAAGGCCGGCTCCGGAAGGCCTATAGCACTGGTCTCTCCGGGTATTTGGAGTGGAACCTTCGTATAAGCCTGGGAGCGTGAACGTCAGAAGTAGGCATAGCTTTCAATGCTTCTTCAAATAACCTCAGATCCTCCCTACGTACCACCGTGCCATTAGAAGCGCATGTGCAGTCAGGTGCAAGAACCTCATTATTTAAATTGGAAGCTATAAGGGTGCTTGCCAAAACAGGAATTTCTTTAGGTAGTGGTACAGGAGGTTTTTTAGAACGTGGTACAGGGTTCACTGGAGTTGAAGGAAGGGCTTCTACAGGAGTATCTATTCCAACATTTGCCAAATTCTGGGTGTCCTTTTCTGATATAGAACGGGGACAGGGCTGGCAACAGCCTTGGCAATTTCCAGGCTGTTTTTCAGGGAAGACAGCACGGATTTGCTTGGCCTCCACTGGGAGAGCCTTAGGCCTAGATGGTCGGGTTGGGCAAGATGTAATGAAATGTCCCCCCTCTCCACAATAAAAACAAAGGCCACAGATTCTCCTGTGATCTTTTTTTTGTAAAGACAGCCTAGTATGCACGGTACCAATCTCCATAGGCTCCTCATCAACTTCTGGAGGACCAGGGTCTAAAGAAGGTGTGTCAGAGTGACAAGGCTGACTGTTTAAGGCAGGCTTGTACCATGACCAGGCAGAATCACCATACTCATTTGGTTTTCTTTTTTCCCTAGGTACCCGGGGTCTGCGGGAACCTGGAGCAGGTTTAGGAGTCGTTTTTTGGGAGGGAAGACACTGAGAGTGCATGGCAATTGTAAATGACTCCCAATTGTCTAGGATAGGACTTTTCTCTTGCAGTTTCTGGTATGCCTATGTTTTCATCTTTCCGGAAAGCAAATTAATGGCAGCATGAACTTTAATAAAGTCATTATGATAGGTCCTGGGCTTAAGGACAAATAGGAGCTCACAATCCATCCGTAAAAAAAAAAAATGAGGAACAGGAACCATCAAACCTGTCTGGTAACAGGACAAGGGGTTCTGGGGGTTGAGCAGCAGTAGGCTGTGACACAGAAGCTAATTGCTTTTTTAAGGTATGGTTTTCGTTTAATATTTCAGTAAGAGTCTGAACTAACCCATCTACCTTTTGTGTTAGGTGCATCACATGAGTGGCTAATTCTGCTGAATCCATTTTTTTTCAGGTTCGTGCAATCTGTAACGCTCTGGCGTTTGTTTTAGTGAACTGGATTTGCAGCTGCAGAATTTCCACTCAGTAGTCCTGTAGAGATGTGTTGAATCACCATATCCAACTCTCCAGACTCATCATTGTGGCCCAGCCTGCTTCAGCATGCAAATATACAGACACTCAGATAAGATGTTCCTGGAGTGATAGTTTGTATGCGATAGTATAGAGGTGATGTGCTGAAAGGACAGGCGTGAGTAGTGATAGCAATGATAGGCACTCAAGTAGTAATGTTCAGGAGTGTTAGCAGATGGTGATAGATAGTATGCAGGTAGGTTAGCAATCATGTACAAGTAACAGGTGGTAGGGGACAGCAGATGAATGTACAGGAGATGCTAACTTAGTGCAAGGGTATAGATGGTAGTAGACTCAAGAGCTAGCAATCTATGTAACAGTGCAGATGATAGAAATAGTAATGAATAGATAGCAACAGTCTTTAGTATGCAAGAGTAGATAGTGTAAGTTGATAGGAAGGAATCCCCTGCGGGGTACTTATCACTAGTTGGTTTAGAGAGGTGAGGGGTCCAGTAATGAGATAAGGATCCGGTAGCGAGATACAGGATCAGTAGCGAGATATAGGATCAAGTAGCGAGATACAGGATCAGTAGCGAGATACAGGATCAAGTAGCGAGATACGGGATCAAGTAGCGAGACTAGGATATAGTTGGTAGTAGACTCAAGAGCTAGCAATCTATGTAACAGTGCAGATGATAGAAATAGTAATGCATAGATAGCAACAGTCTTTAGTATGCAAGAGTAGATAGTGTAAGTTGATAGGAAGGAATCCCCTGCGGGGTACTTATCACTAGTTGGTTTAGAGAGGTGAGGGGTCCAGTAGTCAGCTAAGGATCAGGTAGCGAGATACAGGATCAGTAGCGAGATACAGGATCAAGTAGCGAGATACGGGATCAAGTAGCGAGACTCCGGTCTATCCAGATATTGGGGATATAGCTGGAGGCTTCGGCAGCATCAGACAAGGCTGTATAACAGGCGGTTTGCACGAACACCTTGTGAGTGAAAGCCGGCGATTGAAATAGCCGCTCAGAGCCGCGCCTAGTGATGACGTCATGAGAGTTAAAGGGACAGGTAGCTATATGCGTTCCACCTACCTGAATGGTGGAACGCAATGCGGAAATAAGAGGCTGGAAGGGGTACCGAAGGTACCAGGATCTTACATTAACGCTGTTTCTTACAAACTCCATCTTCCTCCCTCTCTCCGTATTCCTAACTCCTTTCATGTATCCCTTCTCAAACCCCTCATTCTTAACCGATTTTCCTCCAAGGTCATCGTTCCTGCTCCTGTCTCTGGGTCCTCTGACGTCTTCTCGGTGAAAGAAATCCTCGCCTCCAAGGTCGTCAGAGGTAAAAAAAATTTTCTTGTTGACTGGGAGAATTGTGGTCCCGAAGAGAGGTCATGGGAGCCCGAGTCCAATATCCTCGACAAGGAGCTCATCCACAGGTTCCTGGGCTCCAAAAAGAGGGGGAGACCAAAGGGGGGGGGATACTGTCATGCCGAGCGCTCTGGGTCCTGCGGCTTCCCCGGAGCGCTCGTGGCATTCTGCGGGCAGCGGCGCTCCGGTCATCATCCCCGACCGTGAGCGCCGTCCCCCCGCATGTGGCAGGGATGCGGTCCGCGTGGCGGGACGTTCCCGTCCGCATACTCGACCTGGTTACTACCGCCGCAGCAAGTCCATCTCGCCTTGCGGCGGGCTCTGGTGAAAACCAGTAGCAACTTAGAACCCGTCCCCTGGTATGGTCCACGCCATTCCCTCACTGACACAGAGGATCCACCCCTAGTGTCTTCATCTGCCGCCAGTCCGGACCCTGACAGTCACAAGGTATTCCCAGTCGCTAGGTCATCCTGGTTACTAGGGTTATCCACCAGTCATTAACCACTTGCCACCTGCCCACCATCAAATGATGGCGGGACGGTGCGGCCATTGTTCTGGGCGGACGTCATATGACGTCGGCCCATTCAAGCACGGCAGGCGAGTGATCGTGTGCGCGCCGCACTGCACTGCCGGTGTCGGCGTGTCCCCGGGACACAGCCCGTCACCGGCAGGGGGGAAACAGCCAATGGGCGTGGCTGTTTCCCACGTGATCGGCTGTGTTCCAATGACACAGCCGATCACAATAGCAAAGCCCAGAAGAAGACCGCGCATGCGCGATCGGGAGCGCGCAGCGCGGTCATGTCGGTGGCTCTGTGTTCCCTAGGAACACAGCTAGTCACCGGCAGTAGTAAACAGTCACTGTCAGTGACTGTTTACTATGGGATCGGATGTGAATCCATTCACAGCCGATCACAAAATGTAAACACAGAGCAGTAACTCACAGTTTCCAGTGTGAGGAGAGCAGAGCCAGACACAGTGAGTTACTGCTCTGTGTACCTGTCACAATGTAAAAGCACAAAAATAAAGGTCCCCACACAGTCCTCAGCCCCCCCCCAATTGCACCTGTCACCCAACAGTCACCTCATCAGTGCCCAGAAATTGACACCCATAACGTTCACATGTGAGCGTAGAGATCGCGGGCAGAATCACTGCGATTCTGCCCGCGATCCGGAAATCATTGCAAATTGCGGGACGCCTGTGCGTTGCCCGTGATTTGCAATAGCACCCCAAACGCTGTGCGATGTTGCCGCGATTTCCGCCTGCCGAATCACGGTAACATCGCGCAAACAACGCATGACGCCCAAAAAAGGTACAAGAGCTCTTTGGGGCGTCATGCGTTGTTTGCGCACTGTTACTGCGAATCGGCAGGTGGAAATCGCGGCAACATCGCACAGCGTTTGGGGTGCTATTGCAAATCAAGGGCAACGCACAGGCGCCCCGCGATTTGCAATGATTTCCGGAATGCGAGCAGAATCACAGTGATTCTGCCCTGATCCGCTACGCCCACATGTGAACGTAGCCTAAAGTTCACCTGTCACCAGAGACTGCCAACAGTACCGCCGTGCACCATCGCCCGTCACCTGTCACTCATCAGTGATCATCGCCTGTCACCCCATCAATCACCGTCACCTGTCACCCATCGGTGACCATCGCCCATCACCTGTCACCCCATCAATCACCGTCACCTGTCCCCCCATCAGTCATCGTCACCTGTCACCCAATCAATCATCGTCACTTGTCACCCCATCAGCGATCGTCACTTGTCACCCCATCAATCATTGTCACTTATCACCCCATCAGTGATCATCATCTGTCACCCCATCAATCATCGTTACCTGGCTGTCACCCCATCAGTGATCGTAATCTGTCACCCATCAATCATTGTCATCTGTCACCCCATCAATCATTGTCACCTGTCACCCCATCAATCATCGTCACCTGTCACCCCATCAGTCATCGTTACCTGTCCCCCTATCAGTCATTGTCATGTGTCACCCCATCAGTCATCGTCACCTGTCACCCCATCAGTCATCGTCACCTGTCACCCCACCACTCATCGTCATCTGTCAACCCATCAGTGACCGTCACCTGCCACCTATCAGTCACCTGCCACCCATCAGTGTCCAAAGAGAGTAGTTGTTGGGCGCTTCTGACCAAGTAAGAAGGGAAGGAGTCCACCGCTGTAAGAGGGGCGCAGGGGATGCCTCCAAATTCTTATTACGAACTGTCCCGGATGGCTGGATACAAGGCAGCGCTGGCGGGAATAACTCCGAAGAATCCGCTGGCAGAAGTGAAGAGAAAGACAGGCGCCACTGTAGTTAGCCAAAAAAGTTTATTGCACAACATACATAATCACTTACACATAGGTAAGCTCCAGTCCGTATGGCAGCGTCTCCAGGCACACGATCCGGCCGTCCACCGGTCCGGAGGTGACGTCAAAGGAAGCTGGTCGAGGAACTGATTACACCGGAAGCCGCAATGGAACGCAGGCTCCCGGAAATGACGCAACGCATGCGCACTCGGCTCCTTTCTCAAGCGTAAGTGACCGCCACCTAAAGCCAGGTTTAAATACAGCAGTCTACAATCAATTATCATGGAAATCAAGACAAGGGGCGGCGCAATACTCTGCAGTACCAGCTACACAGCCAGCATTCCGGAGAGTACGCACAGTACTTAAGATAATACAATGGATTTTTGGTACTGGGGCTTATTAGTGTACAAACAACATTTAGCAAACAATAATACACTTCAAACATATATACGTCATCCACGATAGATGCATTAAAACATGATTTTTATCGGAGCCCTGTTATCTATGCAACAGAACTAGGAGGGGGAATAAAATTAAGAGAATTATATATATGTATATATATATCTCTGTATATGGGTACAAGAAACACACACATACATATAAATATGAAAAAAAGGAAAAAGAAAAAAGGGGTGCTACCTCATAGATAAGAAGACCATGGGCTCATGAGTAAATCCGCAAATCATGTGCTAACAAAGAAAATTCATTTTTCATGATCCATAGAGAATTATTAAATATATATAAGCACAAAGATGTGCCGTGTGACTATGAAAATTGCGCCGCCCCTTGTCTTGATTTCCATGATAATTGATTGTAGACTGCTGTACTTAAACCTGGCTTTAGGTGGCGGTCACTTACGCTTGAGAAAGGAGCCGAGTGCGCATGCTCCGAAACGCGTTGCGTCATTTCCGGGAGCCTGCGTTCCATTGCGGCTTCCGGTGTAACCAGTTCCTCGACCAGCTTCCTGTGACGTCACCTCCAGACCGGTGGACGGCCGGATCGTGCGCCTGGAGACGCTGCCATACGGACTGGAGCTTACCTATGTGTAAGTGATTATGTATGTTGTGCAATAAACTTTTTTGGCTAACTACAGTGGCGCCTGTCTTTCTCTTCACTTCTGCCACCCATCAGTGATCATCCGCAGTCAACCGTCACCCGTCGCACAGCCCATCAAAGCCAGCGCGTCAAAAAGGATGTACAGCAACGAGGAGGCCCTTCAGGTCCTCTCCATGACTGATGAGAGCACCGGGGAGCTCTCACCAGTATCCGAATCCAATTCCGAATCCGATTCGGAATTTGAAATCGCTAATAGTAGCGGATCGGAGATGGACTCGGACTATTCCTGTACACTTTCCTTTATACAATGTATTTTGGGGTGCAATTTTTGCTATATACATGCAACAACTTACTGACCGCCTAACGACTATATACGTCGGCCATTAAAAGCTAAATACTGGGGTTATGGCAGCAGATAGCTGCCATAACCCCAGTATTTTTTTAAACGGCGAGCGGTCGGCTTTCAGATAAGGGTGGTCCCAGTGGCGGATTCGCCGCAGAATTACCCTTACGGTGCAGTGGAAAAGGTGCCCCCCCCCTCCCGCCGCGTCCCAGACGTTTTCCCAGCTTACCGGACCCGCCGGCAGCAGGGAAAACTATCCGGTCCCGGATCCTCAGAGACAGGAAGTCGAGTGAGGGCAAGATGGCCCTCACTCGACTCTATGGTCTTGGAGGACCGGAGCTACGTCAAAAGTCATTGCCTAGCAACCGGTAGGGCCGCTTTTTTTTTTTTTTTTTTCTTTTTCAACAATTTTTTTTTTTTTTCCTTTTTTAGTGTAGTTGTGAGGTCTGAGGTCTTTTTGACACCAGATCTCACAATAAAGAGGACCTGTCATGCCTATTTCTATTACAAGGGATGTTTACATTCCTTGTAATACGAATAAAAATGATCAAAACATTTTTTTTTTAAACTGTGTAAAAATAAAAAAATAATAAATAAAATAAATAGGAAAAAAAAAATTAAAGTGCCCTGTCCCCGTTAGCTCGCGCGCAGAAGCAAACGCATACGCAATTCCCGCCCACATATGTAAACGGTGTTCAAACCACACATGTGAGGTATTGCCGCGATCGTTAGAGCGCGATCAATAATTTGAGCCCTAGACCTCCTCTGTAACTCTAAGCTGGTAACCTGTAGAAATTTTTAAAATGTTGCCTATGGGGATTTTTAAGTACCAATGTTTGGCGCCATTCTGTGAGCGTGCGCAATTTTTGAAGCATGACATGTTGGGTATCTAATTACTCGGCGTAACATTCTCTTTCACATTATGGAAAAAATTGGGCTAAATTTACTGTTTTCTTATTGTTTAATTAAAAAAAGTGAATTTTTTTCAAAAAAATTGCATTTGGAAGACTGCTGCGCAGATATGGTGTGATAAAAAAATATTGCAACGATCTCCATTTTATTCTCTAGGGTCTCTGCTAAAAAAATATATATAATGTTTGGGGGTTCTAAGTAGTTTTCTAGCGAAAAAAATGATTTTAGCTTGTAAACACCAAGTGTCAAAAATAGGCCCAGTCTTAAAGTGGATAAATGGACAACTTTGTGTAAAGTGCTACTTGGATGTTAGGCCTCTGTATGTGGCTAGGCTGTGTAAAAGTGTTACACATGTGGTATCACCATACTCAGGAGGAATAGCAGAATGTATTTTGGGGTGAAATTTTTGCTATGTACGTGCTATGTGTTGGAAATATTTCATAAATGGACAACTTTGTGTAAAAAAAAAAAAATGCATTTTCATTTTCTTTCCACAGTTTCCAAAAACTTGGAAAAAAATGACACGTTCAAAAGACTCATTATGCCTCAAAAATTATATGTTGGGGTGTTTGCTTTCCAAAATGGGGTCATTTTATGGGGGTTTCCATTGTTCTGGTGCTTCAGGGCCTTCAAAGGTGCGATAGGTTGTCAGGAGATTATATGTGTAATTTATGCTCCTAGAATGCCGGACGGTGCTACTTGGATGTTAGGCCTCTGTATGTGGCCAGGCTGTGAAAAAGTCTCACACATATGGTATCGCCATACTCAGGAGGAGTAGTAGAATGTGTTTTAGGGTGTAGTTGCAAGTATATATATGCTGTGTGAGAGAAATAACCTGTTAATACGTCAATTTGTAAAAAAAAAAAAAAAAAAAATTCTTCATTTTGCAAAGAATTGTGGGAAAAAATTACAACTTCAAAAAACTCACCATGCCCCTTATTAAATACATTGGAATGTCTACTTTCCAAAAAGGGGTCATTTGGGGGGTATTTGTACTTTCCTGACTTTTTAGTGTCTCAAGAAATGAGATAGGCCTTCAGTACATCAGGTGTGATCAAGTAAGGTCAATTTTCAATGATTAGCGCCATAACTTGTGAACTCTATAACTTTCACAAAGACCAAATAATATACACTTATTTGGGTTATTTTTACCAAAGATAAGTAGCAGTATAAATTTTGGCCAAAATTTGTGAAGAAAAATGACTAATTTGCAAAATTTTATGACAGAAACAAAGACAAATGCGTTTTTTCACAATATTTTCAGTCTTTTTTTATTTATAGCACAAAAAATAAAAAACCCAGTAGTGATTAAATACCATCAAAAGAAAGCTCTATTTGTGTGAAAAAAAGGACACAATTTTTTTTATGGGTACAGTGTTGCATGACTGAGTAATTGTCATTCAAAATGTGAGAGCGCTGAAAGCTGAAAATCGGTCTTGGCAGGAAGGGGGTGAAAGTGCACTGTAGGCAAGTGGTTAAGGTACTCCCTGTCATAAGGTATTCCCGGTCCCAGTCGCTACAATTGCTCCCAGTCGCTACGGTTGCTCCCAGACGCTAAAGTTGCTCCTAGTCGCTAGGGTACCACCCAGGCGCTAAGGTTACACCCAGTCGCTAAGGTTACTCGCAGTCGCAAGGTACTCCTAGTCACACTGTTGCGCCCAGTCCCAGTCGCAAGGTACTCAGTTGCAAGGTACTTCCAGCCGCAAGGTACTCTTAGTCACACAGTTACTCCCAGTCGCAAGGTACACCCAGACGCGCGGTAACTCCCAGTCGCAGGTACTGTTAATTAAATTCTAGCCTTAAGAAAAGTCAGGATGTCCGCATGCAGTGATCTCTCCAGACAGGACGTGGTTTGAACAAAGGATAAAAAAAAGTAGAAATAGTTTATTTAAAAAGGGGATTATTTAGTGCTTTAACAAACGAAATTTCATTCATTTAGGTTTTACATCTATGTTCTGTTTTAAATGTCTGTTTAAAAGACAAGTCTCCTAAGACTAGGGTGACCACGTGTTCCAGATTTCCTGGGACAGTCCCACATTTTGCAGGTCTGTCCCGTGTCCTGGACAATACGGTGTCCCGGAATGCATCGATTGATGATGACTAAGCTCTAGAAGGGCGGAGCTGGATGTGTTAGGAGCGTGGCCTGGTGGAAGCCCAGGCTAAGGTTGTCTCTCTCATTACCACCATAGAACTCTGTAGATGTGCAGCACTAGGGATCTTTCCTCTGTTCCTTCCAGTGACTACAGGAGCTGGGACGAGCTCCATCCTTTGCTGGCACTCCTGCAGCGAACCCACACTACTCCCCACAGTGATCAAGCCTGAGCGGCAAACTAATAAACCATGGGTCACACATGGCAAAGCCTGTAGAGTCCCTTAGAGGTAGAAGTAGAATAGTTTCTCTTCTTGATCAATTATAATTCTGAATGATTCTGTCCTCAGGACTGGCTCTACTTTAGTCGTGTGATAGAATGAAAAATGCTACTGATGAATGACTGTAGTAGCAATACATGAGTCAACCATTTTAGCTTAGTATCTTGGATCTTGGTAGACAAGTTTGTACTCGAGTTGCAGGTTAGTTCAGGACTTTAAATCAGTGAAGCCTTTACACTGCACCAATGGATAAAAAAACTCCCCAAAAAAATGTGAACGACTAAAGATTAAAAGTGACTAAAAATCAGTACACATAATAATAAATACTGTAAAAAGTGCATCATTGCTGCTACAATATCAACTCAAACAAATATACCAAAATTGAATTCACCAATATATCAAATGCAGCACTGTAAGCAAAATGAACATACAGTATTAAAGTGCAAAGCAATATTAGATTTGTAGTTTTGATGACCTATTTATAAGATGAATACGAACTAAAGACCTCTACCAGGGCTACATCCTTTTTTACTATACACACAATATGCAAGATAATATCTTGCTTCTTATGGACATTTATTGGACCATATAGTGGACATGGATTTCATATGCGCTATATGGCTTTAACATCTTTGTGAGGAGCTTTAGCCCCTGTGTCCACCCCTACAGACGTATCTGATACTGCCATGACATTGTGAAAAGATGCTAAAAACAATTTTGTGTGTGTATGTGTATATATATATATATATATATATATATATATATATATATATATATATAATATATATATATGCAGTATCTCACAAAAGTGAGTACACCCCTCTCATTTTTGTAAATAGTTTATTATATTTTTTCATGTGACAACACTGAAGAAATTACACTTTGCTACAATGTAAAGTAGTGAGTGTGCAGCTTGTATAACAGTGTAAATTTGCTGTCCCCTCAAAATAACTCAAAACACAGCCAATAATGTCTAAACAGCTAGCAACAAAAGTGAGTACAACCCTAAGTGAACATGTCCAAATTGGGCCCCAATTAGCCATTTTCCCTCCCTGGTGTCATGTGACTCGTTAGTGTTACAAGGTCTCAGGTATGAATGGAGAGCAGGTGTGTTAAATTTGGTGTTATCGTTCTCACTCTCTCATACTGGTCACTGGAAGTTCAACATGGCACCTCATAGCAAAGAACTCCTCTGAGGATCTGAAAAAAGAATTGTTGCTCAACCTAAAGATGTCCTAGACTATAAGAAGAGTACCAAGACCCTGAAACTGAGCTGCAGCACAGTGGCCAAGATCTTGCCATGGTCGACCAAAGAAGTTGAGTGCACGTGCTCAGCGTCATATCCAGAGGTTGTCTTTGGGAAATAGAGGAATGAGTGCCGCCAGCATTGCTGCAGCTGTTGAAGGGGTGGGGGGTCAGCCTGTCAGTGTTCAGACCATATACCACATACTGCATCAAATTGGTTTGCATGGCTGCCGTCCCAGAAGGAAGCCTCTTCTAAAGATGATGCACAAGAAAGCCTGCAAACAGTTTGCTGAAGACAAGCAGACTAAGGACATGGATTACTGGAACCATGTCCTGTGGTCTGATGAGACCAAGATAAACTTATTTGGTTCAGATTGTGTCAAGCGTGTGTGGCGGCAGCCAGGTGAGGAGTACAAAGACAAGTGTGTCTTGCCTACAGTGTCATGGTCTGGGGCTGCATGAGTGCTGCTGGCACTGGGGAGCTACAGTTCATTTAGGGAACCATGAATGCCAACATGTACTGTGACATACTGAAGCAGAGCACAATCCCCTCCCTTCGGAGACTGGGACGCAGGGCAGTATTCCACCATGATAACGACCTCAAACACATCTCCAAGACAACCACTGCCTTGCTAAAGAAGTTGAGGGTAAAGGTGATGGACTGGCCAAGCATGTCTCCAGACCTAAATCCTATTGAGCTGTGGGGCATCCTCAAATGGAAGATGGAGGAGCGCAAAGTCTCTAACATCCACCAGCTCTGTGACGTCGTCATGGAAGTGTGGAAGAGGACTCCAGTGGCAACCTATGAAGCTCTGGTTAACTCCATGCCCAAGAGGGTTAAGGCAGTGCTGGAAAATAATGGTGGCCACACAAAATATTGACACTTTGGGCCCAATTTGGACATTTCCACTTAGGGGTGTACTCACTTTGTTGCCAGCAGTTTAGACATTAATGGCTGTGAGTTGAGTTATTTTGAGTGGACAGCAAATGTACACTGTTATACAGTGTTATACTTTTGTGAGATACTATATACAGTCAGGTCCATAAATATTGGGACATCGACACAATTCTAATCTTTTTGGCTCTATACACCACCACAATGGATTTGAAATGAAACAAACAAGATGCGCTTTAACTGCAGACACTGGGTTTCATCCCTGGGGATGCTCTGCCAGGCCTCTACTGCAACTGTCTTCAGTTCCTGCTTGTTCTTGGGGCATTTTCCCCTGTAGTTTTGTCTTCAGCAAATGAAATGCATGCTCAATCGGATTCAGGTCAGGTGATAGACTTGGCCATTGCATAACATTCCACTTCTTTCCCTTAAAAAACTCGTTGGTTGCTTTCGCAGCATGCTTCGGGTCATTGTCCATCTGCACTGTGAAGCGCCATCCAATGAGTTCTGAAGCATTTGGCTGAATATGAGCAGATATTATTGCCCGAAACACTTCAGAATTCATCCTGCTGCTTTTGTCAGCAGTCACATCATCAGTAAATACAAGAGAACCAGTTCCATTGGCAGCCATACATGCCCACGCCATGTGTCACGTACCTGATCCGAAGCCGGAGTGTAGAGAGGGCTCCCCTTGCGGCTAGGTGCAGAACACCCCTGGAGGTGGGACAGGGAGTGCTGTGCCCAAAGTAGCACGGGTTGCCGGCTGGGATGGCCAGATGGTGGTTGAGGCCAATGGGTGATAGGTCCAAGGCGGATCTGGAACACTTGACAAACCAGGCAGGTGTGCTGCAGGAACAAGGTAAGTTGGATAGCCCACAGGAGACTGGTAAAGCGGAGTCAATAGCCAAGCCGGGTCAGACACTGGAGAAAACAGGGAAAGTCCAGGGACAAGCCAAAGGGTCAAAAGCCAGAGGTATCAAGAAGAGTCGATGGTCAAGCAATCCGGGTCGGCAACAGGAAATCCAAGATAAAGGCAAAAACAAGGCACAAGGGACACAGGGAGCTGAAGATCATGCAGCAACTAGTGCCTGTCATTGTTGAGTTTAAATAGGCCGTTTGGCGCCAAACACTGTCACGTCCTGCGTGCGTGTGTGCGCATTGGCGCACGCACGTTCTTAGTTGATCTTGCCCGGAGTTGGCCGCGCATGCGTATTCGCGCCAATGCGCGAATTCGCTGATTAGCCAAACAGGGAAAGAATTCTTCGGTAATCCACCACAGTTGTTTTCCGTGGTCTTCTGGGTCTTTTGGTGTTGCTGAGCTCACCGGTGCATTCTTTCTTTTTAAGGATGTTCCAAACAGTTGATTTGGCCACACCTAATGTTTTTGTTATCTCTCTGATGGGTTTGTTTTGTTTTTTCAGCCTAATGATGGCTTGCTTCACTGATAGTGACAGCTCTTTGGATCTCATATTGAGAGTTGACAGCAACAGATTCCAAATGCAAATAGCACACTTGAAATGAGCTCTGGACCTTTTATCTGCTCCTTGTAAATATGATAATGAGGGAATAACACACACCTGGCCATGGAACAGCTGAGCAGCCAATTGTCCCATTACTTTTGGTCCCTTAAAAAGCGTGAGGCACATATACAAACATTCCTACACCTTTCACCTGATTTGGATGTAAATACCCTCAAAATAGCCAAACTTGGCGTTTTGAATGCTTTTAAGTGCAGAGGAGGGGTTTGGAGGCTTTTAGACCCTCAGATCCCTCCACAAGAGTATCTGTAAAGTAAAAAAAAAAAAAAAAAAAAAATTTTAAATGTACAAAAATATCGTCCCATATTGGCCGATATGCAATGGCCAAAATATCAGTATCGGTATCGGCAACCAAAAACCGATATCGGTCGATCACTAGTTGAAACACAATCAATAACTGAAACAGAAACAGCTGTGGAGCAGGCTTTAACCTGGGAAACAGCCAAATTCTGCTAATAATATGAGGTTGTGTAAGACAGTTTCATGTCACAGGTCATACACCATGGCAAGACTGAGCACAGCAACAAGACACAAGGTAGATATACCCAGGGCTTTTTTTCAGCGGGAACGCGGGGGAACGCAGTTCCGGCACCTCCAGCACTGAATGTATGCCATGGCAAGGGGTGCTGGAGGGTCTACTGATGCAGGCTGCTGGGGGATCTATTGCTGCTGGAGGTAGAGTTGCCACCTCATCCCTTTAAAACAGAACACATATTAATTACACAGGTTCTGAGGCTAATTTAATGCAGAGAAGGCTGCAAGTGAGTTTAATTACCACCTTAATCAGCCACAGAACCTGTGTAATTAATATGTGTTCTGTTTTAAAGGGATGAGGTGGCAGCCCTAGCTGGAGGTGATCTATTTTTGCATGGCAATCTATTGTTGCTGGTGGAGGATCTTTTGATACTGGGGGTTAATTGTTGCTTTAAGGAATCTACTGTTTAGGGAGGGGTTTACAGTTGCTGGCTGCTAGAGAGTCTACTGATGCTGGCTACTGGGAGATCTTTTGCTGCTGCTGGGGGTCTATTACTGCTGGAGGGGATCTATTGCTGCTGGCTGTGGGGCTTCTATTTTATTGCTTTTCTTGTTATCTGAGAAATCTCTGAGAAAAAAAGCCCTGGATATACCACATCAGCAAGGTCTCTCCCAGGCAACAATTTTAAAGTAGACTGGGGTTTCAAGATGTGCTGTTCAAGCTCTTTGAAGAAGCACAAAGAAACAAGCATTGTTGAGGACCATAGGCACAGTGATCGGCCAAGGAAACTTAAAACAGCAGGTGAAAGACGCATCATGCTTACTTCCCTTTAACATCGGAAGAAGTCCAGCAGTGCCATCTCAGTAAGAACTGGCAGAAACCAGTGGGACCAGGGTACACTTATCTACTGTCCAGAGAAGTCTCGCCCGAAGTAGTCTTCATGGAAGAATTATGACCAAAAAGTCAACATGGAAACAAGGATAAGTGACTCAACTGTGCACAAAAATATAGGAACTGGGGTGCAGAAAAATGGCAGCAGGTGCTCTGGACTGATGAGTCAAAATTTGGCTGTAGCAGGAGTCCTTTTGTTTGCCGAAGGGTTGGAGAGCGGTACAATGATTAGTATCAGCAGGCAGCAGTGAAGCATGGTGGAGGTTCCTTCTAATTTGTGGGCTGCATCTCTGCAAATAGAGCTGGAGATTTAGTCAGGATCAATAGTGCCCTCAATGCTGAGAAATACAGGCAGATACTTATCCATCATGCCATACCATCAGGGAGGAGTGGGATTGGCCCCACATTTAATCTGCAGCAGGACAATGATCCCAAACATGGAGTCAATACCATTAAGAACTATCCTCAGTTTAAGGAAGAACAAGGAGTCCTGAAAGTGATGGTTTGGCCCCCACAAAGCCCTGATTTCAACATCATTGTGTCTGTCTGGGATTCCATGAAGAGGTGGAAAGATTTGAGGCCACCTACATTTACAGAAGACCCGTGGTTAGTTCTTCAAGAGGTTTGGAACCAGTGGCATAGCGTGGAGGTGGGGGGGGGAAGGGGGTCCAGTTGCCCTGGGTGCAACATATAGAGGGGCACAGAAATTAGTGCTGGATAGTCTCGAGTTCCACACTGGGACCGACCATCGTCCTGTGTCCGATCATGGCATCGACTGCGCGGTGCCTGGCGTTGAGCTGCTGCCACTGTCCTCTCTACCCAGGACCAGGTCCGGACTGCCTGCAGCGATTTTACCTGGGACCCCTGACCTAGCTTTGGCCTCTAGCTTCCAGCTCTACCAACTGCATCACTTCAACCTGGGGCTGGAGCTGCGGCCGGAGACCCAGGAACTGTCTGGCTGCTTGGTGCTTGAGTTGAGCTCTCTGGAGCTGGGTGGGCCATCTCTGGTTCTGGACATTCACCAGAACACCCCAGTGCTCAGCGTCAGCTCTCTACAGTGAAGAAGAATGGAAAACAGAGCAAGAAGAACAATAGGCCGTGTACATGTCCGCTACCTGGGGCTGGAGCTGTGGCCAGAGTAAGGTTTGTAGGAGCGACATATACTGTAGGGTGTTTTTGTTTCAGTATATGTTATTGACCACAGATACTGTTTGTGGCTGTACTATGCACTTAATAGTGAAGTGCTTCTTATCCTGTTACTTTCATATTAATGTACAATAAAGGACAGTCGTTTTATATATTGCGTTTTTTGTTTCGTTCCTGCAAAGTGTAAGCACCATTAAAGTCCCATACTTTACTCTACTATTAGTTTTCTTTTAAAAGTCAGAACAAAAATGTAGTATATTGCAACTTATTTACCAATTCTTAAAGTGGAAGTAAACCCATTGATTTAGTCTTTTCCCAAAATCTGTGCATTCAAGGCATGTCATAAAAAATAACTGTTAGTTACTATTGTGTGTGTAGCACCCTAAAGGTAAGTGCTAGGTAAAGTATAGTGGGCCATGGCCATGATTTCAGCTGGCTGTCATGTCTTCCAGGTGTGTCTGCGTAGAGGGGAGTCTCCTCACTGGCTCCATGAGAGGGTTCCCATTGGGCAGTGGAGGAAACCCAATCAGAGACACACTCAGGCCTGTATCTACACCAGAAGGCAGATTCTGCAGCAGTGGATTCTGTTAGTGGGTATAAGTTTTGAGGGAACGCATGAGGCAGCATCTTTGGCAGGAAGCAGAGTCCCAGGAGGGAGAGTAAAGCTGTCAGAATGATCGGGTGTTCCGGGTGGCTGCCTGGGAATCCAGAGAGTGCCGCAGAGAGGATCCGGTGTGCCGAGGACCAGTGAAAGAAGAGGGGTTCAGTTCTAGGAAAGCCTGCCAAGGTCGTGAGTAATGTGAACTGCCCCTAGGGGTCTGCCTAGTGTAGAGGGGACCACTCCAGAGAAGGTTCCAGGGATCCAGGAGTCAGCTAGCTGTAAAGGGGTGCCTAGTCAGAGGACCCTAAAGTGTAAAGGAGGTACCAGTGGTTGGGCCCTGAAGAGTCTGTGTATAGTGTGCAGTGTATAGAATTAAGAGTTGCAGCAGCACAAGCAGTGACAAGGGGCTACCTCAGTCAGTGAAGGGCTGGAGGGAGCTGTTCAGTGACTTTTGAGCTAAATCAAGTATCAGGAGTCAAGTGTTCTACAGGAGTTAAGAAACAAGTTAAAGTCGAGGTTCCAGCACTAATTCAGCCAAGCAGTATTTGCAAGCGTCAGGAAGAGCTGGTCGGCATTCAGCTGGCGTCAAGACAGCGCTAGTGAGCATTTTTGTACAAAGTCCCAGTTAAGCCTAGAAGAGCCAGAGGAGTATCCCACTCATTCCATTCTTCCATCCCCAAAATACAATAAACAAACAAACCAAAGATGTCAGAATGGTCATTGTCTCAGTTCTCACACCTGGGTTCACACCTTAAATGTGTTGGGAGTGTTACCGGTGCTAATGGCAGATCCACCTCAGGCCCAAGGCCTGGAAACATTGCTACATGTGTATTTTTCCTCTCAACTGGCCTGTCAAGCCATCAAATGGCTAATGTCCTGTTTTATACCTAGTTTATACCCAGTTAGTTGAATGAAGGGATAACAAATCCAGCTAAAAAATTGCAGAAGGGAGTGCTAAAAGTCCACCGGTTAGGGGGCGCAAATGACTTGCCCTGCCCTAGGCACTGACAACACACGCTACGCCACTGTTTGGAACAACCTACCTGCCAGTTCCAGTTCCTTCATAAACCTGTGTTCCAGTGTACAGTACCTAGAAAAATTGACATCGTTTGAAGGCAAAGGGTGGTCACACCAAATATTGATTTGATTTTGATTGCTCTTCTGTTCATATACTTTCCATTTTGTTTTTTCTGATAAACTAATCAACACTTTTATTTCTAAAAGCAGCATTTACAGCATTTTTCACACCTGCCTAAATCTTTTGCACAGTACTGTATATTCCCAAGATGTTATGTGTATATATATATATATATATATATATATATATATACATATATATATATATAAAACAAAAGGTGTTCCAATAGCGCGGTATCATAAACACCAAGTGATTTTTTTTAAAGAATATACACACATATTATTATTCATTATTCACAAATGTTACCTATTATCACACATGTAAAATGCACCACATCCAGCCAAAAGTCAATGGGAGTAAAGTATATCCCCCAAACACAGAGACTCTCCATGTAATAGTATCTCACTGTACCAGCCCGGTCCTACAGGTCAATTAGAGTTGCCGCTAAGCCACGCCCTGTTGCATTTCGTCATATCTGACTTTGTCAAGGAAATGGCTGAGCGGCACAGACATCCGGCATTTAACATCCACAAACATGGCTGATTAGCCCCCTTCTTCCCCATAACCAAACTGGCACAATTACTCATTCATAAATGGTCAATGGGAGGCACTATAGCAAGCATATCCTGGGTATTAAATATTTATAAAATAAAATGTATGCAAAGTACAATTTCAACTCATCCATTAATGAGTCAGGAGGAATAATTTACACCTATAGATTACGTCCATAAACTCAGTCTGACATATCAGTTTATAATCCTATCCCTAGTCTCACATAGCCGATAAAGTGGCCACCCTAATACAGTGAGGGAAAAAAGTATTTGATCCCCTGCTGATTTTGTATGTTTGCCCACTCACAAAGAAATGATCAGTCTATAATTTTAATGGTTGGTTTATTTTAACAGTAAGAGACAGAAAAACAATAAAAATATATAGAAGAAAGCATTTAAAAAAATGATAAAATGATCTGCATTTTAATGAGTGAAATAAATATTTGACCTCTTCTCAAAACATGACTTAGTACTTGGTGGCAAAACCCTTATTGGCAGTCATAGAGGTCAGACATTTTATGTAGCTGGCCACCAGGTTTTCACACATCTCAGGAGGGATTTTGTCCTGCTCCTCTTTGCAGATCCTCTCCAAGTCATTAAAGTTTCGAGGCTGACATTTGGTAATTCAAACCTTCAGCTCCCTCACATATTTTCTATGGAATTAAGGTCTGGAGACTGGCTAGGCCACTTTAGGACCTTAATGTGCTTCTTCTTGAGCCACTCCCTTGTTGCATTGGTCATGTGTTTTGGGTCACTGTCATGCTGGAATACCCATCCATGACCCATTTCCTATGGCCTGGCTTAGGGAAGGAGGTTCTCATTCAATAATTGACAGTACATGGCCCCATCCATCATCCCTTTAATGACGTGAAATTGTTCTGTCCTCTTAGCAGGAAAACTTTCCCAAAACATAATGTTTCCACCTCCATGTTTAATGGTGGGGATGGTGTTCTTGGGGTCATAGGCAGCATTCCTCCTCCTCTAAACACTGCGAGTTGAATTATGCCAAAGAGTTTGATTTTGGTCTCACATGACTACAACTCTTTTACCCAGTTCTCTTCCGAATCATTCAGGTGTTCAATAGCAAGTTTCAGATGGGCCTGTACATGTGCTTTATTGAGCAGGGGGACCTTGCGGGCGCTGCAGGATTTCAGTCCTACACGACTTAGTGTGTTACCAATTGTTTTCTTGGTAATCATGGTCCCAGCTGCATTGAGATCATTGACAAGATTCTTCCGTGTAGTTCTGGGCTGATTCCTTACTGTTCTCCTGATCATTGAAACTCCACGAGGTGAGATCTTGCATGGAGCCAAAGACCAAGGGAGATTGACAGTTATTTTGTGTTTCTTACATTTGCGAATAAAAAATAATTAAACCAACTGTTGTCACCCTCTCACCAAGCTTTTTGGCGATGGTCTTGTAGCCCATTCCAGCCTTTTGTAGGTCTACAATCTTGTCGCTGATATCCTTTGACAGCCCTTTGGTCTTGTTGGCCATGGTGGAGATATTGGAATCTGATTGATTGCTTCTGTAGACAGCTGTCTTTTATACAGGCAACAAACTGAGATTAGGAGCACTCGCTTTAAGCGAGTGCTCCTAATCTCAGCTCGTCACCTGTATATAAGACACCTGGGAGCCAGAAATCTTGCTGATTGATAGGGGATCAAATACTTATTCCACTCATTAAAATGCAAATCAATGTATAACTTTTTTGAAATGTGTTTTTCTGGATATTTTTCTTGTTATTCTGTCTCTCACTGTTAAAATAAACCTATCATTAAATTACTGATCATTTGTTTGTCAGTGGGCAAGCATACAATATCAGCACGGGATCAAATACTTTTTTCCCTCACTACATACTGTAAGATTCTGGTACCTTCGGTACCCTTCCAGCCCAATTCTTCCGCATATAGCTACCTGTCCCTTTAAATCTCGTGACGTCATCACTAGGCGCCGCTCTGAGCGGCTATTTCAATCGCCGGTTTTCACTCACAAGGTGTTCGTACAAACCGCTTGTTACACAGCCTTGTCTGATGCTGCCGAAGCCTCCAGCTATTTCCTGTATCTCGCTACGGATCCTGTATCTTGCTACCGATCCTTCTCCTCATTACCGGACCCCTCATCTCTCTAAAACCAACTAGTGATAAGTACCCCGCAGGGGATTCCTTCCTATCAACTTGCACTATCTACTCTTGTATACTAAAGACTGTTGCTATCTATAAATTACTATTTCTATCATCTGCACTGTTACATAGATTGCTAGCTCTTGAGTCTTCTACCATCTATATCCTTGCACTGAGTTAGCAATTCCTGTACACTTCATCTGCTGTCCCCTACCACCTGTTAATTGTACATGATTGCTAACCTATCTGCATACTATCTATCACCATCTGCTAACACTCTGAAAATTACTATTGAGTGCCTATCATTGCTATCACTACTCACGCCTGTCCTTTCAGCACATCACCTCTATACTATCGTATACAACCTATCACTCCAGGAACATCTTAACTGAGTGCCTGTATATTTGCATGCTGAGGCAGGCTGGGCCACAATGATGAGTCTGGAGAGTTGGATATGGTGATTCAACACATCTCTGCACGACTACTGAGTGGAAATTCTGCAGCTGCATATCCAGTTCACTAAACAAACGCCGGAGCGTTACAGATTGTACGAACCAGAAAAAAAAAATGGATTCAGCAGAATTAGCCACTCATGTGTTACAACTAACACAAAAGGTAGATGCACTAATCCTTTCCCTTACCGAAGTGAAAAATGAAAATCAGACTTTGAGACAGCAGGTAGCTCGTATTTCACAGCTTACTGCTGCTCAACCTCGTGAGCCCAAAATAAACCCTCCTCTAGTGTTTACAGGTGATCGAAAAAAATTTTATGAATTTAAAAACGCATGTCAATTGCTTTTTAATCTAAAACCTTGTACTTACACTACAGACCAAATTAAAGTTTGCACCACTATCTCATATTTGTCGGGTGATCCACGGGCTTGGGCAGACTCTCTCTTTGAGAAAAATGACCCTCTTCTTAACTCCTATCCTTTATTTTTAGCAGAACTCGCTAGCCTATATGAAGACCCAAATAGGCAGAGTACTGCTGACAGCCAATTGAGGGCTTTAAAACAAGGAAGGAGACCTGTTGAAGACTTCGTAGCAGAGTTCAAAAGATGGACCCTTGATTCAGGGTGGAATGATGCATCTTTGCGAACCCAGTTCAGACTCGGGTTATCAGAAGCCGTTAAAGACGAGCTCGCCCGAGCGGATTTACCTGGCACTTTGGATGCCTTAATACAACTCTGCATCAATATTGACAGGCGACTGCGAGAAAGAAAGGCTGAGAAAATGGGAATACCATTATCCAATCCTTCTCGGGTTTTGCCCGTTGACCCTACTCCTATGGAGGTAGGAACCATACGCCCACCATTATCGTCTACTGAACGAGCCAGGAGAAGATCTGAAAATCTCTGCATGTACTGCGCCTCCTCGGATCATTTGATAAGCGTCTGTCCCCTTATCCGCAAAAAAGAGGGTGAGTGTTCACATGTCTTGCTGGGGGGATTAACGACTTCTTTTTCTAATCCCTATCTTTTTATTCATTTGACCTTACAGTGGGACCATAATAGGATCACCACCAAGGCTATGATCGACACAGGATCTTGTGGGAACTACATTGACACTAGTTTTGTTGCTTTAAATAAAATACCTATTATTTCAAAATCTAAACCTGTCTCTGTTAGTTTTATTAATGGTATTCCGTTATCTTCTGGTCCAATTACCAATCAGACACAAGCACTCCTTGCTACTGCTAACGAGTCTCATGATGAGACCACCACTTTTGATGTATTACCTTCACCCCATTTTCCCATTATTTTGGGACTTCCCTGGTTACACATACATCAACCAATCATTGATTGGAAAACACGGACTTTAACCTTCCCCTCTCACTACTGCGAGACCACGTGTAACCTTCAATCATATAAAAAAATCCTGTCCATGGTGTCAGATGAAATTTCACCACCACCATGTTATCAGGATCTATCAGAAGTCTTCCTTGAGAAAAATGCTCATGTATTGCCTCCCCATAGGGACTACGATTGTTCTATTGATCTACTCCCTAATAGTAAACTACCTTTCGGTCATGTTTATCCTCTTTCTCAGGATGAACTTTCTCATCTCAAGGAATACTTGGATGAGAATTTAGCGAAAGGGTTTATTAGACCCTCTACTTCTTCCACAGCTGCAGGACTTTTCTTTGTCCGCAATAAGGATTTAAGTCTCAGGCCTATTATTGACTATAGGCAATTAAATACCATTACGATAAAGGATCAATATCCTTTACCTCTCATTCCCGAACTTATTGAACAAGTGCGCGGAGCTACCTACTTTTCAAAATTGGACCTAAAAGGGGCATACAACCTTATCCGAATCCGCAATGGGGATGAATGGAAGACGGCATTCAGAACCAGATACGGATTATTCGATTATCTAGTGATGCCTTTTGGGTTGTGTAATGCTCCCGCAGC
The DNA here is from genome assembly GCF_965119305.1 of Pelophylax lessonae. Taxonomy (NCBI): domain Eukaryota; kingdom Metazoa; phylum Chordata; class Amphibia; order Anura; family Ranidae; genus Pelophylax; species Pelophylax lessonae. The sequence goes on along the minus strand of NC_138771.1, from coordinate 360,614,447 downwards.
ATTTCAACGATTCATAAATGACATCTTCAGAGACTTACTTGATGTTTGTGTTGTGGTATATCTGGATGATATACTCATTTATTCTCAGTCCTTGTCCGAACATGTAAGACATGTAAGACTTGTGCTATCCAGATTACTCGCACACAACTTATACGTAAAATTAAAAAAATGCCTATTTCACAAGGAAGAAGTACTATTCCTAGGATACATCATATCTAAGAACGGTATCAAGATGGATATGAGCAAGATATCATGTATACTGGATTGGCCTGTACCAACAACTCGTAAGGCATTACAACGATTCCTTGGATTTTCAAACTTCTATAGGAAGTTCATCAAGAACTTCTCTTCTATTGTGAGACCACTCACACAACTTACAAGTGTAAAGAAACCATTCAAATGGTCTGAAGAAGCAAATAAAGCTTTCCGCTTGTTAAAATCAAGCTTCACTTCTGCTCCCATACTACGCCATCCAGACCCATCCCTTCAATACATCCTGGAGGTAGATGCGTCAAATATGGCTGTAGGAGCAGTTCTTTCCCAACGACCAACGAATACTTCACCACTCCACCCAGTTGCTTTTTTCTCTAAATCACTAAGTAGCCCAGAGGTGAATTACCCAGTGGGTGAAAAAGAGTTGCTTGCCATAAAATTGGCACTAGAAAATTGGCGACATTTACTTGAAGGTACTCGATTGCCAATACTCATATATACAGGTCATAAGAATCTCCAATACCTTCAGACCAACAAGACTCTTTCCCACCGGCAGGTACGTTGGTCATTATTCTTCCTAAGATTCAACTTCCTAGTGACCTACACGCCTGCAGACAAAAACAAAAAAGCGGATGCGCTATCACGGCTAACCGAAGATAACTGCGCCGAAATCCCTTCACTTCCTATAATACCCCATGACCGTATTATTGGTGTTGTTCGTTCCTTGAAGGAAGAGATTCTGCACAGTATAGGACTGGATTCACCACCACCACAACTAAGTGCTGATGCAGAAGGCTTCCTCTACTTTAACGACAAACTCTACATACCTCCTACAACAAGGAGATTGAAGTGGAGTCGTACAAGTGTGCATGGAGCCTTACTGAGTGTCTTTGTAGATTCATCTAATCTCTGTCCTGCTTCACCAATTTATCACTCTAATTACACTTGATACACTGAATGAGATAGACCAAATTACTAAAGGTGCTGCTGTATGAGCAAATAATGTTGAAAGCTACTTTTGCATTTATGACACTTTCTTGATGGTGAGGCCAGGGATAGTAAACTGAAATAAGGCAAAAAATTCATAATAAGCTTGCTAAACCCTGTAACCAATCTAACCAACTTACACTGCCAATACTTGAAGTCTGCAATGATTGTTGGTGCCAAAATATCTACCCCCAAGTTAGTTGCAGGAGAAAAAGTTCTAACACAGCCAACAGTAGAATAATAAAAAATAGTCTCTGTGCAGTAGAGTTCATATTGTAAAATACTTAATTACCAGCTACTCAGTCCTATAAACAAAATCTCACATCTAACATTCCATACATTTTAAAGCCCAACTTCAATCAAAACTATTTCTTAAAGTGTCAATAAACCCTGACTATGACTAAAGCATTTGTTTTGTGTAGAGTGAAATATATCTGGTTGTTCCTGCCTTCAGCTATCCCTCCCATCTTCTCTGTGTCCCCATTGCAGGATGAGATTGTGTAGACCAGCTGTTGTCATCTACTGAGCATGCGTCTAATTTAAATTCCCTTCTAAGCTCTTAATTTCCTCATCCTTATCTGTGCAGCCCACATGGGTATAGTCACACATGTGGGCGTATACACAAGGTTAAATAACTCTCCGCTCCCTCCCTCCTCCTCCATGTTCTCCTACTGTTAAACACTATGGGGGAGAGATATAGTTTGCTGATTAATTACATTCACTAAAAAAAACCTCACAAAAATAAAAAAAAAATATATATAGTTATATATATAAAAATATATATACAGTAAACCCCCCTCCATTGTGGGAGTTACGATCCGGACCCAGCCGCGAAAAGTGAAATTCCGCGAAATAGAAAAACCCTATTAAAATGCATTGTAGGCATGTTTTTTTACTGTCACTGTACGTGTAAAAGCATTTTAAGGTCTTTAAACACACTTTTAAAACAATAGAAACTCATTTAAACACATACAAGATACTAAGAGACAGAGCAAGAGCTATGGAAGACACAAAAATATTTCATTTTTAATGATTTATATAGTAAAATAACACGCGAATTACCGGGACCGCAAAAACTGAACCGCGATGGAGCGGGGGATTACTGTATAAAAAAAGGAAGTAAAAAGTATTATAATCAATAAAGAAAAAAAGATCATTGACTGCGGATACTGTCTGAACAAAATGAAAGCTAGTGTCAAACATTTTTGACAAAAAATACACATTTGATGTTCAATAAATATTTATAGGGAGCTTTAAAACTATATTTTAATATTTATAATTTAATTCAAGTTGATCTTCCAGGGGGGCAACAGGGAAATTGCTCCCCCCCCCCAGAGAAAATATTACTTACTCCGAGTCCGAGGATCCCTGACACCTTCTGCTCTGGGCACAGATTGTGGGTTCCCGACCCGTCATCCCCGAGCATCAGTGTGAGGAAAGGAGCCAGCACTAGAGGAAGCAGAGCCGATGCTTCCTGTATAGCGCCGACTCCTGTCACAGGCAGAGTGATACCAAATGTACTCCACCTCTCCATGTGACAGTAGCGATGCAGGAAGCATCAGCTCTGCTCTCTAATGCTGCCACATGCTTCCTCTAACCAGTCAGCAATACCCACCAACAGTAACTGCCAGCAGTACCCACCAGCACCAGCCAGCAGTACCCACCAGCAGTACCCACCAGCACCAGCCAGCAGTACCAGCCAGCACCAAGCAGCAGTACCCACCAGCAACACCAACCAGCAGCACCCCTCCCCCCAGTACCAGCCAGCAGTAACCACCAGCGCCTGCCAGCAGTACCCACCAGCAATCCCAGCCAGCAGAACACACCAGCAGTACCAGCCAGCAGTACCCACTAGCAGTACTGGCCAGCAGTACCAGCCAGGAGTACCCACCAGCAGTACCAGCCAGTAGAACCCGCCAGCAGTACCTGCCAACAGTACCCACCAGCAGTACCCACCAGCACCAGCCAGCAGAACCCAACAGCAGTACCAGCCAGCAGTACCCGCTATCAGTACCAGCCAGCAATACCCACCAGCAGTATGCACCAGCAGAACCCACCAACAGTACCAGCCAGCAGAATGCACCAACAGTACCAGCCAGCAGTATCTGCTAGCACCAGCCAGCAGTACCCACCAGCAATAGTAGCCAGCAGAACCCACCAGCAATACTGGCCAGCAGTACCAGCCAGGAGTACCCACCAGCACCAGCCAGCAGAACCCAACAGCAGTACCAGCCAGCAGTACCCGCTGGCAGTACCAGCCAGCAGAACCCACCAGCAGTATGCGCCAGCAGAACCCACCAACAGTACCAGCCAGCAGAATCCACCAACAGTACCAGCCAGCAGTATCTGCTAGCACCAGCCAGCAGTACCCACCACCAGCACCAGCCAGCAGTATCCACCACCAGTAGCCGCCAGCAGTACCGGCCAGTAGTACCCACCACCACCAGCCAGCAGAACCCGCCAGCACCAGCCAGCAGTACCCACTAGCAGTACCAGCCAGCAGAACCCACAAGCAGTACCAGCCAGCAGTGCCAGCCAGCAGAACCCACCAGCAGTACCAGCCAGCAGTACCCACCAGCAGTACCAGCTAGCAGTAACTGCCAGCAGTACCCTCCAGCACCAGCCAGCAGTACCCGCCAGCAAAACCCACCAGCAGCACCAGCCAGCAGTACCCACCAGCAGTACCAGCCAGCAGAACCCACCAACAGTACCCACCAGCAGTTCCAGCCAGTAGTACCAGAAGCAGTACCAGCCCTGTAGGACAGCCATCAGCAGCCACCAGCAATACCCACCTGGGGGACAGTAGCAGCCAGCGATACCTGCAGGAATCCTGTTAAAAGAATGCAACTCAATACCTTTTGGATTACATGTATATAATGCATTAAATCTTTTTTTTTATGTGCAATATTCTTCTGTACCACCAAATGTTCCTGAATAAAAATGTTTGCAAAAAAAATGATTCTGGCCATCATTCAGCTAACAAGAGTGAAGACTAGACATGTGCAATTCGTTTTGGTCTGAATAAAAATTTGAATACATTTTTGGTTATTCAGAGATTCAGATGTATCCCAATCTCCAAACGAAATAGTAATGAATTTAGTTGAAATTCTTTAAAATCTATTTAGTTTTTTTTCGTTTTCCAAATTCCAAATTTTCAGAACGTTCAGAATTCGGATCAGTCGAAAAATGATCGAACGATTCGAATACTGTATGAAGAATAGCTGGTTGTTAAGCAGCGGGCGGGGAAGCCAGCCACAGCACTTAAATGTAAACAAAACAATGCCGGCAAAAGAAAATTATCCCAAAATAAAAACAGTGTGCGGGCCCAACTCACGTCACCTGCCACACTACTGAACCCGAAAAAAGGAAAGAAAAAACCTCCGGCCTCGTCGAATGCTTCTTGCAGACTGCCTGCTCCCCTGTCTGACATTTCTTAAAAGCTAAGGGGCGGAGTCACTTGATGACATCAGAGGGTGATCCCATCACCTTATGACGTCACCAACCAGGGCATGCTGGGTTGATGACTTTACAAGGAGTGGTATCACCAGGTGATTTCACCAGGTGGCCGTGTACCTTATATCACGTACCTGGTTGAGGCCAAGCTGATGGGAGGGCTTTCCCTTACACCTTCTGTCCTGTTTTCCTGAAAGTGGTGATGGGAAATAAAAGGGCATGGAGTGGCACGGTTGCCTGGTTGGAGATACTGGACAGAAGGTACTTGCAGCAGGTGCCAAGCAGGTTTGTGGACTGGCAGATGCGGGTACACGCCAATGGGTGGCGAACAGCAGGCAGACTGGTGAACAGGCAAGTGCAGGTACGCAGCAGCAGGTGCAGGACAACAGACAGAAAGCAAGCAGATGAGCAGGCGGATGCAGGATCTTGGGTGGTCAGGCAAGCAGGAGTCAGTAACGGCCAAGTAGCAGAGGTACAGGATCAGATCCAGAGAAGAGTCAGGGCAAAGCCAGGGTCGATATAAGGTGAGCAGATAAGCACTGAAATGGTAGGCAACAGGCAGAGTCAGGTCACAAGCTGGGTCAGCAATAAGGTATCAGGAACAAGCAGAGTCAAACCTGCCAGGTCTAAACGGGAACAAGCACAGGATCAGGTCACAGGCAGTAGAAGTTGATGACCACTCAGCAATCTTCTGGTCTATAGATTCAGTTTAAATAGGCAAGAGGGTGCCAAGTATTCACGCACAGGGAATTGTCAAAAACTCACTTACTGTCTTTATTCACTTAGTACATATTTTTGCTCGCAGACCCCCACAACCACCAGTCAGGGTTGTGGGCATGAGGCCCTTGTCCCAATCAACATGATAACAAGGTGCTTTGGGGTGGGGGACCAGAGCCCCCCCCTGCCCCAAAGCACCCACCCCCCATGTTTAGGGCTTATGGCCTGGTATAGTTCAGGAGGGGGGCTACTCGCTCGTCCGCCCCTTTCCTGACCTGCCAAGCTGCATGCTCGGATAAGCATCTGGTATTGATTGTGTGGGGGGGGCCCCACACCGCTTTATTTTTAAATTTTGGTGTGGGGTTCCCCTTAGAATCCACATCAAACCCAAAGGGCTTGCTATTGAGGACCCCGCACTGTTTTTTTTTTTTTCTGAATTTTCTATTGTCAGCATTGTTTTGTTTACATTTCACCTGTCAGTGGGGAGCCCCGATGACAGCTTATGACTCATCGGATGTTTAGCATGCCAGCTTCCCAGCCCACTGCTTAACAACCAGCTATTCTTCACACAGAATTAACACCAAACTAATTCTGAAACTAAACAAAATTAGTAACATAACAAATATATACGAAACGAAAGGAATTTTTTCATTCTGCACGTGTCAACTGAAGACATCTATTGACAGAGAAGGTGTATTAAGGGGAACAGCTACAGACTGAACGTTGGTATTGCAGCCAATTTGTTTTGTAGTTTTTACTATTGCTGGATTATTACATTTTATTTTTTGCTTTAAGCTGGAGTTCTAAAGAAGCTCATATGCCAAATTGTAGACATGAGCCAAACACGGTTTGCATCATGCGTTTTTCCGTGTTAAGAACTTACGGGGCTGCAAGCATATAGGCCATTTTAGAGTGTTTTTCACACATTTACAGAAACACACATTTCTGCCCACATTTCTGTTAGGCTTCTTTCACACGGCCGCTCCGTGTGAAAGGTCCGCTGCGGGACTTTTTTTTTCCACGGAGCGGATGACATTTCTGTCATCCGCTCCGTGTGCCCGCATATCATCCCATCCGTTTGCAGATGATATGCGGACATAATGTAAGTATATGGCACTGCGGATGTCAGCAGATGACACCGCTGACATCCGATTTTGCTTCCTTTCTGTTTTTTACACGGAAGGAAAAATGGGGTTCTGTTCCATTCGAAAAAACGGAACAGAACTGAAAGGAGGAAAATCGGATGTCAGCGTATGGTATTCCGCTGACATCCGCAGTGCCATTCACTTACATTATGTCCGCAAATCATCCGCAAAAAAATAGGATGATTTGCGGAAACACGGAGCGGCCGTGTGAAAGGACCCTTACGCTCATGTATGAATGGGGCCTAACAGAGTTACAAATAAACAAACAATTGCCTCTGTTGATAAGAATGGTGTTCGCACCATCATCTCCATGATCCTGATGAAGACCAGGGGATGTAATGCATAGGGTGGAGGGTGGCGAGGGCCAAAAGAGGAACACAAACACGTTAGATTCAATGATTTTCTCTGTGCCTGGATTGAGTGCATGAAATTTGGATTTTTGTTTTATTTGTTCCTTATATAACTCTTTGGAGCGCATTATGCTATGTGTTTGCTTTCCTCCTTTGCATCTTTGTGATGGGCCATTTAGGATAGGAGGGATCATTGCAATGACAGCAGCTTATGGGTCATGATTCTATAGAATATTGAACAAACAGCATTTCTGACCTTTCTGTATTGATATAGCTATATTCCATTGCTAAGTGTGAGTCCCTGTCCACAGAGGGGAAGATGTGTGACACAAAAAGTGATCACTGGGAATTTTTGCCAGCATTAACTTGTGTGGATTGATAAAGGATTGCTTATTCAAGCACTTTGGACATATTTGTGATGAAATATCTTTGTATCTCATATATATCTAGATTCTGAGCAATGTGATAGTGTTGTGTTTGTTACATCATTTATACACTGTATTTGCTGTGTTGCTTTTAATTATTCACTTATGGTAGGTGCACCTTATTTTTTTCTTGTGTCAGTTATTGATTTCGATATACACTATGGTGCTTGCAGCTAACAGATTTGCAGGTTGTATATTTTTTTTTTTTTGTTATAATCATCTTTATTTGTTAATACATTTTTTATTATTTTTTTTTAATAACAAACATGTCAAAATGGGGGCGATCATACATGCTCTCTGAGTCCATGAAACACAGAGGACGCTTTTCTGCCCTGCCCCCCGCTCCCTGCTTACTGGCTGTAATTGACAGCAGTGGGAGCCAATGGTTCCTGCTGCTGCATCTCAGCCAATGAGAAGGAAGAGACCTGGGAGAGACTTGTGCACATCACTGGATCAAAACCAGGCTTAGGTAAGTATTTGGGGGTACTGAGGGGGGGGGGGAGATGCACACTGAGGGTTTTTTAACCTTCATGCATAGACTGCATGAAGGTAAAAAACCTTCAGCTTTTAGAACCACTTTAATTATGGTGGAAACATCTTCTTTTATAAGTTGCTGTCAGGACAGCATTACAAGATGATGGGGGCATGTGCCACTACACAGAAAAACAGTGATTTCCAGTATGTTGCTTGCGCATGCACTTTTGTGCGAACAAGCTAATTCATTTGAGCACACTAATGCACTTGTATGCAAAGTATGAACATACTGTATGTGTGTGCAGGCACACAAGCAGTCTTGGCACCAGACAACATATTAAAGGAACAGATTTGATCCAGCAAGTTGTTGGCTCATCTTCAGCTATCTTACAACCTGAACTTGCTGTTGAGTTTTTCCTTTTGCTAATCCGGTCTGCCCTTGGACTTGTTTCTGTTCTCCCTTCCTGCTACTGACCATGGCTAGTTTCTGACCATGGCTTGTACCTGTTGATTTCTGGCTTGACTAGGGGTAATTCCTGACTATGGATTGTTACTGAATCCGGGCTTCCTGTTGATTCCTAATTTTTTCTTTGGTTAGACCATGACTACGGCTCACTGCTGCTGATCCTCCAGTTTGACCTCAGCTTGTCTCCTGACCATGCCTTCTACCTTGCCTGCCTTCTGTCCACTTAGTTGCCAACCACCACCTGTCCAGACTGTGCTCCCAACCAGATGTGTGTACCTGTACTCTGAAGTTACAGCCTGTCTTAAAGTGATTGTAAAGTCTGTTTTTTTTTTTTTATTTTTAATAACAAACGTGTTATACTTACCTCCTCTGTGCAGTTGATTTTGCACAGAGCAGCCCAGATCCTCCTCTTCTTCGGTCCCTTGTTCCTGCTCCTGGCCCCTCCTTCCTATTGAGTGCCCCCACAGCAAGAAGCTTGCTATAGGGGCACCCGAGCCAAGCTGCAGCTCTGTGTGTCCATTCAGACAAAGAGCTGCCGTTCGGCCCCCACCCCCTCTCTCCTGATTGGCTCACTGACTTTGATTGACAACCACGGGAGCCAATGGTGCCACGGCTGTATCTCAGCCAATCAGGAGGGAGAGTCCCAGGATGGCGGAGGGACTCGTGGACATCACTGGACAGAGATGGGGCACAGGTAAGTATTAGGGGTGCTGGGGAGGCTGCTCCACACAGGAGGCTTTTTATCTTAATGCATGGAATGCATTAAGATAAAAAAAACTTCTGACTTAATAACTCCTTTAAAGGATAAGTTCACCTCTGGAACATGTTACATGGTCCACCCATATTTAGGGTAGAACATGTAACATGATTCAGCTCTTGCCCCTTGCCCCCTCTCCTCACACACACACTGTCATTTTTTAAAAACAGCATTGCTGTGTGAGGCTTTTCCCACACAGCTGCATTATTCATTCACAGGTTCCTTGGAACAAATAAACTACAAGTACCGTCTGCCTCTGCAGTTTTAACGAGCTGTGGGCACATAGTTTGCTGACATGTCCTCCTGTTTTCAAACAAAAAGCCCCTACAGAGGTATGGGCTGGAAGCCAGAGGACATGTCTGCAGGAGCCCACATTGCATCCTTGATCTACTGACTGTGGATGCAATGCTTTCCAGGCTCCTGCAGTAAAAAATAATACATTTACATTTTTTTTTCTGCAAAAATATGTGCATTTATTTTTTTCTAAAAAGGTGAACTTATCCTTTAAGAAGGAAGTTTCTTTAGACTGGACTCTTGGCACCTATGCCACTCTGTGCCCATTTTAGGGGTGTTTTGGCCAGAGGTGTAAGGAAAGCCCTCTGGTCAGCTTGACCTCCAACAAGATGAATGATAGTTGCTTTGGTCAGGTAATGTTTTGTAGAGGTATCAGCTAATCGATGAAACAGTAACGGGAAACTTGATGTTTACTGTATATATGCAAAATAAATTGCCAATTTAAATACAATGGTAAAAGGGGGTGGAACAAGCATTAAACAAAATATAATAGTTAAGGAAACTATTGTAGTACAGGGCTGTCGCTAAGTGGCAGCCCAATACAGAATGAGGGGATCTCCAGACAGACTCCACAGAGGGAAGGTCAAAGGAGTTTTTAGTTTGGTTGTCCAGGTAATGGAAGAAGTCCCTGGGATGGGTGTAAAAGAAAGGCATTATTCTGGAGGCAAATAAATAAATATATAGTGCGCTAATTAATTCCAATGTGAACCTATAAACATAGTAAGATGGTGTGCCACCAATTCAACTTAAATTAAATAAGATGGGATCTTGAACAGAAAGGTCCAAAAACTTCATAAAAGTTCATAAAAGTCCTTAAATGCAAATTTTCACATCAGTCCTTGAATGAATAAGATCCCAATACACAACAAGTGAACTCAATAAAAATTCAGTGAAGGTGCTTGCTTAAAGGTGCTTACTTAAAGGTGCAGGCATTCCCCTTACCAGATGGGTGAAAATAAGGTGCAATTAGTGTTGAGCGAACACGGACTGTATTATTCGTGTTCGTACCGAATAATTGGATTTTTTGTACCCGAACACGGACACGGACACTTTACTGTATGTTCGGGTAAAAATCCGTGTTCGGTCGTTTTATTTCCGGGTTTTGCATGCTTTGGCGCTCTTTTCATGGCGGGCTTTCAACAGCCAATCAACAATCGTTTAACTGGTGTGCCTTAAGCCATCCCAGCCATGCCTGCAAATGTCTCAGTAGCTGTGATTGGCCGTCTGAAGCATGTGACCAAGTCTTTATAAGTTCGAGGCAGCCGCAGCGGCGTCATTATGCTGCTTAGATTCAGGGACAGAGCACACATCAACGTGCTGGCTGCTGATTAGGGAAAGATAGGCAGGAAAAAACCATTTGTGTCCGGATAGAATTGAGGGACAGGTCGGAGTGTTTAGGCAGGGCGAGTTGTAGGCATTTTAGGGATAGAGTCTGCTGAATTATAGGGTCAGTGTCTTCTACAAACTACAATCGATATTGCTGTGTGGGGGGTGGGGTGAATCTGCACTCAATCCTGATCTACGATCTCTTCTCAATCCTGTTAGGGACAGAGTCTGCTGAATTTTAGGGAAACTGTGTTCTACAAACTACAATCGATATTGCTGTGTGGTGTGGGATTGGAGATAGGCAGGTGTCAGTGATCCACATCCATTTTTCTGTGTGTGAGCTGCAGTGAACACAATCTTTTTGGGCTGCAGTGAACACAATCTTTTTGGGCTGCAGTGAACACAATCTTTTTGGGCTGCAGTGAACACAATCTTTTTGGGCTGCAGTGAACACAATCTTTTTGGGGTGCAGTGAACAAAATCTTTTTGGGGTGCAGTGAACACAATCCTTTTTGGTGTGCAGTGAACACAATCTTTGTGGGGTGCAGTGAACAAAATCCTTTGTGGGGTGCAGTGAACACAATCTTTTTGGGGTGCAGTGAACAAAATCCTTTTTGGGGTGCAGTGAACAACATCCTTTTTGGGGTGCAGTGAACACAATCTTTTTGGGGTGCAGTGAACAAAATCCTTTGTGGGGTGCAGTGAACACAATCTTTTTGGGGTGGAGTGAACAACATCCTTTTTGGGGTGCAGTGAACAAAATCCTTTTTGGGGTGCAGTGAACAAAATCATTTTTGGGGTGCAGTGAACACAATCTTTTTGGGGTGCAGTGAACACAATCTTTGTGGGGTGCAGTGAACACAATCTTTTTGGGGTGGAGTGAACAACATCCTTTTTGGGGTGCAGTGAACAACATCCTTTTTGGGGTGCAGTGAACACAATCTTTTTGGGGTGCAGTGAACACAATCTTTGTGGGGTACAGTGAACAGAATCTTTGTGGGGTGCAGTGAACACAATCTTTGGGGGGTACAGTGAACACAATCTTTGTGAGGTGCAGTGAACACAATCTTTGTGGGGTGCAGTGAACACAATCATTGTGGGGTGCAGTGAACTCAATCTTTGTGGGGTACAGTGAACACAATCTCATACTTCTGAAGGTTTGAGGGTGCTGCCTGTTCCATACTCCCCCTACTCCTAGCCTTTTAGGGGTACAAACAATAGTAATTGGGGCCTAGTGTGGTTGTGTACGTGTGATATACATACACTTTTTTGGGATCATATTTTCTATTCCGCTATTTAATCAAAAACCTTTGGGGATCAGTTAAATTGGGGGATAGTCTGTGTTGGTACGTGTGAGAGAGATCCACCTTTCCAAGTTGTTGGGGTTCATCTCATACTTCTGAAGGTTTGAGGGTGCTGCCTGTTCCATACTCCCCCTACTCCTAGCCTTTTAGGGGTACAAACAATAGTAATTGGGGCCTAGTGTGGTTGTGTACGTGTGATATACATACACTTTTTTGGGATCATATTTTCTATTCCGCTATTTAATCAAAAACCTTTGGGGATCAGTTAAATTGGGGGATAGTCTGTGTTGGTACGTGTGAGAGAGATCCACCTTTCCAAGTTGTTGGGGTTCATCTCATACTTCTGAAGGTTTGAGGGTGCTGCCTGTTCCATACTCCCCCTACTCCTAGCCTTTTAGGGGTACAAACAATAGTAATTGGGGCCTAGTGTGGTTGTGTACGTGTGATATACATACACTTTTTTGGGATCATATTTTCTATTCCGCTATTTAATCAAAAACCTTTGGGGATCAGTTAAATTGGGGGATAGTCTGTGTTGGTACGTGTGAGAGAGATCCACCTTTCCAAGTTGTTGGGGTTCATCTCATACTTCTGAAGGTTTGAGGGTGCTGCCTGTTCCATACTCCCCCCTACTCCTAGCCTTTTAGGGGTACAAACAATAGTAATTGGGGCCTAGTGTGGTTGTGTACGTGTGATATACATACACTTTTTTGGGATCATATTTTCTATTCCGCTATTTAATCAAAAACCTTTGGGGATCAGTTAAATTGGGGGATAGTCTGTGTTGGTACGTGTGAGAGAGATCCACCTTTCCAAGTTGTTGGGGTTCATCTCATACTTCTGAAGGTTTGAGGGTGCTGCCTGTTCCATACTCCCCCTACTCCTAGCCTTTTAGGGGTACAAACAATAGTAATTGGGGCCTAGTGTGGTTGTGTACGTGTGATATACATACACTTTTTTGGGATCATATTTTCTATTCCGCTATTTAATCAAAAACCTTTGGGGATCAGTTAAATTGGGGGATAGTCTGTGTTGGTACGTGTGAGAGAGATCCACCTTTCCAAGTTGTTGGGGTTCATCTCATACTTCTGAAGGTTTGAGGGTGCTGCCTGTTCCATACTCCCCCTACTCCTAGCCTTTTAGGGGTACAAACAATAGTAATTGGGGCCTAGTGTGGTTGTGTACGTGTGATATACATACACTTTTTTGGGATCATATTTTCTATTCCGCTATTTAATCAAAAACCTTTGGGGATCAGTTAAATTGGGGGATAGTCTGTGTTGGTACGTGTGAGAGAGATCCACCTTTCCAAGTTGTTGGGGTTCATCTCATACTTCTGAAGGTTTGAGGGTGCTGCCTGTTCCATACTCCCCCTACTCCTAGCCTTTTAGGGGTACAAACAATAGTAATTGGGGCCTAGTGTGGTTGTGTACGTGTGATATACATACACTTTTTTGGGATCATATTTTCTATTCCGCTATTTAATCAAAAACCTTTGGGGATCAGTTAAATTGGGGGATAGTCTGTGTTGGTACGTGTGAGAGAGATCCACCTTTCCAAGTTGTTGGGGTTCATCTCATACTTCTGAAGGTTTGAGGGTGCTGCCTGTTCCATACTCCCCCTACTCCTAGCCTTTTAGGGGTACAAACAATAGTAATTGGGGCCTAGTGTGGTTGTGTACGTGTGATATACATACACTTTTTTGGGATCATATTTTCTATTCCGCTATTTAATCAAAAACCTTTGGGGATCAGTTAAATTGGGGGATAGTCTGTGTTGGTACGTGTGAGAGAGATCCACCTTTCCAAGTTGTTGGGGTTCATCTCATACTTCTGAAGGTTTGAGGGTGCTGCCTGTTCCATACTCCCCCTACTCCTAGCCTTTTAGGGGTACAAACAATAGTAATTGGGGCCTAGTGTGGTTGTGTACGTGTGATATACATACACTTTTTTTGGATCATATTTTCTATTCCGCTATTTAATCAAAAACCTTTGGGGATCAGTTAAATTGGGGGATAGTCTGTGTTGGTACGTGTGAGAGAGATCCACCTTTCCAAGTTGTTGGGGTTCATCTCATACTTCTGAAGGTTTGAGGGTGCTGCCTGTTCCATACTCCCCCTACTCCTCATCTAGCCTTTTAGGGGTACAAACAATAGTAATTGGGGCCCAGTGTGGTTGTGTACGTGTGATATACATACACTTTTTTGGGATCATATTTTCTATTCCGCTATTTAATCAAAAACCTTTGGGGATCAGTTAAATTGGGGGATAGTCTGTGTCGGTACGTGTGAGAGAGATCCACCTTTCCAAGTTGTTGGGGTTCATCTCATACTTCTGAAGGTTTGAGGGTGCTGCCTGTTCCATACCCCCCCTACTCCTCATCTAGCCTTTTAGGGGTACAAACAATAGTAATTGGGGCCTAGTGTGGTTGTGTACGTGCGAGATACATACACTTTTTTTGATCATATTTCCTATTCCGCTATTCAATAAAAACCTTTGAGGATCAATTGAATTGCGGGATAGTCTGTGTCGGTACGTGTGAGAGAGATCCACCTTTCCAAGTTGTTGGGGTTCATCTCATACTTCTGAAGGTTTGAGGGTGCTGCCTGTTCCATACTCCCCCTACTCCTCATCTAGCCTTTTAGGGGTACAAACAATAGTAATTGGGGCCTAGTGTGGTTGTGTACGTGTGATATACATACACTTTTTTTGGATCATATTTTCTATTCCGCTATTTAATCAAAAACCTTTGGGGATCAGTTAAATTGGGGGATAGTCTGTGTTGGTACGTGTGAGAGAGATCCACCTTTCCAAGTTGTTGGGGTTCATCTCATACTTCTGAAGGTTTGAGGGTGCTGCCTGTTCCATACTCCCCCTACTCCTCATCTAGCCTTTTAGGGGTACAAACAATAGTAATTGGGGCCCAGTGTGGTTGTGTACGTGTGATATACATACACTTTTTTGGGATCATATTTTCTATTCCGCTATTTAATCAAAAACCTTTGGGGATCAGTTAAATTGGGGGATAGTCTGTGTCGGTACGTGTGAGAGAGATCCACCTTTCCAAGTTGTTGGGGTTCATCTCATACTTCTGAAGGTTTGAGGGTGCTGCCTGTTCCATACCCCCCCTACTCCTCATCTAGCCTTTTAGGGGTACAAACAATAGTAATTGGGGCCTAGTGTGGTTGTGTACGTGCGAGATACATACACTTTTTTTGATCATATTTCCTATTCCGCTATTCAATAAAAACCTTTGAGGATCAATTGAATTGCGGGATAGTCTGTGTCGGTACGTGTGAGAGAGATCCACCTTTCCAAGTTGTTGGGGTTCATCTCATACTTCTGAAGGTTTGAGGGTGCTGCCTGTTCCATACTCCCCCTACTCCTCATCTAGCCTTTTAGGGGTACAAACAATAGTAATTGGGGCCCAGTGTGGTTGTGTACGTGTGATATACATACACTTTTTTTGGATCATATTTTCTATTCCGCTATTTAATCAAAAACCTTTGGGGATCAGTTAAATTGGGGGATAGTCTGTGTCGGTACGTGTGAGAGAGATCCACCTTTCCAAGTTGTTGGGGTTCATCTCATACTTCTGAAGGTTTGAGGGTGCTGCCTGTTCCATACCCCCCCTACTCCTCATCTAGCCTTTTAGGGGTACAAACAATAGTAATTGGGGCCTAGTGTGGTTGTGTACGTGCGAGATACATACACTTTTTTTGATCATATTTCCTATTCCGCTATTCAATAAAAACCTTTGAGGATCAATTGAATTGCGGGATAGTCTGTGTCGGTACGTGTGAGAGAGATCCACCTTTCCAAGTTGTTGGGGTTCATCTCATACTTCTGAAGGTTTGAGGGTGCTGCCTGTTCCATACTCCCCCTACTCCTCATCTAGCCTTTTAGGGGTACAAACAATAGTAATTGGGGCCCAGTGTGGTTGTGTACGTGTGATATACATACACTTTTTTTGGATCATATTTTCTATTCCGCTATTTAATTTAACTGGGCCTCCATGCGAGACCTGTGTGCCTTGTTGCGCTGTTTTGAGTACTCCACCAACATGGCCAGTGGCAATGACGCCGTTCTCAGCTTAACTATCCCACTTCTATGCCTCCTTGAAAAAACAATTCGGGCGATGATGGAAGAGGATGTGGCACAGGATGAGGAGGAGGAGGAGGATGAAGAGGTAACATTTCCAAGGCTTTCAGGGCAGTCATTTGCAAGGGGCTCCGAGGGTGGGTTCCTGCACACGCAAACGCCAGGGACGCAATTGTCCAGCAGGGGCACAGTTCTGGAGGATGAGGAGGATGAGGAGCTGGAGGAGGAGATGGAACCATGTTCACAGCAGGGTGGCACCCAGGCCAGCTCATGGCCATCACTGGTGCGTGGCTGGGGGGATACAGAGGACACGGACGATACACCTCCCACAGAGGACAGCCTTTCGTTGCCTCTGGGCAGCCTGGCACACATGAGCGATTACATGCTGCAGTGTCTCCACAACGACCGCCGAGTTGCCCACATTCTAACTTGTGCTGATTACTGGGTGGCCACGCTGCTGGATCCCCGTTACAAGGACAACGTACCGTCCTTAATTCACTCACTGGAGCGCGATCGCAAGATGCGCGAGTACAAGCGCACGCTGGTAGACGCCATGCTGCTGGCATTCCCATCTGACAGCGGGGCCACAGTGGAAGCACAAGGCAGAGGAGGAGGAGGAGGAGGTCACCAACGCAACCAGGGCACCGCCAGCACCTCAGAAGGCAGGGTTAGCATGGCCGAAATGTGGAAAAGCTTTGTCAGCACGCCACAACAAACAGCAGCACCAGCAGCTCAGATGGAACGTCTTAGCAGGAGGCAGCATTTTACCAACATGGTGGAGCAGTATGTGTGCACACGCCTACATGTAGTGAATGACGGGTCTGCCCCCTTCAACTTCTGGGTCTCCAAATTGGGCACATGGCTTGAGCTTGCCCTTTACGCCTTGGAGGTGCTGGCGTGCCCTGCAGCCAGTGTATTATCTGAACGGGTATTTAGCACGGCTGGGGGCGTTATAACAGACAAGCGCAGCCGCCTGTCCAGAGACAATGTGGACAAGCTCACGTTCATTAAAATGAACCAGGCATGGATCCCACGGGACTTTTCCGTACCTTATGCAGAATAGCAATGGATACCGACCTTACCCACCCATTGTTCCATTTTTGCTCTTTCTCACTCTTTTGGGGTGTACCCTCATTTAAAATTTTTGAAAAGAAGCAGTGTTGGCTACCTCGTCCTCCTCCTCAGGGCCAGATTAATGTAGGGGCTATTGGAGCTGCAGCTCCAGGCCCCTACCTTTTATATAGGCCCCGGGTTGGCCATATTCACTGTTACCGCTCTTCTGTCACTTGTAAACACAGAAGTCTGGCTTCTATGCTCGCTTCCCCAGGCAGCACCCTCAGAACCTCCCCACACAGCGTGAAGGCCGGACAAGGAGGGACAGTTGGCGATGCATGGATGTGTTTATGGGCTTCAGAGACAGCATCCCATGTTGAATTAGGCATGCATGGCTGCACCCTTCCTCCTCTGGGTGCATGGCAAGGCACGGCCCTTAAGGCCCTTCAAAATCCTCAGCACCAAGCCCATGATGCTGTTAATCCGGCCCTGGTCCTCCTCCACCGCCGCTTCCACCTACACCGCCCATAGGTGTGCGCAGCCTATTGCATTAAGGTGTGCACCCCAAAGTTGAAATACACATGCATGTGTTTGCCAGCAGGGAGAGTAATGTATCGGGGCCATGTACCTGTAGGCAAGGAGAAATAGAGCAGAGCAGGTCCCAGGGAGATCTTTCCCATCTCCTCACTGGCAATGCTATGTGCCCTAGGTGATTAGGGTGTGCCCAGGCACACCCAGCACACCCTGTGCGCACGCCTATGTCACCGCCACATCCACCACCACCTCAACCTCCCTCCTACTCCATATGGGCCTCGTCCTTCAGAGATGAAGAAGAACATTGTTTTATTTTTCTGTTTTTTTTTTGTTGTTTTAAGTTATTTCCCTATCCACATTTGTTTGCAGAGCACTTGCCATGCTCTTAATTACGTTTTGCTGCCATTTGCAGCACTCTAGCCCTTTCCTTTGGTGTTTTAGAGCCATTTTAGTGCCTTAAAGTTCGGGTCCCCATTGACTTCAATGGGGTTCGGTGTCCGGGAAAAGTTCGGTAAAAGTCCGGGACACGGACCCGGACTTTTTTTTAAAGTTCGGCCGAACCCGTCGAACACGGACATCTAGGTGTTCGCTCAACCCTAGGTGCAATATATCTCCAAACATAATAAGTGCAGTGATGTAGATAGCCCAGCTCTGCCCACCTCATGAACAGTTTAAGAGTGAATGGACTCTTACCAGATAGGATTAGGACATTAGGTATATAAATGACCTCTGGATATCTTTCCACCATCAGCTGTAAATATAATGACCGTTCCCCCAAACTTGTGGCTTCCCGTTGTCCCTTGGAAGTAAACTTCGTCCCGGTATTCACAGGTGATATCCTGCATTGAAAAAAGTGAAAGTTCTGCCCCGGGCTCTGAAGAACACTTCCCGTTCTTTGGACATCGCCTTAGAAGAACACAGGAGATCACACACAGCAAACCAAAACACAGTCTATCCAGACGATGCAAATTCCGTACTTCCTGCTTCGGATCGCCGAATAAAGCAGGAAGTACGGAATTTGCATCGTCTGGATAGACTGTGTTTTGGTTTGTTGTGTGTGATCTCCTGTGTTCTTCTAAGGCGATGTCCGAAGAACGGGAAGTGTTCCTCAGAGCCTGGGCAGAACTTTCACTTTTTTAAATGCAGGATATCACCTGTGAATACCGGGACGAAGTTTACTTCCAAGGGACAACAGGAAGCCACAAGTTTGGGGGAACGGTCATTATATTTACAGCTGATGGTGGAAAGATATCCAGAGGTCATTTATATACCTAATGTCCTATCGCCGAATAAAGCAGGAAGTACCGAATTTGCATCGTCTGGATAGACTGTGTTTTGATTTGCTGTGTGTGATCTCCTGTGTTCTTCTAAGGCGATGTCTGAAGAACGGGAAGGGTTCCTCAGAGCCTGGGGCGGAACTTTCACTTTTTTTCAATGCAGGATATCACCTGTGAATACCGGGACGAAGTTTACTTCCAAGGGACAACAGGAAGCCACAAGTTTGGGGGAACGGTCATTATATTTACAGCTGATGGTGGAAAGATATCCAGAGGTCATTTATATACCTAATGTCCTATAGCCGAATAAAGCAGGAAGTACGGAATTTGCATCGTCTGGATAGACTGTGTTTTGGTTTGCTGTGTGTGATCTCCTGTGTTCTTCTAAGGCGATGTCCGAAGAACGGGAAGTGTTCCTCAGAGCCCGGGGCAGAACTTTCACTTTTTTCAATGCAGGATATCACCTGTGAATACCGGGACAAACTTTACTTCCAAGGGACAACAGGAAGCCACATGCTTGGGGGAACGGTCATTATATTTACAGCTGATGGTGGAAAGATATCCAGAGGTCATTTATATACCTAATGTCCTAATCCTATCTGGTAAGAGTCCATTCACTCTTAAAATGTTCACGGGGTGGGCAGAGCTGGGCTATCTACATCACTGCACTTATTTTGTTTGGAGATATATTGCACCTTATTTTCACCCGTCTGGTAAGGGGAATACCTGCACCTTTAAGCGAGCACCTTTAAGCAAGCACCTTCACTGAATTTTTATTGAGTTCACTTGTTGTGTATTGGGATCTTATTCATTCAAGGACTGATGTGAATATTTGCATTTAAGGACTTTTATGAACTTTTATGAAGTTTTTGGACCTTTCTGTTCAAGATCCCATCTTATTTAATTTAAGTTGAATTGGTGGCACACCATCTTACTATGTTTATAGGTTCACATTGGAATTAATTAGCGCACTATATATTTATTTATTTGCACACATAATTTATCCTCACAGGGTAATCGGATTTTAGTTGCAGCTTTTTTACTTATTTATCAGCACTCCCTTCATCTAAAATATTATTCTGGAGGCAGCTAGCACATTGCCCACCACAGTGACTGGGGCTTAACATGAAGCTATGTGTTCTTGTGTTCTAATCTGGTGAACCGAATCCTGGGAACAACAAAAGAGGGCCTCCTATCTGGTGACAGCAAACATGCCCATCCACTGTTATCCCATCAGAGGTAGTCTTTATAAGCACCTGTGGGTCAGAAACAGTGGATTTTTTTATTTTCTGGGCTTGTCCAAGTGTCCTAAGAATTGTGGGAGCCCAGGGGATCATGGGGAAAAGGGAATTAAAGGGGCCTGCACCCACTGCTGGATAAGATAAGTAAAGAGGGACTCTAATACAGTAATAACAGGTCCTAAAGTGGCTCTATAATTTTGTTTGTATGAGATTACACACAGGGGAAGACTAAAAGCCTTTGGTCTGGGGGATGGGGGGGGGACAAACCAAACAAATGGTAGGAACATGTGAGCTAAAGAAAGTCCAACTCAAAACAAAAATGAAAGTTGCCGCTCATAGTCCCAGGTCTTGCATGACAAACTGCTAAGAGTGTCGACAAGGACAGAGATGCTCAAAACATCTAGTAGAGAAAACAAACTCCTAAAAGTCACACATCACTGCTAAATCCTGTATAGAGGTGTCTGACAGCCTCATCCCAGGCTCCAAACAAGCCAGCACTTTTCACTTCGCCCCGGAGCTTAATCCTTACAATCCTTACAGGGTTTTGCTGTGGTGTGTGACTTTTAGGACTTCCTTTCCCTACTAAAGAAACTGCAACACACAACGTGTGTAATATGAGTGAGTATAGTGAAAGGTAAATGTTCTAACGGGTATGGTTTATTGAGACATGTCTTTTTACATTTCCCAGCATCAGTTTCCTTTGCGGCTTTTGGCAATCATTCACATTACACAAAGCCACAAAGGAAGCTGGTGCTGGATGGCTTCCTTCTATCAGAGGCTGTGATCACAGATCAAAATAGTCAGAAGATACCAATCAGATACTCACCGTGTGTCATTATCTGTGGGTCCCACTCTGATCGATTTCTGAAGGGGGCAGTATTTCAACACAGGGCCACCAGGTCAACATATGTTATTGATAATGACCCAAAGTTCAGTTCTCCCCTGATTACGAGAGTTTGATATAAATACATATTCTGGTACCTTCACAAATAGGGCTGCACAGGTTGTGGTAGTAGTAAGAATGGGAGGTTTTAGTTAAATTGAGATTGACTGGTATGATAACTGAACAGCAAAAGGTTGGAAGTATTTGGGACAGTTTATAGAAGGCCCAACCAGAAATGATGATGTCCTAGATTTGATAACCTCAAACAATCCAAAGCTTATAACACTATGCATATAAAGGATAATTTGGGCAACAGAGACCATAATATGATTTAATTTGATTTGAAAAGGCAAAAAACACATAAAATAGAACTCCAGCTAACATTTTTTCTTTCTAGTTCGGGGGGAGGGGACAAAACCTTAGTAAGGTTTTTATTGTTTTCTGTGTTCCCCACCAGGAAGATTTCCCAAAGTCAAAGGAAATGAGGAGAAATCTCTGCAAAATAAGGGAAAATCCCACATTTTACCGTTATTACCAGAACTTGTATCCAAATTGAGAGAATTTTCCTCTGTTTCGGTAGCGCTCAAAAATGTAACATGTTAGATTTCCCTTCACTTTTTGTCCTGAACACATTAGTCATGATGCTGGGGGCTATCTCCAACGCATACACCAGGACTAGGAAAAACAAAAATAAATGTACATTCTTCAAATCAATTCTATGTATAAACATTACAAAATGTATTCCCATGGGGAAGACAAGACACAGCACAATCCCACACCGCATTACAATTGCACTGCCCTTGGGATCTGCTGCAGGTGTCAGTACAAAGTTAACAAAAACCAAAACGCAGGTCACAAATGCAGTGAATTTGCTCACACCGAATCGCTTGGTACAAAAGTAGCATGCGATCCAGTTGCAGTGTATTTGAAAAAGTAGTGTATGCACTATTTTTGGTGCGGTGGAGGTGTGTTTTCAGCCCATACAGAATGAATCGTCTGTAATCGGACTGCACAGAACTGCATATAAATCACTAATGAATGGTACAGCATTCCTGTGCAATTTACATGCAGTTCCTAGTGTGAATGGAGTATGTAAAAAGCGCCATATATGATAACAAAAACTTTAAGGCAAAGGAACACTCAGTGTTTAAATGTTTTAAGGAATACATTTAAAGCTGCTAAAGGAGAGGAGTCTCCATAGACATAAAACAACTTCCCAGGAAGGAAAGCTGACTCTCGTCAGCTGGATGAACTGACAAGCCCCTATACAAATCCAACCTAGATAAGGAGATTGGTGAGTTTTTCTATTTTTACTCTTTTTTTTTTTCTTCTCAACTCTCCTGCAGTTGTTTAATTTCTTGAACTTGGGGACTGTTTAGACTTCTGCTGCTTGCTGTTGATTGTGCCCATATAAGAACTGGCAGAGGATATTAGTACAAAAAAAAAAAAAAAAAAGGGAAAGAGATATAAAAAGAGAAAACAAAAAAGTACATGATCCAGGAAGGGGCCCTAATAAGCAGGCAGCTGAAAAACAACAAAATCCAGGAACCCGTGTAAAACAAGCAGAACCTAAAGATAAAACTGGGCAAAATAGAACATCACTGGGTACAACTAGTGTCAGTCAGTCAAGAGTGGAGCAGGACCTTAAAAAGCGACTTTGAGTCTGAATCTGTAGTGGAACAGAGTGCTAGCTCCCAGTTACCTACAAAAGTGGAAATGGTGGCCATGTTCGCAACACTCAAAGTCCTTAAAAACAGAGATGGCATCAATATATAGCAACCTGGGTCATTGACTGCTACAAGTTGAAGAAATGGAAAAAAGACAAGACAGCCAAATACAAATAATAAATGAATTAAATGGAGAAATGAAAGCTTTTAAAGGGAACAAAGGAATCTGGCCTACAAACTAGAGATCAAGAAAATCGGAATAGAAGGAAGAATATAAGAATACGCAGCCTACCAGAACTGTTACATGTAGAGGATCTAAGAGATAAAATGAGGAGAATCTTTAATCCATTTTTAGGTAGAGATGAAGCAGAACGGAAAAAAATAGAAAGGGTTCATAGGATTAGAAAATCAAAAGGAACCCCTACGGAAGCTCCAAGAGACGTAATTATTAGGTTTCAGAATTACGGAGAAAAAGCCCAGTTCAGGGACAGTCTGAAAGGGAAGCCACCAATAAAATATGAATGGGCCAATCTCCAGATCTTTGCAGACTTGTCACAAGAAACACTAAGAAGAAGGAAATTACTGAAACCGCTCCTGGAGCTGAGGAAAAGCCAGGATATTCGCTACAATTGGGGTTTTCCAGCATGTCTGATAGGCTGAAATGAAGGACGTATGGTAAAATTGAGATTCCCTGAAGAACTGCAGAGCTTCTGTAAAAAGTTGGAAATCCTATACCAAATATAACAGGCTGGTCTGTAGTACAATATAGTAGAAGAAACCCAATATAGAAGAAGAAGAACAGTGGCAATCTGCCTCCAGGAAAAGAAATTGAACTCTAAATCTAGACAGATGATAGAGGAATAGAACTATCTTGAGAAGACTTTGCTGGGCGGGGGTGTGGCTGGGGGGGGGGCAAAAGGGTCAGAGTCAGAAAATAGGATGGCTGCCTTGGTCACCGGGTGGATCCCAGTCCTTGGTGCCATAGTTAGAGGAACAGGTTCATGGAGCGCATTGGCTAGAGCACCACTCAAAAGTAAAAAGAGCAGTAGGGCAAGGAGACCCTTAACAGAAATGGTACCTACCTGCTCTAGGCCCATGGGATGGCCTACCCTACATCTTCATGACCACTAGGAATTGGGAGGTAGAAGAAGGGGAGGGGGGGGGGTCGGAGGGAGGGCAGAGGGAGTGGAGGGGTCAGAGAAGAAAGAAACCCTGTGCAAATGTTGAAAAAACAGTTGATGATGTTCCCCCTTCTAATCTCTGGATTAGGCCTCCTTGTATGACCCGTAGCAAATGCCCCACTATTTGTACTCGGTCTCGGCGAAAGGAGGAAGGGGCAGGAGGTAAACACAGGAAGAGAGAGGAGACGGTGCGACAACATGAATACCCTAGGTCTCTTGACATATAGGGTAAGAGGATTATATACACCAATCAAGAGACATAGGGTATTAGAGGAACTCAAACGAAGTTATACTCAAAGAATTTTCCGTTATGGTACTATGGGGACTCCCTAACTAAGAGAGCAAAGGGAGTAGCAATTGGTTTGGAAACAGATGTGAGTTTCTCCCTGGAGGATAGATTGGTTGACCCAGAAGGACAGTACATATTTTTGAAGGGACAATTACAGGGGATAGAATGTACAGTAGCAAACGTCTATTGCCCAAATAAAAATCCAAAAGGATATCTGACAAAAGTATTGGAAAAGCAGTTTAAAAAAGGTAGACAGGGGATTTTAATTTCTGCTTAGATCCACTCTTGGACACTATGTCCCGTGAACAGGGGACAGGAGGTCACCAACTGAGGTTGGTGAGAAAAAAATTATTTCATAGTCAATTAGTGGATGCGTGGAGAGTCCAATATCCTAGAAAAAGGATTACTCCTTTTTCTCCCCTGTACATGGGACGTACTCAATATTGGACTATATTATGATTGAGCACAGGTTAATAGAATCATTGGTTAACACTTCAATAGGAACTATGACTTTATCAGACCATGCTTCAGTTATGATGAAAATAAAACTTATAGGGTCTCAGAAAAAGATAAAAACACTTGGAGGCTTAATGAAGAACTGATACAAGATAAGGAAATAGCGAAAAAGATGGGAAGAGAACTGGAACAATATTTTCTTTACAACGAAACCCCTGAATTATCAGACGACACAATCTGGGAAGCCCACAAGGCATACATTAGGGGAGTGTTGATCTCGATAGGCTCTAGGAAAAAAAAGGAAAGAACCTCCAATTTAAACAGACTGATTACAGAAATACACGACTTAGAACAAAAACATAAAAAGAGAGCAGAGGACGAGATACACCAAGACCTAGTAGTAAAAAGGGATACATTAAAAGAACTAATGGAAGAAGAGACAAGACGGACTTTTAATAGAATAGCTAGAGAAAGATACAAATGGGGGAATAAACCAGGGAAATATAGTAAAGAATAAAAAGTCGGTAAACTATATAGAAAAAATAAAAAATGGTAAAGGAGAAATGTTATATGCAACAACAGAAATAGCCAAAGCATTCCAAAGTTATTACAGTGCATTATATACAGTGAGGCAAGAGGGATCACAAGAAATAGAACAAAAAAATACAGAAATATATAAAGGAAGCCAAATTATCCAGAATACCAACAGAAAAACTGCAAGCTCTAGGGGCACCAATATTACAGGAGGAAATAGAGAGGGCACTGAAAAACTCAGCAACAGGGAAAAGCCCCGGCCCCGACGGTTTTACGATCTGTTAATATAGGATGTTCAAGGAAATATTAGTCCCAAAATTATGTAAACATATGAATGGGATAGGAGAACAAAAGGAAATGAGAGTAGAATCGTTCGTTCGTAACGGTAATACCAAAGGAAGGAAAAGATGCAACCTTTGCTATAGTTATAGGCCAATAGTGTTATTAAATTCCAATACAAAACTATATGTAAAAGTGCTGGCTTCCAGACTAAAATTGTAAAAAATGCGGGGTGGTGGCGCTGCCTCAATAGGTCTGTGAATGTGTACTTTGGCAGTTGGTTATATTGTAAATGGGTGTGTTTAAAATGATATATAAATTCCTAAATCATAAAGTGCTGGTGATAGACCAGTGGAAAAAAGAAAGGAAAAAATGAATTAATTAAAGTGACTTTGTGAAAAGTGACTTAGTGCAATACATCCAATGAAATACTGTGATGATACTATGCACAATGATATCGGTAAAATTGATAAAGGTTTAAAATAAATACATATGATAAAGTGACTTGGTGAGGTAAAAAAAGTGACTTAGTGCCATACATCCAAAGAATAAACAAGTCCCTGTATGAAAAGGTGCTCAGGTGCTATATACGATATGTGCATAAACAAGTATAATAGAGGCAATAGTAATTCAATAATATCTTCTATCCAATCCCAATGCAATGTGCTATATAATACAGTCAACCACGTTGCACCATCAAGGTGGTATGTGATAAAACAGTCTAAGGAAGGTGAACAGTGTGATTCGTTTGCTGGTACTCGTGCTAGAAACAGGAGATGTGTGAGACAGGTGGTTCCGGACACTGGAACGCATTCGTACCCGGATATCCGGCTTGCATACCAACGGCTCAACATAGAAAACTTTAACTGTGAGTGGATATTTATTTGTTATTAATACATTTACAAACATAATACACTATGGCCGGTCTACCTCTTTCTATTTGGGGCATGTTCTGAGGGAACCCCAGGGATATCGATACGGGTTCCATGGTATCTGGAGGCATCCATTTCCACCAGGACTAGGACATACAGGCCAACTGTAGTACACCGAGGGATCACCCGGATTGCTGTGCAAGGCATGCTACCCCTTTCAGGGGAGAGCATTGCAGTGAGTGCAATTCCTATAGGGGCACGGAGCACCGCACTGAGCACAGCAGAGTGAAAACAAGTACAGCACCGCTGTCTCACACATCTCCTGTTTCTAGCACGAGTACCAGCAAACAAATCACTCTATTCACCTTCCTTAGACTGTTTTATCACATAACACCTTGATGATGCAACGTGGTTGACTGTATTATATAACACACAGACCTATTGAAGCAGCGCCACCACCCCACATTTTTTACAATTCAGGTCGTGCTTCAATGAGAAACAATTGGGGTAGGCAGCTACTTCACTAATACACCAACATCTTTTAATCTACCCTCCTTTTTCCATCTGCGTGGGATTCTCCTATAATTTTTCCAGACTAAAAGACTTGATGCCCAAATGGATACATGCTGATCAGACTGGATTCTTTCTGGGTAGAGAGGGGAAGGAAAATGGGATAAGAACGTTACTCCTATTACATAAATCCAGAGGCATTAGGGCCCCAGATCTGTTTTACAATCAATAGATGCAGAAACAGAATTTGACAGGGTAGACTGGGGCTTCATGCTAGAAACAATAGCAGACCTGGGATTTGGCCCTAGAATGATCCAATGGATAAAAGCACTATATAGGAATCCAACAGCATTGGTAAAAGTGAACGGATATCTTTCACCTCCCTTTGGAATGAATAATGGGATGAGACAAGGATGCCCACTGTCGCCCCTGTTGTTTTTCCTTTCGCTGGAACCTTTACTAGCTACCATACAGAACAATAGAGACATAAGTGAAGCGGAAATGTAGGCGACGAGGAACATAAAGTAGCAGCATATGCTGATGACGTCCTATTTTACATTACAAACCCTAGAACAACACTCCCAAACATAATAAAAGAACTAAAAGAATATAGGGAGCTCGCAAACTTTAAGATAAACCTAATAAAATCAGTAATTCTGAACATCGGGCTTAGTAGGAAAGAAGCGCTAGCCTTGCAGCAGGAATTTCCGTTTATATGGACAAAGGCAGAATTAAAATACCTAGGAATAAAATTGGTCTATCTGACAAAGAGCCTATACCACACAAACTACATCCCCTACTCAATGAGATAAAAGCAGATCTTAAAAAATTAGCATCACGGCCACTCTCATGGTTGGGTCAAATAAATATGGCCAAGATGGTAATTCTCCCCCAAATCTTGTATAGATTTCAAATGATACCAATAGCGTTACCACAGACATACTTTAAAATAGTTAAAATTATGATATTAAAGTTCATTTGGAAGGGAAAGAAGCCTAGGCTTCAGTATACAATACTTCAGTTTACAATACTTAGTAGAGACGAATCACAAGGGGGGTTAGCTGCACCAGATATAAAAAGATATTACGCTGCAGTCATAATTTCATGAATGATAGAATGGGCAAAAACAAATTCAGATAAAAGGTGGGTTAAGAATGAAACCACATTAAGTGAAACACAATTAGATAAAAATGTTTGGATACCACCTAATTATAGGGAGTTACACGAGTATACACATGAAATAACCAGAGTAGTTTTGAAGACTTGGGACACAATATATAGACAAGCTAAATGGGTATATAATTCACCACGAATATCACTAAAAGGCACAAACTATTTTGCACCTGGGAACGAGAAAAAAAAAACACACAGTTAAAAGACATTACACGAGGGGGAAGATAAGGCCATACAATGAACTTAAAACTAAGGGAGAGGCTTTGTCTCTGAATGGAGATATTCCCAGTTAAAACATTTTGTGGAGTCCCTGCCACGGTCCATTAGAGCTGAGAAAGAATTGAACCTAGTAGAAAAACTATGTAATCCACATTTAAAAGTAAAACACAGTATATCCCCGCTATATAAAATGCTAACTGAATTACCAGGTCTGGGAAGGCCTCCATTTATAGAGACATGGGAAAAAGAGATAGGATTACGATTAAAAGAATAAGAAGTACTATAGATCATAGATTTCGATATTGTGATTACTATTTTTATATGTTTTGTATGAATTGTTGGTTATGAAAAATTAATAAAAAGAGATTAAAAAAAAGAAAAAAAAGAATAAGAAGTAGATAGAATACTGAGCACTGTTCAAAGTTTAGCGATTGATGTAAAAACCATTGTAATGAACTGTAAATGTCTCTTGAGATGGTACATAACACCGGTATAAGCACAGAAATGCCAACCAGAGAAATCTTTACTATAGTAAAGAAAAAT
Source organism: Pelophylax lessonae (assembly GCF_965119305.1). Classification (NCBI taxonomy): domain Eukaryota; kingdom Metazoa; phylum Chordata; class Amphibia; order Anura; family Ranidae; genus Pelophylax; species Pelophylax lessonae. The sequence goes on along the minus strand of NC_138771.1, from coordinate 360,585,725 downwards.
GACCAGCGCTATGGACTAAAGTGTATATGGGGGGGGGGGGGGAGGGTGTTGTGAATGGAAGGTGTAAGCTGCCACCAATCAACCCTTGAGTACAAGGGTAAGAGTGCAATATAAAATGTGATGATTGATATCGGCGCTACCTTATAATGTATAAAATAAAAACACACAAATATCAGAGTGTCACCAATATATAGTGAGTGAACTCCTAAACGAAATAAATAAATAACCAATGTGTTTATTAAAATTCCAAATAAAAACAACCAATGCGGTGATAGGTGTACAAAATGAACATATACAATGGTGGTGAACGTGAAAGAAAAAAAGGGGGGTTATCCCACAACCACAAGTGTATTTATCAGGTATATAATTTCCTGATATATGTGCCACACATGTGATATAAAAGTAAATATTTGCTGCTGGGTGAAATTCAAACTGTCCACTAGGTGGCGTTTCCAATAAAAACTTGTATGTATGTGATAAAAAGGTGAGTAAGTGCTGCTAGATAAAGTGCAAGTTGGCCACTAGGTGGCGTTTTTCCAATACAACCTGTGCAGCAATATGGATGGGGGTCTCTTCTCCGTGACGAGGGAGCAACTTCGAGCCGGCACTTGCGCCCTAAATGCTCACACAGAGAGAAGGCCCCATAATGAGTAGTTAATCCATACAGTACAGCAAAAAAAAACGCAGTACACTCACTGTTAAGTTACGGTGATCAGGATCAGAATGCAGTCGGTGCGCGCCGGGATGCTTCCGCGTTCCACGGCCGACAACTGGAAGTGACGTAGTACGTAGCAAGACTCCGCCCTACGCGTTTCGTCAGAGGCTGCTCCAGTTGACGTCCCTCTGACGAAACGCGTAGGGCGGAGTCTTGCTACGTACTACGTCACTTCCGGTTGTGTGTTTTTATTTTATACATTATAAGGTAGCGCCGATAACAATCATCACATTTTATATTGCAAATCTTTACTATGTTGGAGGGGATGTAACATGAAAGGTACAATGGCCCATATTTGGTGGGGCTGGCAGAAGGTGCAACAACTGATTGGGGAAATTACAGAGGTAAACATTATTGATGACCCTTGGGTATGCTTATTTCACAATTCAGACAAAACAAAAAAAAATATAAAAGTACAATAGTACCAAACTTGATAAATGCAGCTATGGGGGCAATTCCAAAAAAAATTGTTAGATCCAGATAGCCCTACACTTAGAGATTGGTTTAAAAGAATCAAATACACTTATAATATGGAATATCTAGGTAAGAGAAAGGAGGATAAGATAGAGAGTTTATCGAATAAATGGAGAAAATGGGAGGAATTTAAAAACATTAACAGATATGCAGGAATTTGGAAGGAATAGGGGAGAAGGAGGGACAAGCATAGACAAGTATAGAAAAAGAGGGGAGGATGCACAAGAGTGGAAACAAACAGTTATGGAGGTGTGAAAAGGGGGAGGGGTTTGCTGGGAAAGAGAGAAATGTATTTTTGTAATAGCACTTTTTTGTGAAAGCAATTCTTGTGTTGTTATTTACTATTTTGAAACCCAATGAAAATAAAAAACAGTAATAATGTGCAGTGGCAGTAAAAAAAAAAAAAAAAATCTGTTAAGGGAAGTTAGACAGGTAAAAACTCAAAATGAAAGAGTCTACTAAAGAGAGTAAGAGAAGCCAAAAAATCACCCAGCTCCAGACAAGACAGGTTTTTTATTTATTTCTCTGTCCCTACTCTCTATTTGTAAAAACAGGAACAAAAGGAAATCTGTCCCACACATGCAAAGACAAATGCAAAGACAAATTTTTAGTAGATTGGGAAGAACTACAACTTCTGATATGTTTTTGTTTCCCTGTGCCTTTATGGTCAGATGGGAACTGCTGCTTCCATTTGTTGTCCTGGTGTCAAGAACAAGAGGAAAACATATTTTTAGGTTTTAACTTATTCTCACAAAGGTTACAGCAAAGACTAATTCCATAATACAGGAGACAGTTAGAGAGTGTGAACATAATACAAGAGATAGCCAGAGACTGCCGACACGGTACATGAGAAGGTCAGAGTCTGCCAAAATGGAACAAGAGAAGGTCAGAGACTGCGGACCTGACACAAGAGATGTGCTGTAGGAGAATGTCATAGACTGTGAACATGCTATAGGAGTTGTTTGAGACTGGGAATATGCCCTGTTCGTATACCCTGTTGAACGGACAGGAGCAGGTTAGCAGCATAGGCAGAGCAAGCGGGCACATTAAATACCCTATGAAAGGAGGCAACAAACTCATCAAGAATCACAGGATTATCATTCTCCCATAAGGGATTCACCCAGGCCAAGGCCTTCTCCAAGAGCAACAAGATTAGAAAGCTCACATTGGACCTGTCAGAGAGAAACACCTGAGGAACCATCTCAAAATAAATGCCCACTTGGTTTAGGAAGCCACAACACTGACTCGGTTCACCCCCATAGCCCTGTGGGAGGGGGGCTGAACCAGTCATCCCTCTAGTAACAGTGACTCCAGCTGCAGGAGCGGCAACAGGAGCAGCAGCAGGAAGGGACCAACAGCCTAGCAGCACCAGAAGCATGGTGTGTTGTGCATTCAAGCAACATCTGCAATGCCTGAGCGAAGGGACCCAAAAGGTGATTTTGTTGATCGAGTCTAGTAACCAGCATGGGGAGCGTAGGAGCACCTGCATCGTCAGGATTCATGGCCCTTGTGTACTGTCAGGGTGCCAGGAAACCAGACCACACGAAGATGCAAGTAAAATAAAGCAGTTTTTTAGGGCAACAACTATAAATGCACAGCAAGAGTGAGGAGCGAAATCAGGAACAGCCGGGGTCAAAGCCATAAGCGGGTAGTCATCCAAGCTAGGATCGAGTCTAGAAGCGGGTAGTCATCCAAGCCGGGGTCGAGTCCAGTAGTGGGTACTCTGCTGATGCGGGGTCATCTGCCAAAGTGGGACTGAGAGCCAGGAAAGCCGTCAGCCAAGCCAGGTTATGGACGAAGGAACACTGAAAACAAAAGACTGCTAGCAGTGATGCACCTTGGAGCACAAACACAAGGGCAAGGACTGCAAGCTATCAGGTGATATATATAGTCAGGTGTGCAACATCATCACTGAGCGACGCCCAGACAGCAGGCAAGTGATGAATCAAACAGAGTTTATAAGAGACAGCAGTCTGCACATGTCCAAGATGTCCAAGATACCTGTCTCAGTATAAAGTGCCCAGAATTGAATAAGCTCTGAAGACTTTAAAAAGAAATAGTCAGCCACCATGCTAGACCTATGGTCTGGACATTGGCAGCTGGTGCTCCATTAGTCAGGGGGGGGAGGCGGCAGAGGGACCTGGCCCCGGACCTCCCCATATCACTCCAGCCTGCACCACCACATCCCCCCCCCCGCCAGTTTACTTACCTTGTTCCTCCAGACTGACAGGTGGCGGCTTCCCTCAAAGGCTCCTTCATGTGCCTTCTCCGAGCCATCTCCACCCCACTCCTTGGCCAATAGCATGACTTCTCCTTTTGGCCAATTGGAAAACAGGTCTCAGGACCCACTTCGTGATTGGCTGGGAGGAGAATCAGTGTGGCAATATTCATTCCCTGTTTGTCACACAACTGGGTGGGCTTGGGGTGCAGTGCTCAGCAGGTGGGCTTAGGACGGGTGGGCAGAAGTGAGTTCCAGCCACAAAAAAAAATTTCAACATACATACCCCCGGGACAGTCAGGGCTAGTACATTCCACAATGGCTAGCCTCTGATCTGTCCCGGTTCGCACTTACATTTTTGAAGAAATACTTACTTTTAAAATTTCTTCTCCAGCGCTGCCATCTCAGGTGTGGGCAGCTTGAAGCCAGCGCGATCCTCTTCTGTGTCCTCTTCCGTCCTCTTCTGTACCACGATGCACTGCGCCGGCCCCGCCGTCACTTCCGGGTCTGCAGCGTCATCCCTGCACAGCTTCTGGGCATGCCCAGAAGCTGTTTAGCAAGGTATGACGCGCCTGCACCGGAACTGACGTCGGGGCCGGTGCAGGCGCATTGATTCCTGGGAGCGATGACGTTCAGCTTCCAGGAATCATTGCAAAGCGGAAGTGACGGCGCGGGCCTCGGCCACCGAGGGAGGAAGTGGAAGAAAGGTGAGTATGTTTTTCTGCAATTACAAGGTAAGTAAAAAAAAAAATAAACAATCGTAACTACCCATTTCTTTTTCAGGTGAGCTATAGCAAGTGGATGGCCCAAAATCGACTATGTCGATTTTGTGGCCAAAACTCCGCTTTAAGACCCACCCACTGTTGGTGTTATTTTGGCCACACCCACTCTATGATGCAGCACACACAATATGCTACATCGGACGGTAAGAGAGGTGAGTTCCTGCACCTATTCCCAGACAAGAAAAGCCAGATCCTTGGACATATAAATAGTATTAGAGGCCCCAGCGAGATACATGAAACTTGAATCCAATATTCTAAATTTGTGTTTCTCTCCCTGCATGCTTGTGTAATAAATACATCTACTTTTTAATTTGACGTCACTTCAGCAGCCAAAATGTTACTGAACCCCTATGATTTTTGGTTTCCCTATCACCCCCGTAAGTTCAACCCTTCCTTTATCAATAAAGGTCTAAGTAAAAGGTTCACTTAACTCACCATCAGCAACACATATTCACCTCTCCATCACTCCTCCTCACTCTGCCATCAGGAACAAAGTGAAGTACTTGGCACTTTTGGTTAAAGGAAAGTTCCAACAATTTAATTTAAGGCTTACAGAGGTCATCCTTTCCATGGAAGCAGCGCGAACAAAGGAAAGGTTCTTTTTAAAAAGATTGGAAGGTATTTTCTCTTCTGTCCATTGTGCAGAATGTGCAATGATCAACTTAAAAATTGATAAAACGAATTATTATTACACATTTACTTATTTATATAAAGTTTTTTTGGCTATATCCATTAATAACCATTTATTTGTAAATTGCAATAAAACATTTTACCTTCTTTTCTGTAGCAACCTGTGGGGCTCTCAAAGCCTAACTGGTTATACAGAACCATATCTGTACACTCCCTCATTCGCCATACCCCAACACTGAAGCAGGACCCTGCTGAGAATTGGTTTTACAACAGCTAGAAATTCTAAGTTGTCTCCCTGCTTACATCTAATATCACAACTGATGTAAAGAATAATCTCAAAGGAGACAATTCTCCGGAATCCCAAATGTAGTTAGAATTGTTAGTTGGAGAGGTGCCCCCTTGAAGTGGGTGTGTGTTATGGCAACACCCTCTTTGCGGGTGATGAGGGCTCACCACAGGTGAAAAAGTCTAAGCACCAGAGGGTTTCACCAGAGCATCTGATTGTGAGGATGGGTTTTGCTACATGCTGGTAACAGGTCGCAGCCCTCAGGATCACCCCATTGAGGGGGAGAGTAGGTACAGGGAGGCTACAATGCAGAATTGGTACACTAGGGAGTGACTGGAGAATTTTTAGAACTAAGAAGAGGTTGGCAATGGACAAGACAGCAGAAGGGAGGTGAGAGCAGTCCGGGTCGGCAACAAGCAAGACAGCAGAAGAAAGGTTATGTTCAAGCAGAGGTTTTAAAGTGGATGTAAACCCTCACATATACCAAGTGAAGTGAATAGACTCACATGATACACAGAGATGAAAAAAAATCTCCCTACATAAATTTTACATGTATATCTACTGTCTTCAGCTTGCTATATTTTTTAGAAAGTGCACATTGTGTTAGAATTTTTCTCTTCCTGTTCAGCACTGGGAGTGTAGTCTTGGCAGACACTGTGAGACAGCTGAGTGGAGGAAAGGCACACACACCGACTCCACATAGGCAAAGGAAGAAAGTCATGTACTGTGAATAGACCAGCTCTCTGCTAATCTTATAATAGCACCCACCCTGGCACAAATTTCAGCCTGGTTTTATCTCGGTTGTCGGAGAACTTGTCAGAAGTTATCATGTTGATAACAGAAGAATGAGCAGCAGAAACACACGGGACTCAGGGCTTTGGCGAGAGATAAGAAAACACTGCAGATATATGTGCCTAGGTCAAATTTCATTACTTTAAGGCAGGTAGCAGGTAAGAGAGGAGTCAGGTCAATTTGGGTCAGCAATAAAGGAGTATATTAGTAGTACAGTATAACTCTTTTGCACAAAGTGGGGTAGCTGACAAGAAGACACAGCACTAACCACTTCCAGGGCTGATGTATGAATGCTATTCTTGCTTAGAGGACATGTCCAGCATTGTTTCAGGGAGTTCAGGAAGTCCTGGCAAGGACTTTGCGAGAATCATTGGAAGTACTAACGGGGATTCTGCAAGTGCCATTGGAAGTACTGGCAAGGTTACTGCAAACTCCTGGCAGGGATTCTGTGAGCAGCATTGGAAGTACTATCAGGGAAACAGGAAGTTATGGCAGAAATTCCAAAAACGTTATTGGAAGTACTGGAAGGGATTCTGGAAGTCCTGGCTAAGCTGGAAGTCCTGGGAACCCTTGAAATGCAGAGGTGGGAGATGAGACATTTCTAACAGTGTGTAACTTTGTGTTCCAGATCCACACATCCTAGGCAATAGGAGCTTGGCAGGAAGATTTTTTTATACCTATAAAACATCTTAAATAAGTAGATTATAATAGAAGATAATAAGAATTAATTTATAATTTTTTTTATGACATTACTTATAATTTAACGAAGGATATTTAAGCATAGATAGTTACATAGTTACATAGTTAGTCAGGTTGAAAAAAGACACAAGTCCATCTGGCTCAACCAATAAAAAAAAAAAAAAAAAAAAAACAGTAATGAAAACCCAACCATACCATCCCATATACACAATCCTATGCCCGCAGTTGATTCAGATGTTCTACCTTTTGGGATCTAGATGCCTTCCTTAAAAGTGTAATGTTTGAAGGTCATTTAGCTTAATTATAGAGCCTCCTTGCTCTTTTTAGCAGCACCGCTGCTCAGGCTTTGTGCCTCGGCCCTCCTGACCATGTAACAGTGTCCCCGTATTTACTTATAAACACTGTTCCTTGGTTAGCACTCTTTCTTCCCTGCTGCTTCAGTCCACAGGCTTGGGCTCTCCGTCTGCTCTATCACAGACAGCACCATGCAAACATGCACCCTTGTGGCTGCTCCCTTACACCCACATGGACTCCTAGGGAGGGTGGAGCCCAGAACCCTGGCCCTGACTCTACAAAAAGCCCAGAATCAGCCTTCACAATAAGTGTGCTGGCTATTCCTAAAACCTGGTCCCAGGGTTGGAGATTTCTTCCCACCCAGATCACTACGAAATCTCTGGGATCCAGATCCCAAACAGCATTTTAAAAGAAAAAGTATGGGATTTTTGTTGGGAATCATACTTAGCTGGATACAGCATTGGTCCGATGCTGCCTCTGTCCCCCGCCGGCTCTAACACTGAGAACCAAGCAATCAAACACCGCCGGTCGCTCGGTCGTTTCTCACAGTTCCCTGAGCAGAGAGCCGGTGGCTGCCAGTCCCCGACTCTCTGCTCTGCCCCCCCCCCCCCACTCCCCATGTTCACTCGCTGAGAGGCTAAGCCAGCTCTGAGTGCAAAACGAACTGTACTACTGTGATCCACAGGAGAAGTACAGCCAAATGAGCTTTTTACGTCGGCAGTCAGCCCCTCACAGGCAGAGTGACGTAGGACTACGTCGCTAGCCTTTGAGGGTCTAGGGAGCGAGCGTGCGCCGCCGGAGGCGCGCTCCCGCGCGGTCACGGACCCCCCCGCGCGTGTGACCTGCGGACCCGATGTCCGCCGGTCACTCGTGATCGTCCGTTAGAGCGGGAGAAAGGCAGGCGGCTAATATAAACAAGCCGCCTGTCATGCTCCCCTGTGTATGAATGGTGATCATACGGTTCTACTATGTAGGACCATTGATCCCTGTTCATACACCTCAAGCCACAGCCAATCACAGTTAGAATCACGCCCCTAGGGACACACATAACCCCTCCCTCTCAAAAAAAAGTTAACCCCTTCACTGCCAGTGTCATTTTACAGTAACAGTGCATATGTATAGCACTGATTACTGCAGTAATGTCACTGGTAACCCCAAAAGTGTCAAAAATGTCAGTCAAGGGTCCGATCTGTCCGCCGCAATGTCGCAGTACCGCAAAAAAAAACGCAGATCACCGCCATTACTCGTTAAAAAAAAAACAACAAAAATGACAAAAATCTTTCCCTTAGTTAGTAAATGCAATAACTTTTGCGCAAACCAATCAAAATATGCTTTTTGTGATTTTTTTTTACCAAACATATGTAGCAGAAAACAAATTGGCCTAAAATGTTAAAAAATTTAGATTTTTACATTTTTTTAGGGGGAATTTCATATAAAAAAATTTGAAAAATATTGTTATTTTTGCAAAACTGACGCTATTTTTGTTTATAGCGCAAAAAGTAAAAATCGCACAGGTGATCAAATACCACCAAAAGAAAGCTCTGTTTGTGGGAACAAAAGGACTTCAAATTAGTTTGGGTACAGCGTTGCACGACCGCGCAATTGTCCGTTAAAGTCACGCAGTGCCGAATCGCAAAATAGGGCCTGCTCAGGAAGGGGGTAAAATCCGGGGCTTAAGTGGTTAACAACCATCAAGGAAACTGGATAAACCCTTTCCTCCACAAGCATCCAGGAGCCCCTCAACCTGTCTTGTTGAGAATCCTGGGCAACATACTCCATTCCAGATAAATGTGCTGTCACATACAGTAAGTCGTAAAGCTTTTCTCTTATTCCGAGAGAGAATGTTCTCATGCAGAATGCACTTCGTTAAGTATTTGTTTACATTTTTTTTAAAACTTTCCCATCTGGTTTCATTGTCTTTATTTAAAAGTGAACCATTCATTTTATGTAACCTCTTGCTGCCTTTTTGTAGTCAAGTGTTGCCTTTGTTATTGAAAAGGTAGAAAAACCTAGGCGCTGACCACAAACAAGATGTAGAAACAGAGGAAAGTAAAGTGTGATGAAATACGCAATAAGCAGCCAATTCTCAGTAGTGTCACCACATACATAAAAGCATAAACATAGTAAAATAAATCGGCGCTTAATTAATCACAAAAAAATCATGGGCATAGCAAGAATAAATGAACATCAGAGCTAAGAATGACAATCATAAATTAAATCAATATAATAAAAGTGATGTGGTAAAGTGCACTGTGCTGAAGGTGCAAAATAGTGAACCACAATAAATAATGATAAATATAAAATCTTATGTCACTGAAAGAAGAAATACATACAAATATAAAGTGACAGTGAATAAAGTGCACTGTGTTGAAAAGCTGATTCAGTAAAAACTAACCAGAAAAAGCATAAAAGTGATAAAAATACCACAATATAGATAAATAAGTGCGAGAAGAAAAAAGCAAGTACCCCAAAATGCATGGGGGGGGGGGTAAAAACAGCAATGAATGCATTAACTGAAAATCTTTGATTTTTTTGTGATTAATTAAGTGCCAATATATTTTACTATGTTTCTGGCTGTGTTCAGGGCCGGATTAAGAGCATCATGGGCTTGGTGCTGAGGATTTTGAAGGGCCTTAAGGGCCGTGCCTTGGCATGCACCCAGAGGAGGAAGGGTGCAGCCATGCATGCCTAATTCAACATGGGATGCTGTCTCTGAAGCCCATAAACACATGCATGCATTGGCAACTGTCCCTCCTTGTCCAGCCTTCGTGCTGTGTGGGGAGGTTCTGAGGGAGCTGCCTGGGGAAGCGAGCATAGAAGCCAGACTTCTGTGTTTACAAGTGACAGAAGAGTGGTAACAGTGAATATGGCCAACCCGGGGCCTATATAAAAGGTAGGGGCCTGGAGCTGCAGCTCCAATAGCCCCTACGTTAATCTGACCCTGGCTGTGTTATTACCTTCACTCAGGGACACTCCCTTGTGTGCTATACATTCAGCGTTTTCCCCCTAATACTCAACATGAGGAATAATCACATTACTTCCTGAATGTAGAGGAAAATCCATTCGCTGATAGCAGGGGATTGTGGGACATTTAGTCTGGTCACCTGGATTTACCCTAGACTTAATACTGTTTGAAACTACAAGTTCCAGAGTGCTGAAAGACTAAAGGAATTCTGGACTGTCCTGAGCTGGCTCACTCACTTGTGACACAGGCTTCAGGGCGATTAGAGCCAGGGGCTGTCACCCTGGGTGTTGTTGGTGGGGTGCCATTCACTCTCACCACATCACCACTGCACTGCTGATTGGGTCCATATCCTCTGCACATACACATGGTCATCGCTGAATTCCTGTGCCTACAGGCACCTCACAACTCACGGCACATATTCAAGAGCATGTACAAGGACATCCTGCCTCACAGGACCCCTGTATTGGCCAGATTGGTGAGTGGGTAGAAGCCCATCCTATCTCTGACACTTTACCTAAAGACACCTTTACACCTGACCAGTTGGAGGGTCTTTGCTAGGAAAGGTACAACATCTTTCACATTCAGCCTCAATGGCCTGCTATGGCACAGTAACATCTTTGGACACCACCACAGCTAGCTGAAGATCAAGGATACTCATACTCCAAGGACCTTCATCAAAACAGACTCTGCACATAGAGCCTGTGGCAAAAACCAACATCCTTATAGATATACAACCATTTATTAAAAGGGAAGTCGTATATTGTTTATTTCATAGTTCTTGTGGCCTCAGGGCCTAGAGGGAATGGACCGACTAAAAGTCTCATCTTCCCCCACTTGATTCTTGGGTCATGAATTTGTTTCACAATTGGAAAAGAAGGGAGCGCTTCTGGTTGAGACTATCTTGTAAAGTAACAAATACAACTGTATTGTTGTGAATAGTAATACAAGTGCAAGTGGGGGTATCCTGAGTAAGGCTCCACATCAGGAAAATCCAAGTTAAACCAGTTTATTGATTAAAACAATAAAACATCAATAAGGCAATACTAAATGACACTTGTAGGAGTGTCAGGCTTTTGGGGATTGGCATACAGCTGCTTTGCCTGATACACTCATTGGCATCCCAGGGCTGGCTTCGGCTTAATTTTAAGTTGGTGACATGAACTTGATCAAGGTCCTGGTGTACTTAGATGATAATATTGTAATTAGGAGGACCTTGGAAGAGCATGAAGCAAGGCTCGAGAAGATTTTTTAGGGGCTTCATGAAGTCGAACTGAAGTCATCGTTAGTAAAATGTTAGTTCTATCAAACATCTGTCACATACTTGGGACATGGTGTATCCACAAAGGGCATTGCCACAGACCCAAAGAAGTTGGAAGCAGTCACCACCTGACCCCGACCAAAAACCATAACAGAATTTACATCTTTCCTAGTGTTTTGCTGCTATTATCGGAGGTTTGTCGTTGAAAAGATCTGAAAAAACCCGTCTGAGAAAAACTATCCTGTACACAAGCTGGAGTTTTTGGCTTTGAAGTGGGCTGTAGTAGACAAGTTAAAAGATTATCTATACAGAGCCTCCTTTGTGGTAAAGACGGATAATAACCTTCTGATGGATATACTGACATCCGCTAAACTGGATGCTACCAGACATCAATGGTTGGCTGCACTGTCTGGATTTCAATTTAGTCTGAAATACCAACCAGGAGCAGGGAATCGAGATGCTGATGCTTTGTCCCGAAGTTCTCATAGTCTCGAAAGGTTGGACTCATGGCACATAAGAAGGAGTGCGAGCCCTGTGCCAGGGTATTGCATATCATCACAAGGGGTCTGTCGAGGCAGAAGCCATTGGAGTTACTTCCTCCGGAGTACCCAAGTATTACTGGGTTCTGACCCAAGTTACAAGTGAGGGGCTTCCTCAATTGTCAAAGAAGTATCTGAAGATGGCTCAGAGTGAGGACTCGTTGTGCCACCTGAAACTAGAAACGTTGACTACGCAAAAACCCAGTTTAAAGAGCTCTGTTGCGAACTCCAAAATTGTTCACAGAGAATGGGACCAGTTACAGGTACAAAACTGCATCCTGTACAGGAGGGGCCCTGGAACTTCCTTTCCGGTTTAACCAATTGCGTCACTTCCTGTCTCCTCATGGAACGCACACGAGATGGCGTTCCAGGAAAGCCTTTTTTGCTATTGTCTACTGCCTATGTTTACATCTACTTTGGCTGAGCCTGCCAAGGGAACGCTACTGGATACTTGAATTAAATGTTACTGCTGGATGGTACCCAAGACTCCACACTCACCATTAAGGCTGCATTTGGCCCAGAGAGGGTCTCCATTTCTGGTGAGTGGGGATGCAAGAGGGGAGAGTGGCACCTTGACACGGATGAGCATCTTCCAACATTAAGAAAATAAGGCACCTGAGCACCTTTTTGAGCACCTTTGCACAGTTTTTCTGAACATTTTCTGAACTTCATTATTGCATGCACTTATTTATGAATTGAACTTTATTATTGTATGCACTAATTGATGAACTGAATCATTTATTTATTTTTTGGTTACATTGCGTATTTTGCACATCTTTTTATTGACTTATATATCATAGACATTTTTTACACTTTATTTTTAAATGCTGATACACATTTCATCTAGCACGTTTTTTTTTAGCACGTTAAACATTTTACTTGTTATTTATCTTATTTAGCAAGCGCTGTTTGTATTAATTTGTTTTGGTTTCTTTCCCTATTGGGTGAACAGCAGCTGCTTACTGTATTTTAGCAATCAACCAAGCACGGTTTATTTTGTACTAATATTTAAATACATTAGCCCCAACCTCCCAGACCAACGAACCCCCACCTCTCAAATCCCGGCTGCATCAACGATGTCAGAACGACCAACCTACAGTAAAAGATGATGGCAGTGATAAGAAAGAGATGGTACCTCAGTGGCTGTGGCCACTAACTCAGGAAACCAACCGCGTCCCCTTTCAGCTTCTGAAGCCAGAGAGATGTCCGCAGGTCTAGAAGTGGAAGTTGTATCCCTGCCTGGAAGAACTAGTGAGGTTAAAACTGGAATAGTTCAACAATAGAGATCTGTTGCAACCTGGATTAGACAACCTTCCAGAATTTGAAATCCAGCCAGTAGAAGTTGAACCAGATGGTGAGCTAGAAATTGAGGAAAGTTGGATCCCTAATATGGACTACGCTAAATCACAGGCCTGCATTAGCAGTGCTTCAGACATTTGGAGTTAATAAGGACTATGATCAGGGGGATGTGGGAAGGTAATCTTGGATCAGCATCTGTGCACGTGGTTTTGGCTTTGGCAGTAAACATGAAAAATACCACTTAGGCAAAAGGGGGAAAATTAGGGAAATTTTGACGATGCCAAAAACAATTATACAACAATAATTTATATATATATATTCCAAATATTTTATTAAAAAAAAAAAATCACTCCCAGGTATGGTTCATGGGAGAAAATATTTGTATTATATATAATATTGTTGTACAATTGTTTTTAGCTTCATCAAAAGTCCCCTTCTTTCCCCTCTTTTGCCTAAGCAGCTAGGCAGGCTGCTTACAGGTAGATGAACCTTGCAAATCTGTATTAAGTTTGAAAATGCATTAAATAATTGTTAACTTGGTTTGTGACAAGTGACAGGTAATTTTTTGAAATACTAGATGCTGCCACTGTATAACATAAACATTCCAAAATTATTGGTTTAATCTACAGTAATAAATCAGAACTCTAGCACCTATATATGCAGATGAAATGCCTACGCATGAATAGTTTTACATGCCAAAAGTATATTTAATTGTGCCCAACCATGCTTAAGACTCTCACCCCTGCCAAAATGCAAAGCCAGATATATGAAGTCATTATATCTAAGTAAAGATTTGCAAGTTTCTTAATCACTTGCCTGCTGATTGGATCAGCGGAGTTTAGATTCTGATTCAGTGTCTAGTCATCAGCCTGGAGGCAGAAATGTTAAACGAGAAGCACTGAAGCTGGAATGTGCAGTGAACAGCGCAATGTTGTACCTTCGTAATCTTTGCGCAACCTAATTTTCACCAAGGATTAACAATGTCCTTTTGAAGCATGCCTGGCTAATAATAATCACATATAAAACCAAAAACATTCTGAAACTGACAGGGTATAACACTTAATAAATGCAATATATACATGTTTTTATTGTCTGCTTTTGTTAATAATAAATTCAGCTAACTGAATCAGGAAATTAAAATAATAAATTACTGATGAGGAAATGGCAAGGACTCAAACCTAGATAAAAAAAATTCCAAATCTGATCCATGTATGCACCACATATGCTGATGTTGCTTATTTTGTAATATCAACAATCGTCTGGTATCAGCTACCTATTTCCTATTTCAGTGCAATTCCTATATACAACATGGGCTTAAATCTAGACACTTGATGTACTGACAAAAATGTGAGACATTTCCGTGAAAAACACATCTATGTAAGTATTAGGATCTGCTTTATGAAAATAAAAGGTTCATAAGCAGGAATGAGTATTTTTTCCCAGTCCAAAGGAAATAGTAACTGTGCCTAGATTTTTCTGGCTAAGGATCATGGCAACTTTTAGCAGATAAATGTTAACTAGAGCCCCCCAACCAGGTTTTCTAATAGAAAAATGTAGGTATTTGTATGTAGACAGGGCCTAAATTAGATACCTCATATTGGGATGGAATACTCGCACACAATAAACTGAGAATTGATATCCTAATATAAATCTGACACCGTCTGTCAACAACATAGATAATAGATCTTCAGCACCAGCATATGCAATTCAAGAGCAGTCTCAGTTTATCACAGTTTTTTTTTTTTACCAGAAAAAAAGGTTCTGTTACAGGGGTTGTGTCCCTTGTGCATAAGCTGTAGCGGTTTCAGCAGTTTATACCAGCTCCTCACCTCCACACTTCTTCCCTAAGTGAGCATTGTGAAAAGGAGCCTTTTCTGAGCTATCCCTCCTCACCCAAAACCTGAACCATGCCAAACACTGTCTCTCGCAAGCAGGTTCCTTTCCCTACCACACACTTAACAGACGCATGCCAAAATGATGTGGGGACCCTTTTTTAAAAGGTTTCCTCATCCAAGATGGCCGTTAGAGGTTGCAGCATCCAATCAGACAGCTAGTACCAACAGAATCCCTAATGAGACAATTTCCTCAAAATACTCCACTCTATCTGTATGGCAGCACAGTGCCACTTATGTAATGGAGGAAAACCTGCACCTGTCAACATATACAGTATATATATATATATATATATATATATATATACACACTCACCGGCCACTTTATTATGTGCACCTTGTTATTACCGGGTTGGACCCCCTTTTGCCTTCAGAACTGCCTTAATTATTTGTGGCATAGATCCAACAATGTGTTGGAAACATTCCTGTGCTATTGGATTGAGATATGGTGACTGTGGAGGCCATTGGAGTACAGTGAACTTTTTGTCATGTACAAAAAAAAATGTTTTTTTTTTATATTTGTTATGTTATGTAAAACCTAAAAATATTTTACAAAAAAAAAAAACAGTTTGAGATGGTTTGAGCTTTGTGACATGGTGCATTATGCTGCTGGAAGTAGCCATCAGAAGATGGTTACACTGCAGTCATAAAGGGATGGACATGGTCAGCAACAATACTCAGGTAGGCCATGGTGTTGAAATGATGCTCAATTGGTACTAAGGGGTCCAAAGTGTGGCAAGAAAATATCCCCCACACTATTATACCACCACCCTGACCCACTGATACAAGGCAGGATGGATTCATGCTTTCATGTGGTTTACACCAAATTCTGACCCTACCATCTGAATGCCGCAGCTGAAATTGAAACTCATCAGACCAGGTAACGTTTTTCCAATCTTCTATTGTCCAACCTGGCACCCAGTGTGGTCTTCTGCTGCTGTATCCCATCTGTTTCAATGTTCGATGTGTTGTGTGTTCAGAGATGGTATTCTGCTTGCCTTGGTTGCAGTGGTTATTTGAGTTACTATTGCCTTTCTATCAGCTCGAACCAGTCTGCCCATTCTCCTCTGATTTCTGACATCAACAAGGCATTTTCATTCACACAACTGCCGCTGGTTATTTTCTCCTTTTCAGACCATTCTCTGTAAACCCTAGACATGGTTGTGTGTGAAAATCCCAATAGATCAGCAGTTTTTGAAATACTCAGACCAGCCCATCTGGCAGCAGCAACCATGCCACGATAAAAGCCACCTAAATCCCCTTTCTTCCCCATTCTGATGCTTGGTTTAGATTTCAGAAAGTCATATTCACCACGTCTGGATGCCTAAATGCATTGAGTTGCTGCCATGTGATTGGCTGATTAGCAATTTGTGTTACCAAGAAATTGAACAGATATACCTAATATAGTGGCCAGTGAGTGTATATTCCCCAAGTATCTTTGTTCTGGTTCATGGGAGTCACAGGTCCTTTTCTGGCAGTGGATGAATCCTTAACGCTGCAGATAGCGTCACCTCTTATTGATGTGACACATCTCTCTGTAGCATTTACATGTGAGTCTAGGGCAGGGGGCGAAATCTTGATGTCCTGGGCTCACAGGGGGCTCAACCTGGAAGAGGAGTATTGCCATATCACTGGAATGGTAACTGCGCCAGAGATTGATAGACTTTATTTATTTTCACAGCCTGCCAGGGACTGAACATTTGATTCAATGAGTTCATAAATAGACCGCAAATTACCTTGAAACATATACACCTAACCCACTAAGTGCCGGTTCACACAAGTGCGGCTGCGGAGATCGCATGTAATTCGGAGCGCACTGCTCCTTCATTACATGCGATCTCCTGTGCGGATGCGAATTCAGCCATACACTTTGTATGGCTGAATTCGCCCTGCACCCGCACAAAAGACGCACCGGACCCTTTTTTCAGTCGCATCAGGATCGGATCGCACAGTGGTTCACACTTGTGCGATCCGATCCTGTGCGAACTGTCAGATCGCACTGCGATATGCGATCAAACTGGGGGTGTCGTTAACATTTAATTGACACCCCCTGCGTATCGCATATGGCAGTGTGAACTGCCAGATGTGCGTTTGCGATGCGGGAACAGGCTGCGAATTGGCAGCCTTCCCGCATCGCACAAGTGTGAACCGGCACTGAAATACATAGAAGACCTTAACCCAATTCCCTCTTTTACAGGACAGTCACTTTATTTTGCAATCTGTCCTTTTGCACCCCATGTCCCATGAAGCAGCAACTTTGCAAGGCAACAACTGGTACATAGGAGGCAGCACATCTATATTTTTCCTATTGCATATGCCTTAGGCCCCTTTGAGACAGATCAGGTTCGCCTGTCCATTTTTTCAGGCAGATCTGATCAGGCCACCCATTCTTCTCTTTGGAGAGGCAGATGTCAGCGGACATGGCATCCAATTTGACAAGATCCACTAAAAACAGATGGATGGCGATGTGCTTGCCATCCGTCAAGTGGGTCGGATCAAACAGGCTGTCTGTTTTCATCCAATCTCCCCATAGAGGAGAGCGGGACTCTGACAGGTCCATCTCTGCACAGTGAGCAGAGATGGACCTGTCATCCACCTGCTCAGCGGGGATCAACAGAGTGATCCCCGCTGAGCTAACGGAGTCTGCCAAGTGGATCCGCTCCTGAGAAAGGAGCCTTAGACTCCATTCACACTAGCACGACTTGTCAGGCGACTTGTGTGCCCTCAAATCGCCTCAAGTCGCTTGTCATAACAAATGCAATGTAAATGAATGAGAGCCGTCTTAATTGGCACTACTAAAGTCGCTCCGACTTCAGAAAAGGGTCCTGTACTACTTCAAGGCGACTTGTATCCGACTTGTGCCAATAGACTTCAATGGGAGTCGCCTCCAAGTCGGATCCTTATCTTTTGTCAAGCGACTGTAATCCGACTTTCCAGGAAAAAGAAGGAAAATTAGCCAGGCATTCCCCACATTGCAGTCATGCCTACAGTTCCTATATACCATTATCTCTGCCTGGTCTGTGTGAGTGGCACTGGTGGACACAGATAAGTGGCACTGGTGGACACTGATACGTGGCACTGATATGTGGCACTGGTGGACACTGATTCGTGGCACTGATACGTGGCACTGATATGTGGTACTGGTGGACACTGATTCGTGGCACTGATACGTGGCACTGGGGGACACTGATTTGTGGCACTGATACACACTGATTCGTGGCACTGATACGTGGCAATGGTGGACCGTGATACGTGGCACTGATACGTGGCACTGGTGGACACTGATTCGTGGCACTGATACGTGGCACTGGTGGGCAGTGGCACTGGTGGACACTGATACGTGGCACTAATGGGCAGTGGCACTGGTGTACACTGATACGTGGCACTGGTGGGCAGTGGCACTGGTGGACACATACGTGGCACTGGTGGGCAGTAGCACTGGTGGACACTGATACATGGCACTGGTGGGCAGTGGCACTGGTGGACACATACGTGGCACTGGTGGATACTGATACGTGGCACTGGTGGGCAATGAGGAAATGAGTAAAAAAAAAAACAGAAAAGGGGAACTAGGTCACAACACATCATATTCTGATTGGCCAAATACAAAGTCGTACAAAGTTGTCTATCATATAAGTTGCTTAAAATAATTCACAAGTCGCACTGAAGTCGCGCTAAAGTCGCGCTGAAGTCGCACTAACAAGTCGCCCCTTATGAGGCGACTTTCTGGTCGCGGTAGTGTGAACCGCCTCTTATACCGCTTCCAAACCAACCATAGCAAAAATATTTACATATGTGTAAAAATCAGTAAATATGTGTTTTGCTGTTCTGGATACAGTTTCTAAAGAGCTGAGAACATGTGAACATTTTGTAGTACCACTTTTTTTACTGCAAATGTTGTAAGTCCCCTTTCTTTTTTACTGCTCATGCCCCTTAAATAATTTGACCATGCCTATTTTGTTGCTAGAGTGCATGCCAATGTAACCCTTTCAACAGTTGTCCCATATTGACATCTCTGGTAAAGGGATTATTGGATTAGGAGTTTGTAGACTGGAGTTACCTGTAGTGCATTTGAGGACCTTCCATTGCCAGAAGCATTCCCACATACTGTACACTATATTACCAAATTTATTGGGACACCTGCTTTTACATGCACATGAAATGAATGGCATCCCAGTCTTAGTCTGTAGGGTTCAATATTGATTTTGCCCACCCTTTGCAGCTATAACAGTTTCAACTCTTCTGGGAAGGCTGTCCACAAAGTTTAGGGGTGTGTCTATGGGAATGCAGACATCTCAAGTCTCCCGCAAGTCGCGGGAGACTCCCGCTTTCCGCCCTGAGCTCACGGACACCCGCGAGCTCAGGGCAATATCCCGGCTGTGAGTCACTCACAGAGTGAGTCACTCAGATGAGATGACTCATCGATGCAGGCAGGAGTGTGTCAGCTGTCAGCAAGCTGAGCCTGCACAGAGAAATCATTTCGGAGCCGAAGTAGATCCGGCTCACAGGCGGAGTGATATGAGTCATGCACTCCGCCTGTGGGAGGAGCTGCAGAGAGCAAGCAGCGGCTTTGCTCTCTACTACAGCCACATCGTCTACTCCAGGACCAATCATCGTGACACCCCACTCTGTGACAGACACAGTGACCTAACCTGAGAGCAGCACCAGAGAGCCAGCACCTGAGACCAGTACCAGCACCAGTGACCAGGCCAGTACCAGCACCAGTGACCAGGCCAGTACCAGCACCAGTGACCAGTACCAGCACCAGTGACCAGTACCAGCACCAGTGACCAGGCCAGCACCAGTGACCAGTACCAGCACCAGTGACCAGTACCAGCACCAGTGACCAGGCCAGCACCAGTGACCAGGCCAGCACCAGTGACCAGGCCAGTACCAGCACCAGTGACCAGGCCAGCACCAGTGACCAGGCCAGTACCAGCACCAGTGACCAGTACCAGCACCAGTGACCAGGCCAGCACCAGTGACCAGGTCAGTACCAGCACCAGTGACCAGGCCAGCACCAGTGACCAGGTCAGTACCAGCACCAGTTACCAGGCCAGTACCAGTGACCAGTACCAGCACCAGTGACCAGTACCAGCACCAGTGACCAGGCCAGCACCAGTGACCAGTACCAGCACCAGTGACCAGGCCAGCACCAGTGACCAGGCCAGCACCAGTGACCAGTACCAGCACCAGTGACCAGGCCAGTACCAGCACCAGTGACCAGTACCAGCACCAGTGACCAGGCCAGTACCAGCACCAGTGAAGAGGCCAGTACCAGCACCAGTGACCAGTACCAGCCCAAGTGACCAGGCCAGTACCAGCACCAGTGACCAGGCCAGTACAAGTACCAGTGAAGAGGCTAGTACCAGCACCAGCACAAGTGACCAGTACCAGCACCAGTGACCAGGCCAGTACCAGCACCAGTGACCAGTACCAGCACCAGTGACCAGGCCAGTACCAGCACCAGTGACCAGGCCAGTACCAGCACCAGTGAAGAGGCCAGTGACCAGTACCAGCACCAGTGACCAGGCCAGTACCAGCACCAGTGACCAGCACCAGTGACCAGTACCAGCACCAGTGACCAGGCCAGTACCAGCACCAGTGACCAGGCCAGTACCAGCACCAGTGAAGAGGCCAGTACCAGCACCAGTGACCAGTACCAGCACCAGTGACCAGGCCAGCACCAGTGACCAGGCCAGTACCAGCACCAGTGAAGAGGCCAATACCAGCACCAGTGACCAGGCCAGTACCAGCATCAGTGACCAGGCCAGTACCAGCACCAATGACCAGGCCAGTACCAGCACCAATGACCAGGCCAGTACCAGCACCAGTGACCAGTACCAGCACCAGTGACCAGGCCAGTACCAGCAACAGTGACCAGCACCAGTGACCAGTACCAGCACCAGTGACCAGGCCAGTACCAGCACCAGTGACCAGGCCAGTACCAGCACCAGTGACCAGGCCAGTACCAGCACCAGTACCAGCACCAGTGACCAGTACCAGCACCATTGACCAGGCCAGTACCAGCACCAGTGTCCAGGCCAGTACCAGCACCAGTGAAGAGGCCATTACCAGCACCAGTGACCAGGCCAGTACCAGCACCAGTGACCAGGCCAGAACCAGCACCAGTGACCAGGCCAGTACCAGCACCAGTGAACAGGCCAGCACCAGCACCAGTGAAGAGGCCAGCACCAGTGACCAGGCCAGTACCAGCACCAGTGACCAGGCCAGTACCAGCACCAGTGACCAGGCCAGTACCAGCACCAGTGACCAGTACCAGCACCAGTGACCAGGCCAGTACAAGCACCAGTGACCAGGCCAGTACCAGCACCAGTACCAGCACCAGTGACCAGGCCAGTACCAGCACCATTGACCAGGCCAGTACCAGCACCAGTGACCAGCACCAGTACCAGGACCAGTGACCAGGCCAGTACCAGCACCAGTGACCAGGCCAGTACCAGCACCAGTGACCAGGCCAGTACCAGCACCAGCACCAGTGACCAGGCCAGTACCAGCACCAGTGACCAGGCCAGTACCAGCACCAGTGACCAGGCCAGTACCAGCACCAGTACCAGCACCAGTGACCAGGCCAGTACCAGCACCAGTGACCAGGCCAGTACCAGCACCAGTGACCAGGCCAGTACCAGCACCAGTACCAGCACCAGTCACCAGGCCAGTACCAGCACCAGTGACCAGGCCAGCACCAGTGACCAGTACCAGCACCAGTGGCCGGTACCAGCACCAGTGACCAGTACCAGCATCAGTGTCCAGTATCAGTGTCCAGTACCAGCACCAGTGACCAGTACCAGCACCAGTGACCAGTACCAGCATCAGTGTCCAGCACCAGTGTCCAGTACCAGCACCAGTGACCAGTACCCGCACCAGTTACCAGACCAGTACAGTACCAGCACCAGTGAAGAGTACCAGCACCAGTGAACAGTACCAGCATCAGTAACCAGTACCAGCATCAGTGACCAGCACCAGTGACCAGGTATACTGATTAAATTTCATTTCATTATTCTCTGGTAGTGTTAAATTGGAAAGGGGGGGGGGGTGCGGCGCAGGCGTGCGTGGGGGGGGGGGGCGGCGGCGGCGTGGGGGGGGGGGGCTCACCTCCCTGAAATGACTTTGCCACCTCCCTGAAATGAGTTTTTGCAGGTTGGGATGTCTGGGAATGTTTGACCATTTTTCCAGAAGCGCATTTGTGAGGTCAGACACTGATGTTGGAGAGAAGGCCTGGCTCGCAGTCTGCGCTCTAATTCATCCCAAAGGTGTTCTATCAGGTTAAGATCAAGACTCTGTGCAGGCCAGTCAAGTTTCTCCACCCAAAACTCACTTATCCATGTCTTTAAGGACCTTGCCTTGTGCAATGGTTCAAATAAATTGGTGGAGGGAGGATGATGTGGGGTTGTTTTTCAGGGGTTGGGCTTGGCCCCTTACTTCCAATGAAGGAAAGGTGTCAGCATAACAAGATATTTTGGACTATTTCATGCTCCCAACTTTGTGGGAACAGTTTGGGGATGGCCCCTTCCTGTTCCAACATGACTGTGCACCAGTGCACAAAGCAAGGTCCATAAAGATGAGTTTGGGGTGGAGGAACCTGCAAGCCAGGCCTTCTCATGCAACATCAGTGCCTGACTTCACAAAAGCTCTTCTGGAAAAATGGTCAACCATTCCCAAAGACACACACTTAAACCTTGTGGACAGCCTTCCCAGAAGAGTTGAAGCTGTTATTGCTGCAAAGGATGGCCAATAGAGATGGCCTTGCGGTTCGCCCGGCGGTCGGTTCACGGCGAATTTTGCTTGTTCGCTACTCGCCAAATTTCGGACACATGGCGTCGTTCGCGGCGGCCATATTTGTTTACACTGGGGAGAACTTTGAACCGTGACACAGCCGTCAGGTGGAACGGGACAGCCAATTGAAACATTCCAGCACATGGACAGTCCCCCTACCTATAAATAGACCTGATCTGGCGGATATTTCACATTCCGCTTTCTGCCAGTGTAGGTATCCTGTGGTTGCTTTAGGGGCAGTTAGAGATCGGCTGCAGTCGCACACAAATCGCTCTGTCAATGTCCACAAAAGTCATGTAAAGTGCTCCAATGTAGTTATAGGCTCTATTACAGTCTCTTTACTATAGGGGCAGGTATCCACTGGTTGCTTTAGGGGCAGTTAGAGATCGGCTGCAGTCACACACAAATCGCTCTGTCAATGTCCACAAAAGTCATTTAAAGGGCTGCAAATTTTTTGGTATTGCTGTGCAGTGCACTAAAAAGGGGGGGGGGAGGGGGTTAATCCACAGTATAATATACTTTGTAGAAAGCATATTATAGTGGATTAGTAGTATTATTGTGCACTGTGCAGCATTGTGACAGGTGTGGTGGTGGACTGAGCATTTCTGCAGCAACACTACACACAGTGGCAAACTCCCTGGCCAATATTTTGTAGAACTGGTGTGACAGACCAGTGGCCCCCCAATAGCACATATTGAAGTGGGGTGTTATCTAAGTATAATTGGGGTTTGAAGGTTTGTTGGTTTGGGGTGCTACCACCTTGCACAAGCCAATTTGTGCAAAAATTATAGATTATAATAATCTTAAAATAGTGTTGAAAGTGCATTGTGCTTGAAAAGTTAGCCCTTGGGCAAAGAGTGTGCAAAAAATAAACAGAAAGTGCTTCGTGCTGCAGAAAATAATCTGTTTACTATTCAGACTTATTTGAACCAATGATTATCAAAGTGCACTTGTGCTGTGTAAACCAATTTGTGTGCCAGTTTGCTGGATACAGGTTGTGAAAAACCCGCTAGTACTACTTGCTATAAGTGCCAGAGTGCTATAAATAAGTGAATGGAAAGATATTGCAACAAATACATTTATTGTGATATCCCCATATCGGGGGTGAAAACGTATAATTTGTGACCCAAAAAGTAATACGATTCCAATCTATACGTGAGTGGCGCGTGTTTGACGCGTGCTGGGAGTGCAAGTGCTAATTCCCCTGGTAAAGCACTTACCAGACTACCTCCCTTGTTCCAAAAGGGCTCTTCTCCCACTGTATTACTTTGCCTTTTGTTCCTGCTGCACATATGGAGCTCCTGTGTTAGGCTCGTCTGTTTGCAGTTGCTCAGTGATAATCGTCTAGGGAGTCAGTATACAAAAAGCAGAAAGGCTTCCATGGCGTAGTAAAACTGTATATCGGGGGAAACAATGCCATGGAAGCCTTTCTGCTTTTTGTATACTGACTCCCTAGACGATTATCACTGAGCTACTGCAAACAGACGAGCCTAACACAGGAGCTCCATATGTGCAGCAGGAACAAAAGGCAAAGTGATACAGTGGGAGAAGTAACAATCGAGCCCAAGGGAGGTAGTCTGGTAAGTGCTTTACCATGGGTATTAGCACTTGCACTCCCAGCACGCGCCAAACAGGCGCCACTCGCGTATAGATTGGAAGCGTATTACTTTTTTGGTCACAAATTATACGTTTTCACCCCCGATATGGGGATATCACAATAAATGTATTTGTAGCAATATCTTTCCATTCACTTATTTATAGCACTCTGGCACTTATAGCAAGTAGTACTAGAGGGTTTTTCACAATCTGTATCCAGCAAACTGGCACACAAATTGGTTTACACAGCACAAGTGCACTTTTATAATCTTTGGTTCAAATAAGTCTGAATAGTAAACAGATTATTTTCTGCAGCACAAAGCACTTTCTGTTTATTTTTTGCACACTCTTTGCCCAAGGGCTAACTTTTCGAGCATAGTGCACTTTCAACACTATTTTAAGATTATTATAATCTATAATTTTTGCACAAATTGGCTTGTGCAAGGTGGTAGCGCCCCAAACCAACAAACCTTCAAACCCCAATTATCTTTTACCCTAGTGGTAAGTTGGAGGCAACACAACCACCTCTTTTCATTTATGTGCATGTATTAGTGTTGTATACACATTCCATAGCGCAGGTATACCCTACCTTTTTCATTATCTGAGTATACTTTTACAAGTGTATTTGTGTCCTGCAACAACATTGCCTCTGTTGCTGTGTGAAGTCTGATACACACAGCGCCAAACTCACTGGCCAATTTTTTCAACAACTGGTGTGATAAACCAGTGGCCCCCCAATAGCACATATTGAAGTGGGGTGGTATTTAACAGTATACTTTTCTAAGAGTGTATTTTAGTCCTGCAAAAATGTGGCCTCTCTTGCTGTGTTGACTGCTACACACAGAGACAACAGTTACTGGCCAATTATTTGTAGAACTGGTGTGATAGACCAGTGGCCCCCCAATAGCACATATTGAAGTGGGGTTTTATCTGACTGAGTATACTTTTACAAGTGTATTTGTGTCCTGCAACAACATTGCCTCTGTTGCTGTGTGAAGTCTGATACACACAGCGCCAAACTCACTGGCCAATTTTTTCAACAACTGGTGTGATAAACCAGTGGCCCCCCAATAGCACATATTGAAGCGGGGTGTATTTAACAGTATACTTTTCTAAGATTGTATTTTAGTCCTGCACAAATTTGGCCTCTTTTGCTGTGTTAACTGTGCTACACACAGTGACAAGAGTTACTGGCCAATTATTTGTAGAACTGGTACAGGGTAAGTAAAAAACATGACAGGCAGATGAAGAGGCAGAGACATACGCAGGGGTGGTAGGGGTAGGGCAGGAGCAGTAGGCCGGAGCCTAACTGTGAAGTTTCAAAAGCCGCGTGCAATTACGACAAAGGACGCACCAGACTTGGTTGAGTGGGTCACTCAGCCTTCCTCCTCTGCACCCTCCTCATCCTCTCTATCTGCACCCTCTTCACGCTCTGCTGTGTGCACCCCCAAAGACACCACCACCACATACCCTAGAGTCACTGGAATTATTTTCCGATCCATGACAAGACGTTTGCGATGCGCAGCCATTGTTGGCATCGGATCAGGAAGAGGAGTTATCAACAGCCGCCACTCAGCAGTCTGATGACAGTACCCAGATCAGCCAAAGGAGGTTGGTCCCCGCTGTTGCTGCCTACTCCGAGATCTCGAATGTTAGTGGTGGGGAAGATGACGTGGATGATGACGAGTCTATGGACGTCACGTGGGAGTCCACAAGAGAGGAAGAGGAAGGGAGTTTAGAGGGAGAGAAGGACCGGCAGATAGGGAGGAGAGGCAGGCAGAACTTGCATTGCACAAGAGGTAGAAAGCAGACTGCAAATGTATCAGGAGCGAGCCATCAACCATGTACAGTCACATCTGGCGCTCCCAGGACGCCGGCACATGGCTCCGCAGTGTGGGCTTTTTTTAATGTGTCCGTTGCTGACAACAGTGTTGCCATCTGCAGCCTTTGCAGTCAACGCATAAGTCGCAGTAAGCCCAACACTCACCTAGGGACAACCGCCTTAAGAAGGCACCTAAACTCCCATCACCGAGCCCAGTGGGAGCAACACTGTCAGAACCCACAAAGCCACACTGCAGGCTCTCACCGTCCAGCCCCTTCTCCTTCTGCTTCTCCTTCTCCTCTCTCCTCACATTTGCCCTCCACTCCACCTTCCATGATGCCGTCGTCACGTTGTTCTTGAAAAAGGCAGGCTTCTGTGGTCCAAATGTTGGAACGGAAAAAAATGATGACGCCGGATAATCCTCTTGCCCAATGTTTGACTACTGGCTTGTCGGAACTGATAGCCCGCCAACTACTGCCATATCAACTGGTGGACTCAGAGGCCTTTCGTAAGTTTGTGGCCATTGGAACACCACAATGGAAGGTCCCAGGCAGGAAATACTTCTCGCAAAAGGGCATTCCAGAGCTGTATGGCCATGTGAAGCTGCAAGTGAATATATCTCTGGCACACAGTGCTGGTGCCAAGATACATCTGACCACAGACACATGGTCTAGCAAACGCGGGCAGGGAAGGTATATCACTTTTACTGCCCACTGGGTGAACCTTCTGACGGCCATTAAGCATGTAACCCGTGGCACCCGTGTAGATTTAGTTGTACCTCCACGGATTGCAAGCAGGCCTGCCTCTTCTTCTCCTCCTCCATCATCCACCCTCTCCTCCTCGGCTGACTCCTCCTCTTCCGCTGCTACCGTCTCTTCTCCTGCACCGCCCAAGAGCCCCAGAACCTATTCCACATGCCAGGTGATACGTTGCCATGCTGTGCTGCGTCTGTTGTGCCTGGAAGCCAAGAGCCACACTGGTCCTGCACTCCTTTCAGCTTTGCGTTCACAGGCAGATCAGTGGCTGACACCCCTGAATTTGTCAGTTGGTAAAGTGGTGTGCAACAAAGGTGCCAATCTGCTGACCGCGCTGAAACAGGGCAAAATAACACAAGTGCTATGCATGGCACACGTCCTGAACTTGGTGGGGCAGCGATTCGTTGACAAATACCCTGGGGTCCAGGACATCTTGCGGCAGGCCAGGAAAATCTCGGCCATTTCCAAAGATCTTACACAGCCATGGCTCGCCTTGCTGAGATTCAGCGTCGACACAACCTGCACCTCAGGCGTCTTATTTGTGACTGCCCGACGCGATGGAACTCAACGTTGCATATGCTCGATAGGCTACTCCAGCAGAGACGTGCAGTTAATGACTACCTGTTCGAACTCGGCGGCAGGACAGGTTCTGGGGAGCTTGGGTTTTTTTCACCTCGCCAGTGGCTGCTCATGCGGGATGCATGCAGACTTCTGCGGCCATTCAATGAGATCACCAAACTGGTCAGTCAATTTAATATAATTAAATAGTAGTAAATAAGTAATAAGTAAATATTTTGCTTTCAAAGGAGTACTTCTCTCTCTCCGATTGATAAATGTGGGGTTTGCTTCTATGTTATTCTTAATAAAATCATTGAAACGAAAGCATTATCAGCAGAAATGTTTTACTGAAATAGTATAACATCAATGTTCACTAAAGGTTCATGATAATTAGCTACGAATGAGCTACGACTGTATGAAAGGTATAAAAATCTGACCGCACAGTGCTGAAAAACTGCATCAGTGCTCTGTTCATGCTATAAAATATGTTTAACCAGTTGCCGACCGCCCACCGCAGATTTACTGTGGCAAGGTGGCTTGGCTGCGCGAACCAACGTAACTGTACATCGGCCGTGCACAGGGCTAGGGTGCGCGTGTCTGCCTGCCTTCCCCGCGATGTTCTGATTCAGTTCAGAACCTATCAGTCATTAGGTCCAGGCCAATGATTTTTGGCTTGGACCTGGTGATCGGTTCTGACCAATTGCAGAACGTCCTGTGCCTGTGTAATGTAAACACAGGCACAGGAAATTATGCAATTTGCTCTCCTGGAGCCCTTTTTGGTTCCAGCGTGAGAGAAGAGAGTATCAACTGTGAGTACATAAGCACTACACTGATACCAGTACACATAGGCACACATTTAACTCCCTGATCACCCCCAGTTAACTCTTTCACTCCCTATCACAGTGTACACTATATACAGTATACAAATAATTTACTGATCACTGTATTAGTGTCACTTGTGACATCAGTTAGCGTAGGAGACAGTTAGTGGTAGTTAGAGGGAGTCCCAGATATGTTTAGTGTACCCACCATACAGTGGCTTGCGAAAGTATTCGGCCCCCTTGAACTTTGTGACCTTTTGCCACATTTCAGGCTTCAAACATAAAGATATAAAACTGTAATTTTTTGTGAAGAATCAACAACAAGTGGGACACAATCATGAAGTGGAACGAAATTTATTGGATATTTCAAACTTTTTTAACAAATAAAAAACTGAGAAATTGGGCGTGCAAAATTATTCATCCCCTTTACTTTCAGTGCAGCGAACTCTCTCCAGAAGTTCAGTGAAGATCTCTGAATGATCCAATGTTGACCTAAACGACTAATGATGATAAATAGAATTCACCTGTGTGTAATCAAGTCTCCGTATAAATGCACCTGTACTGTGATAGTCTCAGAGGTCCATTTAAAGCGCAGAGAGCATCATGAAGAACAAGGAACACACCAGGCAGGTCCGAGATACTGTTGTGGAGAAGTTTAAAGCCGGATTTGGATACAAAAAGATTTCCCAAGCTTTAAACATCCCAAGGAGCACTGTGCAAGCAATAATATTGAAATTGAAGGAGTATCAGACCACTGCAAATCTACGAAGACCTGACCGTCCCTCTAAACTTTCAGCTCATACAAGGAGAAGACTGATCAGAGATGCAGTCAAGAGGCCCATAATCACTCTGGATGAACTACAGAGATCTACAGCTGAGGTGGGAGACTCTGTCCATAGGACAACAATCAGTCGTATACTGCACAAATCTGGCCTTTATGGAAGAGTGGCAAGAAGAAAGCCATATCCATAAAAAGTGTTGTTTAAAGTTTGCCACGAGACACACCAAACATGTGGAAGAAGATGCTCTGGTCAGATGAAACCAAAATCAAACTTTTTTGCAACAATGCAAAACGTTATGTTTGGCGTAAAAGCAACACAGCTCATCACCCTGAACACACCATCCCCACTGTCAAACATGGTGGTGGCAGCATCAGGGTTTGGGCCTGCTTTTCTTCAGCAGGGACAGGGAAGATGGTTAAAATTGATGGGAAGATGGATGGAGCCAAATACAGGACCATTCTGGAAGAAAACCTGATGGAGTCTGCAAAAGACCTGAGACTGGGACGGAGATTTGTCTTCCAACAAGACAATGATCCAAAACATAAAGCAAAATCTACAATGGAATGGTTCACAAATAAACATATCCAGGTGTTAGAATGGCCAAGTCAAAGTCCAGACCTGAATCCAATCCAGAATCTGTGGAAAGAACTGAAAACAGCTGTTCACAAACGCTCTCAATCCAACTTCACTGAGCTCGAGCTGTTTTGCAAGGAGGAATGGGCAAAAATTTCAGTCTCTCGATGTGCAAAACTGATAGAGACATATCCCAAGCGACTTACAGCTGTAATCGCAGCAAAAGGTGGCGCTACAAAGTATTAACTTAAGGGGGCTGAATAATTTTGCACACCCAATTTTTCAGTTTTTTATTTGTTAAAAAAAGTTTGAAATATCCAATAAATTTTGTTCCACTTCATGATTGCGTCCCACTTGTTGTTGATTCTTCACAAAAAATTACAGTTTTATATCTTTATGTTTGAAGCCTGAAATGTGGCAAAAGGTCGCAAAGTTCAAGGGGGCCGAATACTTTCGCCAGGCACTGTATATCCCCTAAAAAAGATGTAACCTTCTGATCCCCCCCAGTTAACCCCTTCATTGCCCTGTCACAGTGTCACTATTATTATAGTGTACAGATCTTTTTTCTGATCACTGTATTAGTGTCACAGGTGACATCAGTTAGCGTTAACGTTAGTTAGCGTCAATACAGGATATCGTCATATTGCCTGCCGCATATTTAATAATACATTTTAACCCTTTGATTGCCAGTGACACACTCACACACACACTAAACACCTCAATTTCTAGTATAGTGTCTGAACGGATCAATATCTTTGATCTGATCAGAACTATACTAGCGTCCCCAATAGTTTAGTATAGTGTTCCCAAAATGCAATGTTAGCAGGATCAGCCCCAACACCTGCCAGAACCTGCATTTAGCCCCTCCGCCCCTCCCCCCCCCCAAGAAGACAGATAACTCTGATGATGGAGTAGTGGTCCCTGCTAAGGTCAGGCGTACCCAACCCCGTTCTTCTGTTGCTGAGGTGCAACAACCGCAGGGTTCTCGTATGCAGCAGAGTGTCGGTACTAGTGCTGCTCAACCACCTGGTGAACTGGCAAGCACCAGCAGCCTAATGCATCCTGGTCAAAGTCAAACCAGCACTGCAGTAACACTTGGTTACGTGGTGAGTCCCATAAGTACAGTTCAAGCTGGTGCGGTGGCTAGTACAAGTAGTGTCCCGCAGCCACCAATAATTCGAAGACAGGACCGTAGAGCCCATAGTGTCTTTCCTGATGCCCTTGCAAATTCTGATTAGGAACCCACAACTTCTGCAGCACCCGTACTTCCCCAAAACACTGGCCAACCCAGAATTCAGGTGGAAGCAGCCGATTTTACTCCCCTTGGTTTTTATGAGCTTTTTTTCACGGAAGATCTTTACAGATCTATTGTGGACTAAAGCAATTTATATGCTGATCAATTCATCGCCGTAAATCCAAATTTCACCCATGCAATAGAATTTGCATGGAAACTTATCACTGTTTCCAAATTTAAAACCTTCCTGGGCCTATCCCTCCTTATGGGCATTACTAAAAAGAGTGAGTTGCGGTCATATTGGTCCACTGACCCAATTCAAAATATGCCCGTGTTCTCTGCTGCCATGGCCAGGACTAGATACGAGCAAATCTTGTGGTTCATGCACTTCAGTGGCAATGAACTCTGTCATCCTCGGGGCAACCCTGGATATGACCGGCTCCACAAAATTTGGCACCTCGTAAATCATTTCAACCAGAGGTTTGCAGCCTTGTATATGCCCCAACAAGCTGTCTGCGTTGATGATTCCCTGATTAAATGTTCTGGCCGTCTTGCTTTCAAACAGTTTCTCCCCAGCAAGCATGCCAGATATGGGGTCAAGATGTATAAGCTCTGTGACAGGGCAACAGTCTATACATGTCGTTTCCGGATTTACGAGGGAAAAGATAGCAATGTGGAGCCCCCCAACTGCCAGACTACATAGGGAGCAGTGGCAAGATTATTTGGGACTTGGTGTCACCCTTATTCGGAAAGGGTACCATTTATACGTGGACAATTATTACACAAACCACTTTTTAGTCATCTTTTTGCATTTGGAATTGGCGCATGTGGCACCGTGCAACCTAATCACAAGGGCTTCCCGGAACGGCTTGTAGATTCCTGACTTAGACGAGAGCCCGCTTGAAGTGTAATAAATTGCTTGCAGTGAAGTGGAGGGACACACAAAATGTTTTTGTTCTGTCCTCCTTTCACGCAGATACGACAGTCCAAATTGAAACAGCGACTTGTGTTGTTGAGAAACCCCTCTGCGTCCACGAAAAAAACCTTAACATGGGAGGGGTGGACTTCAACTACCAGAGGATGGCGCCGTACTTAATAGCCCGTAATGCCAGACGCTGGTACAAAAAAGTGTCTGTATACTTATTCCAACTGGCTCTGCTGAATGCTTATGTGCTATACAAAGCGTCAGGAGAAGTAGATCCTTCCAAAAATTCCAGGAAGAGATCATCACAGCCCTTCTGAATCCATAAGGTGCTGTGGCCTAAATTCACAATCCAGATGCAGTGAGCCGGCTGCATGAGAGGCATTTTCCGTATTTCCTCCCTGGTACCCCTACCCAAAAAGCACCCCAAAGAAGATGTTGTGCCTGTAGAAAACGCTGATATAGGCATGACATCTGCTATTTTTGTCCCTCCTGTCCTGGCCAACCTGGTCTCTGCATCAGGGATTGTTATCGTCGTTACCACACACTAGTAGAGTATTAGTATAGGGTACAGCATGGCACAGTCAAGGGCACCCTTTCACACAGGGTCTCAAAAGATGTTAGATGGCTTTCGCATTTTGAGGGACCCTAGCCTGGAACAGTTTTTTTACAGTTAAGAAAAAAGTATAAAAAAAAAAGTTACGAAAAAAAAAAATGCAAAAAAATTTAAATTTTTTTTTAAAATGAAATAGCCAAAAATAGTTGTCGTTTTATTGAGTTATTTTCTCTTCTTACTCTATTTTCTACTTTTATTTTACTTTAGAACATACTGTTATACTGTAATGTTTTATTGTTACTGTTTTTCATTGTTAACCATTGTTTTCTTTGCAGATACCACCATTTTTACTATACTGTATGCTATTATAATGTAATGTTTTACTGTTGCTGTGTTTTTCATTGTTAACCATAGTTTTCTTTGCAGATACCACCATTCTATTGTTTTACTGCACTGTATACTATTATATTGTAATGTTTTATTGTTACTGTGTTTTATTGCGTTTTTTTGTGATAACCATTGTTTGCTCTGCAGGTACGCCCATCAGCTGCAGCACTGATTTGTTTATTCTGACAGCAACAGTGTTTGGCCTAAGATACTGGAAGCTACAAGCATTTCATGACTTTGGTTTTCGCCATAAATAAACAGCACCATTGCGAAATTGGGAAAGCATCTTATCACACCAATCTTGGTGTGGTTAGATGCTTTAAGGGCAGAGGAGAGATATAGAGTCTGATAGACCCCAATTTTTTTTAAAAAAGAGTACCTGTCACTTCTTATTGCTATCATGGGGGATATTTAAATTCCCTGTGATAACAATAAAAATGATAAAAAAAGAAAAAAGAAATGAAAGGGAAGGTTTCAAAATAAAAAAGCAAAATAAATAATAATAATAATAAAAGAAAACAAAAGTTCAAGCACTCCTGTCAACCCCGTTTGGAAAATCTCTGCGCAAGTACCGTGTGACAAAAAAAATTGCAACACCCACCATTTTGTTCTGCAGGACCTCTGCTTTAAAAAAATATATAATGTTTTGGGGTTCAAAGTAACTTTCTAGTAAAAAAAAAAAAATGTATTTCATGTAAACAAAAAGTGTCACAAAATGCTTGGTCTGTAAGTGGTTAGAAGAGTGGGTGATGTGTGGCATAAGCTTCTAATATTGGGCATAAAATGCAAGGACAGTTCAAACACGCCCAAATGACCCCTTGTTGGAAAGTAGACACCCCAAGCTATTTGCTGAGAGGCATGTTGAATGCATGGAATATTTTATATTTTGCCACAAGTTTCGGGAATATTACTATGTTTTTATTTTTATTTTTTTACACAAAGATGTCACTAAATGATATATTGCTCACACATGCCATAGGTATATGTGGAATGATACCCCAAAATACATTCTGCTGCTTCTCCTGAATACAGATACAACATGTGTGAGGTTTTTTGGGATCCTAGCTGTGTACCAGACCCCGAAAACGAATCGCCATCGTCAGGTTTTTTAAGGGTGTAAATTGCTTTTTTTTACTTCCTCACTACCTATCACAGTTTCGGAGGCCCCGAAATGTCTAGATAGCACAACCCCCCCCCCCCCCCATTACCCTATTTTGGAAAGTAGACACTCCAAGCTATTTGCTGAGAGGCATGGTGAGTTCATGGAACATTTTATATTTGGCCACAAGTTTCGGGAAAATGACAAAAATTTTGTTTTTTTTACACAAAGTTGTCACTTCAATGATATTTTGCTCAAACATGCCATGGCTATATGTGAAATGACACCCCAAAATACATTCTGCTTCTTTTCCTGAGTATGGGGATACCACATGCGTGAGACTTTTTGGCAGTCTAGCCACATACAGGACCCCAAAACCAATCACTGCCTTCAGGCTTTCCAAGGGCATAAATTGTTGATTTCACTCCTCACTACCTATCACTGTTTCGGAGGCCATGAAATGCCAAGACAGCACAAAACCCCCTCAGACACCCTAAGCTATTTGCTGAGAGGCATTTTGAGTATTTTGCAGATCTTGATTTTTGTCACAAAGTTTTGAAAATTGAAAATATTTTCTTTCTTCATTTTCCAAAACAAATGAGAGCTGCAAAATACTCACCATGCCTTTTAGAAAATACCCTGGGCTGTCTACTTTCCGAAAAGGCCTAATTTGGTAGGGTATTGTGCTATCTTGGCATTTCATGGCCTCAAAAACTGTGATAGGTAGTGAGGAGTGAAATCAACAATTTATGCCCTGAAGGCAGTAATTCGATTTTGGGGTCCTCTACACGGCTAGACTGCCAGAAAGCCTCACACATGTGATATCCTTGTACTCAGGAGAAGCAGCAGAATGTATGTAGGGGTGTCATTTCACATATACCCATGGCATGTGTGCGCAATCTCTCATTTCAATGACAACTTTGTGAAAAAAAAAAGTTTTCTTGTTTTTTGTCATTTTTCAAACACCTGTGACAAAAAATAAATAAATATTAAATGGGTTCAACATGCCTCTCAGGAAATTCCTTGGGGTGTCTACTTTCCAAAAAGGGGATTTGGCAGGGGGGGGGGGGGTGTACTGCCCTGCCATTTTAGCACTTGATTCTTACAAATGAGATAGGCAGTCAGAAAGTAAAAGCTGCATAAATTCCAGTACATACACCATAGTTTGAAGGCACTATAACTTTTGCGCAAACCAATAGATACAGTGGGTGCGGAAAGTATTCAGACCCCCTTAAATTTTTCACTCTTTGTTATATTGCAGCCATTTGCTAAAATCATTTAAGTTCATTCTTCTTCCTCATGAATGTACACATAGCATCCCATACTGACAGAAAAACACAGAATTGTTGAAATTGTTGCAGATTTATTAAAAAAGAAAAACTGAAATATCACATGGTCCTAAGTATTCAGACCCTTTGCTGTGACACTCATATATTTAACTCAGGTGCTTTCCATTTCTTCTGATCATCCTTGAGATGGTTCTACACCTTCATTTGAGTCCAGCTGTGTTTGATTATACTGATTGGACTTGATTAGGAAAGCCACACACCTGTCTATATAAGACCTTCCAGATCACAATGCATGTCAGAGCAAATGAGAATCATGAGGTCAAAGGAACTGCCTGAAGAGCTCAGAGACAGAATTGTGGCAAGGCACAGATCTGGCCAAGGTTACAAAAAGATTTCTGCTGCACTTAAGGTTCCTAAGAGCACAGTGGCCTCCATAATCCTCAAATGGAAGACGTTTGGGACAACCAGAACCCTTCCTAGAGCTGGCCGTCCGGCCAAACTGAGCTATCGGGGGAGAAGAGCCTTGGTGAGAGAGGTAAAGAAGAACCCAAAGATCACTGTGGCTGAGCTCCAGAGATGCAGTCAGGAGATGGGAGAAAGTTGTAGAAAGTCAACCATCACTGCAGCCCTCCACCAGTCGGGGCTTTATGGCAGAGTGGCCCGATGGAAGCCTCTCCTCAGTGTAAGACACATGAAAGCCCGCATGGAGTTTGCTAAAAAACACCTGAAGGACTCCAAGATGGTAAGATTCTCTGGTCTGATGAGACCAAAATAGAACTTTTTGGCCTTAATTCTAAGCGGTATGTGTGGAGAAAACCAGGCACTGCTCATCACCTGTCCAATACAGTCCCAACAGTGAAGCATGGTGGTGGCAGCATCATGCTGTGGGGGTGTTTTTCAGCTGCAGGGACAGGACGACTGGTTGCAATCGAGGGAAAGATGAATGCGGCCAAGTACAGGGATATTCTGGACAAAAACCTTCTCCAGAGTGCTCTGGACCTCAGACTGGGCCGAAGGTTTACCTTCCAACAAGACAATGACCCTAAGCACACAGCTAAAATAACGAAGGAGTGGCTTCACAACAACTCCGTGACTGTTCTTGAATGGCCCAGCCAGAGCCCTGACTTAAACCCAATTGAGCATCTCTGGAGAGACCTAAAAATGGCTGTCCACCAACGTTTACCATCCAACCTGACAGAACTGGAGAGGATCTGCAAGGAGGAATGGCAGAGGATCCCCAAATCCAGGTGTGAAAGACTTGTTGCATCTTTCCCAAAAAGACTCCTGGCTGTATTAGATCAAAAGGGGGCTTCTACTAAATACTGAGCAAAGGGTCTGAATACTTAGGACCATGTGATATTTCAGTTTTTCTTTTTTAATAAATCTGCAACAATGTCAACAATTCTGTGTTTTTCTGTCAGTATGGGGTGCTATGTGTACATTCATGAGGAAGAAGAATGAACTTAAATGATTTTAGCAAATGGCTGCAATATAACAAAGAGTGAAAAATTTAAGGGGGTCTGAATACTTTCCGTACCCACTGTATATGCTTATTGGGATTTATTTGTATCAAAGACACGTAGCTAAATACATTTTGGCCTAAATTTATGACAAAAATTGAGTTTATTGGTTATT
Organism: Pelophylax lessonae; assembly: GCF_965119305.1. Taxonomy (NCBI): domain Eukaryota; kingdom Metazoa; phylum Chordata; class Amphibia; order Anura; family Ranidae; genus Pelophylax; species Pelophylax lessonae. The sequence continues at coordinate 360,549,056 of NC_138771.1, read as the reverse complement.
TTTTATAAGAAAAAAGTAGAAAATGTAATTTTTCCTTAAAATATTTGGAATTTTTTCATTTATATCGCAAAAAATAAAAACTGCAGAGGTGGTCAAATACCACCAAAAGAAAGCTCTATTTGTGGGAGGAAAAAAAAGGACATAAATTTTGTTTGGGTACAGCATTGCATGACTGCGCAATTACCAGTTAAAGTCACGCAGTGCCAAAAAAAATGGCCTGGTCATTAAGGGGGTAAAACCTTCCGGTCCAGAAGTGGTTAATCTTCATCTAGGATGAAATGTGAGACAGCTGCCACTCTCTGTGCCAATTATGTTTTGGTCACATGCCAGTTTCTGATTCCAACATTCTGGAATCTCTTTTACGGAGGACATACAAGGTCCTCTCACATACAAACACTGCTGCATCTGTTTAGATCAAATCTAACTCTCACCACAATGCTGCTCATGAAAGGGCTCATTTCATACTCTGGGCAAGCTGGCATTTTCACTTATGGTTGAAACAAAATAGACACCTTTGTGCCCATTAAACAGATTATGGGGAAATAGGGAGTTGTAAAATGAAATGTGTCTATATAAATAGCAAATTTTCAGTTATTCTTTGCCAATGGAGACATTTGTATTATTCAAATAAACTTCTCATGACAGGATAATGGGGCTGCCTTTGCTGAGCTTCTTCTGAAAATTCTAGCCGCTTTCTCAGTGGCTTTAAAATGCATGTAAACCTTCTGTTATTTGGTCCCTTTTGTCTGTTATGTATACCATTGAACCAAGCATCCTGTTATAACTTTTCAGAGTGGAAAATTGACAGTACCTGTCCATTGTGTCAGAAATTCTGATCCGTCCTGTGTACACTTCCGGTAATATCTCAAGGATTCTCATTAACCCACCTAGTTGCTACCTTGGGACTATAGAATGATTAGTCTCTATGTTGTGAGGCATTGGATGGGAGTTGGGTTTGAGTATTTTAGAAAAAACATCTGAGCAGAGCTGACACCCCTCAAAAATGCTGTTGAAAATGTTGTTAGCCCATACCAAGACATAAGAGCTAAATGCATTTTTGGTGGAGCAACAGGTGTTTCTCTGTACGTAACCCATTTACACCAGCATAACATACTATATTTAAAAAAATTTAACCACTTTAGCCCCGCTCACATGGAGGCTACTGCGGCAAAGTGCCGCGATCCCGTCCAGCGACGTAGACCTACGTCGCTGGACTCCGCCCCTTGTGGGCGGCGCTCGCGCGCCGCCGGAGGCTCGCTCCCGCTGTGTTCATTCACAGCGGGAGTCGGGCCAGGGGAGGAGCAGCGGCGATTGCCGCTGCTCTGCCCCAATCGTCGGGGATCGAGTCTGGAGATCCGCCCGCTGTGTGTAAACACAGCGGGCGGATCTCCATAGTGACAGGGACTGACAGATCGGAGTGTTCAGCATAGCTGGACATCCGATCTGTCCTTCTGTCACTCAGTCACCTCCCCCCCCACCCGTCAGTAAGCACCAGGCATACATTAACCCCTCCCTCTCCAATAAAATTAACCCCTTCCCTGCCAGTGTCATTTTTACAGTAACAGTGCATATATATAGCACTGATTAGTGTAGAAATGTCACTGGTACCCCCAAAAGTGTCAAAAATGTCAGTCAAGGGTCCGATCTGTCCGCCGCAATGTCGCAGTCCCGCAAAAAAAATCGCAGATCACCGCCATTACGCGTTAAATAAAAAACACCAAAAATGACAGAAATCTTTCCCTTAGTTAGTAAACGCAATAACTTTTGCGCAAACCAATCAAAATATGCTTATTGTGATATTTTTTACTAAACATAGGTAGCATAAAACAAATTGGCCAAAAATGTAAAAAAATTTTGATTTTTACATTTTTTTTGGGGGGGAATTTCATATAAAAAAATGTGAAAAATATTGTTATTTTTTCAAAATAAACGCTCTTTTTTTGTTTATAGCGCAAAAAGTAAAAATCGCACAGGTGATCAAATACCACCAAAAGAAAGCTTTGTTTGTGGGAAAAAAAGGACGTAAATTTATTTTGGGTACGGCGTTGCACGATTGCGCAATTGTCAGTTAAAGTCGCACAGCGCCGAATCGCAAAAAGTGGCCTGGACGGAAGACAGCAAAATCCTCCGGTGGTAAAGTGGTTAAGGAACACTTTGAAAACACATCAGATCTCAATGAGGAAAAATATCATGCTGGATATCTATACTGATATGAACTGGGTAATGTGTTAGGAATGAAAGGATGCCACATAGTTTAATGAAAATGAAAATGATCTACCTACAGAGGGCTGAATTCAAAGACACCCCAAGAATCAAAGTGAAAAAATGATGCAGCGGGCTAGTCCATTTTGCTGAAATTTCATTGCAGCAACTCAAAATGGTACTCAGTAGTTTGTATGGCCCCACATGCTTGTATGCATGCCTGACAATGTCGGGGCATGCTCCTTTTGAGACTACGGATGGTGTGCTGAGGTATTTCCTCTCAGATCTGGACCAGGTCATCACTGGAGCTCCTGAGCAGACTGAGGTGCAACCTGGTAGTGTCAGGTGGACCAAAACATAATGTCCCAGAGGTGTTCTATTGGATTTAGGTCAGGCGAATGTGGGGGGCCATTCAATGGTATCAATTCCTTCATCCTCCTGGATTTGACTGCATAGTCTCGCCATATGAGGCCAGGCATTGTCGTGCACCAGGAGGAACCCAGGACCCACCGCACCAGCGTAGGATCTGACAATTTGTCCAACGATTTCATCCCAATACCTAAAAGCAGTCAGGGTGCCATTGTCTAGCATGTAGAGGTCTGTGCATCCCTCCATGGATATACTTCCCCAGACCATCACTGGCCCACCACCAAACCAATCATGCTGAACAATGTTACAGGCTGCATAACATTCTCCACAGCTTCTCCAGACCCTTTCACGTCTGTCACATGTGCTCGGAGTGAACCTGCATTTATCTATGAAAAGCACAGGGCACCAGTGGCAGACCTGCCAATTCTGGTGTTAAATGGCAAATGCCAATCGAGCTTCACGGTAATGGGCAGTGGGCACAGGGCCCAGAGAGGTTGGGCCCTCAGGCCACCATCATGAAGTCTGTTTCTGATATTTTGGTCAGAGACATTAACACAAGTGGCCTGCTGGAGGTAATTTTGTAGGGCTCTGGCAGTGCTCATCCTGTTACTCCTTGCACAAAGGAGCAGATACCGGTCCTGCTGATGGGTTAAGGACCTTCTTTTGCCCTGTACAGCTCTCCTAGAGTAACTGCTTGTCTCCTGGAATCTCCTTCATGCTCTTGAGACTGTGCTGAGAGACACAGCAAACCTTCTGGCTATGGCACTTATTGATGTGCCATCCTGGAGGAGTTGGAATGCCTGGGCAACCTCTATAGGATATAGGTATCGCCTCATGCTACCAGTAGTGACACCTATCCTAGCCAAATGCATAACTAGTGAAAACCAGTCAGAAAAGATGAGTAGAGAAAAAAATTTCAGTCTTCCACCTGTAAAACCATTCTGTTTTGGAGGTTGTTTCGTTGTTGCCTATCTAGTGCACCTATTGGAAATCTCATTAAAGTAGTTGTTAAGCCACTTCATAAACTACACACAATCTCCTCTGTTATAAAGCCTCCTATGTTGCAATGTATGTCCTTGGTAAAAAAAAAGATGCCTATTTCTACCTGATTTCACAGTGCAGATCGGCGGTCACGTGACTCCTCAAGATTCCCTCTTCCGATCTGACAGCTAGTCGGGAGGAAGGGAGGAGAGAGCCGAGATGTAACCTTGGGAGGAGGGAAGCCTCAAGGAGTCACGAAACCGCTGATCTGCGCTGTAAAAATAGGTATCTTTTTTTTTTACAAAGGACATGGTTGTTATTTTGTAGGTGAGATTAAAAAAAAAAAAAACTTTATTTAGTGTCAGTGTGTGCTAGGTAGTATAAATAAAATTGTGCACTATTATTTCTTGGCCCTGCTTCGGGTAAAAACCACATGTAGCACTGCCCCCTAGAGGGCTGCTGAAGAGAACACTTTAAGGATTCCCCTGGGTTACCCGTAGCAACTGGTTGCAGAAACTTATCACTTTAAGTTCTTGGCTCAGTCAAAGATCAGTCCAGGAGATGTTGTTTTTGTGGTTTTATTGTAATTGGGATGGGAGAAGGGATGAGTGGGATACTCCAACTGTTAACTATTTACAATGCTGAGAACTCTAAACTTGAGAATGTGGCAAGGCCGCTGCTTCATCCTGCCACTTGAATGAAGAGTAAGGTAAGTGTTTCCAATACATTTCTCTTCAGGGCACTCCCCTAGTATCCCCTTTCTCTCTGGGCTAACTGACACCCGTCCACTGACTCTACACTCCGGAGTGGTCCCCTTCCTGGGCAGACCCCTGGATAAGTTCCTCTGTACTCACGGACACTGTTTTTCCGGGTTCTGCTGTGCCCCAACTCCTGTAGTCAGCTTCTCCTGCACCTCTGGGTTCAGTCTCATGCTCCTGGCACACCAGGCCAACTGCCTGTGACCACCACCAACTGTTGCAGAAGAGGAGGCAGCCACCACCCTCCTTCTGGGACCTGGCTTCCCCTCCAAAGACCTCTACCTCATGTGCCCATAGCTTTTTATACCCTGTCCCATAATGCACCACTCTCTGTGCCAACCCACTGGGACAGTACCAAAAGCCTGTGTACCATTGGTCAGGTTTCCCCTAGTATCCAATGTGCCTCCCCATTGGATCAGCTAGGGACACTCCCTAAGACCAAATTAATATACACTGGGCATACGAGGCAGACCTGACTACAAATCCTGCTCCCTGATAAGCACATACTGTATGTTTTAACTGCTGCTCTTCTGATAAGCAGACAGAGTCAAAACTACTCTTTCTACCTAGCACCTGACTAGGAGGGTGCTACACACAAAACATATACATATATATACTGTATCATGTAAATGCAGGAAAAGAAAATTTTATTTTGGGTCATAGTGACAGAAAGAAATATACAGCTAAAATTATTATTTTTTTTTTTACTGTTTTGGGAAACTTTTTCTTTTATAATAAAACATTTAGGAGATACCTATCTACATTTACCACCAAATAAATGTTCAGTTTATCCTGTATAAATAACTTGGATATGCTAAGTAGTTGTGAAATGTACATTCTTTACTAACACATGCCAAAGTTACTACACTGTGTTTGGGTATTAGAGTCGGTTCACACTAGCGCGACTTGTCAGGCGACTTGTCAGCCTGACAAGTCACGCTCCCTCGCGGTCCATTGACCGCTACAGGACCCGTTCTAATAGGAGCGACACAAGTCGCTCCGACTTAGAAAAAGGGTCCTGTACTACTTCGGGGCGACCTCGGAGAGACTTGCATAGACTTCCATTATGTAAAGTCCCTGCAAGTCGCTCCGAAGTCTTGGTGCATGGGAATGCACAAGTCGCCCCCAAAGTAGTAAGGAGTCGTGTAGCCTCAGTGTGAACCGGCTCTTAAGGATTTTTTTTACCCTTAGGCATTAAGGGGTTAAATATCTTTAAAGGGATACAGCATGGAGAAATGTGCATGTATTGCATATATTTTTATTTTGGCCTGATAAATACTTCAATATTTTCATGTCATTGACATTAAACAATTGGTATAAAAATCCATTGTTGTATATTTGTACTGAGCCAGTGCCACAAATATTCAAACAAGAATGACAGTGTGATAGACAGGGAACTGCCATTTTCAGAACAAGAAACAAAGTAGCATATAACCCTCAGTTTAAGTGTCGGTTCACACTATTGCGATCCGACATAGGGGGCGACCTGTGAAGTTGCGTGCACCGCGACTTCGGCGCGACTTGCACAGACTTCATAAAATTAATGTCTATGCAAGTCGCTCCGAGGTCGCCCCGAAGTAGTACAGGACCCTTTTTCTAAGTCGGAGCAACTTGTGTCGCTCCTATTAAAACCTATCCTGTACCACACAATGGACCGCGGCGGTGCACGACTTGTCAGGCTGACCAAGTCACCTGACAAGTCGTACTAGTGTGAACCGGCACTAATTCTAAGGGTAATGTATGTCCTCTAAAGAAGGATTGTGCAGGAAAACTTACAAACAGAAAGACCTCTTGCTTGCTCTGGAACACTTCCTCGAACTTCTATTCAGGGAGGGTGCAATGAGTACAGCATAGAAAGTCCCTGGATGTCCAATGAGTCCAATTGCCACTGTGCATGTTTGAGCCTTTTACTCCTCTGTTGCTGCCTGGGCATGTTGGCGCAGGCAGCATCCGAAAGCCCAGCTTGCTGTCTGACTCCTGGGACTGAACATGTAAGGGTGGCTCTGTAGGACCCCACAAAGCAACTGAGCCACTCCAGTTGAGGAAACCAAGACCAGGTCCAGGAAGGAGAAAAGAAAACTTTTAAAAATGCAAAAAAGGTAAGCACCCAGGTTAGCTGCTAGAATTCTTAATAAATGTTTCTGGTTTAAAAATTCTATTATTTATTTATTTCCAATATACAGTATATTATAAAGGGCCTTCATATTTCACAACACTTTGCTTAGCATACAGAATCTTAGCAGTTGTTGACCCCGGGGGAACTTTTTTTGTCCTTAGTGCAATTAGGCTGGATTTACACTGATGTGGCTGTGGGTTTGTGCCTGAGATCCGGTGTGTCCCTGTTCATTGTTTCAGGTGCCAATCAGGTCTGAATATTTGCCTGTATTTACACCTGAAACAAAGTCAAAGCTGCACAGGACCCTTTTCCAGTGCGCTCCATAGCCGCCCCGGAGCTGTGTGAACATGCGTGTCAGTGTGAACCCAGCTTTACTAATGTAAAAACCCCCCAAAAAATGTCCATATGTTTTAAGATTGTGGGAGAAAACCCACCCAAATATATAAACAACATAGAAAATCCATGCAGATTATGCCATTTGTGCCCGTGATCCATTTAGTTTTGGTTTTGGGGAGTTGAACAAAGCAGAGCCAATGTAAACGTGGTTAAACCTGCTTCAAAGGCTGGCTCACACCAAAATGTTTGCGTTCCGGATGTGTTTCTGCCTGCATCTTTTTGATGTGTTCCATGTGTTGATAAGTTCCAGGTGCGTTTTTGATGTGTTTTTTTTTCTTTATCTCAATTCAGGACATGTGCATTACGGTGCATTCTGGTGTGCTTTTGATGCATTTTGCTATGTTCCAGATGTGTTCCATACATAAAAATGCAGCATATTCTGGTTTAGTTTGGCTGCACTGGAATGCACTGCACTGCTGCGAAATAGGGCTCTTGAAATATATCACATGTGTCAACACAAGGCCTGCGGGCAAATACCAGCCCTCCAGGCCATTTCATGTGGCTCTGCCCCCAGCTTCTTCCTGGCAGCAGCACCGTGTAAGGGGATGCACTGTGATGTAAGGGAGGGTAGGGGTCTCTTGACTTCTGATGTAAAGGGGGGGAGGGGTTCTTGTCATCTGATGTAAGGGGCGGGGGGGACTCTGGTTATAATTATTCTGCTTATAATTATTACGAGAATAAGGCATATCTATGCCAGCTAAAAAGGAGGGTCAGTGTCACACACCACTGGTATCATCCACATGAAACTTTATTGGAGAACACTATGGTAAATTTATTGGTGGAGCCTCCAATAAAGTTTGGAAACATAAAATGTGTTCCAGGCCTCCCCCTAAAAGAAAGGAATGGAGGAAGGGAAGGGAAAGGGAAAGGGGGAGAAACTAGCAAATGGGGATTTTTAGTCTGCCCAAAAGTCAGACAGTATAGGTCATAATTGAAAGCAATCTATTTTTATTGTTCCATTGCAAAAAGTGTTAAAACAGTAAAACCTAGGTTTGACATAAAAAAATATATCATGTTATACATATCACCATATAAACTGTGTGGGTAATCCCACACAGTTTGGTTCAACGCTTTCGACTGGATTATGGGCTTCTTCAGGATCCGATTCTCAATGTGTTAGAACCTAAAAAACACCAATCACAAGAAGTACAGTGCCTTGCGAAAGTATTCTGCCCCCTTGAACTTTGCGACCTTTTGCCACATTTCAGGCTTCAAACATAAAGATATATAAACTGTAATTTTTTTGTGAAGAATCAACAACAAGTGGAACACAATCATGAAGTGGAACGAAATTTATTGGATATTTCAAACTTTTTTAACAAAAAAAAATTGGGCGTGCAAAATTATTCAGCCCCCTTCAGTTAATACTTTGTAGCGCCAGGGAAGAGTCACAGACGCATAATATAAAACAATAGATGTTTTTTGTATACAATTTTCAAGTTGTACAAAACTTACACTATGTTGTACTTTTTCAGGAAAGGGATCAGAATCCCTGATGAAGATTTGCATGTTATTAATCACACATTTATCGAATAGCTTTGGATTATGTACCACTCTTTTAAGTAGCATCATGTCTGCATTTTTTATTGCTTCAATGTAATGGAGGAACCATTATGTTTATGGCCATAATATGTTGTTATATCTTGTGCAATCATATGAGACTGAATATTGGTCAAGAGTGATATCAATTTTCAATAAAATCATTTTAGAATAATACAATTAATTACTCGTATATGTAATCTACTGTTACCTATAAAGTCCCACATGATACTAATTGTTTTTTTTTTTTCTAAAAACCTACGTTTAGGGATTATGGTAACGCATACCCTCAAGTTGTCTACATAAATTTCTCATACTTTGTAGCGCCACCTTTTGCTGCGATTACAGCTGTAAGTCTCTTGGGGTATGTCTCTATCAGTTTTGCACATCGAGAGACTGAAATTTTTGCCCATTCCTCCTTGCAAAACAGCTCAAGCTCAGTGAGGTTGGATGGAGAACGTTTGTAAACAGCAGTTTTCAGTTCTTTTCACAGATTCTCGATTGGATTAAGGTCTGGACTTTGACTTGGCCATTCTAAAACCTGGATATGTTTATGTTGGAAGACATAATCTCCGTCCCAGTCTCAGGTCTTTTGCAGACTCCATCAGGTTTTCTTCCAGAATGGTCCTGTATTTGGCTCCATCCATCTTCCCATCAATTTTAACCATCTTTCCTGTCCCTGTTGAAGAAAAGCAGGCCCAAACCATGATGCAGCCACCACCATGTTTGACAGTGGGGATGGTGTGTTCAGGGTGATGAGCTGTGTTGCTTTTACACCAAACATAACGTTTTGCATTGTTGCTAAAAAGTTCGATTTTGGTTTCATCTGACCAGAGCACCTTCTTCCACATGTTTGGTGTGTCTCCCAGGTGGCTTGTGGCAAACTTTAAAGAACACTTTTTATGGATATCTTTAAGAAATGGCTTTCTTCTTGCCACTCTTCCATAAAGGCCAGATTTGTGCAGTATACAACTGATTGTTGTCCTATGGACAGAGTCTCACACCTCAGCTGTAGATCTCTGCAGTTCATCCAGAGTGATCATGGGCCTCTTGGCTGCATCTCTGATCAGTCTTCTCCTTGTATGAGCTGAAAGTTTAGAGGGACGGCCAGGTCTTCGTAGATTTGCAGTGGTCTGATACTCCTTCCATTTCAATATTATTGCTTGCACAGTGCTCCTTGGGATGTTTAAAGCTTGGGAAATCTTTTTGTATCCAAATCCGGCTTTAAACTTCTCCACAACAGTAAACTTCTCCACAACAGTATCTCGGACCTGCCTGGTGTGTTCCTTGTTCTTCATGATGCTCTCTGCACTTTAAACGGACCTCTGAGACTATCACAGTGCAGGTGCATTTATACGGAGACTTGATTACACACAGGTGGATTCTATTTATCATCATTAGTCATTTAGGTCAACATTGGATCATTCAGAGATCCTCACTGAACTTCTGGAGAGAGTTTGCTGCACTGAAAGTAAAGGGGCTGAATAATTTTGCACGCCCAATTTTTCAGTTTTTTATTTGTTAACAAAGTTTGAAATATCCAATAAATTTTGTTCCACTTCATGATTGTGTCCCACTTGTTGTTGATTCTTCACAAAAAATTACAGTTTTATATCTTTATGTTTGAAGCCTGAAATGTGGCAAAAGGTCGCAAAGTTCAAGGGGGCCGAATACTTTTCGCAAGGCACTGTATGAGTGCTGCCAGCATTGCTGCAGAGGTTGAAAGGGGGGGGGGGGTCAGCCTGTCAGTGCTCAGACCATACATTGCACACTGCATCAAATTGGTCTGCATGGCTGCCGTCCCAGAAGGAAGCCTCTTCTAAAGATGATGCACAAATAAGCCCACAAACAGTTTGCTGAAGACAAGCAGACTAAGGAAATGGAGTACTAGAACCATGTCCTGTGGTCTGGTGAGACCAAGATAAATCTATTTGGTTCAGATGGTGTCAAGCGTGTGTGGTGGCAACCAGGTGAGGAGTACAAAGACAAGTGTGTCTTGCCTACAGTCAAGCATGATGGTGGGAGTGTCATGGTCTGGGGCTGCATGAGTGCTGCCGGCACTGGGAAGCTACAGTTCATTGAGGGAACCATGAATGCCAACATGTACGTACTGTGACATACTAAAACAGAGCATGATCCCCTACCTTTGAAGACTGGGCCGCAGGGCAGTATTCCAACATGATAACGACCCCAAACACACCTCCAAGAGGACCACTGCCTTGCTAAAGAAGCTAAGGGTAAAGGTGATGGAATGGTCAAGCATGTCTCCGGTAGGGATGATCGAACTTTTCAAAAGTTCGGTTCGACCAGAACACCCGAACTTCCCAAAAGTTCGGCCAGGATTTCAGAACCCCATTGAAATCAATGGGACCCGAACTTCGGTAATCAAAAAACCCAATTTTGAAGCCCTAAAACCAAATAAATGCCCCTAGAAAGTGCCTAGGGTTCTGGGTCATGCCCCAGAGACTATTAATCACACAAAAAAAAGTTCTTAAGAATTGTCATTTTTGATAGAGAGACAATTATTGAAAAAATTCTTGAAAAAAAAAAAATAAGATTTCTTTGGATCTAGTGTCTGGGGGTCTAAAAAGTGTACCTGTGAAGTTTCAGCTCTGTAGCATGTCCAGAACCAGAAAAAAAAGATTGTTTGTATTAGAATTAATATAGAACAGGGATATGGCTCTGCTATTTTCACACCTTGCCAGTTTTGTAGCAAGCGTTTTTTTGGGCATTTTTTGGGGGTTATTGGAGGCAGGCATAACATCAGAACTTCTGTGTAGGTGTATATATACACACACACTTATATGTATATATACACATACACATATATAGGTGTGAAAGTAGCAGAACACTATACTTTCGCTAATGAAATAATTAACACCCATATGGCTTCTCTCCTTCCACACCTATATGTGTGTATGTGTATAAATACATATAAGTGTGTGTGTATATATACCCCTATACAGAAGTTCAGATGTTTTGCCTGCCTCCAAAGACCCACAAAAAATGCCCAAAAAAAACGCCTGCAATAACACACCTGGGCGTTTTTTTTTTTTTGGCGCAGGTGTTTTTTTGGGCATTTTTTGTGGGTCTTTGGAGGCAGGCAAAACATCTGAACTTCTGTATAGGGGTATATATACACATACACACATATAGGTGTGAAAATAGCAGAACGCTATGCTTGCGCTAATGAAATAATTAACAGGCATATGTCTCCGCTCCTATAACACCTATATATTTGTATAAAATACATATAAAAGTGTGTGTATATATACCCCTGTACAAAAGTTCAGATGTTTTGCCTGCCTCCAAAGACTCCAAAAAAATGCCCCAAAAAAACGCCTGCAATAACACACCTGGGCGTTTTTTTTGGCGCAGGCGTTTTTTTGGGCATTTTTTTGGGGTCTTTGGTGGCAGGCAAAACATCTGAACTTCTGTATAGGGGTATATATACACACACACTTATATGTATTTATTCACATACACATATATAGGTGTGATAGGAGCGGAGCCATATGCCTGTTAATTATTTAATTAGCGCAAGCATAGTGTTCTGCTACTTTCATACCTATATATGTGTATGTGTATATATACATACATGTGTGTATATATATACCCCTATACAGAAGTTCAGATGTCATGCCTGACTCCAAACATGTCCTCAAAAAAGCCCTATAAACGCCTGCAGCAAAAAGCAGGGTGACAGGGGAGAAGCCATATCGCTGTTCTATAAGTGACCTAAGAGAAACGATCTTTTCTCTATAGCGGTCACCCTGAAATGGAAGGGTTTGGTCACCCTGCCATAGCAGTCAGAGTCAGTTCACCCTACACTACACTACGGTCACCCTGGCACTTAACACTTTCCCTACAGAAACTAGATTTTTGAATCTAACTATAGTGGAAAATAGCACCCTAACTACACTAGATATCCCTTTCCTCACACTAATAATTGCTAAATGACACTTTGAAGCAGAAGTAACAGAACTGCTTCCACTCTCTTCCACAGCCCTGTATTACAATGCTAGGAATTTGGCGGGGCTATCTTATATACTGGGGGGCGTATTCACTAATGATTGGCCTCTGGACCCCCTAGTCTCTCCAATCACATTCCTAGCATTCTCCTGCCCCCTCAATTGGCTTTTACTGATGGTTCTGGTCCAATCACAGGCTTTTAAAGCCCATTTCCTGTCCCATTGCATTTTGGTCGGTTCTGGTTGCCGAATTCCGAACTTTTTCAGCAAAAAGTTCGGAATTCGGGCGAATTTCGAACACCCAATGTTCGGGTCGAACCGATGGTCGACCCGAACCGTTCGATCATCCCTAGTCTCCAGATCTAAACCCTATTGAGCATCTGTGGGGCATCCTCAAATGGAAGGTGGAGGAGCGCAAGGTCTCTAACATTCACCAGCTCTGTGATATCGTCATGGAGGAGTGACAGAGGGGTGTACTCACTTTTGTTGCCAGCGGTTTAGACATTAATGGCTGTGTGTTGAGTTATTTTGAGGGGACAGCAAATTTACTCTGTTAGGGCTCTTTCACACGGCTGCTCCGATTTTTTATTCCGCTGCGGCACTTTTTTTTTTTTTTTCACGGAGCGGATGACACTTGTCATCCGCTCCGTATGTCTGCATATCATCCCATCCATTTGCGGATGATATACGGACATAATGTATGTCTATGGGGATTGCGGATGACACCGCTGACATCCGATTTTGCATCCGTTCCGTTTTTTAAACGGAAGAAAAATAGGGTTCTGTTCCGTTCCAAAAAACGGAACAGAACTGAAATGATGAAAATCGGATGTCAGCAGATGGTCATCCGCTGACATCCGCTGACATCCGCAATCCCATTGAAATGCATTATGTCCGTTTTTCATCCGCAAAAAAATGGGATGAAATACGGACATGTGGAGCGCCTGTGTGAAAGAGCCCTTATACAAGCTGTACACTCACTACTTTACATTGTAGCAAAGTGTCATTTCTTCAGTGTTGTCACATGAAAAGATAGAATTAATATTTATAAAAATGTGAGGGGTGTACTCACTTTTGTGAGATACTGTATGCCATAGTTTGTAGATGCTATAATTATCACGCAAACCAATATACACTTACTGGGATTTTTTCTCACCAAAGACATGTAGCTGAATACATTTTTTTTTTTAATTGGATATGTTTTATAACAGAAAGTAGAAAATATAGTTTGTTTTTTTTTTTCCATTTTCAGTGTTTTTTAGTTTATATTGCAAAAAATAGAAAATGCAGTGGTGATCAAATACCAAAAGAAAAAAAAATGGGTGGAATTTTTTTCATTCATTATTTATTTACTGTTTATTGTTTGTTTGTACATCCTTTTTTTAAATAGAAAGATTAATAAAGGAATTTGTTACAACATCAGGTAGGCACTATCTAATGCAATCATTAGTTTAAGCCCAGAGATAACGTCATTTGAGTTAAATCTTATATAAGTATAGAAGAAGGTTATTTACTTTTTGAGCTGTATGGCTTTGTTGAAGGCTCCCTCTTTTACCCTTGCCCAATGACTATTAGACGATGTTTTATGGCATTTTGACCTACGTTGGAGCCTGTGCACTGCAACGCTTACTAAATGGTATCTGGCTCCCAGGGACAAATCCAGGGACACCCGTTTCCCAAGGACAGATCACTCACAATAGGGACTGTGCCTGGGAAACATGAATGAATGGTGACCCTTTTAAAGAGGTTGTAAACCCATATATATATTTTTTTTTTTCGTAACCGCATACTAGCTCATTATGAAATACTTACCTTAGAACGAGCCCCCGCCGTGCCGCCCGCTTACCTGTATGACGGGCAACATTTCCAGTCGTCCGTCTTCCGGGATCGCGGCATCCGGCCATCTGATTGGCCGGAGCCGCGGTGACGTCACTCCCGCGCGCACGCGCGCGGGAGCCGACGGTCATGGCACGGGACTCTGAAGGAACGGCACCAGCAGCCGTTCCTTCAGAGCGCATGCACCAGTGACGTCACTGGCTGGATGTAAGGTAAATATCTCCTAAACGGTGCATGTTTAGGAGATATTTACAGTACCTATAGGTAAGCCTTATCATAGGCTTACCTATAGGTAAAAGTGTCAGAGGAGGGTTTACTTCCTCTTTAAAATGAGAATTGAAGGCAAAGCAGAATAGAAATCTGACCAAAGTGCCGACACAAAGGAGAGCAGGTACATGGTTAAGGTAGACAAACCAGAATATACCACCTTATTAATTGATAGTAAATAGCTCAGGATAACTTCCAGTTTGTGGCACAGGGGATTGCCTTGTTGGGAAACAGCAAACAGTGCCAGTACTGTGCAGTGCAGACAGACAGGAACAGACAGAGACAGTACAAGAAGAAACAGGATACACATACAAACAGGCAGGGACAGCTGTCAAAGCCAAGACAGGCAAACAATATCTGAAGCTGCAGCCAGTACAGATCAGGTAATGCAAAATAGAAAGGCTTATCTAAAACACCAAACGCATTTGTCAAACTTTGTACCCAGCCATATCTTATGCCACTGGTCTTATCCTGAATCTGTCTGCACTGTAGTAATTGCTGCTTTCCACTTTCATTGATACCTGTGACAAATAGCTTTTTGCAAATACAAATTTCCTCAACTTTACCATCTCCTGCCGCAGCTAATAAAATATTGATGTGTACTTACTCAGAAATACCTAGCTTTTTTTAAAGGAAATGATCTTCCGTTCACTCTCTCAATTAAAAATTAAAAACATCTTTTAAAGCAAAGAATATTTTATCTCATTTCTCTGTTTGCTCCATGGGCCAAGGTCCATTTTGTTAATACTTCTGTATGTAGTGGTGCTAATTCACCTGTTATGAGAAATGTCAATTTTTAATTTCTTGTAAATGTATATTTTACATTGCATGTAGTGTCTGGTACCCCTCTTTGCCAATCCCTTTATTGGCTGCCACTTACCCAATGAATTAAATTCAAAATACTAACAATAACTTACAAAGCCAACCACAACTTGTTTCCCAGCTATATCGCTAACCTGGTCTCAAAATACCAACCAAATTGTTCTCTTCGTTCCTCCCAAGACCTCCTGCTCTCTAGTTCTCTTGTCACCTTCTCCCATGCCTGCCTCTAGGACTTCTCCCAAGCCTCTCCCATCCTTTGAAATTCCCTACCCCAATCTGTCCGACTATCTCCTAGTCTATCCACTTTTAGGCAATCCCTGAAAACGGTTCTATTCAGAGAAGCCTATCCTGCCTCCACCTAGGCTGTACTGTTATTTTTCTCCATCAGCTCACCCCCCACAGTTATTACCTTTTTGTATCACTTGACCCTTCCTCTTAGATTGTAGTCTCTAACGAACAGGGCCCTCAGATTCCTCCTGTATTACATTGTATTGTAACTGTACTGTTTGCCCTAATGTTGTAAAGCACCGAGCAAACTGTTGGCACTATATAAATCCTATATAATAATAAATATGTATTTCTGCTTATTTTAAGGCTACACTGAGACCTATTTCACACCTATGCATTTTTAATGCGTTTTTAGTTTTGCAGAAACACTCTACAATCTAATATGGTTTCCTATGAGTCATGTTCACATCTGTGCATTTTATGGAAAGGGTCAGGGACCAGCAGGCTGTGTTTTTGGTTTCAAGGTCTTTAATGAAAAAATGAATATTGAAAAACGCAAAATGCACCAGGCTATATGCATCAACTGTAGCCTGCTTAGGTGTGAACCTAGGCCTTACTGCTGCATATGTGGTTTCCTACTTAGGAAGTATGTGTTGATTTTTTTTTTTTTTTGTGTGAGATTGTTGATGTATCTGAACATGTAGAACTGGCTGCTAGGTTTCCTTGATGTACCCAAGTTTCCAACTTTCAGCATCCTATTGAATACTGCTGTGGTAAGGAGAGACTTGCCATATAAGTAAACTAGTTCACTTATATATCAATCATATATAAAGAATTATCAACAACCTTTAATATAAACTTACTTATATTACTCCTATCTGGTGTCCTCCAATTTTAGGGATTTTGCTGCTGCATAGGACAAGAGTGTTATGAAGGTACCCTATAAATCCTGATTTTAGTACACCTGCACAAAAAATACAATTGTGATTTTCGTACAAATACACTAAACTAACTGTAACCACTTCAACAATATATATCTAACAATGATTCAATATACTCGTAGATATGGTGAAATCCGTGAAAAAGGCAAGAACCGAAACGCGTAGGACTGGGATGCCCTCTGTAGAATCCAGAATCGCATGGATAACAGAGCATTCTAAAAAGTCACCAATCTCACATGTGTCACCTTTTCTTACTCTTTCTCACCACTCACCTTTGGGCCACTTGCCCAAATGAAGCACCTTTTATGAATTATGTCTAAAAGAAAATAAACAAATATTTTTTTAAAAAACGCATCTTCCAAAATCACATTATACTTTTACTCATTCAACAACTGCCTTAAAAGTCCCAATTTTTTCCTTTGCCTTGAGGAACCAAAAAATTGCAACATTGTTGTCAATCAAGCCCTGATGAAGGGGGCATTCTTGGACCCCAAAACACATTGGCTACTTTTTTAGATTTTCCCCCTAATTTTTATTGAAATAAAGTTGTATCTAAACACCCTATTTCCCCTATGGAAGCCGACAAACCAGGTTCAATCCAATGCATCTGAATTGACTTCTGAGGAGAAGTGACTACCAGGATATAGAGAGTGTATTTGCTCCCTAATGTGCTTCTGAACAGCCATTAGGTGAAAATTAGCCTACATTGAGAGACGTTTACATTTTAGTGCAAGAATGTGGTTCATCTACTACTTTGCCAAAAACTCTAAACAACTAATGCATTTACAGAAGAAGCAGAAATATTTTTATCAGACATGACTTGAGAGAATATATCTTGGTTTTGGAGGTTGACATGGAAGATGCGACTTATTCACTGTCTTAAGCGAAAGGCAAATAATAATCATGGTGAATTGAATGTATTGAAAGCTGAATGTGTCAGAATAATATCAGAATTGTTGAAGTTCTTGAAAGAATTTAGGGGGTAATACAATAGAATACAATGAGAAATTGCTTCTGTCTGGGTTTGAGAAAGATACATTTTTGTTCCCTGTTTGCACACTGAGTCCCAACCTTCCCTCCTCCAACTGTGGGAATGCCAAGACAAATCTTAGCCAGATTTTTTAATTAGCAAGTCAGACACTATTTTGTGAAAATCATGCGGCCTCAGGGATATTGCAAGAAATGTTGCAAAGATCTCATTATATAAAGGTTTTTCTGCAGAGGTTCAAAATAAAATGGCTAATTTCCAAGAAATTCAAACGCTTGCAAAAGCTAAAAGTGTCTTCTGACATCCTTTTATCCAGCATAGCTAAGAATTGTTACTAAGGATGATACACATTGTTTCCAATACACCAACAGCTGATAATAGCTTTTGGCTGAGCAAATATTACTGTACATCTATTGTTTTTAGTTTTTCTCTTTGGTGTGTGGAGCAAAGACCAGTTGTCTCCTAGCGTGATTAACCACTTAAGCCCCGGAGGATTTGGCTGCTCAAAGACCAGGGCCTATTTTGCGATTCGGCACTGTGTGACTTTGACAATTGCGCGGTCGTGCAGCGATGTACCCAAATTAAATTGATGTCCTTTTTTTCCCCACAAACAGAGCTTTCTTTTGGTGGTATTTGATCACCTGTGCGATTTTTACTTTTTGTGCTATAAACAAAAAAAAGAGCGACAGTTTTGAAAAAAATAACAATATTTTTCACATTTTTTTATATGAAAATCCCAAAAACAAAATGTAAAAATCAACATTTTTTAAAATTTTAGGCCAATTTGTTTTCTGCTACATATATTTGGTAAAAAAAATTGCAATAAGCGTATTTTGATTGGTTTGCGCAAAAGTTATTGCGTCTACTAACTATGGGAAAGATTTATGTCATTTTTTATTGTTTTTTTTTTTTTTTTACTAGTAATGGCGGCGATCTGCGATTTTTTTTTGTGGGACTGCGACATTGTGGTGGACAGATGACCCTTGACTGACATTTTTGACACTTTTGGGGGTACCAGTGACATACTACAGTAATCAGTGCTATAAATATGCACTGTTACTGTAAAAATGACACTGGCAGGGAAGTTGTTAACTTTATTAGTCATCAAAGGGTTAAATGTATCCCTAGGGGCGTGATTCTAACTGTGGGGGGGCGTGGCTTGTGATGTAACCACAGAGACATACGATCCTACATAGCAGGATCGTATGATCTCTGCAGTTACACCAGGGAGAATGACAGGCGGCTTTGTTTACATTAGCCGGCTGCCTTTCTCCTCCAGCGGGAGATCGCGAGTGACCGGCGGACATCGGAGCCGCCGGTCACTCGCGCGGGGATGTTAGTAAACGAGCGGGGGCAGAAGCGCGCCTCCAGCGGCGTGAGCTCGCCCCCTAGAGGCTCGTGGGCCAGCGACGTAGCCCTACGTCAGTTTGCCTGTAGGGGGCTGACTGCCGCAGTAAATAGTCGTGCGGCAGTCGGCAAGCGGTTAACCGCTTGCCGACTGCGCACAGTATATTTACTGCGGCAGTCGGCCCCGGCCAGGCAGAGTGACGTAGGTCTACGTCGCTCGCCTGTCACTCCTTCCAGAGCCAATAGCGGGCGGGCGCGCGCCCGCCGAGGCGCGCGCCCGCCTCGGCTCGTTCACGGAGGAGTGCGGGAGTGTGACTGGCGGACCCGATGTCCGCCGGTCACACTACGATCGCCGCTACAGCGGGAGAAAGACAGAGCGGCTTGTGTAAACAAGCCACCTGTCAGTTCTCCCTGTGTAAAAGTGAAGATCAAACAGTTCTACTATGTAGAACTGTTGATCTTTGTTTTTACACTAGTAGCCATGTCCCTACACAGTTAGAATCACGCCCCTAGGACACACTTAACCCCTCCCTGTCCAATACTGTTAACCCCTTCCCTGCCAGTGTCATTTTTGCAGTAACAGTGCATATATATAGCACTGATTACTGCAGTAATGTCACTGGTACCCCCAAAAGTGTCAAAAATGTCAGTCAAGGGTCCGATCTGTCCGCCGCAATGTCGCAGTACCGCAAAAAAAATCGCAGATCGCCGCCATTACTCGTTAAAAAAAAAAACACCAAAAATGACAAAAATCTTTCCCTTTGTTAGTAAACGCGATAACTTTTGCGCAAACCAATCAAAATACGCTTTTTGCGATTTTTTTTACCAAACATAGGTAGCGTAAAACAAATTGGCCGAAAATTTTAAAAAATTTTGATTTTTACATTTTTTTTTGGGGGAATTTCATATAAAAAAAAGTGAAAAATATTGTTGTTTTTGCAAAAATTACGCTCTTTTTTTGTTTATAGCGCGTGATCAAAAAATCGCACAGGTGATCAAATACCACCAAAAGAAAGCTCTGTTTGTGGGAAAAAAAGGACGTGAAATTCGTTTAGGTACAGCGTCGCACGACCGCGCGATTGTCCGTTAAAGTCACGCAGTAAAAAATCGCAAAATAACCCCTGGTCTTTTAGCAGGAAAATCCTCCGGTGGTAAAGTGGTTAAGTGATCAATTCAGTTTTTTCCCCCCTCATGTTGCTGAGGGAAGGATTGAATGTTGGTGTTATGTTTTGTGTTTTTATGTTACTCTGATGCAGTCACGTGTTCCAGCCCCCCTTTGTCAGCCAGTGCAGCTTTTGGGAAGAGGAGAACAGATAGGCCCTTGAAGTCTATGTAAGCAGTCATCGGTCCAGGCTTTCCAAGCCATTGGCGAGTGCTCTCTCTTCTTCCTTGCAGCCTGCCGCTGGCTGACAGAGGACATAACATTGCAGGACTGGAGCGGGCTGAAAATAGGTAAAGATATACAACTTTTACACATGTTAGTTAGCAGTTTTTAGGCTAGTTAGCTGTATAGGCAATAGAACAAAAAGGAAAGATGGATTTTTTAGGTGCTAAGACACTATCACAACATAATTAAAAAATACAATTTTATTACAAAGAAAAAAAGGACAATGTTAAAACCATATACAATAGGGATCGACCGATATATCGAGGGCCAATATTGACTTTTGCCGATATATCTGTATCGGCCCTGGAACTGGTCGATATTGCCGATATTCCAAATATTGCTCATTTGAGTGTAAAATGATGTCACATAGCATAATTCAGTTTACAAATGTTATTGAATATGCCACTCACATATGTACTAATTAAAGATATAAGCAATGAAGTGATGTCATGACATCACTTCCGGATACTGGCGCCAGATTAAAAAAAATGACAGCATTCAAAACAGCCAAACTTGGCGTTATGAATGCTTTTATGTATAGAGGAGGGGTTTGGGGTCTTTTAGACCCCCTGAACCCTCCACAAGAGTACCTGTCAAGTGATAAAAATTAAAAAAAAACATTTTTTAAATGTACAAAAATGGGCCGATACCGATATGCAATGGCCAAAATATCGGTATCGGCAACGAAAAACCGATATCGGTCGATCACCAATATACAATATATACTATTGCACATGCCTCCCTTAATTTAGTACCCACAGGTACTAAAACCCCAATATTATATAGTAATTTCAGCGTGGGTAATACGCCTCAACGCGTTTTGCTGGGATCTCCGCTTCTTTAGGGAGGTGTAGGGGAGCACTAGTAACAAACTGAAATTTACAAAGGAAAGGATTACCCATACATGTGAAAAACCATAATCAGTAAAACATAATACAAATGCAAAAGTTCACCAGACCTTCTGGATGTCCACACACTCAAAGGGGAGAGTTCACAGTCAGAATATACAATATCTCCCCCTGGGATAGGTGTGTGAGTGGGATTAAGCGGCGCCCTAAATACTGTGGCGTACAATATTAGAATATATAGGTGCACTATAATAATGCGGTATTACCCCAGTTAGGGTTTATATCAGATACCACATCAAGTAATTAGCTACTACACAGCTAAAACATGCAGAGGTTGAACATGGAAGGCTTGTCCAACAAATACACATCCATAACCCTCTCCAATAAACACACATCCATAAAGTATAGGGGTATAGACAACCACATATAAACCTAGTATATCCAAAATTCTTATATTCATGCAACACTGAAGTTCCTTGCCAAAACATAAATTATTATTATATAGGATTTATATAGCGTTGACAGTTTACGCAGTGCTTTGCAACTTGAGGGTAGACAGTACAAATACAATACACTTTAATACAGTAGAGCTTACAATCTAAGAGGGAGGATCAAGAGATACAAGAGGTAATAACTGTGGGGGATAGGCTGATGGAGAAAATAAAAGTACAGTTGTTAGGTGGTTGCCAGATAGGTTTCTCTGAAGAGATGTGTTTTCAGCGATCGTCTGAAAGTGGACAAAGTAGGAGATAGTTGGACAGTCTATTGGAATAAAAATAAATAATAATAAAAAATAAAAACAGCTCATGAATACAATAAGATCTCAAGCCCCCAAACAGAGACCACCATATAGGTACTCAAAAACTCACCAACTTGAATAGGTAGTATACCGCTAAGGTCCCCGGACCCTCAAAAGGTCCATCACAATGGCCATACCACAGTGTTCTTGGTACATGGGTATTTATAGGCCGATGTAATTTATGTTTTGGCAGGAAACTTGCTCACAGTGTTGCATGAATATAAGTACTTTGGCTGTCCACATCACTGCCTGAATGATGTAGATACTTCCAATAGACTGTGCAGTGGTGGGATCCTCTAAGGATGCAGGCTGACAACAGTGGAGAGGACTGTAAGGGACTGGCAGTCGCAGTGCATTTGCATCACTGCATTAGGGGTTCCCTATACTTAGAACAGCAGCAGTGTGTGAATTGGACAGGGGACGGTATATCTTACTTCCCCAGGTAAGAAAAATAAAAAAATCTATCCGGATGGGTTATAGGGGAGTTTAAGCACCAATATTTTTTTTTTTTTATTATTCTTTATTAAAATAACAAACATGCTATACTTACCTGCTCTGTGCAATATAAAGCAAATGATTGCGGACAGCTGCACTTCCAATAATCCTTTAAATTGAAGCTTCATATGAGAGCTTAGGTAATGACTATTTAGGCGAAACATGTCTACCACTTTGTCCTCTGCTCCATTTGTTAACCACTTGTCATATGAAGCTTAAACAAAAAAAAGGATTATTGGAAGTGCAGCCATCTGAAATCATTTGCTTTATGTTACACAGTATGCAAGCTGGGCTAGCACCTGACTAGTGTGTGTGTGGGGATTTACTAGAGACTCACTCACCTGGAGCAGCTTTTTTTGTTTCATTGCTCTATGCAGTAGTTTTGCACTGAGCAGCCCCAATCCTCTTCTTCTGAGGTCCCGCGCCGGCCCTCCAGGCTACTCCCCCTGCCCAGTGCCCCCATGAAAATCAGCATCATAGAATGCATTAGGTTGAAAAGCCTTAAAGCTTTACAACCACTTTTAATCATATTTTTTCTGGTGTGGTGCCTTAACCACCGCAAGCCTTTCACCCCCTTCATGCCCAGGCCATTTTTAAGTTTTCAGCGCTGTTACACTTTGAATGACAATTACTCAGCCTTGCAACACTGTTACACTATACATTTTTTTGTATTTTTATTGAGACAAGTAGACTTTTTTCTCATGGTTTTTAATTACCACTGGGTTTATTTTTTTTTTTTTTTTGCTATATAATGGAAAAAAAGGCCATACATTTTGAAAACAAAAAATGTTTTCTTCTAAATCAAGGCCAAAATGTATTCTGCTATATTTATTTGGTAAAAATAACCCAAATCAGTATATATTATTTAGTCTATGTGAAACTTATAAGATTCTACAATCTATGATTTATACAATATATTGGAAAATTCATCAATTCTGGTGATCTAATTTCTTGAGGCCCTAAAATGGCAAGACAATAAAAATATCCACAAATTATTCCATTTTGGAATGTAGACAGTCAAGAGTATTTAGTAAGAGGCATAGGTACCGCACCCCATTCCTGCTCAACAAATATAACAAAGTTATCCCAAATGAATGTTGGAGGTGCAAACAATCTCATGCAGATTTACTACATATCTGGTGGTCCTGTCACCTGATACAGCCATTTTGGAATACGGTCAAATCCTACATACTCAAAATTACCACCCAAGACTTACAATTACATCCAGCTCGGTTTCTACTGCACTTTCACCCTAACTCGCCTCCTAAGTACTTCAAATCCCTTCCCATGATCATGATAAATGCTGCTAAGCTTTGCATCCCCAGACTTTGGGGTACCACGAAAGTCCCATCCCTACACGAATATGAACAGCTTATTAACTCATCTACTAATTAGTTAATCCACTCCGTATTATCAGTTATTATATCCATGATTCCTAAAGTGACTTAAACACATAAGTTGCTTTGGTCCTTACCCGCCTCCCCTCAGCCCACTCTCCTTGCCTTCCCTCTCCCTCTTCTCCATCTCACTTTTCTAGCTTACTCCTCCCGCATCCCTGCGGACCCAATGCGGGTCAGAGGGTCCGCTCCCCCACTTCCTCTTTGATATACTACCTCTTACTCTGTTATTTTAGCTTTATTAAGCGAAAAAAAGATGTTAGCCCTTAACAGCCATATTTCATGGGCTATGTTGTTTCAACATAAAACTTCTCACTCTAAAGGGCGAATCACCTCAGTTTTATCATTCCTGTATTAACACGTGTTACAACATACGTTTTCCTCGATATCTGATTATTTCTTTTGCCTAATGTAAATTGATACTTACTCGTTTATAATGTTATTGGATCAGATAGGATTGTTATTTCTACATACAATTTGAAAAGTATAATTACATGTTGTTAACCTCATTACTCTTCAATAAACTTGTTGGAAAAAAAAAAGAGGCATAGTGAGTATTTTAAAGTTGTAATGTTTTCCCCCACAATTCTTTGTAAAATTGTGAAAGTAAATAAAGTTTTTTTTTTCACAAAGATTTAATTTCATATTTCTCACACGGCATACAGTAGATATACTTAAACCTCAAAATGCATTCTACTGCTCCTCCTGAGTATGGCGATACCACATAAATGAGACTTTTTTTCACAGCCTATCCAAATAGAGGGGCCAAGCAACCAATCACGCATTCTAGGGGCATAAATTACATATCTAATTTTCTGACTACGGATTACCTGTCCCTGGAGCACCTTGACAGTGGAAACACCCACAAAATTAAAATGTCCCCCTTTTCAGGAAATCAAACACCCCAAGGTATTTTCTAAGGGGCATAATGAATCTTTTGAAAATGTAATTTTTGCCCCAAGTTTTTGGAAAATAAGGAAAGAAAAGGAAAATGTTTGGTTATTTTTTAGAATACTTCTAAAACACAGCATGGGCATACTTAGAATTACACCTAAAAACACATTCTGCTACTCCTCCCGAGTATGGCAATATCACGTGTAAGACTTTTTCAATGTTTCGACTGATTATGTACCCGACATTACAACTTGTGCATAACAAAAATCAACCAACACTGTGTAGAAAACAACATGCTGTAATAGTCGCCTCTGAGTGGCCAGGGGATATAGTATAGTGTAGCTTTACCTACAGCAGTCCCCGTTCCTAAAGGCAAAGCAGTCCTAACCTACTGGTTCAATACATGGCTGCCCACGTAGCACACTGCTATGTTCATTGGCCAGGAACTACAGGAGGCTTAACACAGGGTAAACAAAAGAGCACCTATGGTTCTAGATGGGTCAGTACTGGTGCTAGGCAGAGACGTGGTCAGCACACAGGCAAAGGAGTGGTCCAAGCAGCAAACAGGAACATGGTTCATAAACAGGCCAGGATTAGTACAGGCAGCAGGCAAGAGATGTGGTCAGTAAACAGGCAAAAGAGTGGTTCATGCAGCAGACAGGAACATGGTCCATAAACAGGCCAGGGTCAGTACAGGCAGCAGGCAGGACAGTCAGCAAACAGCCAAATGATTAATCAAGACAGCAGACAGAAATGTCAGGCAGGTAAGACCTGGAAACAGAGGTAGAGGTTTCTTTCCACCCAAAGCTCTTCAAAGCTTCTGGACTCAAGACCCTAATCAGGGAATTACAAAACGCAGAGAAAAAAAGTAAAAAAAAACAAAAACAAAAAAAAACATCTGCATATGTAAAACCCAAGTGTTTTCTTCAATTCCACTACTTCAGTAAAGATCAGTCCAGACGGCTGGTGAAAAACTTGGTCAATTAACAGGCAGAGGTCAGTTCAGGCAGAAGGCAGAAACGTGTGTAGTGTTACCCTTGCAGGAGCCAATAGGTAATTTGGTTTCTCTGCTCTGCGCCTCGACTCCAAAAACACCCTTAGCCCCTTTGACACACCTGGTTGAATGAAAGTCACTGCAAATGCTTCAGAAAGCTAGCGTTGAGGTCCAGCTGTACTGTTGGTGCACATGAGAATAGTCCCAGACAAATCTGGGGGCAGCAATAAGTCTACTAGATGTCTGGATGGTCAGCTCCTAAGTGGCTTAGTCTCTCTAGCAGCAGATAGGAAATCCCCATTGCAGCAGCTCTGCAGTCCCAACGATTTTGCAGCTCACCACCTGGTCACACATAGTGATTAGTCCACTCTCTGCTCTGCACCAAGTGCAATTTACCTGTTGGCACACCTGGACTCTGTGCTCTGGATCTTGCTTAGGCTGTTATGCAGTAGTGGAGGTGCACAAAGTTTTAAATATCCAATACATTTCGTTCCAGTTCATGATTGTGTCCCACTTGTTGTTGATTCTTCACAAAAAATTACAGTTTTATATCTTTATGTTTGAAGTCTGAAATGTGGCAAAAGGTCGCAAAGTTCAAGGGGGCCGAATACTTTCGCAAGGCACTGTAGTTCACCAAAGTTAAGAAATTTGATGGTGAAAAAAGAAAAAAGGGGGGGAGGGAAAAAAAAGGGGAAAAAAGCTAAATAATGGAAGAAACCAGTGGTAATGTAAAAACATGATACCTTATGTGGCAACGTAGCGACCGTATTAAAGGTAGTGCAAAATTCCAATAAAAAGGGGACATAGAAACATAAGTGTTTGTTCCACCCGAAAATACTGCCAATAAAAGGAGTAACAGCCGGCGGACCCCCCCCAAACGTTACGCTGGCATGTATCATGGAGGGGGGCGAGAGAAGAACGCCCGTGCTGGACGGCAACTGGTGCCAAACAACTCCCCCACAAGACCGCAGATGGAGAAATAACATCCCGGCGTGCAGCGTCATTCCCCTTTTTTCTTTCCTTTTTTCCCCCTTTTCCCCCTTTTTTTCTTTTCTTTCCTTTTTCTTCCTTTTCCTTACAGAAGAACCTACCTTTGGATTGATACCTTTAAAATTAGTGTACTTTATTATTAGGTGCCTCCGGTTTCCTCCATTTCCGGAGCTTCGATGCACTCCCGGGGCTTTTTCCCCTCTCCCTCCGCCCTTTTGCTATGGAGTGTCAGGCGGATACCCGTTGCGCATCGACGCCACGCCCTTAGCCCGATGCTGCACGCAGGGTCGTTATTTCTCCATTCTCCATCTGCGGTCTTGTGGGGGAGTTGGTTGCCGTCCAGCATGGGCATTCTTTTCTCTCCCCCCCTCCATGATACACGCCAGCGTAACGTTTGGGGGGGGTCCGCCGGCTGTGACTCCTTTTTTGGCAACATTTTCGGGTGGAACAGACACTTATGTTTCTATGTCCCCTTTTTTTGGAATTTTGCACTACCTTTAATACGGTCGCTACGTTGCCACATAAGGTATCATCTTTTTACATTACTACTGGTTTCTTCCATTATTTCGTTTTTTTCCCCTTTTGTTTCCTCCCCCCTTTTTTCTTTTTTTACCATCTAATTTCTTAACTTTGGTGAACTATGTTTTTACCTTTTTCAGTAGTTTTTTCCTGTTTTCATCTAGAGTCACCATCACACCTATATATTTCCTTGGTCAATGTCTTTGACTAGTATATATGTTACCACATTTTTGTACATACTTTTACCTTCCCCAATAGTCTCTCTTTTGACATATTTATATTTTCTATTCATTACTAGGGATTATTACTCATCTCTATTGTCCACCCAGTGTTGCCGTTATCGGGTTGCTCCCACGAACCTACTGTAACAGCTCCCGAAGAAGACGCTCCCCACGCACCATCTATTATTATTTTTTCATATTTTCTCTTCCATGTTTTTACATATGATTCCCTTGGTAGTTCTGTAAGTATCATTAGGGTAATTCCTTTGTTTTTCTTTTATCCCTCCCCCCCCTCTTTCTTTGGCCCACTGGTATATTAACCTAATCAATTTGTATCTTATTGTAGATATGTACATTCATACACTTCTCCTGATGAGTGAATATATTCACGAAATATGTAGAGCTATTTTAGATGCAACGTCCTACCATCATACGTATATTACCAGTGAAATCAAAATTTTAAGCATTATTTATTTCATGATTTTATGTGGTTCTATTTTGTTGCTTGATCAGAGAGACATTCAGGTCAATATTGACATTAGTATGTGCAATCATGTTATGCTTTGTATCAATATGCTGTTATTCATGTATTTATTATATGTAATAATCTGTTATTATCATTATTACCATATTATATGTCATGTGTTTCTACATTAATTAAATTTGATATTATATATATCTTTACTGTGTTATGACCTTACATATACACATATTAATCATACATATGTCATTACCCATTTATCCAATTCCCTTGGATTGCACCGGCGGTTTCATATAAAGTCCCAAACTTTTCCTTGTTTTTAATTCTATTGCTCTAGGGATGGAGGTATATGACCCTACCATGTCATATCCTCATGTAAAGTCCCAAACATCTCCCCCCCCCCTTTTCCAATATTGAGTTTTAAAAAAATGACGACATACTAAAGGCCATCTGAGCTCTCCTTTGTGCAACCACCATGAACGGGGGGCGCTGTCTGCTTGTTTATTGTATATGGTGCTGTTCATCCGACTTTGCCTTATCCACTATAAACAAAGCGAACGAGACCTGCCTTACTAGGTGGTCACTTTATACAGGGTAAGCATGGTGTGAGATCATAGGTTGGTGGCACCTCTGTTATAGTTTTTTCATCACTATCCATGGATTGCGGGATTTCTCATCTTTTTTCTTTTAAAGCACTTTATGGGACTGTTTTATATGGACTTTATTAGGTTTAACTTATTAATCATTAATTAGCGCTGCACTTTTGTTTTTTCTGATTATGTTAATCTGGTGTCTGGATTGTGTACAGCTGCTGACATTTCAGTTGTTTTCACTATTTACACAGATTTGTTTTTCCAATCTTCTATTGTCCAATTTTGGTGAGCCTGTGCGAATTGTAGCCTCAGTTTCCTGTTCTTATCTGACAGGAATGGCACCCTGTGTGGTCTTCTGCTGCTGTAGCCCATCTGCTTCAAGGTTTGATGTGTTGTGCATTTATAAATAGTATTCTGCATACCTTGGTTGTAACTAGTGGTTATTTGAGTTACTGTTGCCTTTCCTATCATCTTGAACCAGTCGGCCCATTCTCCTCTGACATCAACAATCCACACAACTGCCGCTCAGTGGATATTTTCTCTTTCTCTAGAGGTTGTTGTATGTGAAAATCCCAGTAGATTAACAGTTTTTGATATACTCAGACCAGCCCCGTCTGGCACCAACAACCATGCGACATTCAAAATCAATGAAATCCCCTTTCTTTCCCATTCTGATGCTTGGTTTAAATTTCAGTAAGTCATCTTTACCACATCCAGATGCATAAATGCATTGAGTTGCTGCCATGTGATTGGCTGATTAGCAATTTCTTACCAAGCAATTGAACAGGTGTACCTAATAAAAGTGGCTGGTGAGTGTATATGCCACATGGCCAAGTTCTGAGGGACATTGAATGCAATAGTATTAGATTTCACGCCTTACTTCTCTAATGCATACAGGGTCTTCGTCCTGTTTGGGTAGGAGGACAATATCGAGGAAGAGTCTTTCATGCAGCCTGATAACTGCATCAGAATTAAGGTGTTCAAGTTCAGGGCCATTTTGCACTACTGGTTCTCGCCACTTCACGAGGATGTATAACTCTGCTAGTGGTTGCCTGCTGCTCTTCAGAATGCCTCATTCATTTGCACCTTTTTAGCACCTTTTCCTTCTCTGATTTGGTTAGTGACCCTCTGTTTCCCATAGGTTCATACTCAGAATCTGCGTCTGACAGTGAGAGTTCCCCACTACTCTTATCTGTTATGCTAAAGATCTGAAATGCCTTCTCACTGGTGTACAATTTTTTGGACAATAGCTTTCTGTTTTTTGCTGGCTCTAGTGACAATGAACTGGTTTGATGGTGATCAGGTACTGGCAAGATGGTGACACTCTATGACAGATGTTGATGGTGCACTGGGGACACTGACAGATATTGATGGTGCACTAGAACACTGACAGATGTTGATGGTGCACTGGGGAAACCGACAGATGTTGATGATGCACTACTGACACTGAATGACTTTTCTGAATGAATGTAAAGCAATCTCTAATTGGATGAGGTAGAGAGCATGACATCACTGCCCTGCCTCTCCACCTCATCCAATTAGAGAATGCTTTGCATTTATTCATAAAATGTAAAGAATTCTCTGAGTGGTGCCCGTGCTGAGAATCTGACCTCCTGTGTTCACCATGCATCAGGAAAGTGGAGATCACTGAAGTAGTGGTATCTACTTAAGTGATTTCCAGCTTTCATGGGCATCAACCAGGTATGGTAAATACATTCTTCTTTAAAATGAATCTATAGCATATGATAGTAAAAAAGGAAAGGGCAGTGGCGTAGCGTGGGGGGTGCAGGGGGGGCCGGCCGCACCCGGCGCAACATCTGAGGGGGCGCATCCGCAGTGTCACTCTGTCTGTCTGACTCTGACATACACAGTTCACACACTGTCTGCGGCTGCCTCCATCTTTAGGCTGGGAGATGTCCAGCACGGCCGCCCTATGACTGAAAATGGCGGGTCGGGGCTGGACTGTGCCTCACCTGTCCATTGGTGTAGGGTGGGCTGGCGTTGCAAGCCAAGCCCCACCTATGCCGCCTAGCCTCACTGCTCAGTCAGTTTAGCAGCGAGTGAGTCAGCAGCCTGGCGCTGTCACAGAGTGGGTTTCTTTTTTTTTTTAATCACCTGATTAGAGCCAGAGGCTCTAATAGGCTTCAAAAAAGGGTGGACTCGGGCGCAGAGCAGTGCACCCCGAGCCCACCCATTGTGTGAAAATTGCGAATGAAAATTCGCTATTGTCACAAGTATCCTGCTCCCGGTTGGCCGAAAGGGGAACACATGCCATTGGCCGAGGAGGAGGCGGGAGGACTCGAGGAGACGCCGGGGAACCGAGGAGAAGTCGCCGCTGCAGGTAAGTCTCTCTGCATTGAAAGGGGGCACGCTGGTCTGTCTGCATTGAAAGGGGGCACGCTGGTCACTCTGCATTGAAAGGGGGCACGATGATCTCTCTGCATTGAAGGGGGGCATGCTGGTCATTCTGCATTGAAAGGGGGCATGCTGGTCATTCTGCATTGAAAGGGGGCACGCTGATCATTCTGCATTGAAAGGGGGCACGCTGTGGCCATTCTGCATTGAAAGGGGGCACGCTGTGGCCATTCTGCATTGAAGGGGGGCACGCTGGTCATTCTGCATTGAAAGGGGGCACGCTGTGGCCATTCTGCATTGAAAGGGGGCATGCTGGTCATTCTGCATTGAAAGGGGGCATGCTGGTCATTCTGCATTGAAAGGGGGCATGCTGGTCTCTCTGCATTGAAAGGGGGCACGCTGGTCATTCTGCATTGGAGGGGGCGCGCTGGTCATTCTGCATTGAAAGGGGGCACGCTGGTCTCCCTACATTGAATGGGAGCACGCTGGTCATTCTGCATGGAAAGGGGGCACGCTGGTCATTCTGCATTGAAAGGGGGCACGCTGGACTCTCTGCATTGAAAGGGGGCATTCTGGTCACTCTGCATTGAAAGGGGGCACGCTAGTCTCTCTGCATTGAATGGGGGCACGCTGGTCTCTGCATTGAAAGGGGGCACGCTGGTCATTCTGCATTGAAAAGGGGCACACTGGTCATTCTGCATTGAAAGGGGGCACACTGGTCTCTCTGCATTGAAAGGGGGCACGCTGGTCTCTCTGCATTGAAAGGGGGCACGCTGGTCTCTCTGCATTGAAAGGGGGCACTCTGGTCATTCAAACTTGTATTTAGATGCATTTTACTTTAATTACATCAGTATTTTCATAACAAACAATACATGTGCTTAGGGGGTAAGGGTTTCTTTAACTAATCTAGTGCAAGAGACTCGAGTGCTAAAATCCCGCGGGTTAGGGGGCGCAAATTACTTGCCTTGCCCCGGGTGCTGACAACCCACGCTACGCCACTGGGAAAGGGTAACCGCGCTAACTAGATAATAAGCTGCAGCTTCAGGCGAGACAGCACCAAACAGACAATAAAGAGAAAAAAGCTGCGCTAATTTGAACTTGATAAAAAACTCCTATGATGAAAATCCTAGGAATGGCTCATAAGGAAATCCACTAAAGACAAAAAAATGTACACCAATACATCAAAACCATATGCTGATAATAGACATAACTGTGTATACTGAGCATAAGTTAAATAACGACATGTCAGTAAGTTCTGTAGAGCAGAAGCATACTAATCATAGCAGTCCATAAATAATCCCAAAGTCCCAGAAAGCTTGCAAGGTCAGTGGAGTGAGGAGAAGATCCAGTCAGGCTATTCACCACGGTGCTACACACAGAGGTCATGCATATCTCCTTACCAGATAGCTAAGCCAAACAAGCATGGCATAATGTTATCCTCACAGATCTCAATGGGATCAGGACACCAAGCTTCCAAATGCACACAGTCAGACCAACAAACCATGGAGGCAGGATCGATCCAGGATGCAAAAGGATGGTCATAAAAGAGAAGAAACTCGATAGTGAAATACCATCAAGCTTTATTATCAAATTAAAAGAATCACACTTACAATCTCCAAGTGTAAGATCGCATGGACATAAGCCGGCCGGCTCTCATGTAGCCCGTTCCGCAGGGCAGCGTAGTGACGTCAGCACGCCGTACCCTACGTGCTCGTCTTCACAGACTTCAATGAAGAGGGAGCGGAACTAGGGAGGGAAATTCAAACGTTATATATACACACACATATATATATATATATATATATATACACACAGATATATATATATATATATATTATATAACGCATGAATTATAATCGAATCAATAATATAATTTTATTATATGATATATATATATATATATATATTATATAATAAAATTATATTATTGATTCGATTATAATTCATGCGTTTGTGTTTCAAATTTATCACATCTGGGATGTCTACTAGAGTCTTGTTTTGGTCAGGTTTAAGTCAGTAATTACTAAGAATTGTAGGCCTATAATACATAACGCCAAATTTCCATGCAAAAAATTGTACTGCTTTTGGTACAGAATTCCTGACATAATCATACCGCCAGGGAGGTTAAGCCCAGTGTGTGTGGGTTGGGGTTTTTCAATTGACAAATTAAAATTTGAAAAAACAATTAAGAATTTACTAGGCATAATGGCAGTTACTTTTGTGAACCTGTAACTCGTTGTAAACGGAAGTGGCAAAATTGCAGCGATATACAACATAGAAACAATGGGATGTTTTGCAATGTATACAATTGTATTGCAATGATTTCTCAAAATAATTTCAAGAACTACAGAAAGAGTTCTAACCAATGACTAACCAAAGTTCTTACTAATATTTACTGTTGCGTCATGCCATAGGCTCACAAGCGAAGATAATGTTTATTATATATTATGAGATTACAGTTATCTTCTCTGTATAAAATATTTTAATTCATAAATATCTGATGAAATATCCTTTCAAATGCAGAGAGCTATTGTCTGAGACATAAGTAATGCAGAAGAGGACAAGTGGTCAGAGATATTAGAAGTATTTCCCTCTGTGTCATTATCTACAGTACCTCTCAGGGAATAACTTATCTATTTTTGTGCATAGGATATATAGAACTCCTTATTCGCTTCTTTTTTTCTAAGGGCACACTAGTTAAACGCTTGCTGATTGGCTGCCTTGCAGCTGTTGAAACCGCGCCAAAATAACCGAACAACGGGCTGTATCCCGAACATACAGTGAAATGTTCGGGTCCGTGTCCGGGTACCGAACATCCAAAAGTCAGGTACGATCCCAAGCAATACAGTCCGGGTTCGCTCAACCCTACTTACAACAGCTTGTTTGTCCGGGGTCCAATCAATTTTAACCACTTCAATATAGTGCACATTCACCCCCTTCCTGCCCAGGCCAATTTTCAGCTTTCAGCGCTGTCACACTTTGAATGACAAATGCATGGTCATGCTACACTGTACCCATATGACATTTTTATAATTTTTTCACACAAATAGAGTTTTCATTTAGTGGTATTAATTCACCGCTGAGTTTCTTCATTTCTTACAACAAAGAAAAAAGAAATAAGACAGAAAATTTAGGAAAAAAAAAAAGTTTTTCTTATTTTCTGTGAGTAGATTTTGAAAATAAATAATTTTTCTCTTTCACTGATGTGCGCTGATGAGGTGGCACTGATGAGGAGGTACTAATATGCCGCACTGATAGGTGGCACTGATGGACACTATTGGGCAGCACCGATGGGCACTGACTGGCAGCACTATGGGCACTGGTTGGCACTGTTTTCATTTTTCTGTAATCAGGGCACTGATGATCAATGCCCTGATTACCTGTCCTGGTCTTCCCAGTAAGGAGAAGCCGCTGATTGGCTCTCCTCGCCACACACTTTGACAGTATGAGGCGAGAAGAGACGATTAACGGCACTTCCTCATTAACATGTGACCGGCTGTGATTGGACACAGCCGATCACATGGGTAAAGAGTCATTGACTCTTTACGAAGATCGGAGTCGCGCTGTGTCCAAGCAACACAGCGCGGCCATGGTCGCCGCACTGCGCGCCCCTGGGGGCGCGAGAGAGAACCCGTTCTGGTGCGCCGTCACATGACGGCGTCCCAGAACAATAGCTACACCGCTCCGCCATCATTTCACGATGGGGGGGGGGGGGGGTAGTAAGCGGTTAAAGACAGCTCTGGTTACAACCTCAGGAATATTGGAGTGATATTTGGTATATGGGTTTCTTTTTTCTTTCACCAGAAAGAATAGGATGCTTTTTATAGGATATTTTATATATACAGTAAAACCTTGGTTTGAGAGTAACTTGGTTTAAGAGCGCTTTGCAAGACAAGCAAAATTTTCAAATAAATTTTGACTTGATATACAAGCAATGTCTTGATATACAAGTAGCCTCAAGTCACAGCCAAGTATAAAAGAGAAGAGAGGCGCCTTTAAGTGTAGCAATATGGTTAAATTTAATGAAGGTACAACATTTAGCAATTCACATGGTTGACGATTGGAACAGGCACATCTAAGGATTCAGGCATCCGGGGTAAAGCTGTCCACATAGGACCATCCTCCACACCGCCATCTACGTCATCCCTTCCATGCTGCCCCTTGCTTTCAGATCGCTTTACTGCAGAGTGATCTTCCCGGTCAGGATTACAGACTGGCAGCCGGCGGTGCAGAAGATGGTCTATGTGGACAGCTTTACCCCGGATGCCTGCATACATAGATGTGCCTCTTTTATTCATCAACCATGTGAGTTGCTAAATGTTTTACCTTCATTAAATGTATCCATATTGCTACCCTGTAGCTCCTGCTGGATTTTGCTTCCAATCCCCTTGTGGAAGCGGCTATTTGTGGATGAACATTTTATGATTACGCAACCTATCGCATTGCTATAATCTTTTTATATGGACTATAAATTGAAGGATTTATGAATAAATGGCTGTGGAACGAATCATCTGAGTTTCCATTATTTCTTATGGGGAAAATCGCTTTGATATAAGAGTGCTTTGGATTACAAGCATGCTTCCGGAACTAATTATACTCGCAATCCAAGGTTTTACTGTATCTACAGTAATGCTAGGTTAAGTTTACTTTTCTGGTTTTTTTTTTTTTCCTTTTTGGGTGTGTTTTTACTTGCAATGATGTTCTTTTTTTCTATGGCACATTTGTTTGTTAAAATACTTTTGAATAAATAAAATACAAAGAAAAAAATGGAACATTGGGTTTGCTTGTGCAAAAAAAAAAAAATATATATATTTTATTGAAAGGTTTTCCAGGACAAAGTGTATAAATATACCCCACCCCTATCTTCCACATCCCCCTTCCAACCATCACTGAAACTGAGACAAGAGAACAGTAGGTAAATACATTGAAATTGTTTAATCTACACTCCAACATCATTACCCTTGTCACATACTTTAAGAATAAGTTAACTTTTTTGGGCAGAATTTCACTTTTCATAATAAATAGAAGCATTTTACAATGTAATTTCTGACCCAGTCATCCCAATGTGCTTTTCTCTCACTTACCTTATCCACAGGAGGTTTAAAATCTTGTCTTATTTGGATTTTTAAAATGATTTTCAGATTCCATCACTTCCTGTAGATCATCTCTCAGCATTCACTTGCTGTAGGCCATTTCCCAGAAGCCTTCACTTTCTTGTTGCATTACAGAAGAGGGTGTAATATGGCGTGTTCATCACTCTAGACCACATCTTCCTCATTACAATACCACCTTCCACCAACTTCCTATACAATCTGATTGTACAATCTCCTTCAGATTTCCCATCAGCTATGTAGTACAAGGGCCTGTCTGATTTGATACAGATGTAGCACCTTACATGTAGGTGCTAGGTAAAAGTATAGTGGGCCTTGGCTGCATAACAGCAGGGCCATGATTTCAGCTGGCTGTCATGTCTCCTGGGTGTGTCTGCTGAGAGGGGAGACTCCCCACTGGCTCCAATAGAGGATTCTCATTGGACAGTGGAGGAAACCCAATCAGAGACACACTCAGGCCTGTATCTACCCCAGAAGGCAGATTCTGCTGCAAAGAATTCTGGGAGTGGGTATAAGTTCTGAAGGAATGCATGACGCAGCGTCTTTGGCGGGAAGCAGAGTCCCAGGAGGAAGAGTATGGCTGTCTCTCCTCCTGTCAGAGGAAGCGGGTGTCCTGGGTGGCGGCCTGGGAATCCAAAGAGTGCGGAGCTGAGCTGCAGAGGGGATCCGGTGTGCCGAGAACCAGCGGAGAGAGAGAGGGGTCCAGTTCCAGGAAAGCCTACAAAGGTCATGAGTACCTGTGGACTGTCCGTAGGGGTCTGCCTAGTGTCAGAGGGGACCACTCCGGAGAAGGTTCTAGGGATCCAGGAGTCAGCTAAATGTTAAAGGGGGTGCCTAGTCAGAGGACCCTGAAGTATTAGAGGGGGTACCTAGTCAGGGGACCCTGAAGTATTAGAGGGGGTACCTGCAGTTCGGGCCCTGAAGAGTCAGTGTACAGTGTGAAGTGTACAAAGTTGAGAGTTGCAACAGCACAAGTAGTGACAAAGAGCTACCTCAGCCAGTGAAGGGTTGGAGGGAGCTGTTCAGTGACTTTTGAGCTACACCAAGTATCAGGAATCAAGAGTTCTACAGTCCTGGAGCTTCTGAGCTAACAAACAAATTAAAGTCGAGGTTCCAGCACTAATTCAGTCAAACAGCATTTGAAGCATCAGGAAGCGCTGGTCGGCATTCAGCTGGCACCAAGACAGCGTTAGTGAGCATTTTTGTACAAAGTTCCAGTTAAGCCTAGAAGAGCCAGAGGAGTACCCCACTCATTCCCTTCTCCCATCCCCTAAATACAATAAAACAAAACAAACCAAAGATGCATGAATGGTCATTGTCTCAGTTCTCACTCCTGAGTTCACAACTTATGCCCCATACACACATGCAGATTATCTGCAGACTTTTGTCTGCAGACTTACCTTTTCTATGTAGTGCAAGGGCCTGCCGGATTGCATACAAATTGAAAGTGTTTAGGTTTGACCTCATATTATATGGTTTTGGTAAGTCTGCAGACAAAAGTCTGCAGATAATCTGCACGTGTGTATGGGGCATTAATTGTGTTGGAAGTGTTACCGGTACTGATGGCAGACCCATCTCAGGCCCCAGGCCTGGAAATATTGCTACACAAATAAATGGATTGGTCAGGTGTGTCATCCTATTCCATAGTTCTGGTAAATCTAAAGGAAATCACACAGAGACTATACAATCAGATTGCAGGTTTAAGGCCATCTTTATACAAGTACATAGCAGGGAGTGGACGGAGATACTCAGTTGTCAGGCCTCATTCACATCTCCACGTAGTGAAAACTCAAGTTTCTGCATGCATTTGTTTTGGGTGTTTTGGAGCGTTTTTACTCGTCACACATAGGGCAGCCCATTCCCTTGAATGAGCTGCCCTCCACGAGACATTCGCCCCAGAGAAGCCCCAGCAAGTCCCCTTATTTCATTTTTGTTTTTTGTCCAGGTTTATAGATACATTGGTAAAAGAAAAGAATACTTCATTCAAATACAATCATTATTGTTTAAAATGCCCAAAAGTTGGGGAATGACATTTCCCCTAGAAACATGCATGATATTGCACATCACAAAAAGTAACCCATAAAGACACCCCTAAAACTAAGGCTCCTCCCCTCATAAGTGAACTACAAATAATAGTTATCCCAGATTGTGGAGCGGGCGAGACTCATATCAATGCGTTTCACCTTTGGCTTCTTCAGGGGTGTTTAAGGAGTATGTTCAGGTGCGTTACTGAGAAAAGATGAAGAGAAGAAATATAGCCATACAGTATACAATGCTATTGCGCAATCTCTGTACAATTTTCCTTAGATTTACCGAAACTATATAATAGGAGGACACACCATCTATCCAATCACTCTGTATCCAATCAGGCAGACTCTTGCACTACATCAGGGGTGTCCTGTGGGCTGCATGTAGGCCCAAGGAATTTAGCATGTGGCCTGACCCTGTCTTAAGGGATGCTGGGGAAGAGAGGCAAATGCATGCTTGGAGAAATGCCGGGGATGCTGTGAAAACATTGATGGGTTGATGGGTGAAGGGTGTGTGCTAATGAGGTCAGCTGGTAAACTCCTTTCTTTGTCTTACTGGTTTCTCCATCCCAAATCTACATATCAGCAAGTGATGAAGCTTTCTAAGAAACATAGCAAGGGCTAAGGTAAGGCCTTGTTCTCAAAAACAAAGAATGCTTGTATTTTTCTGCAACCGAGGTACATTAATGTGGTATATTGATACATAGGGGGAGCTTGAGTTCAGAAAAAAAAAAAGTGAACCTAACCTTTACGCTGGGTTCACACTCTTGCCCGCATCCACTTCGCATGTCAGGAGATTGTGACCGCCTCACATATCTCCGGAGTGAATTGCACAGGAGTCCTTTGCATCTTCTGGTCCGTTTGAGGTCCGAATTCAGCCAAAAATTTGGACTGAAATCAAACCTGAAACATTGAACAGGGATGAACCAGACCCCTACAGTGAGCCGCTCTGTGCGGCAGTGTGAAATCAGCCTTAACGTGTTACTAAACCCACAACGGTAAAGTCTGTCTGTAGATGCAGAAAAACATGCTTATTATACTCATTGTGTAACTTAAAATCCTCTGCATTGTGTAAAAAGGCAGTGTGATTCCTGTATGCACAAATCCTCCCCCTCACGCACGTTCACGCTGGACAAGTCCAGATAAGCCTCAGTAAGTGTAGTTCAGCTGCACATGCTCAGTTTGGTCTCTAGGCCTCTCAAGAGGCAGTGAGTCCATAAAGGAGATAACACTTTGTTCTTTTTTGACTTCTCAACAGCATCATTTACAGCCTGCAGACGTGCATATTGAGGTCATAGATATTTCAAAACTTTTAAAATACATTTATTTCCCAATTTCTAAATTCATAAATAATACAGATCATGACAAAAATTTGTTTTATTTTTTTCATATTTGTGATCATTCTTTCTCTCTTTATGTGCCTTTCCTTTTTTTTCTCCCTCTCTCCCCTTTCATCCTTATCCCACTTGGCAACTAACACCCTACCCCCTGTCATCCTCATCTTCATAACACCTGGCAACCCACTGATACCTTGCTAACATCCCATCCCCTGCCATCCTCATCACACCTGACACCCCACTGCAACCTTGCTAACATCCCACCCCCTGTCATCCTCATCACACATGGCAACCCACTGCAACCTTGCTAATACCCCACCCCCTGCCATCCTCATTCTCATTACAGCTGGCAACCCACTGATACCTTTCTAACACCCCACCCCCTGTCATCCCCAACTTCATCACACCTGACACCCCACTGCAACCTTGCTAACACCCCACCCCCTGTCATCCTCATCACACATTGCAAACCTTTGATACCTAACTAACTCCCCACCCCCTGTCATTCTCATCCTGATCACACCTGGAAACCCACTGATACCTTACTAATGCCTCACCCCATCATCCTCATCTTCATCACACCTGGCAACTAAATGATACCTTGCTAACACCCCCCCCCCCGCCATCCTCTTCTCACCTGGCAACCCACTGATACCTCACTAACACCCCACCCCCTGCCATCCTTCTCCATATCACACCTGGTACCCCACTGCAACCTTGCAAACACCCCACCCCATCATCCTCATCACACCTGGCACCCCACTGCAACCTTGCAGGCACCCCCCCTCCTTTCATCCTTATGACACCTGGCAACCCACTTATACTATACTTACACCCCACCCCCTGTCATCTTCATCACGCCTGGCACCCCACTGCAACTTTACTAAAACCCCAACCACAGGCATCTTCATGTTCATCACACCTGGCACCCCACCCCCTGTCATCCTCATCACACCTGGCAACTCACTTATACTATACTTACACCCCACCCCCTGTCATCCTCATCACGCCTGGCACCCCACTGCAGCCTTGCTAAAACCCCAACCACTGGCATCCTCATGTTTATCACAGCTGGCACCCCACTGCAACCTTGCTAACACCCCACCCCC
The DNA here is from genome assembly GCF_965119305.1 of Pelophylax lessonae. NCBI lineage: Eukaryota > Metazoa > Chordata > Amphibia > Anura > Ranidae > Pelophylax > Pelophylax lessonae. The sequence goes on along the minus strand of NC_138771.1, from coordinate 360,508,738 downwards.
TGTCATCCTCATCACATCTGGCACCCCACTGCAACCCTTATTAAAACTCCACCCCCTGTCAAACTCATCTTCATCACACCCGGCAACCCACTGATACCTTCCTAATACACTACCCCCTGTCATCCCCAGCAGCTAGAAAGCAGCTTATTGTAATGTTGAAAGCACAAGGATCTCTTCCCCATGAATGTGTTGTGGTGGGTAACGTGGTCTGTGGACAGGAAATGCGGTCTGTGTTAAGAATAAAGAGGCCACCCAAGGTGAATGATCATGTATTGTGTTACTTACCCTGCAACAGTAAAATCAGTCTGTATATGCATTAAAGCATGGTTGTTAAACCCCTTAGTATGGATCCTATGTGTAAAAAGGCTGTTCAATCCTGTCATCTCTGATCATCTCCTTACTCCACAGACTTGAAAAAATAACCAAATCTTTACAAAGTCTATAGAGTCAGGCTGCTCAGTTTGGTGTGTATTGCTTGAGAGTTTTTTTTTTTGGCGGGGGAGGGGGGTACATGTGATCAGCACAGGGCCAATCAGCACTGTTCAGACACGTTCAGAAAGAGAATCAAGGGTTTTGAACTCTGATAGGAAAATCCTGGGAGAAATGAAAACTCCTCCTACAAGCTATCAACACTTACTGATACAAGTCACAAGATTGCTCTAATTGCTATATATACACAACTGATGAAAAAAGGTATTTATCAGTTTATATTTACTTAAATTATTGTATTTCCATGTTCTGTGTGCTGTGGGAGGCCAGATATAGTGAATGCAGGTTCTGGGTTTAGTAACACTTTAAGCATTTTCATTCTGTTTTTTTTTTTTTTTTTAATTAATGGATAATACCAAGGTCATGGTTCCATACATTTGTCTTGTAGGGTTTTAGTTTAACATCTCATCCCGGTTCTAGCTGGAATATATTGGAAGGCCTCGCCTGTGATTCCTGAGTCTCAAAAAAATAACATGGGAACTCAGATAAATATGCCTGTGTTTGTTTAATTGTTTAGTAGTTAGTTATTTGAGACTTAAGGGGTCTTTATCAAGGGTATTTCTACATCATATATATAGCATAGTACCAGGTCTCGTACCCTGTGCATAGTGGTGTGACCCTTCTATTCCATAAAGACAGTTTTTGTGGGGTTGTGATAAGATCTGTGTATGATGATAAAGTTGTGTAAGTTTCTGGGCGAGGGAAAGTGATACCATCAGGACATGGTAATGCCCACCCAGTCAGTATTTGACAAAGTCAGCATCCATCTCTCATCCCCTTCTACATTGGAGGGTTAGTGTTTAACAAACTGTATTACTGTATGGCATTAATCTGCATAAGAACAGGAGTGTTAACATATTTTCATATACTTTGACTGTGCCAAAAGGGCATGTCTTAGTTGTAAATATTGGAAGAACCAGTGTTTGGGTATCCTAAATCTATCTTGTAGGTTTTGAAAATATTGTGTTTGATTTTGATAGAGTTGGTGGATATAAGCTAAACTAAAAAATTAACTTAACTTGCATGCGTTAATTATAATATTATTAAGTGTATTTTAATATTAACCATATCTGGACCACCTGCTGCATATATACTGCAGGAGGGCGGCCCAGCTGCATAAAATCACGTACATGTGCACCGGTTTTCAGGGGCATGCACGTGCCGCCGGAGTGCGGCTCCCACTGTCTGCCTATGTAAACATGGCAGACCACCGTTCTGTCACAGAGGAAGAGAGAGATCTAGTTTCAGCTAAGTTGAAACACAGATCTCTCTTTTCCTCTAGTACATCCATTGCCCCCACAGTTAGAAAGCACTCCCTAGGTGCCCACTTAACCCCTTGATTGCCCCTAGTGTTAACCTCTTCCCTGCCAGTTTCATTTTTACAGTAACAGTGCATTTTTTTTTAGCACTGATCACTGTATTGGTGTCACCGGTCCCCAAAAAGTGTCACTTAGTGTCAGATTTGTCCACCGCAATGTCTCAAAATCGCTGATCGCCGCCATTACTAGTAAAAAAAAAAAAAAAAAGTCCATAAATGTATCCCATAGTTTGTAGACGTCATAACTTTTGCGCAAACCAATCAATATACACTTATTAGGATTTGTTTTTTTTTTAACCAAAAACATGTAGCAGAAAACATATTGGCCTGAATTGATAAAAAAAAATAGATTTTTAAATTTTTTTTATTGGGTATGTTTATAGCATTTAATGTAAAAAAATATTGTTTTATTTTTAAAAAAGTGTGGCTCTTTTTTGGTTTATAGCACAAAAAAAATATAAACCGCACAGGTGATCAAATACCACCGAAAGAAAGCTCTATTTGTGGGGGGAAAAAATACATCAATTATATTTGGGTACAGCCTCACACGACCGCACAATTGTCAGTTAAAACAATGCAGTGCCGTATCGCAAAAAATGGCCTGGTCATTAACAGGGTAAAACCTTCCGGAGCTGAAGTGGTTAAACAGATCAATATAGAACAATTGCTAGATTGCTTATGCCATTTGATTCCTTTCATTGAAAAATATGTAATATCTGATTACAAAAATAAAATCTACTAAATGAGGATCAGAGGAGGTTACAGTGATCGTGTAAATAACACTCACTTTTATTATGCCATTCTGTCAATCCATCTGCTTAAAGTCCAAATCTGAGCAATCGTGTTCCATCTATTCATATGTATTACACAGTGATCCCAACTAAATGGAGTTTATGGTGCTTGATCATAATCTCAGAGTGAACTCTTGACTTCACAGCCAAAACACATAAGTATGTGAAGTGTTATACCTGTCATTCTCCAGAAATTCTGTGCTTAGGCCTAAGACCCGTTAGCACACCACTAAATATCAAATAGAAGCTGCCTTCGCTTTCCTTACAGGACATGGAGTAAAAATAAAGTGACCTTGTCAAGTACAACAATCTGAACAGCTTTACACCCTTTGGCACGCACAAAAATCAATTTGTTTAAAAAATATATATAATAATTAAAAAAAAAAAAGTTTTTGACCACAGAGAAAAAGATCGACTTGATGTAAATAATCTTAGCATCTTAAAAATATTTCTATGTATGTAACTTTGTATAATGTACATTTTTTAATGATATAGGTGATTTAGGGCAGCCATTACAGAGACTTGCTTTACTAAACATTCTTAACTTCTTCCCGCCCGCGCTATAGCCGAAAGACGGCTACAGCGCGGGCTCTAATTTCCAGGAGGCCGTCTTTATACGGCCTCCCAGCGACAGGCTCCCCACGCGCTCCCGCGAGCGCGCATCGGGGAAAATCTGTGTCGGCCGTGTCCCTTGGACACAGCCAATCATAGATCGTGGTGAATGGCCAATCACAGCGGCCATTTACCACGTGATCGGACCGTGCAATGAGAGATGATCTCAAATGTAAACATATGAGATCATCTCTCATCGCCAGCTCTCCTTCCTCACACAGAGACTGCATGTGAGGAAGAGCAGAGCCGATCAGCGGTTAGGGGACACAGAAAAATTTAATCAGGGCACTGATCACCAGTGCCCTGATTACACAAGAGGTAAATAAAATACAATAAGTGCCCACCATCAGTGCCTGCCATCAGTGCCCATAGTGCTGCCAGTCAGTGCCCATCAGTGCCTGCTCATCTAGGCACTGACTAGCAGCACTATGGGCACTGAGTGTGGGCACTGATGGTGCTGCCCATCAGTGCTCATCAGTGCCACCCGTCAGTGTCCATCAGTGCCGTCTCTCAGTGCCCATCAGTGCCGCCCATCAGTGCCGCCTCTCAGTGCCCAGCAGTGCCACCTATCAGTGCTCATCAGTGCCGCCTATTAGTGCCGCCTATCAGTGCCACCTATCAGTGCTCATCAGTGCGGCATATTAGTACCTCCTCATCAGTGCCACCTCATCAGTGCCCATAAGTGCCACCTCATCAGTGCCCATCAGTGCAGCCTATCAGTGACCATCAGTGCCGCCTCATCAGCGCACATCAGTGAAGGAGAAAAATGTATTTATTTTCAAAATTTACTCGCAGAAAATAAGAAAAACTTTTTTTTTTTCAAAATTTTCTGTCTTCTTTTTTTTTTGTAAGAAATAAAAAACACAGAGGTGATTAAATACCACCAAAAGACAGCTCTATTTTTGTGAAAAAAATTATAAAAATTTCATATGGGTACAGTGTAGCATGACTGCACAATTGTCATTCAAAGCTTGAGAGCACTGAAAGCTGAAAATTGGCCTGGATAGGAAGGGGGTGAAAGTGCCCGGTAGGCAAGTGGTTAAAGTGCAAGTCCGTGAGCTGAACTCAATGAAAAAATATTTTCCATATACAGAGTCACCTTATTTTAACAGATGTTAAAGGAGAGACAGGGGCATGGTACTGTATCATTGCGAGCTACCTCTAGTAAATAATCTACAAATCTGTGTATTTCAGTATTGTAATAACAAAAGTATGGAAGCAAAATCTTGCAAAAATGTTAAAGCCCAACTCTGGGCAGAATAACTTTACATGCTGTATTCTGCTTTCTCAGGAGGACCTCACTGTTATACCGGCATACGTTTAAAGCGGCTGCAAACTGCTGCTTTTTTTTTGTTACCTGGAAGGCAAAGGCATAATGTGCAGTACGCTTCGCATACTAGCACATTATATGAAACTTCCTTCAAAACGAAGCATTCCAGTCATACGATGTCATCGACAGCGTCCATCTTCACCCAGTCTTTCTTCTGGGTTTGCGGACCCTGGCTCTGTGACTGGCTGGAGCTGCGATGACATCACTCCCGTGCATGTGCGTGGGGGTCGTGGGTCACGGCAAAGGGCTCTGAAGAAACGTCACGGCGGCTGTTCCTTCAGAGTGCATGTGCCAGTGATTTCACTGGCTGCATTTACAGTAAATATCTCCTAAACGGTGCACATTTAGGAGATATTTACACTACCTATAGGTAAGTCTTATTATAGGCTTACCTATAGGTAAAACCTGAAGATGGAAGTTTACTTCCTCTTTAAGCAGATAGGAAAAAGCAGTGCCGATCTAAGTATAGATGATGGGTAAAAAAAGTACATTTTAATAAAATTGCATTAACAAAATAGATGTAAGTTAGTGGCATGTAAGGAATGACATCCTGAAAGTCCGTTGGGGATCAGCACGGCGTCCTCCAGAAGACACGTTGCCAGCAGCGCCGGTGGCTCCAGCGCTTTTGGTCCGTGGGCGGAGAGAGGAGCTGGGAGTTGCCACGGAGATGGAGGTCAGTGCAGGGCGGGTTGACGTAGAGGCCGTGGCAACTCCCAGCTCCTCCCTCCGCACACAGGCCTGAAGTGTTGGAAGCCACCGGCGCTGCCAGCAACATGTCTTCTGGAGGACGCCGTGCTGATCCCCAACTGACTTGTCATTCTTTACATGCCACTAACTTACATCTATTTAGTAAGTGCAATTTTAATAAAATGTACTATTTTTACCCATCATCTACACTTATACCGGCACTGCTTTTTCCTATCTGCTTTTTTCATACAGAGCCCTTTCCTACTCTGACGAGCTTGCTGCCTTTTTAACAGACTCTTCTTCACTATAATTACTGAATTGTACTTTATGTACTTTGAACTGAACCCTTCATATAGGTTTCCCCAACAGCTCTGCTATTGTTATCATCCCCAAGACACTACCACAGTACCCTAGTCACACTAGACCTGCTACAGCGCTTGCCTACCCACCTCTCTTTTGTTACTTCCTCTTTAAGACCTGTAAATCAATCAATTTATATGGTGAAGGAAGTGCAGCTCCCGCTGTACTTCCTGGCCACTCTGGCTCGTAGTCACATTTGCAGCCTCTTCAATTCCAAACTCTTCATGAAACGCATGGCCTCAGGCTTTATTCTGTCAGGAAGTAAATTGAAATCTTCACAATCCTCACAATTTCCTTACTGAAAAATTAAAAAAATAAGGAAGTTATAGCTTTAGATACTCTAAGGAGCCCATTGATGGTTTGTTGAGCTTTATCTAAAAGTTGACTTCAGACACATAACTGGTTAATATTGTGGGTAGGAAATGCCTTACAAACAAATAAGGCCCAAAGATGCAAGTCAGCACTTATCATTAACTTGAAAGTTATACAGAAACTATAATTACCTTTATTTTTATAACAGAGGACTTTGTTCTGTAGTACATTTTAATAAATTATTAGGGCGTCTAAGTTATTCAGATAAACAGAGTGAATCTGTGCAATTTGCTGATGAAACGAGTTCTGTCTGTACAAAGATCAGAGATTTGCTGAATCCTCATATGACTATCATAAATATGATATTACTGAATAATATTTACTGTCCATTGAGGAACACAGGATTTTTAAAACAGTCTAGTTATACCTGCTGCCTACAGGTGGTTTAGACACTGGCACAAAAAAAAAGCAATGTTGAAGTCAGCCTTTCTATAACTTTATATTTTTCTCTGTTAACTTCAACATACACGAGACACTATTTTTTTTTCCCCTTAGCTATCACAGTAGCTATCAGGATTAGCGTATCCTCGGCAATAGCTTTGGAGGCCATAACAGAGCTTTGTTGGACTGGAAGACTGCAGGGCTAGTCTTAAATGACTCTGCATTATGGCATTTTCCAGACCTTTGTCTACTGGGTCAAATAGCCACAGATTGCTACCTGGGTCCAGGACTGCTGCACAGCTTCTAGTGTGACCCAGTCATTGAAGAAACCCTTTGTGAGTAAGGCTGGCCATACATGATCCAATTTTCTTACAATTTTCCGTCCAATTTTCTAAAATTTACCTTCAAATATGTGGTACAAAGGCCTGCCTAATTAGATACAAGTGAAAGTGTTGTTTAGCTTTGACCTCATATAATGGTTTGTGGTAAATCTAACAGAAAGTGTACAACAAAAGTTGAACATGTATGGCCAGCCTAAAGCCCCGTACACACGCATCGTTAGTTGGCCGTGAATTTTCGGCCAACGTTCCGATCGGCCGATTTTCGGCTTGTTAGTATGATGCTTTCGACAACCGACTCCGACTTTTCGGCCGAAAAAAATCTGGTGTGCAGGCTATAAAATTTTTGTTGGCCGTCAACACAACGGCCGATTTTCTGTCAGTCAGTACAGATTTCGGCAGACAAAAATCTGATGAGCAAGACTGGGCATGCTCAGAGAAGAAAAAACACACGGAAAGTAAACCAGCACATGACATCACTTCTGAAGTAGAATTTTGTTGGCCGAGAAAATTCGTGTGCAGTCTAGGCACATTCCAACCAACAAAACACAACTTGGACAAAAGTCGGCCGATAATCGTTGCGTGTGTACGAGGCATAAGGCCAGTCGAGCAGAAGAACTGGGAGCTCTCTCACTGTTTCGCAGTTGTGAATTTAAAAAAATCCCTCCACTGCTAGTTTCTCTACTGTAAGAATTAGGACTGAAGGGCTTACTTCCTCATTGGAGTGTGTACACACCCAAAGCTTTTTCTCCCACCATTCAGCCTAGAGAAAGTATCATCTTGCTTCTGCTGCTAAAGCACTACACAGACCATCCGACCTCTGGTCTGTTTCCAATAACTGTCTACAGGAACTTGGTCACTTCTAGCCCTCTGCAACCCTCATCAAACACCAGTTACTTGGGTGTGAGACTTTGTCAGCTCTATCAGGTTAAGCTGAGGCCTCTCCCTTGCCCACATTGGTCATTTTGTGCCGAATCACTGGAGCAATTTTCTGGCAGAGGCTCCAAGTGGGCTGATAGACAGACAACTAGACTCCCTGCTTAATCTGTTTGATTTAACTATAGTGACTCTCGGTCCTCTATTGGCAGTGACATTTATTTGTGAAACCATATATATATATATAGACCGAATCCCTTAAGAACCCATCTATCCCAACCCTTGTGACAATGAGTGTTTGGAACAACAACAAAATCTAACTGTGATATCCATTCATATGCATAGGGTAATTTTTCTACATATCTAGAAATGCTGATGATACGTTCAAGGAACATCTGATTCAGTTGCCCTATAAAGAAATTTGTCTCATCAGACTAGCTTTTCAGTCATTAGTTATACCACTGGGGAATTGAATGCGTTCCTTCCTCAATGCTGGATGTCTGCGGTTAGGGTAGAAGAACCCCACCCTTCGCCTTCATCTACTACATTTGCAGTACTCATTCAGTCAAAGCCTACCTCCCACTTAAACCACAGGTCTCAAAGCCAAAGTCCACAACCCCCTCTGCTTAGCCTTCTGCGAGCAGGTGTGCTCCCACTTCTACAAATGGGAGACTGTTTTGTTAATTCTACTCTGTATTTTAGTAGTTTCCTCCTTGGCATTTTGGGTGCTCGGGTATCCCTCTGTAGTCTACACTCCAGGCTTATTAGTCAGGCACCTTCTTTAGCTGCCCCTTCCCATTACTGCATCCTGTTGTGCATCTTCCCAGGCTTATTTCAGTTCTCCGCACCCTGGTAACTCAGATTTCTGCTTTGCTAAGTGTCTATCCTTAGGATTGGTATCCTTCTTGAACTTACACCTTCTTAGGCCCTCTCCCTCCTCTGAGGGACCTCTTGATCTACAAGGTCAACAGGGATCATTCACTTAGATTTCCCTTCCTAACACGAACCTAACTCTTCTGTGCCCTTCAACAGTCCCAGGCCTTTCTTATAGAAATGACCCTTATGTTCATGCTAATGCCTTCTCTTGGTAGCCTATTGTGGACTTCCTTTGAAGAAAAGCAGTTTCCCAGGGTCTTGCAAGGTTCCTATCGTATGCAAACCTTGACTAGATACAATTTGCTAGCTATCTAGCACTACAACGTGTGCACAATTTTTAGGCAAGTGAGTATTTTGACCAAATCATAATTTTATGCATATTGTCCAACTCCAAAATGTATAAACTTGAATGCCTATTGGATTTAAGCATATCAGATGATAAGTATGTGTGTAATGACGTAGGGTAAGGAGATCTACACTCTCTATCAAGATGTGCATAATTATTAGGCAGCTTCTTTTCCTCAGCCAAAATGGGCAAAAAAAAATAAATAAATTACTGACTCTGAAAAGTCAAAAATTGTAAAAAGTCTTTCAGAGGGATGCAACACTATTGGAATTGCTTAGATTTTGGGGCGTGATCACAGAACCATCAAATGTTTTGTTGCAAATTGTCAACAGGGTCGCAAGAAATGTGTTCAGAAAAAAACAAAAAGTAACTGACAAAGATTTGAGAAGAATCAAACGTTAAGCTATGAGGAAACCATTATCCTCCAGTGCTGTCATATTCCAGAACTGCAACCTACCTTGAGTGGCCAGAAGTACAAGGTGTTCAGTGCCAAGAGACCTGGCCAAGGGAAGTAAGTCTGAAACCCGACCACCACTGAACAAGACACAAGACTGGGCCAAAAAATATCTGAAGACAGATTTTTTTAGAGGGTTTATAGGCCGATGAGATGAGAGCCTGCGGCTTGATCCGCAACAGGCACTGTGCTCCACTTGACTTAGATGCCAGCAAGGTGTAGGTGGGGTACTGGTATGGACTAGTATTAAAGATGAGATACTTGGACCTTTTCAAAATCAACTCCCAAACCTACTGCCAAATTTTAGAAGACACTTTCTTCAAGCAGCAATATAGTAAAAAGTATGCATCTTTCAAGAATACTATGATATTTATGCAGGACACTCTATCGCAGACATCCAAGTACTCCACTACATGGCTAGCAAGTAAAGGCCTTAAAGATAAAATAATGACATGGCTCCCTTCCTCACCTGATCTAAACCCTATTGAGAACTTGTGGCCCTTCTTAACAGGGAGATTTATGGTGAAGGAAAACAGTCCACCCCTCTGAACAGTGTCTGGGTGGCTGTGGTTGCTGCTGCCCAAAAAGATGATCGTCAGCAGATCAAGAAATTGACAGATTCCATAAATGGAAGGCTTATGACTGTTATTGAAAAGAAGGGTGGCCAAATTGGTCACTGATTTTTTCTTTTTGACCACTTGCCAACCGCCCAACGACTATATACGTCCGCAGTTTAAACCTAAATACCGGTGTTATGGCAGCAGATAGCCTGGTATTTTTTTAAACGGTGGACGGTTGGCTTTCTGATAAGGGTGGTCCCAGCGGCGGATTCGCCGCGGGATCACCCTTCCGGGATGGTGGAAGAGGTGCCCCCCCTCCCGCCGCGTCCCGGTCCTTTTCCCTGTTTACCGGACCCAGCGGTAGCGGGGAAAACGATCCGGTCCCGGATCCTCACAGACAGGATGTCGAGTGAGGGCAAGCTTGCCCTCACTCGACTCTATGGTCTTGGAGGACCGGAGGGACGGCAAACGTTGTTGCCTAGCAACCGTTTTTTTTTTTCATTTTATTTTTTTTTTTCATTTTATTTATTTTTTTTCTTCATCTTTTAGTGTACTTGTGAGATCTGAGGACTTTTTGACCCCAGATCTCACAAAAAAGAGGTCCTGTCGTGCCTATTTCTATTACAAGGAATGTTTACATTCCTTGTAATAGAAATAAAAATGATCACTTTTTTTTTTTTTTTTAAAAACGGTGTAAAAATAAAAAATGATAAAATAAATAGTAAAAAAAAAAAAAATGGATTTTTGTAAGATCTTACCGTAAAATCCTTTTCTCTTAAGCTCATTGACAGACGTAGTCTTCTTGATTCTCAAGAGCTGGGTTATGTTGTCTCCGCAGGAGTAGGACTAGGCAGAAAGACAAAACGTTCTGGCTCCACCTTAGGGGCAGTCCCTGAGGGTATATCCTCCCTCTCTCTGCTACAGGGAATCAGTTCTGTTTTAAAGCAGTACAGAGAATTTAACCCAACCCAACTCAATGATAGAGGGGCGGGTACTACGTCTGTCAATGAGCTTAAGAGAAAAGGATTTTACGGTAAGATCTTACAAAAATCAATTTTTCTCTATCGCTCATTGACAGACGTAGTCTTCTTGATTCTCAAGAGCTGGGACATCCAGAAGCAGTGCCACAAATGAGGGGTGGGATTGACAAAATCAAATCCAATCTAGAAGGCCCAACCGGTGCCAAACTAGAAGTTTTAAAGGCTCATTATAAACAAAGAATGAGACTAAAAGAAAAATTTTCCAACGGAAAAAACCCTCGAGGTAGACCACTGGTCTCCTCAAATGGCGGCCTGCAAAACCTTGCGGCCAAACGAGGCATCAGACGATGCCATTACATCAACTTTATAATGTTTAGTAAAGGTATGCACCGACGACCAGGTAGCCGCCTTGCACACCTGGACCACTGACGCCTGATGGCGAAAGGCCCATGACGCACTAAGTGCCCGAGTGGAGTGCGCCTTAACAGGGACCGGGGGCTCCCGACCCTTAATAGAATAAGCCTGTACTACCGTCTGTCTGATCCATCTGGAAATGGTCGCGGCAGATGCAGGCAACCCCTTTTTGGGTCCATCTGGGATCACAAAAAGTGAATCCGTCTTGCGAAACGAGTCTGTCGTTTTCAAGTATACCCTGATCGCCCGGACCACATCCAAGGAGTGTAAAGCAAACTCTCGCGGATGACTGGGCTTAGGACACAGGGAAGGTAACACAATTTCTTCATTCAGATGAAATTCTGAAACCACTTTTGGTAGGAAGGATGGATTCGGACGAAGAACCACCTTATCTCTATGAACCACCAGATATGGTGAACGACAAGATAATGCGGCCAGTTCTGACACCCTGCGTGCAGAAGTAATAGCCACCAAGAAGGCCACCTTCTGGGACAACGTAGGTAGAGGAATCTCCCTAATATCTTCAAAGGGAGGTTTCTGAAGAACCGACAACACTAAATTAAGATCCCAGGGGGGTAACGGCGCGTGCACTGGCGGAGCCAGATGTCGCACCCCCTGGATGAAATTCCGCACCAAGGAATGAGTAGCCAAAGGCTTCTGAAAGAAGATAGCTAATGCTGAGACCTGACCCTTGATAGTACTCAAGGCCAGTTTCTGCTCAACCCCTTGTTGCAGAAAAGCTAATATTCGACTAATCGAATAAGACCGAGGACGGAACCCCAAAGGTTCACACCATGCAATGTAGGACTTCCATGTGCGATGATAAATCTTTCTGGAAGTCGCTTTCCTTGCTTCAACTAAAGTAGGAATAACTGAAGCTGACAATCCCTTGTCCTTCAGCACCTGGGTCTCAATAGCCAGGCCGTTAAAGCCAGCGATCGTAAAGCAGGATGGAAGATCGGTCCCTGAGACAGTAGGTCCTCCCTGAGAGGAAGTCTCCACGGGACATCCGCCACCAGTCTGACCACATCGGCGTACCAAGCTCGACGAGGCCAGTCCGGAGCTACCAGAATTACTGGAATTCCTTCCTCCTCTATCCTGCGAAGAAGTCTTGGCAGTAACGCGAGAGGAGGGAAGGCATATATTAGCTGGTATTGCCCCCACGGGGCGATCAGTGCGTCTGCGGTTTCTGCTAGAGGATCGCGGGAGCGAGCCACGAATCTCTGAACTTTCCTGTTGAATCGTGATGCCAACAGATCCACATCCGGGGTGCCCCACCGTAGGCACAACTGGTGGAAAACGTCTGGATGGAGGGACCATTCCCCCTGATCCAGGGTCTGACGGCTGAGTAATCTGCCTGCCAATTCTCCACCCCCGGAATGAACACCGCAGAGATTGCTGGAACAAATCGTTCCGCCCAGCGAAGAATGCAAGCCACTTCTTTGGCCGCTCGGACACTCTTGGTGCCCCCCTGGTGATTGACATAAGCCACGGCCGTGGCATTGTCTGACTGGATCCGAACCGGGCTGCCCTGGAGCTGCTCGGTCCAGTGAATCAGACAAAGTCTGATCGCTCTCAGTTCCAATACATTTATCGGTAACCTGGATTCTTCCGGGGACCAAAGTCCCTGGACAGATAACTGACCGAGAATTCCTCCCCATCCGGATAGACTGGCATCCGTGGTCACTATCGTCCAATATATTGGCAGAAATGACTTTCCCTGGCTGAGCATCGGAGACCGAAGCCACCAGACCAGAGACTCTCTGGTCTGTTTGATCAATCGGATCTGATTGTCCAGGGATTCCGGATTCCGATTCCATCTGAGAAGAATCTCTTGCTGAAGAATTCGGGTATGGGACTGGGCAAATGGGACTGCTTCGAACGAAGCCACCATCAACCCCAGAACCCTCATGCAAGTCCGAAGGGAAGACCAGCTGTTGGACAGTAACAACTGGACTGCTGATTGAATCTTTCGGAGTTTCCCTACCGGAAGAAAAACTCTTGTCCTGACTGTGTCTAGAATTAGACCCAGATATTCGAGCCTCTGGGTGGGAACCAGAAATGACTTTTGCTGGTTCACCAGCCACCCGAATTCCTGTAAAGAAATCATAGTAATTTCTATGTTTTGTAGCAAGGTCTGAGGAGACTCTGCATGAAGCAGAAGATCGTCTAGGTAACCAAGGATCGATATGCCTCTTTGGCGCAGAAGTGCCAACATTGGGGCCAACACCTTTGTGAAGACCCGCGGAGCCGTGGCGAGACCGAAAGGTAACGCCACAAACTGATAGTGGTTCTCTTCTACGGAAAAGCGTAGAAACCGCTGATGTCCTGCGAAAATGGGAATGTGAAGATAGGCGTCCTTGATGTCTATGGACGCTAGGACATCCCCTGGATGCAGGAAGGCTGCTACCGTGCGAATGGACTCCATTCTGAATCTTCTTATGTTGACAAAAGAATTGAGTGCTCTTAAGTCCAGAATTGGACGCACTTTGCCCTCTTTCCTGGGTATTGTAAATAGGTTTGAATAAAACCCTTGAAACCTTTCTGTCCAAGGAACGTGGACTACCACTCCTTGTTGTAGTAAATCTGTGACTGCTCTCCGCAGATCTTCTAAACGATCTGAGGATAGTCGGATATTGGAAGGGAAGAATCGCGCCGGTGGGAGAGATCGAAACTCGATCTTGTACCCTGACCTTATGACTTCGCAAACCCATTTGTCCGGGATTCTGGAAAGCCATGGATCCGGGAACCGGCGAAGACGTCCCCCCACCCCAGTTATGGGTGGGGGCGCACCTTCAGGCTTTGGATGGTTTATCTTCAGGTCTGGAGGGGGCGGGCTTTTGCTTGCCCGACCAACGACCCCTGACGCCTCCTGCAGGAGCTTTGGAGGACTTAGTTTTTTCACCCGCGGGACGAAAAAACCTCTTGTGAGCAGAAAAAGAAGGCCCTCGTCTTTGACGAGTTCCTCTACCTTTAAAATTTTGCGGTAAAAAGGTGCTCTTTCCACCCGTGAGATCTTTAATGATCTCATCTAAGTTGGCTCCAAATAGACGCTCTCCTGAAAAAGGGATATTAGCCAATGCTTTTTTGGAACCTTGGTCGGCTAACCAACCTTTTAGCCACAGTGTACGCCTGAGAACCACTGCTGAGACTGATGCTCGCGCCAATAATGGAGTGGCGTCTAACGCCGCATCACACACAAACTGTAACCCCTGTATCATTTGTTCCAACAAATCTGATACCGCCTGAGGGACCTCTTCTAAGTCCCGGCGTAACCACTTGGTCCATTCAGTTACAGCCTGCGAAACCAGACCAATAGCTATTATAGGTCTGAAAGCTGATCCAATCAAGGAAAACATGGTGCGAGACATAGCTTCTATCTTGCGATCCACTGGATCTTTAAAAGACGGAGCGTCTTCTAAAGGAATAACAGTGGCTTTATTCAATCTAGCAATTGGTGAATCCACCACAGGTGGTTCTGTCCATTTCTTAATAAGGGTTTCCTCAAACGGATAACGCCTGTCAATGCGTTTAGAAATAGTAAAAGTGCGTTTTGGCAGACGCCATTCTTCTTCGATTGGATTGCCAAAACATTTGGGCAATGGAAAAACCTTCGCCACTTTGATGCGTTTTTTAGTCCCAAAAGGGATTTCAGTTTCAGCTATTTCCGATGGAATACCCTGTAACCTTAAGGTTTCTTGAACAGATACAATGAGTGCGTTTACCAACGCTTCCTCTCGGGCTATGGCTGATGCCGAAACATCCTCCTCACTGTCTGAAGAGACAGTACCCGAGACACCAATCCCAGATGAAGTACCTGCAACTGCAGAAATAGACTCAGAGTCTGAATCCGAGGTTTCAGATAATAAGGGGTTAGGCGGGGGTCGCTTTCTTGCGCCCTGTCCCTGACAAGCCACTTCCACCCGGGACACAAAAGTTTCCATAATAGCTGACAATGATTCAATTGTCAATGGGGTGCTGGAGGATCCCGCAGACCCCTCGAGGGGATCCGGAGGAGATACATGAGTGGCAGGGTCCATGTTAATTCAGGACACCTTTGCCAGCAAAACAAAAAAACTTTTTTTTTTTTTTTTTTTTTTTTGTGTGTCTCCCCCTAGCGCAATAGCGCCCCTCAGAGTACCTGCTTCTCGATCCCACAGAGAGAGAGAGGGACCCCCAAGGCTCACCAACCGATGCAGTGCAGTTTCCAACCAACTGCAGTCAGCGTCTGTCTTACACAGACTGGAAGGAGCTGTTTGCTTTTTCCCGGGTAGAAGGACGTGGCTCCGCCCCCTGTGTACGCCTTCCGGCGTTCCCAGCTCTCCACGAGGTAGCTGGGCTCACAAAACATGGCCGCCCCCATAGAAGAGACATAAGACTCCAAAAACATGGCGGCCGGCGTGACCTGAGGACATACATGCATTTGGTCTACGGCAAAATGGCGGCGGACCGCCGAAATCGTTTTCCCAGCACATCCACCTGCATCTCTGCTAAGAGGCGATATATGGATCTACAGAAGATATACTACACATAAGGTAGGATTATACCTCCTATGTCAGCTGTAATGTTACAGTCTGCTGGGTAGAGTGTTAGCTCTTAAACCAAGTCCACTTCCCACAAACACATGCTGTATTACAAGGGGGACTTGTAAGTATCAGATATATACTGACCATATATGGAGGGGCCCATAATACATACTGCCTCATAACGAGGAAAAAAGGGAACGTTTACTCACCATACCGAACCGACAGGCACCCTCTCTTCACAATACCCTCTCCACCGGGGTGGGGGTTTGTGGACCACTCCGGACGCCTCGACCCTCTGGTTCCTGGCGTCCAAGCGAGACTTTTAACTCGCAAGGTCAGTCCCTCCACTGGGACTCCGTCGCGGCCGACCCAGCGCGGATCTCTGGTCTGCACGCGCTCGTAGGCAGAAACCGGGGTGACCACTGGATCTCAACATCCAGCCCGTCGCCCGGCCCCGCATACTTACTTGAATGTGTCGCGGCCGACCAAGCGCAATGCCATGGTCTGCGCGCGCTCGTAGGCCGGCTGGGGTGACCACAAGTGTCGCCCAGTCCGGCATTTTTGCTTGAAGATCTCACAGGAAAAAACACTGGAGAAAACTACCTAAAAAATGTCTTTTTCTTAAAGAAAAAAGTCTTGCCAGGACCAAAAGATCCCAGCAAGGAACTTAGGTCCTTACTCCTGACTAGACAGAAAAAAACTGATTCCCTGTAGCAGAGAGAGGGAGGATATACCCTCAGGGACTGCCCCTAAGGTGGAGCCAGAACGTTTTGTCTTTCTGCCTAGTCCTACTCCTGCGGAGACAACATAACCCAGCTCTTGAGAATCAAGAAGACTACGTCTGTCAATGAGCGATAGAGAAATTAAAGCGCCCTGTCCCCGTTAGCTCTCGTGCAGAAGCGAACGCATACGGAAACCCTGCCCACATATGTAAACGGTGTTCAAACCACACATGTGAGGTATTGCCGGGATCTTTAGAGCGTTAGCAATAATTTGAGCCCTAGACCTCCTCTGTAACTCTAAGATGGCAACCTGTAGAAATTTTTAAAATGTCGCCTATGGGGATTTTTAAGTACCAAAGTTTGTCGCCATTCCGTGAGCGTGCGCAATTTTGAAGCATGACATGTTGGGTATCTATTTACTCGGCGTAACATTATCTTTCACATTATGGAACACAATTGGGCTAACTTTACTGGTTTCTTATTTTTCAATTCAAAAAAGTAAATTTTTTAAAAAAAAATTGCATTTGGAAGACCGCTGCGCAAAATACGGTGTGATAAAAAATATTGCAATAATCTCCATTTTATTCTCTAGGGTCTCTGCTAAAAAAATATATATAATGTTTGGGGGTTCTAAGTAGTTTTCTAGCAAAAAAAAAAACTGATTTTAGCTTGTAAACACCAAGTGTCAAAAATAAGCCTGGTAGGCAAGTGGTTAATATTTGAGTTGTTTGTTTATTATCCTCACTTTACCAAATGAAATTAAACAAGTGAGATGGGAATATTTATATAATCGCTTTTCATTTAGTTGCATGATAATTCTGCACACTAATAGTTGCCTAATAATTGTGCACACAGATATTCTCCTAACAAAGCCAAAACCTCACTTTTACTTTTTTAAATATTCAGGTTTGAGGTTTATTAACATTTTGGATTGACCAAGAGCACTGAAGTTGTTCAATAATGAAATTCTTCCTCAAAAATACAACTTGCCTAATAATTGTGCACACAGTGTAGTAACCATGAGTTGCCTTCAAATGGTGCTTTTCTGCTCAAGTCCTCACTATGGAAAGCCAGTATTCATTAAGCTAATAGTTGAACTGTAAAACTTTGCCAGATGGAAACAGATATATTTAGGATATTTGGCATTAAAAATTAAGGAACTTTGCCTGTACTGGCATATAATTCAATGCTGAACATTTGGCTCTTCAGCTGGACCCAAATGTCTTTTATAGTTGCAGCTTTTCTACTGCTGCTTAACCACTTTCAGACTGGATGATTTGGCTGCTCAATGACCAGGCCCCTTTTTTCAACTTGGCACTGCGTGACTTTGACAATTGCGTGGTCATGCAATGCTGTACCCAAATGAAATTTACATCCTTTTTTTCCCACAAACAGAGCTTTCTTTTGTTGGTATTTGATCACCTCTGTGCTTTTTGTTTTTTGTGATATTAATAAAAAAAGAGCGAAATGACATTTTCAACTTTGTCTTTTAAAAAATATTCAATATACTCAATTTATGTCATATTTTGGCCAAAATGTATTTAGCTACATGTCTTTGACAAAAAAATCTCAATGAGTGTATTTTTATTGGTTTGCGCAAAAGCTATAGTGTCTACAAATTATGGTGTATATACTGGAATTTATGCAGCTTTTACTTTCCGACTGCCTATCTCATTTCATGAAGTGCTAAAATGGCAGGGCTGTACAAAACCCCCCCAAAATTACCACTTTTTGGAAAGTAAACATTCTAAGGAATGTCCTGAGAGGCATGTTGAGCTCACTGAATATTTCATTTTTTTGTCACAGGTGTTTGAAAAATGACTAAAAATGAAAAAAATATTTTTCTTTTTTTACACAAAGTTGTCATTGAAATCATATATTGCTCATGCATGCCATGGGTATATGTGTAATTACACCCCAAAATATATTCTGCTGCTTCTCCTGGGTACAGGGATACCACATGTGTGAGACTTTTTGGGAGCCTAGCTGTGTACGGGACCCCAAAAGCCAATCACCACCTTCAGAATTTCATAGGGCGTAAATTTTTCATTCCATTTTCTCACTACCTATCACGGTTTAGGAGGCCCTGAAAGATCAAGATACCACAAAACCCTCCCCCCCCCCCAAATTACCCCATTTTGGAAAATAGATACCCTAAGCTGTTTGCTGAGAGGCATGGTGAGTCCATGGAATATTTTATATTTTGCCACAAGTTTTGGGAAAATTACATAATTTTTTTTAAATGTTTTTCTTTAACACAAAGTTGTCACTAAAAGATAAATTGCTCACGCATTCCATGGGTATATGTGTAATTACACCCCAAAATATATTCTGCTGCTTCTCCTGAGTATAGGGATACCCCATGTGTGAGACTTTGTGGCCCTTTCCAAGGGCGTAAATTGTTGATTTCACTCCTCACTACCTATCACAGTTTTGGAGGCCATGAAATGCCAAGACAGCACAAACCCCCCCCCCCCCCAAAATGACCCCTTTTCGGAAAGTAGACACCTTAAGCTATTTGCAGAGAGGCATATTGAGTGTTTTGCAGAACTCACTTTTTGTCGCAAAGTTTTGGAAAATGAAAAAAGAGGAAAAAAAATGCATTTTCCTTTTTTTTCCTTAATTTTCCAAAATAAATGAGAGCTGCAAAATACTCACCATGCATCTTAGCAAATACCCTGGGGTGTCTACTTTTCGAAAAGTGGTAATGTGGGGGGGGTTTTGTGCTATCTTGGCATTTCATGGCTTTTAAAACTGTGATAGGTAGTAAAGAGTGAAATCAACAATTTACGCCCTTAGAAAGCCTGAAGGCGGTGATTGGTTTTCGGGGTCCTGTACGCGGCTAGACTGCCAAAAAGTCTCACACATGGGGCATCCCTGTACTCAGGAGAAGCAGCAGAATGTATTTTGGGGTGTCGTTTCACATATACCCATGGCATGTGTGAGCAATATATAATTTAGTGACAACTTTGTGTAAAAAAAAAAAAAATTAATAATAATTTTCCCGGAACTTGTGGCAAAATATAAAAATATTCCATGAACTCATCATGCCTCTCAGCAAATAGCTTGGAGTGTCTACTTTGCAAAATGGGGTCATTTGGGGGAGTTTTGTGCTATCTTGAAATTTCAGGGCCTCTGAAATTGTGACAGGTAGTGCCAAGGTAAAATAAGCAATTTACGTCATTAGAAAACCTGAAGGTGGTGATTGGTTTTCGGAGTCCGGTACACAGCTAGGCTCCCAAAAAGTCTCACATGTGGTATCCCTGTAATCAGGAGAAGCAGCAGAAAGTATTTTGGGGTGTCATTTCACATATACCCGTGCCTTGCGTGAGCAATATATAATTTAGTTACAACTTTGTGAAAAAAAATGAAAAACAAAAAAAAACAAATGGTCACCTTCCCGAAAATTAGGGCAAAATATAAAATACTCCATGGACTCAATATGCCTCTCAACAAATAGCTTTGGGTGTCTACTTTCCAAAAAGGGGTCATTTGGGGGTGTTTGAACTGTCCTGGCATTTTATGCTCAATCTTAGCCACACATCACCCACTCTTCTAACCACTTGAAAACCAAGCCTTTTCTGTGATTTTTCATTTACATGAAAAAATATTTTTTTTTACTAGAAAATTACTTTGAACACCCAAAAATTATATTTTTTTTTAAAGCAGAGGCCCTACAGAACAAAATGATGGATGTTGCAAATTGTTTTGTCACACGGTATTTGCGCACAGATTTTCCAAACGCAATTTGTGCGAAAAAAATAATATTTTTTTAAATTTAATGCACAAATACACTATATAATTACAAATTGTTTGGTAAAATTTAAAAGATGATCTTATGCCGAGTACATAGATACCAAACATGACATGCTTTAAAAATTGCGCACTCCTGTGCAGCGGCAACAAACTACGTACATATTTAAAAGCCTTTAAAAGTCTTTACAGGTTACCACTTTAGACTTACAGAGGAGGTCTACTTCAAGAATTACTGCCCTCGGCCTGGCGTTCCTGGTGATACCTCACTTGCATGCTGCAATTGCGGTTTACATATGACACTAGACTAACGCTCGCGTGCACCATTGCGCGCAAGAACGGGGGGACAGGGGGGCTTGATTTTTTATTATTTATTTTGCTTTTTTATGTTATTTTGACACCTTTCCTTTCATTTTTTTATTGTTATCACAGTGAATTTAAATATCCCCTATGATAGCAATCTGTAGTGACAGGTACTCTTTCTTTAAAAAATTGGGGTCTTTTAGACTCTAGATCTCTCCCCTGACCTTAATGCATCTGACCACACCAAGATTGGTGTGATAAGATGCTTTCCCAATGGCGTTGTTTTTTTCTGGCGAAATAGAAGTCATTAAATGCTCATAGCTTCCGGTATCTTGGGCCATAGCCATTCTCGTCTCCAATCAGCTCTATGGTGAGATAATTGAACCACCGGCTGCACTCTTGGGTTAACTGGTGGAACAGGAGAGCCCGAGAAAAACCACAGAAGGCAGCGGGGGGGGGGGGGGGGGGTCCCCTCCCACTGCTTGTAAAAGCAGTCTAGCGGCTAATTAACTGCTAGGATCGCTTTTACATGTAAGTTGACTGCTGGCTGTAAAAAATGATACCAAGATGATGCCTAAATCTGCAGGCATCATCCTGGTATAACCACTCAAAGTCCAGCAACGTACCAGTACATTGCTGGTCCTTGTTTGGCATATAGTGTAGGTTTTTTTTTTTATGCAGTCTGTGGGCTGAACGAAAAAAAGAGAACCTAACAGAAATCTCTGCATGAAAATTGTGTAGTATACCCACCATTAGCCGCCCAAAGCATCCAAACCCACTTCCTAATAATGGGTATACATGACAAAATTCCACGTATACCTAATGTTTTTTTTAACTGCAGTGGTGAAATCACCTCCTACAGCACTGCCATCAGAGATTTCCATATATGCTGAGCATCAGTGTGGCAGCCGATGAGTGTACCTGCAAGGCAAACTGGTTAACAATAGAATGAAAAACAATAACAAAGTACAGTAGGAAGAGTAGAAGAACAGAAAAAGAACTCAAACGACAACTATTTTTGTCTTTTTTATTTTATATTTTTTTTGTAACTTTTTTTTTTTTTAACTGCAACTTTCCAGGTTAGGGTCTCTCAAAATGTCCATAGCCATCGAACATCTTTCGAGACCCTGTGTTTGTGTGCCCTACACTGTGTCGTGCTGTACCCTACGCTAATACTCCACTAGTGTGTGGTAGCGTTGGAAACAGTCCCCGATGCAGAGACCAGGTTGGTCAGGACAGAAGGGACAATAAAAACGGGTGTCACGCCTAAATCCGCACCATCTGGTAGGGGAAGTGGGGCAGGAGCACCTCCTGGATACAGGTAGGCTCTGATGATCTCTTCCTGGAATTCTAGGAAGGATCCAGCTCGTCCTGACGCTTTGTATAGCACAAAAGCGTTCAGCATAACCAATTGGAATAAATAAACAGACACTTTTTTGTACCAGCGTCTGGCTTTACAGGCAACTAAGTACAGCGCCAAAAGCTGGTCATTGAGGTCCACCCCTCCCATATTAAGGTTATATTCATGGACACAGAGGGGTTTCTCCAAAACGCCAGTTGCCATAGGAATTTGGACCGTCTTGTCTGCGTAAAGGGAGGACAGAACGAAAATATTCTGTGTATCCCTCCACTTCACTGCAAGCAATTTGTCTATTTTCAAGCAGGCTCTCTCCCCCCGACTAAGACGGGAATTTACAAGCCATTGGGGGAAGCCCTGGCGATTAGGTCGCACGGTGCCACATGCGCCAATTTGTAATTCAAGCAAGTGACTAAAAAGTGGCACGCTTGCATAAAAATTGTCCACGTAAAAATGGTACCCCTTCCCGAATAAGGGTGACACCAAGTCCCAAACTATCTTGCCGCTGCTCCCTATGTAGTCTGGGCAGTTGGGGGGGCTCCACAGTGCTATCTTTTCCCACGTAAACCCGGAAACTAACTGTATAGCCTGTGGCTCTGTCACACAGCTTATACAGCTTGACCCCGTATCTGGCACGCTTGCTGGGGAGATACTGCTTCATAGCAAGGCGGCAAGTAAACTTAATCAGGGACTCATCAACGCAGACAATTTGTTGGGGGGTAAACAAGGCTGCAAACCGCTGACTGAAGTGGTTTATGAGGGGGCAAATTTTGTGGATTCGGTGATATTCAGGGTCTTCCCGAGGACGACAGATTTCATTCTCGTTTAAGTGCATGAACCGCAGAATTTGCTTGTATCTCACCCTGGACATGGAAGCAGAGTACACGCGCATATGGTGAATTGGGTTAGTGGACCAATATAACCACAACTCACTCCTTTTGGTTATGCCCATGTTAAGGGGAAGTCCCAGAAAGGTTTTAAACTCAGAAACCGTTATAGGTTTCCAGCTGAATTGTCTGGCAAGGGACGAATTTGGGTTGGCAGTGATGTATTGATCAGCGTTTATAAATTGCCTTGGTCCACAATAGATCTGAAAAGATCTTCCATGAAAAACAGCTAATAAAAATTCAGGGGAGTAAAATTGGCTGTTTCCACATGGATTCCGGGTTGGGCAGTTAATGGGGGAAGTACGGGCGCTGTAGTATCAGTGGGCTGCCAATTAGGATATGCCAGCGCATCAGGGAGGGCACTATGGGCTCTACAGGCCTGTCTTCGAATTTGCGGTGGCTGCGACCACTACTTGTGCTAGCCACCTCACCAGCTTCAACTTCACTTATGGGACTCGCCACATCACCAAGTGATACTGCAGTGCTGGTTGTTCTAGGTCCAGGGTGTACTAGGCCGCTGGTGCTTGCCAGTTCACCAGAAGTACCGACACTCTGCTCCATAAGAGCACCCTGCAATTCCTGCACATCAGCAACTCCAGAATGGGGTCAGGTACGCCTGATCTTAACAGGGACCCATCCGTCGTCTGAGCTATCTGTCAGGGAGCCACTTTTCTCTAAAGGTTCGTATACTGACCCTGATTCTGCCAGTGAGGTTCCCCATCGCTCTCATCTGTCATGGTCAGTATACTGTAGGCCTCTTCACTAATGTTCCACTGTTTTGACATTTTAGCAACTAAATTTACAGGTATAGTAGTGTGACTCACAGGTAAAAAAGCACCTGGTTGCCAAGGACTATTTCAACCGCTACCAAAAAACTGCTAATGCTAGCAGGAATCAGACCTGACTCTGCTAACACAGCGGTTTTGTGTGTTTTGTGTTTTTTGGAGGTGACAGTAATCTATTGATTACTGCACTTGCCTTGGTGGGGTGGGCTGGGCTGAGGGGCTAAACGCAGGTGCTGGCAGGAATCAGTGCTAATCATGCAAACACCACATTTTGGGAACACTAAACTATTGGGGACACTAGTATAGTTCTGCTCAGATCAGATATTGATCTGTTCAAACAATATACTAGTAATGGAGGTGTGTGTGTGTGTGTATATGTGGTAATCAAGGGGTTAACTAATATTTCTAACTAGGCGCCGGGGATCTGCACTGTCCTAGACTGACGCTAACGAATGTCACCTGTGACATAAAAAAAAAACTATACACTATAAAAGTGACACTGACAGGGCAATGAAGGGGTTAACTGGGGGTGATCAGGGGGTTAAATTTTTATGGGGGGTTGGTGGCGGGTATCCTAAGCCTAAAAGGAACAGTCACAAGCGCTAAACCAAGTCACACTAATACAGAAATATAGGCAAATGCTATATACTGTCTATAGTGTGCAATGTGAAAGGGGGTGTAGGGGTTAACTGGGTGTGATCAGGGGGTTAAATCTTTATTGGGGGGGGGGGGGTGGCGGGGACCCTAAACCTACTTGGGACAGAAACTAACTCGCTAGCGCTGACTGAAGTCACAATCACACTATCACAGAAATACAGAAAAACACAAATTTACCTGTATATTGTGTACAATGTGACAGGGGGAAGGGGTTAACTGGGGGTGATGGGGGGGGGGTCAGGGGGTTAAATCTTTATTAAGGGGGTTGGCGGGTGTCCTAAGCCTAAAAGGAACGGTCGCAAGCGCTAAACCAATCACACTAATACAGAAATATAGGAAACAGCTATATACTGTATACAGTGTGCGATGTGACAGGGGGTGTAGGGGTTAACTGGGGGGGGGGGGTGATCGGGGGTTAAATGTGCCTAGCTAGGTGTGTGCAAGCGTGCTGTATGCAGTACTCACAGTTTTACATAGTTACATAGTAGGTGAGGTTGAATAAAGACAATAGTCCATCCAGTTCAACCTGTGTAGGTGTGGGTGACTGTAATCATCTAACATAGCCCTTAATCTCCTGATCCTTGAGATGTAAGTCTAAGAGTCTTTTGAAAGTCACCATACTACCCGCAGAAACCACCTCTTGTGGTAGACAATTCCACAATCTTGTAGCCCTAACAGTAAAGAACCCTCCTCGTTGCCTGAGGTTAAAACGCTTCTCCTCTAATCGCATTGTATGTCCTCGAGTCCTCATGCAATTCCTTCGAATGAACAGCTTTTTTTCTAAGCTGAGATCCCCATTAAGATATTTATAAATTGCTATCATGTCCCCTCTCAGACGTCTCTTCTCCAGGGAAAATAAATCGAGCGATTGCAGCCGCCCTTCATAGTTAAGGTCCTCCAACCCCCTAATCAGTTTAGTTGCCCTTCTCTGGACTTTCTCCAGCTCCAACACATCCCTCCTGAGGACTGGCGACCAGAACTGGACAGAATACTCCAGATGCGGTCGGACCAGAGTTTTATAAAGTGGAAGGATTATAGTCTTATCTCTGGAATACATCCCTTTCTTTATGCATGCTAATATTCTGTTGGCTTTGGAAGCTGCCGCTTGACATTGCATGCTGTTGCCTAATCTATCATCAACCAAGACTCCCAGATCTTTCTCCATTTTAGATTCCACCAAGGGTTCCCCTCCTAACGTGTATTGTGTTTTTATGTTTTTAGTCCCCAAGTGCAAAACCTTACACTTCTCCACGTTAAACCTCATTTGCCATGTCGTTGCCCACTCCGTAATTTTGTCCAGGTCATTCTGTAGGATATCTGCTTCATGCTGTGCAGTTATTGCCCTTGCCAATTTTGTGTCATCTGAAAAAACTGATAACGAACTACTGATCCCGTCCTCAATGCTGTTTATGAATAAATTGAACAAGGTTGGTCCCAGGACTGAGCCCTGGGGCACCCCGCTTACTACCACAGACCAGTCTGAGTATGCACTGTTTATTACCACCCTTTGGACACGGCCTTTTAGCCAGTTCCGTATCCAAGAGCAAACCCTGCTGTCGATACCTGCAGACCTTATTTTATAAATTAAGCGCTTGTGGGGAACTGTATCAAACGCCTTAGCGAAATCCAAGTACACCACATCCACTGGTCTGCCCCTATCTAGCTCACAGCTCACCTCCTCATAGAATGCTAAGAGATTGGTTTGACAAGAACGCCCATTTGTAAACCCATGCTGGTTACTACTGATGATGTTGTTGTCTTTAGCATATTCTACGATATAGTCCCTTATCATCCCCTCCAAAAGTTTACATATAATTGATGTCAAGCTGACAGGCCTATAATTTCCCGGGATATGCCTCTGGCCCTTTTTGAATATCGGAATCAATTTAGCCTTCCTCCAATCCCCTGGTACATCTCCTGTCCTAATACTGTCAGCAAAGATCAGGAACAGTGGTCTAGATATAACCTTACTGAGTTCCTTGAGAACTCTCGGATGTACGCCATCCGGGCCTGGTGATTTGTTAGTGTTAAGTTTGTCCAGTCTTTCCCTGATTTCACCCTCTGTTAGCCATAGTGGCAAGTCCTGTGTATTACTACTAACCATACAGTCCTGGTCAGTGTACCCCTCCGTTTCCTGTGTAAATACTGACGAGAAAAAAGCATTCAGCACGGTTGCTTTTTCAGTGTCCTCTGTAACCATCCTCCCATCATCGTTAATTATGTGTGCAATATGCTCTGCCCTAGTTTTTTTGCTGTTGATATATTTAAAGAATTTCTTTGTTTTTTTTTTTACTATCCTCCGCTATTTGTCTCTCAAAGTTGATTTTAACCATCTTGATTTCTTGTTTACTTTTCTTATTTGCCTCCTTGTATTGCTGGAAGGCCGATACTGTGCCCTCTGATTTATATTTCTTGAAGGCCAATTTTTTTCCCCTAATAAGTTTTTTAACGCTACGGTTTAACCAGCCAGGTTTGGCTTTGTCTCTTCTAAATCTATTTCCCATAGGAATGCACTGCAAGATGCCTTTGCTTAATATGTTCCTAAAGCATTCCCATTTTTCCTCTGTGGTCAGTGATCCCAGGGTTTGGTCCCAGTTTACCCTTTCCATCAATGAGTACAATTTTGGAAAGTTTGCCCGTCTGAAGTTTAGGGTTCTTATGTTCCCCACTTGCCTTTTTATATTGTTATTTACGCTAAATGTGATCATCCTGTGATCGCTAGAGCCCAGGTTGTCCTGGACTTCTACCTCCAAGATTATGTCTGGGTCATTAGTGATCAATAGATCCAGGATTGCATTTTCTCTAGTAGGAGAATCCACCAACTGTGACATGTAATTATCCAGTAAGGTTTCCGTGAATAGACGGGCCTTCTGTGAGTGTGCAGTCCCCTCTTCCCAGTCAATGTCGGGATAATTGAAGTCCCCCAATATGATGACTGATCCCAGTTTTGCCACTTTACCCATTAGTGCTAAAAATTCCAGCTCTACCTCCTCCCCTTGGTTAGGTGGCCTATAGCAAACCCCCACAACTACTTTTCCCTTATCTTCTTACCTATCAAGTTCAACCCACACAGATTCTAAATCCATGCTCATCCCATCCGTAATGTCACTCCTTTCTAGCACCTTTATATTGTTCTTGACATAGAGACATACCCCTCCCCCTCTTTTTCCTACCCTGTCCTTCCGGTACACCGAATACCCTTGGATATTGGCCAGCCAGTCATGTGAGGGGTCGAATCAAGTTTCTGTTATTCCTACAAGGTCTATGTCATCCTTATGTACTAACATTTCCAATTCATCCATCTTATTAGCTAGGCTCCTGGCATTAGCACATACTCCTCTTAGTTTTACAGAAGTTAAACGTGATTGGCGGTTATGTTTATTTCTGTTTGGTCTGCGGTTTTCCCGCACAGACCTGCCAATTGATGTTGTCGACCTACTGTCGCTGCTGACCCTACAACTGCCTTCAGTCCTCTGCTCCCTCCTGACTGACTCTACTTCTGAGCCCTCCCCCCCCCCGTCTCCTAGTTTAAAAGCCCCTCCAACTTGGTGGCCATCTTTCTCCCCAAAAGAGCTCTACCGTCCCCATTAAGGTGCAGCCCATCCTTACTAAAGAGCCGGTAGCCGACTGAGAAGTCAGCCCAGTTCTCCAGGAACCCAAACCCCTCCTTCCTACACCAATTCCTCAGCCACTTGTTAACCACTTCCTTACCGAGTCATGTAAAATGACGTCGGCAAGGTGGTTGTCTAGATCCGGGCCGCCGTCATATGACGTCGGCCCGTTCTAGCTGCTACTGCGCGCCCCCGGCGGCGCGCAGCGGCGCGATCAGGGATGAGGCTCGTCCCTCGGACATAGCCCATCACTGATCAAGGTAAACAGCCAATAGAAATTGGCTGTTTACCACGTGATCGGCTGTGTCAATCACAGCCGATCACATGAGCGGCTCCAGCACGAGCTGCTCGTTCTCTCTGCAATGCGCGCCCCCGGGGGCGCGCAGAGCAGCGATCGGGGACGAGGCTCGTCCCTCGGACAGAGTCGATCCCCGATCTAGGTAAAGAGCCAATGAAATTGGCTCTTTACCACGTGACCGGCTGTGTCCAATCACAGCCGGTCACAAATGTCAACAGAGAACACGGTAACTAGCTGTCACCGTGTTCTCCTCCTCACACACTGATCCTGTGTGAGGAGGAGATTGTGGTAACAGCTAGTTACCAACTACAGTGCACCCCAACCACACTGATTGCCCCCCCCCCAATAAAGAGCACCTGTCACTAGCCCATCAAAGTACCCGAGTACCTGTCATCAGGTACTCAGATGACAGGTACTCGGGTACTCTGATGGGCTGGTGACAGGTATTCGGGTACTCTGATGACAGGTACTCGGGTACTCTGATGACGGATACTCTGATGACAGGTACTCGGGTACTCTGACGGGTACTCGGGTACTCTGATGACGGGTACTCGGGTACTCTGATGACAGGTACTCGGGTACTCTGATGACAGGTACTCGGGTACTCTGATGACGGGTACTCGGGTACTCTGATGACAGGTACTCGGGTACTCTGATGACAGGTACTCGGGTACTCTGATGACAGGTACTCGAGTACTCTGATGACGGGTACTCGGGTACTCTGATGACGGGTACTCGGGTACTCTGACAGGTACTCGGGTACTCTGATGACAGGTACTCGGGTACTCTGATGACGGGTACTCGGGTACTCTGATGACAGGTACTCGGGTACTCTGATGACGGGTACTCGGGTACTCTGATGACAGGTACTCGGGTACTTTGAGTATCTGTCAACGGAGTACCCGTCATCAGAGTACCTGAGTACCTGTCACCTACCCATCAGAGTACCCGAGTACCTTCCACCTGCTCATCAGAGTACCTGACGCCTGAAGTACCCAAGTACTTGCCGCCTGCTCATCAGTACCCATCACTACTCATCAGTACTCATCAGTACCTATCACGTATCAGTACTGATCATCAGTACCCATCAGTACAGTATCACCTATCACCTATCAGTCAGTGAGTACTACTCATCAGTACCTATCACCTGCCTGTCACCTGCCCATCAGAGTACCCGAGTACCTGTCACCTGCCTATCGGAGTACCCGAGTACCTGCCACCTGCTCATCAGTACCAGAGTACCTGTCACCTGCCCAACAAAGTACCCGAGTACCTGTCACCCTTCATACAGCCACCATGTCCAAGTCCAAAAAGGTTTATATACGTCGTCCGTTTAAACCTAAATACCGGTGTTATGGCAGCAGATAGCTGCCATAACCCTGGTATTTTTTTAAACGGTGGACGGTTGGCTTTCCGATAAGGGTGGTCCCAGCGGCGGATTCGCCGTGGGATCACCCTTCCGGGATGGCGGAAGAGGCGCCCCCCCCCCTCCCGACGCGTTCCGGTCCTTTTCCCCGCTTACCGGACCCGCCGGCAGCGGGGAAAACGATCCGGTCCCGAATCCTCACAGACAGGATGTCGAGTGAGGGCAAGCTTGCCCTCACTTGACTCTATGGTCTTGGAGGACCGGAGCTACGGAAAATGTTGTTGCCTAGCAACCAGTTTAAAGGTCCTTTTTTTTTTTTTTTTCATTTTATATTATAATTATTTTTTTTTTTTTTCTATCTTTTAGTGTACTTGTGAGATCTGAGGACTTTTTGACCCCAGATCTCACAAAAAAGAGGTCCTGTCGTGCCTATTTCTATTACGAGGAATATTTACATTTCTTTTAATAGAAATAAAAATGATCAATTTTTTTTTTTTTTTTAAACGGTGTAAAATTAAAAAATAATAAATAAAATAAATAGTAAAAAAAAAAAAAAAAAAAAATTAAAGCGCCCTGTCCCCGTTAGCTCGCGCGCAGAAGCGAATGCATACAGAAACCCCGCCCACATATGTAAACGGTGTTCAAACCACACATGTGAGGTATCGCCGCGATCGTTAGAGCAAGGGGAATAATTTGAGCCCTAGACCTCCTCTGTAACTCAAAGATGGCAACCTGTAGAAATTTTTAAATTGTCGCCTATGGGGATTTTTAAGTACCAAAGTTTGTCACCATTCCGTGAGCGTGCGCAATTTTGAAACATGACATGTTGGGTATCTATTTACTCGGCGTAACATTATCTTTCACATTATGGAAAAAAATTGGGCTAACTTTACTGGTTTCTTATTTTTTAATTAAAAAAAGTGAATTTTTTCCAAAAAAACTGCGTTTGGAAGACCGCTACGCAAATACGGTGTGATAAAAAATAGTGCAATAATCTCCATTTTATTCTCTAGGGTCTCTGCTAAAAAAAAATATATAATGTTTGGGGGTTCTAAGCAGTTTTCTAGCAAAACAACTGATTTTAGCTTGTAAACACCAAATGTCAAAAATAGGCCTAGGCAAGTGGCTAGGATGCATGATGATGCTCCTTGGATGTTCGGCCCCTCTATATGGCTAGGCTGTGAAAAAGTCTCACACATGTGGTATTGCCATACTCAGGAGGAGTGGCAGAATGTATTTTGGGGTGTCATTTTTGCTGTGTACATGCTATGTGTTAGGAATATCCTATAAATTGACAACTTTGTGTAAAAAAAAAAAGTTTTCATTTTTTTCCCACATTTTCCAAAAACCTGTGGAAAAAAATGATATGTTCAAACGACCCATAATGCCTCATAGAATATACGTTGGAGTGTTTGCTTTCCAAAATGGGGTCATTTTGTGGACTTTTCCATTGTATTGGTGCTCTAGGGCCTTGAAAAGTGTGATAGGTAGTAAGAAAGTTTTATGTGTATTTATGCTCCTAGAACGCCTGAATGTGCTTCTTGGACGTGGAGTCTCTTTTTGTGGCCAGGCTGTGTAAAAGTCTCACACATGTGGTATCGCCATACTCGGAAGGAGTAGCAGAATGTATTTTTGGGTGTAATTTTTGCTGTGTACATGCTATGTGTTAGAAATAGCTTATAAATTGACAACTTTGTGGGAAAAAAAAGAAAAAAAAATTTTTTTCTTCATTTTCCCAAGAATTGTGGGAAAAAATTACAACTTCAAAAAACTCACCATGCCTCTTACTAAATACCTTGGACTGTCTACTTTACAAAAAGGGGTCATTTGGTCGGTATTTGTACTGTCCTGACATTTCAGGGCCTCAAGAAAGGAGATAGGCAGTCAGTACATCTGGTGTGATCAATTTTCAGTAATTGGTACCATAGCTTCTAGACTCAATAACTTTCACACAGACTAAATAATATACACTAATTTGGGTTAATTTTACCAGAGACATGTAGCAGTATACATTTTGGCCCAAATGTATGAAGAAAAATTTATTTTTTGCAAAATTTCATAATTGAAACTAAAAAAAAGTGTTTTTTTTTCAAAATTTTTGCTCTTTTTTTGCATATATCACGAAAAAAAAAAAACCCCAGTTGTGATCAAATACCACCAAAAGAAAGCTCTATTTGTGTGAAAAAAATGATAAAAATTTTGTTTGGTTATAGTGTAGCATGACTGAGCAATTGTCATTCAAAGTGTGAGAGTGCTGAAAGCTGAAAATTGGTCTGGGCAGGAAGGGTGTCTAACTGCTCTGTATGGAAGCGGTTAACTTCCCTAATCTCCTTCTGCCTCTCCTGTGTGGCTCGAGGTACAGGCAGTATTTCAGAGAAAACCACCTTGGAGGTCCTTTTCCTCAATCTATTACCTAAGTCCCTGAAATCGTTCTTAAGGATCCTCCACCTACCTTTAACTTTGTCATTAGTGCCCACATGCACCATGACCGCTGGGTCATCCCCAGCCCCGCACAACAATCTGTCTGCCAGATCTGCGATGTGCCGAACTCGGGCGCCCGGTGAACAGCAAACTGTTCGGTTCACGAGATCTTTTTTACAGATTTCCCTCTCTATCCTCTTGATAATTGAGTCCCCAACTACCACAACCTTTCTAACCTTTTCTGAGTTACGGCCCCCCTTCTTCCTGGAGCCGTCCCTCCCCTGGCAGCTGGGGGAGGGCGCATGCTCCAGCACTGCCACCCCTGAGTTGATATCCCCCTCAACCTGCAACTCGGCAAACATGTTAGGGTCTATCAACTCAGGACTGGCCTCCCTGACTCTCCTCCCCCTAACATTCCTAACGGTCACCCAGCTGCGTACCTCTGCTGCTTGCGTCTCCTCTATTCCTCCCTCCTCTATGCTGGCCCCTGCCAGCGCCTGATGGGTAATGTCCAAGCTCCTTTCCAGGTTGTAGATGCCACGCAGTCTTGTCACTGTGTTCTCTAGATCCACGATGTGGGCTTCCAGAGCAACAAGTCGCTCACATCTTGCACAGCAGTATTCGTCCTCGATTGGTTCATCAAGAAACGCATACATGGCGCAAGAAATGCACTGAGTGGCATCCGCAATCCTGTCGGACATTATTACCCACTACTCTATGGGGATAATATTAACGGCCTGCTCTTCCTTACCTACACTACCTCTAACTTCCCTGGTACTAAACCTGGGGTACCCACCAGTCGCTAATACCCTCACCAGTCACTAGATCCTCACCAGTCGCAAGGATACTCACTAGTCGCAAAGATACTCACCAGTCGCAAAGATACTCACCAGTCGCAAAGATACTCACCAGTCGCAAGGATACTCACCAGTCGCAAAGATACTCGCCCACCAGTCGCAAGATACTCACCAGACGCAGGATACTCACCAGACGCAGGATACTCACCAGACGCAAGATACTCACCAGTCGCACGGATGCTCACCAGTTGCAAAGATACTCACACCAGTTGCAAAGATACTCACCCACCGGTCACAAGATACTCCGCAGTCGCAAAGATACTTATCAGTCGCAAGATGCTACCAGTCGCAGATACTCACCAGTCGCAAGGTGGTCACCAGTCGCAGATACTCACCAGTCGCAAGATGGTCCCAGTCGCAGATACTCACCAGTCGCAGATACTCACCAGTCGCAAGATGCTCACCAGTTGCAAGATGCTCACCAGTCGCAAGATGGTCACCAGTCGCAGATACTCACCAGTCGCAAGATGCTCACCAGTCGCAGATACTCACCAGTCGCAGATACTCACCAGTCGCAAGATGCTCACCAGTCGCAGATACTCACCAGTCGCAAGATGGTCACCAGTGGCAGATACTCACCAGTCGCAGATGCTCACCAGTCGCAAGATGCACACCAGTCGCAAGATGCACACCAGTCGCAAGATGCACACCAGTCGCAAGATGCACACCAGTCACAGATACTCACCAGTCGCAGATACTCACCAGTCGCAAGATGCTCACCAGTCGCAGATACTCACCAGTCGCAAGATGGTCACCAGTCGCAGATACTCACCAGTCGCAAGATGCTCACCAGTCGCAAGATGCTCACCAGTCGCAAGATGGTCACCAGTCGCAGATACTCACCAGTCGCAAGATGCTCACCAGTCGCAGATACTCACCAGTCGCAGATACTCACCAGTCACAAGATGGTCACCAGTCGCAGATACTCACCAGTCGCAGATACTCACCAGTCGCAAGATGCTCACCAGTCGCAGATACTCACCAGTCGCAAGATGGTCACCAGTCGCAGATACTCACCAGTCGCAGATACTCACCAGTCGCAAGATGCTCACCATTGCTTGTAGTGTTGTGCTTTTAGTCACCCCACCAGCCCCACCCCCCTACCAGTTGATCAGTTATTACCTTACGTCCCTGGTCAGGTCCTGTCAGGTCCTTGTCCTTGCCGCCGCTGCTCTGTCACCCTGTCGCACGCGCTCGGTCACCCCCGCCGCCGCTGCTCCGTACCCGCTCTGTCTCCTGTCGGTCGGTCACCTTCCGAGGTTCCTTCACCCGGCCCCTGGCTCCCTGGTGCGGCTTCCCCCCCGCACGTGCGGCTCGCGGCTCCTCCTCCTCTCTCACACACACAGCTCCCTCGCTGTGCACCGATCACTGCGCCGCTTCCGGCTTCCTGCAAGGCTTCCGCTCCTCCTCCTCTCTCACACACACAGCTCCCTCGCTGTGCACCGTTTTGATCCTCTCTCTTCTCTCGAAGAATCCAAAAAGGATTTTGGGAGGAGAGAGCGGGTCATTTCTGTGCCTGTGTTTATATTACACAGGCACAGGTCAGAATATATTGGCCTGGACCTGATGACTGATCGGTTCTGAACCCAATTAGACCATCAGCGGGGCCCAGAGCGGGGGGAGCGAGTGACGTTATATTACGTCGCTTTGCCCAGCTGTAAAACTTACAGTCGGTAAGTGGTTAAAAGATCATTTCACCTTTGGAACATGATACATGTTCTATCCATATTTAGAACGGAACATGTAACACCTTCCAGCTCCTGCCTATACTCCTCCTGCTCCCCATTCCTTGTGACAGCGGTTGGTGGATCTTCTCCCTGCACCTGCGCCACAATTTGAAAACAGTGCAGCCATGCGGGACTCTGCCCACATGGCCTCGTCATTTATTCAAAAGGTTCAGGGAATTAATGAACTACACATACAACCGGCCTTTGCGTCCAATAGCTTGTAGCTCTTGAAATGAACTGCAAGAGTGCTGGGGTGCACTCGCGTAGTCCATTGATTCTTCCTGCCATTCAGTAACTATCTGACCATATCAAAGGTACAGACAGACAGTTTACGGAGGGTCCACAGAATCCAACCATTGCACTTGCAATATGCTGATCGTGAGTGCAATGCCTTGCAGGCTGCAGAGTAAAGAAAAATAAATGCACCTGCAAAAAGATGTGCATTTATTATTGTGTTTTTAATCAAAGGCGAACTTAGCCTTTAATGGGACTGCTGTCTTTAATGTGTCAGCTTCCCCTATCAATTGTTGTAAGGAAGTAGCAGGTGCTGCAACCCAGCTCATCCTTAGCAACCAGCGACATCATCGAGCCCCATTCATTTGCTGGCTAGGAATCGCTGGCCTTAAAAATAAATGGACAAGGATAGTGTCATTGACCAAATATAGCCATGGTATATTTAGTCTATGATGCCCAGCACTATCCTTGCCACCTTTGTATTCACTTTCCAGATGACAGCTTGGGAAGCTGTTATTGGTGTTCAGTAGACTGCAGTGACAGACAGTTCAGCACATTTATTGTTTCAGTGGGTTGACGGACATCGTTCATTGCATTTAACGTAGATATAAAGTGGCGAAAATAATTCTTTGATCCCCTGCAAATTTTGTAAGTTTTGTAGGGGTCTATAATTTTTTTTATCATAGGTGTATTTTAAATGATAGAGACAGAATATCAACCAAAAATCCAGTAAAAACACATGATACAAATGTTAAAAACGAAGTTGCAGTTCAGTGAAAATAAGTATTTGATCCCCCAGCAAAACATGACTTAGTACTTGATGAAGAAACCCTTGTTAGCAAGCACAGAGGTAAAACGTTTCTTGTAGTTGGTTACCAGGTTTGCACACATCTCAGGAGGGATTTTCATCCATTCTTATTTACAGATCTCTAAATCTTTAAGGTTTCTTGGCTGTCGCTTAGCAACTCGAAGTTTTAGCTTCCGCCATAAATTTTCTATAGGATTAAGGTTTGCAGTCTGGCTAGGCCACTCCATGACCCTAATGTGCTTCTTCCTGAGCCACTCCTTTGTTGCCTTGACTGTATGTTTTGGGTCACTGTCATCTTGGAAGACCCATCCACGACCCATCTTCAGTGTTCTAGCTGAGGGAAGAAGGTTCTCATCCAAGATTTTACAATCCATGGCCCCGTCCATTGGCCCCTCAATGCGGAAAATTCGGCCTGTACCTTTACCAGAGAAACAGCCCCAAAGCATAATGTTTTCACCTCCATGCTTGACTGTAGGGATGGTGTTCTTAGGTTCATAGTCAGAATTTTCTTCCTCCAAACATGGCGAGGCGAGTTAATGCCAAAGGGCTAAATTATGGTCTCATCTGACCACAGCACTCTCTCCCGATCCTTCTCTGAATCATCTAGATGTTCATTGGCAAACTTCCGACCGGCCTGTACCTGTGCCTTCTTGAGGAGGGGGACCTTGCGGGCGCTGCAGGATTTCAATCCATGCCGGCATATTGTGTTACCAATGGTTTGTTTGGGAACTGTGGGGCTAACTTTTCTCATGATCGTCCTTACACCATGAGGCGAAATCTTGCATGAAGCTCCAGACCAAGGGCGATTGATGGGCTTTGTGCAGGATGTGAGCTGTCACAGGCAGTTGGTAGCTCTCAGCTGAACCCTTGCAGGTGCTGCTAATTTCTGATATCCTTGAGCCGCTAATTTCTGATATCCTTGAGCCGATGTTCATATTGGGCTGATTTGACATGCAATAGCACCATCCAAATCGGTGCTACGCCGACTTTATGGCACCCCACTGATTCCCAAAAGTAGTTCCTGCACTACTTTTGGCGACTTCGGGGGACGATTTCCCCCCGAAGTCGGACTGAAAATGCCGGTTTGAACTCGCAAGATTTCAAACCCGCCCTCAGTGTGAACCTACACTTAAAAACTGTGCTAGGACCAAGAGCTGCTCTCCCTGTGCCATTTTAAAACAGCACTGTTGTGTTGTGATGAGGTTGAATCTCTGAATACTCTAATTAGAAATTAATCACTTCAATACAGGGCACCTTACCCCATTCCTACCCAGGCAATCTTTCAGCACTGTCGCACTTTGAATGACAATTGCGCGGTCATGCAACGATGTACCCGCATTCAATTTTTATCTTTTTTTTACACAAATAAAGCTTCCATTTGGTGGCATTTAATTACAACTGGATTTTTTTAATTTTTTTTTTTGCTTAAAAAAAAAAAGACTGAAAATTTTTTAAAAAAAGACTGAAAATTAAAAAAAAAGTCTGAAAATTAAAAAAAAAAGACTGAAAATTAAAAAAAAAAAAGACTGAAAATTAAAAAAAAAAAAGACTGAAAATTAAAAAAAAAAAATAGATTATTTTGACTTGTCGTAAAATCCTTTTCTCTGAAGTTCATTGACATACGCAGCTCCATATCTTCTTCACCATTGGGTTATGCAGCCCCCTACAGGAGTAGGACACTAGGCAGGAAAAAGCTTTACTACGCCTGTGGGGCAGTCCCTTCAGGCATACACCCACACACTCTGCTATAGCCCCCAGTTTTGTTGCAAGCAGTGTTTAGAAGAAAAAACCCCATCCCATTCATAATTAGAGGGGCGAGTGCTGCATCTGTCAATGAACTTCAGAGAAAAGGTTTTTACGGTAAGTCAAAAATCCAGTTTTTTTCTATCATTCATTGACAGACGCAGTTTCATATCTTCTTGACCATTGGGACCGTCCCAAAGCAGTATTAGCATGAGGGGTGGGAAAAACAACGCAAGAAAGAACGTAATTCCCCAAGGGCTAAACTTAGCCAACTAGGTAACCTGGAGCTCAACCAGGAACAACTGGAGCTCACCTAAAAATAACATACGCCCTCAAAGAGAAAAAAGTTCTCTTTTAGACAGCAGCGTGCAAAACCTTGCAGCCAAAAGATGCATCCGAAGATGCCAACACATTTACTTTGTAGAATTTTGTGAACGTGTGCACCGACGACTAAGTTGCCGCCTTGCAAACTTGCATCACTGACGCCTGATGGCGAAAAACCCAAGAGGCACTCAACGCCCTCGTAGAATGCGCCTTCACAGGGAAAGGAGGAACATGACCCTTCAGGGAATAAGCCTGAACTACCGTCTGCCTGATCCATCTGGAATTGGTTGCACTTTTCCTCCCATTCCAGAATCTCAGCCACCTCCCGGGCTGCCAAGACACTCTTGGTGCCCCCTTGAAGATTGACGTAGGCCACGGCCGTGGTATTGTCCGATTGAATCCAGACTGGACAACCCTACAAAAGAGTTGTCCAGTGACTCAGGCAAAGCTTTATCGCTCTGAGTTCCAGAAGATTAATCAGAAATTGGGACTCTTCTACCATCCAGAACCCCTGGAGGTAGAGCTTCCCCAGCACTCCTCCCCAGCCTGAAAGGCTGGCGTCTGTGGTTACCACTGTTCAATACAGTGAGAG
Source organism: Pelophylax lessonae (assembly GCF_965119305.1). NCBI lineage: Eukaryota > Metazoa > Chordata > Amphibia > Anura > Ranidae > Pelophylax > Pelophylax lessonae. The sequence goes on along the minus strand of NC_138771.1, from coordinate 360,470,583 downwards.
GAAGGACTTGCCCTGGTGTAGTGCTAACGAGTGAAGCCACCATAATAGGGCAGTCCTTGTGTTGTGACTCAACCGAATCATAATGCCCAAGGACTTTGGATCTTTGTTCCATTTGACAAGATTCTCCCTTGTAAGAGTCTCATGTGGAATCGAGCAAACTGAGCTGTCTCGAAGGTTGACACCCTCAGACCCAAGGCCCGCATGCAAGTCCGCAGATAGGACAGATTGCTGGTTAACAGCAAAGGAATCGCCCCCTGCAACTTTTGCAGCTTGTCCGGGAGAAGAAAAAACCCTCACTGAAGCGGAGTCCAGAATCAGGCCCAGATAATCCAGCCTTAAGGATGGTATCAGGGCAGATTTTTTTAAATTGATGTTCCAACCGAACTCTTGCAGAGTCTGTACAGTAATTGTCAAGCCGTCCAACAGGGGTTAATGTGAGTCTGCTCTTAGGAGATCATTCAGGTACCCCAGTACCAAAATCCCCCGTTGCCCCGGAGCCAATACTTTGGTGAAGACCCTGGGGGCGGAGGTGAGACCAGAGTAATACCACAATGTGATAAAGCTCTTCTTCCACAGCAAAGCAAAGAAAACGCAGATGACCAGAGCAAATAGGGATGTGTAGATATACTTCCTTGATATCTCCGGATGCTTAAAGGTCTCCCTGGTGTAGAGACGCCACTACCGTGCGAATGGACTATATTTGAAAATGCTGTGCCCGCACAAAGCAGTTCAGAGCCTCGAGGTCCAAGATTGGATGCACTTTGCCTTCTTTCATGGGCACAGTGAACAGGTTTGCGTAAAACCCCTGAAAGCGTTCCCAAGAAGGAACTGGCACAATCACCCCTTGCGACAGCAGATCTTGGAGATAGGCGTACAGTGGACATGAGGAACCTGTCCGATGGTTGAAGCTGGAATCTGATCTTGTAACCAAATCGAATCAGTTCGTGGACTCATGTGTACTGAATCAAGGAAGTCCATGGTTCCGGAAGGAAGCGAAGACGTCCCCCCACCCCAGAAACGGGTGAGGGTGTCCCTTCATGTCGACAATGATTCATCCGCGGATCCAGAGTTGCCTGCTCTCGGCTTACCCGACCATGCCTTCTTGGGACCCCCAGAAGACTTGAATGGCTTAGCTCCATTCTCCTGCGACCCAGAGGTACGAAAGGGCCAATTATGAGCAGTAAATGAAGGCCCACGTCTTTTACGCGGTGCCTTGATCTTGGTGGATTGGGGTAGAAGAGTACTCTTCCCCCCCGTAAGGCCTTTAATCAACTCATCCAAGGAGGATCCAAACAACCTATCCCTCAAAGGGAAGGTCAGAAAGAGCCTTTTTGGAAGCCTGGTCCGCAGACCAGCTTTTTAACCACACCATGCATCTAATAGCAACCCCCACCGCAGACACTCTGGCCACCAGTGAAGACGCATCACATATATACAGAAGGGCTTGGGCCATTTGGTACGTTAGTGCAATCAGGCCCGGTGAGCGCTGCTCCATTTCCAAGTCACCTTTTAGCAACTTCGCCCATTCTGTGATGGTCTGTGACACCAGATTGATCACAAAGACCAGTTTTAGTATTGAGCCCGCTATCACATGCAAATGGCGGGACAGAGACTCAATCCTTCTATCCACTGGTTCATAAATACCGAGGACTCTTCCACCGGGACCACAGTCGACTTGTTTAGTCCGGAAACCGGATCCGAAGGGGTAGTGCCTTTTAAAGCGCTTAGGCACCACTAACATTTGTTTGATGCGACCCCACTGTTCATTGATAATGTTGTCAAAGAATTCCAGACAGGGAAACACCTTGCCCGACTTCTGGGATTTGCAGGTGCCAAAAGACACTTGCATCCCTGACGCTATAAACTCATCTGCCATTTTTAAAGTCTCTAACACATATACTATCTATAAGTGCTTCCACCAGCGCGCTTTCCCGCGCGGTGGCGGACGAGGACATGTTCTCCTTGCCATCAGAATGCAATGACACAGATCCACCAAGTGCGTCCGCGGCGGCCATATCTGCCTCAGAATCTGAGGATACCACAGAGGGAGGTGAAGGCAAGGGCACTTACGGCTAGCGGCACTTTTTAAAACTAAATCCACTTTTGACACCAGGCTTTCCAAAACTGCTGTAAAAGCAGATAGGGGCTGCGACCCAGAGGATCCCGCAGCTGCACTGAGGGGGTTTGTAGGTAAAATGTTGTCCTGGGACTCCATTAGCACTGAATATAAAAATGCAGTGTCACTTTCAAAAAGTTGCAAAAACGCGATCTGTACCGCTACTACAAGTCCCAGCATAACACAGCCAGCAGCAGTTTGAGTGAGGAATACCTACAGAGACCCCAAAACATTACCCCCAAAATGGTCTCAGACTTCAGGAACGTTCTGTGCAGAAGATAGAAACGAGAGATAAAAAAGCACCTGGGTCATGCCTAGAGCCTTTAGTGTATCCCCTTGCTGTCCAGCAATTGTGGACTTCAAGAAAATGGCCACCCCATGCATTCCTATGGGGAACTAACAAAACATGGCAGCCCATGCATTGTAATGAGAAAACTTCGGAAGTGGCCACTTCTGAAGACGTCACACTCTGACGAAACGAGTCAAGTTGGCACGCACGTTGCCTCGCTTTGAGCTAGTAGCTGGACCGCACGCCGAGACTCTTACTTCCGGGTTAGGCGAGACAAGCGGAGAGAGCCAGCGTCCTATCCAGCCGCGAGGCAACATAGGAGCTCAATAGCGGCTTTTTATTGCCCCTTTTTCTCATATTGGGCCAAGTTTGTTTTTTGCTTTTGATGTGTTACCCACGTTTTATTTGGAGTGATTTCATCACCTTGGAGAGTTTTTAAAGTTTGCTGCAGTACCGATCGTGGGTTTATGGATAATTTTTATGGACGTTGTATGTGAAGTTTGTTGTGCATTCTTTTTGGAGTTCAATAAAAGGAAAACCTTTTTACACTATGAGGAGCCTTTACCTTTTTTCTTCCATGCCGAGTGTCCAGTCTTATCCATAAGGAGATCGTCCACCCACCCATCCATACACGGGAGCAGCAGCTCAAGCGCTTTAGATTCCTTTTGGCGTACGCCATTGGAATCCACATCCTCTGGTAAGTGTGCTACCTTACCCCTGGGCACAGAGTGCTAAAACCCAAAGGATCACCGTCACGCACGACCCCAATCTTGCACCAGAGACTTTTCTGAGCACGTTTTGCACATTACTAAGTTGTGTTCACCTTCACGGACTATATTTGAACTGTTTTTATGCATTGATCTACCATTATTAACAGTATATGGTTTACAAGTTTGCACGTGCACTTTAATGATTTAATATATACACGGCTTATTTATTTATTTGTTTATTTAATTAATTTATTTTATTTATCAGCATAAGTATTAGTATTGTTACACGTTTGCACGTGCACTTTACTTATTTATTTTGCAAATTATTCTATTTATCAGCATAAGTTATTAGTATTGTTACACGTTTGCACGTGCACCTTACATATATATTTTATCAACTCATTTATCAGGTTAGCGCAGTAATATATAATTTTCACAAGGAGAGCCAATAAACGGCAGTTCCTTGTTTACACATGATTAGACACAGCTGGGAAAAGACCTGCGTCATTGGTTCTTTACCGAGATTGGGGTCGCGCCGCATCCTTGTAACACAGCACAAGTGCAAGCACGGTGAGACTGGAGTGACGTCATCCCAGAACAACTGAGAATTCTGCCCACAGTCATTTGTCTATACGCTGAGCGGGAGGTAGTTAAAGAACTTTGCCTCTGTAAAGAACTATATAGCTTATACAACTGAAATATGTATATGTGTACACCCACCTAAGTGGTGGTAACACTTACTGCTAACAGACATGATGACATTATGATGCCAATCAACTACCAAAGGACTGAAGTGTTATGTTCCGGATATCCTGTTAATACATTTCATTATTTGTTTCAATATTTAGCTTGTGCTCCACGGTAAGCCCCGGTTCACACTTACGCGATGCGGGAAGGCTGCGAATTTGCAGCCTGTTCCCGCATCGCAAACGCACCCCGGCAGTTCACACTGCCATATGCGATACGCTGGGGGTGTCAATGTAATCTTAACGCCCCCCCCAGTTTGATCGCATATCGCAGTGCGATCTTGCAGTTCGCACAGGATCGGATCGCACAAGTGTGAACCGCTGTGCGATCCGATCCTGATGCGGCTGCAAAAAAGGAACGCCGCAGCCGCATGAATGTGAACTGGCTCTAAAGGTTCTGCTGAGTAAGATTCATGGTCCTGCTTTCCTGTCTGGAATTCATGCCACTGCTTGGAAAGTTTAATGGAATTTATGTTCGAGATTGTACAGGAAATGCTGAGTTCTAGACTTGTAACTAACTTCCTAAGTGCCTCAGTCTCATTATTTGAGTGCTTCAGTCTCATTATTGCCCCACTTTTCATAATACATGTAGGCAGGTGCAGTTAGCCTTCCCCTCTGTAGGTGGCTTAATGCCATTTTTTTGTTGGAAGGGGAGTTTCATAAGGTATAAGGTAATTGAACCCTTTGAGATACCATACAGTGCCTCAAGAGGAGAGGTAGACCGATTAGACTCTAAACTCTAGAGAGACTTTGGTGGCCATTTTGGATGAGGGAACCACTTTAATAAGGGAACCCACATTAGTTTGGCACCCTTCAGGTGAGTGGATGGTCAGTGACAGGAACCCTTTGTGAGTGACAGGAACCCTCCAGTGCCCATCAGTGCCATCTACCAGTGCCCACCAGCGCCACCTACCAGTGCCATCTGCTAGTGCCCACTAGTGCCACTTACCAGTGCCACCTATCAGTACCAATCAGTGCCCCATCACAAGTGTCACCTACCAGTGCCTATCATTGCCCATCAGTGCAACCTATTAGTGTCCATGAGTGCTGCCTATTAGTGCCCTTCAGCGCCACCCATCAGTGCTGCCTTATCATGTTCGCCTATCAGTGCCCACCAGTGCAGCCTATCATTGCCCATCAATCATAACAAACTATAAAAACGTTTTGTTTGTTTTTTTTTTTTTCAAAATGTTCAGTCTTTTGTTTGTTCAGCAAAAAAAAAAAAAAAAAAACCCAGTAGTGATTAAATACCACCAAAAAAAAAGCACTATTTGTTTGAAAAAAATGATAAAAATGTAATTTGGGTACAGTGTTGCATGACTGCGCAATTGTCATTCAAAGTGCGACAGCGCTGAAAGCGGAGAATTGGCCTGGGGAGGAGGGGGTTTAAGTGCCCTGTAGGCAAGTGGTTAAAGTGCTATTAAACCCAAAAACAAAAATGTAATATATTGCAGCTTGCCCATCTTTAGATGCGGTGACTGCATCACTTATCTTTTCTTAGGTTCCATTCACACCTGAGCATATCATTTTCAGGCTTTTTTTGGGCATTTTTCAGGTGTTTTTTGCAAGTATTTGGAGGAAGGCATTGACATCTGACCAACATTGCTTGTAATCTGCCAAAAATGAAGCTCATGTACTTTTTTTGAGCTTCAAGTGTTTTTCTTCAGGTGACAAAACACTCATATGTGAACAGGGACCATTAAAATGAATGGGATTTTGCTTGTTTGGCGTTTTGGAACTTCAGAGATGAGCGTTTTATGCGCTGAAAAACACTTGGGTGTGAACAGGGCCTAAGGCTTTCACCTCTTTTGGTTTTCATCTAGTGATTTGGCCAGCAACACACCTCCTGTATTAGAGTGCCTCCACTCTGGATGAAAGCGTACAGGGGCACCTTTGGGCAGCAGTGTTATTAATATGGGGGGAGGTGAGTGTTAGATGTACTAGCAGATTTAAATACATTAACTCGACTTTATAAGCGGTTATCTTTTTGGGATAAAGGTTTTACATAAACAAAAGCTGACCATTGTAGGCATACCCACTAGTGTGAAGTGCTTTGTCTTATCTATGACTGCTGCATTCTGCTGGAAAGTGTGTTCTTTTGAAAAACAGTTGATCACCAGTTGAAAATAGAAATACCAAACAATAAAATAAATGCAGCCATCCCATCTAAGAAATGGTTGGCTTCAATATAATAAATGTTTCCTATTAGGTCTATTACCACTTTAAAGGACCATTAGAGGTTTGTTTACTAAAGCTGGATAGTGCAAACTCAGACTCACTTCTGCATATAAACCAATCAGCTTCCAGGTTTTATTATCAAAACTTGAAGTAGTTGTAAAGCCTGAACATTTTTACCTTAATGTATTCCTTGCATTAAGGTAAAAAATGTTTTAGGTATCAGCATCCCCCCTCACCCAACTTTTACTTACCTGAGCCCTCATTTGATTCAGCCCAGTGCATGTCTGCAGCTCTTCTCTCCCCTCAGTTGTGGATCTTGCTGCTTTGTTGGGGGATTGGGAGCCATTGGCTCCCAGTGCTGTCAATCATAAGCCAGTGACAAGGGAGCAGGGGCAGGGCCGAGTCCTGCTGTCTGTGTCAATGGACGCAGCAGCGGGGCTTGGGTGTGAGCAAGCATGAGTGCCCCCATGGAAAGCTCCAGCGGGGGACCCAAACAGAGGAGGTTCGCAGTCACTTTGTGCAATTCCATTGCACAGAGCAGGTAAGTATAGACATGTTTGTTATTTAAAAAAAAAAAAAAAAAAAACACTTTTACAATCAGTTTAATTGAACAAACTGAGGTTAGAAGCTAATTGGTTTCTATGCAGAAATGAGCCTTATTTTGCACTCTCAAGCTTTTGCAAATAAACCCAAGAGGACTGTTGCCACATAAACTCAGGTTTATTGAGAATAAATCCTTGAGAAAGACAAACAATTTCACTTGAGGTTTTACTACATAATTACATCTATGAGAAGGAGTTATGCAGCCTTGTGGACTCACAATCTATATCCTTTGAAGACGTAGACTTATCAGTACCATTTGTGCACATTTGAGGCTCCTGGATAAGAACTAGTTGGCAACCTTATTAACGTGCGGTTTTAATCTGGTTTATAAGACTGAGGTGAGAGATTAATTTTAAATGCTTTATAAACAATGTAACTTAGGAAAAGTTTTATTATAATTCAGCAGTTACTTATATTTTGGGTATACCTCAATATTTGTGAGCTGAAGAAAAAGTATACATTTAACCGTTAAATATAAAATTAGTGTTGCGCAAATAAAAACCTATTCAAATGTGTAAAAATGAATATTGTCATATGTTAATAAAATAAATATTAGCCCTCCAGCTACGGACCCCAATTCTGTTTTCTTAAAATGTTATATCATATATAAAACCTGTTGCTGAGAGATAAAATATATAAAAGTGCTTGTGCTGTATATAATCCTAAAAGGTGAATAAAAATAGAATAAAAGGTTGTGCTATATAAAAGTGCTAGGATACTCCTGTGTGTCACAAGGATTTCCAGTGCAAAAAAAAGCTGTATAACAATCCATACACTGTAAAAATGATAATAATAATCAATATTGGTTGAGAGAAAAAATTAAATATGAGTCCATGCAAATACCAAAAACATTTTTTTTTAAATAAAAAATATATATTCCAGTGTCCAATAATATCTTGGTGACAATTAGTGCAATGAAGTCTTCTATACGTGCTCAGACCACCAGTCTGTGGCTGTGATCCCAAACCAAGTGGGTGACCAGGGTGTCACAACTTAATCCTATTCGTGCACCCCCTTGTGATTGGGCGCTCACCTTATATATAATACAATTAGGCTCAAATGCTGGATGTCTAGCGATTCCAGGTGATCTTATCCCATATGCTGGCCGTTTTTCTCCACAGTAATCCGCATAACATGGAAGTAAAGAAGCTCACAATAGTGCTTATACCATTTAAAATATTTACTAATATAACAGGGTTAAAAAAAGGAATCTGGAGGACTATCACTCCTTTAATAACAGACCACAGTAAACACAAACAGGAACAGCACTCTACCAACAAGGAAGTCCAGCATACTTCCCCTCAGACATTTAACCTTGACTTGGTAAATTGTGTTTCAATCCCCTGTATATATATATATATATATATATATATATATATATATATATATATATATATATATATAAGCTCAGACTGAATGAAGGTAAAGCAGCACAAGGAACCAGTCAGTTGTGTTTCAGTGTTAATGTTCTAACAAGGAATTTGCTCATAGGAGAAAAGAGAATAGCTCACCACTATGCTGCCTCTCCTTTGCTGTCAAGTCACAAGGTATGGGTGGATTAGAAGAAGAAAAGAAATCAGGTCTTCTGCCCTAAATCGCAGAACTGGATAGACAGAAATACAACTCTTTTGGCAGGTAAATTAGCTTCTTTATATGTATTTCTCCTGTGTATTTAGTGGTTTGCCCGAAGGCAGGGCCGGATTAAGAGCATCATGGGCTTGGTGCTGAGGATTTTGAAGGGCCTTAAGGGCCGTGCCTTGGCATGCACCCAGAGGAGGAAGGGTGCAGCCATGCATGCCTAATTCAACATGGGATGCTGTCTCTGAAGCCCATAAACACATCCATGCATCGGCAACTGTCCTTCCTTGTCCGGCCTTCGTGCTGTGTGGGGAGGTTCTGAGGGAGCTGCCTGGGGAAGCGAGCATAGAAGCCAGACTTCTGTGTTTACAAGTGACAGAAGAGCGGTAACAGTGAATATGGCCAACCCGGGGCCTATATAAAAGGTAGGGGCCTGGAGCTGCAGCTCCAATAGCCCCTACGTTAATCTGGCCCTGCCCGAAGGTCAACTTTAAGGTTTATCGGTCAGGAACCAAAGCTAAAAGACTGCAGACTGCAGTGAGCTAAAAGACTGCAGTTTTGTTAAGACATGCCATTAGGTACAGTAAAGCCAAATAAATGCCGCTCTAGATGAGTGACCGACTCACACGTGAGCAGGAACCCAGGGTGCTGCACAGCTCATCTGTGAGATTCAGAGACATGCAAAAATTGGCAATATTGCTGCACTCCTTGGTAACTTTATTGAAGTGTTAAAATGACATCACAGGTATGACAGGAACATAAAAGGTAACGCGTTTCACGCTAAAGTCAGCGCTAACTCAAACCTCATATACGCATACATTGCATGAAATACATGTATGTATGATACAAGTAAGCATGGTATAGCAATTAAGCAATTGAACAATTAACCAATAAATCAATTAAAGATGCACTCCCACTACACTACTGAGAGACTATGCTCCTTGCCTTCCCATACTAACATGTCATATAACACATAAATCAAAAACAAACAAAAAAAACCACAAGCAAAACAAGCTACAGAAATCCATTGCCCACCAATACAGATCCAGTAGCCACTGTTTTTTGATTTATGTGTTATATGACATGTTAGTATGGGAAGGCAAGGAGCATAGACTCAGTAGAGTAGTGGGAGTGCAATTGATGTATTGGTTAATTGTTCAATTGCTTAATTGCCATACCATGCTCACTTGTATCATACATACATACACACACACACACACACACACACACACACACACACATACATACATACATATATATATATATATATATATATATATATATACACAGGGTTCATACACATTTTAACCAATAAAATTCCATGACTTTGACTTCCATGACTTTACGTAAATATTCATGACCTAAAGTTTCATGAAATGTCTATGTATACATGTTAAATAAGAAGAAAATCCATGTCACACCCTTTTTACTAAAATAAATGACAATCTTTGTAGTGTACAATACCTTTGCAGTTAGGGTTTAGTTTCTGGATACAGCGCGACTAAAATTGGTCCCTTGTTTTACAGTGGATGAGATGGAAGCACCACTGCCGCAGCTGGGAGCGGGTGTCACTTCGAGCGCACGGGTGAAAAAGCTGAGAACTCTGATGTAGGGGGGGACTCTGGTGACCAAAGACCACTTTCCACAGAGTGAATGCACTAAGGAAGGGAGAGGGGGGGGGTCCTGATACAAGGAGGAACCTTTATAACAGTGCCCCCTTAAATCAGTGACCCCCCCCCCTCAGACTGGCCGGGCAGCACTGTCACTGACCTCCTCTTAGGTGCACCATGCTCTGGTTTTATCCTGTAGTCTCCTCTCCCCAGTCCACACATGTCTGACTTCTCCTGTGATCCCCATCCCGACAGCACTCCCACTTTTGACTCCTCTGCAGACCCCCTCAGAGACTGCAGACATGATAAAAGACAAGAGATGGTCAGAGATTACGGACATGATAGAAGAGATGGTTAGAGGCTGTGGACATGGTACAGGAGATGGTTAGAGGCTGCGGACATAATACATGAGGTGGTTAGAGGCTTGCAGGGGGGGTTGGAAGGCGCAGGGGAGCGGAGAGCACTGGGGGGGGGGGGCAGGCAGGGAAAACCAGGGGGGGATGTAGAGCACAGGGGGAGGGGGGGAACTGGAGAGCACTGTCTGGGGGGGGGCAGGAAATCACTGAGGGGGAGCCAGGGGGGGGGGGGAGATCACTGGGGGAGCCAGACTAAGAGCACGGAGGGGGCTAAAAGAGCACTTAGGGGGGCCAGCAAAGGAAGTTGTATAGGAGGGGGATGGGGCAGCTGCATATAGAGGAATTTAACTTTCCATATTCCTAGTGCAGCTTCTGAGAGGAGGAGAAACAACATTCAGTGACATGAGGAATATGAAAGTTCAATTCCTCTCTATGCAGCTGTCCCATCCCATCCCCCTCCTATCCAGCACACGAGACTCCTCACTGACATTCCTCACTGACATTCCACAATAGACTCCTCACTGACATTCCACAATAGACTCCTCACTGACATTCCTGACATTCCTCACTGACATTCCTGACTGACATTCCTGACATTCCACAATAGACTCCTCACTGACATTCCACAATAGACTCCTCACTGACATTCCTCACTGACATTCCACAATAGACTCCTCACTGACATTCCTTCTGCCGCTGCCTTCTTCACACAGATGCGGGCGGCCCGATGGACACCGGCCTGACACCCCCCCCCAGTGCGGAGATGCGGGCGGCCCCGCGGACACCGGCCTGACACCCCCCAGTGCACGCGCCCCCCCTCGCTGGTACCTCCCTGAGAGCGGGACAGTATAGCCACGATTTCTTAGTTTCAGCGGATCAATCCGCCGCAGAGTTCCGAGCCTGTCACAGTCTATTCATATTGAAGAGACCAGTGATCAGGCTTCAGCTGTGCGCTGCGGCAGATTAATCTGCCTAAGGGTAAGGGTAATTTATCAAGAATCAATGCTCATTATGAGAGGCCTTTGCCTCTCTGCCATCTTTTGTGTGGTCCATGGCAGGCTCTCAGCAGGTATTTATCACCTGTCTGTACACTTTATGCATTACACATTTTCCACAACTGTATAGTCAAAAGTCACATTTGTGACCCCCAGCCACTAGACCAGGGACCTCCACACAGCTTTTTACAATGTATTTCCAGTTTTACTATATTATACCGCTAACAAACATAAAACAAAGCAGAGGTCATGTAATGTATTTTAACATAAAATAATTTCACATTATTTGTGCATATTGTTCTTTGTAGCACATGTTACTGCATGTTGCTAGTAAACAAACAAAATTTGCATTTAGTTACATTATGACAAACCTTCAAGTTTAATAAAGTAGTAAAACCTTCATAAGAAGAATTTATATAAATAAAAATGTATAAATGCTATTTCCTTGTATTATACATATGCCTCTGGCTTGTAAACATGTTTAGAGGTTTCCTGGGCATCCATACTTATTTTATCACAAAGTGCTTAACAAAATGCACATCACCAATTAGCCATACGCATCTCTAAATTATGTTTTGGGCCCTAAGTAGCTGTCATTTGTCTTTGTCCTTTTTTTTTCAAGGATAAGTAACCAGAATAAAAAAGCAAAATACACTACTGAAAAAAATGAACGTGAATCCTTTCATTTTTACCTTAAGTATATGAATTATTTTTTGTCTGGTTATTCAAAGACATCTGTCACACAGTACAGTTGGACAGATGACTACTAGTTGCTAGTTCAGTTTTACAGCTTCCCTTGCCACCTACCTACTTACTGGACAGTGAATTATGCCTCGTACACACGCATCGATAGTTGGCCGTGAATTTTCGGCCAACGTCCGATCGGCCGATTTTCGGCTTGTTAGTATGATGCTTTTGACAACCGACTCCGACTTTTCGGCCGAATAAAATCTGGTGTGCAGGCTATAAAATTTTTGTTGGCCGTCAACACAACGGCCGATTTTCTGTCAGTCAGTACAGATTTCGGCAGACAAAAAAAATCTGATGAGCAAGAATAGGCATGCTCAGAGAAGAAAAAACACACAGAAAGTAAACCAGCACATGACATCACTTCTGAAGTTGGTTGTTGTTGGCCGAGAAAATTCGTGTGCAGTCTAGAGCACATTTTAACCAACAAAACAACACTGAACAAAAGTCGGCCGATCGGTCGGCCGATAATCGTTGCGTGTGTACGAGGCATTAGTAGTGTGATGTAGCTAACTTACTGTCCAATGGGCAAGCAGGAGGCAGATATGTAGACAGTACCCAGTCTGCCCAACACGTGGCCACTGCGAGCAGCAGGTCTACCCACAGATTACGCAGGTTCCAGGGCCCGTACAGTTCTCTGCCCAACCTGTACTAGGCCGGGATGGTGGCCGGGGACCGAACCCTTCCATCTGCCTTACTGAGCTTGTTTAACCCCCCCTTACTCTCAGGGATAATCACACACTGAGCCCAGCACCTGCTTTCAGGACACTGCTTCCAGGTTTGCACAGATAACACTTCTCCTTCATTTCCCAGGTCTAGGCTGTGGATACACCTCCCATTTACATAATCACATGGGAGGCCAGATCTGAACGAAAAACCTTGTTTACTGAAAGGCCTCAGTCAGCAATACAATCAGTTCAATGGACGGCATAAACATCATTCGGCAAATGGTAAAAGTGATTACAGTTCCCAGTAGATACAGTAGATCAGGTAGTTAAATAGAGGATCTTCACATGTGTACCTTTGTAGTGATCAAGTTAACTCTGCCTAAGCCCTCTAACCATCCATGGCCGTACTGTACTCCTCTTCCCTTCACGTATACCCCCATAACTTCCAGACTATCCACTGTAGGGGAGCCCTCTACAGCCCCTCCTCCCTTAGGGGGAAGCAGGAAAAACCTCTCAGGTCTTCCAGGCAGCTCAACACACCAAGCCTCAACTCTACCCACCTAATCTAGGGGGCTCCCACAATGCTCTACAGAGAAGATAGAGCATCCTTAATGGGGAACTAACAACTCCACCTGCCTACAGACAGATGGCACTTAAGCTATAAAGCTGAGCCATGAAACAGCAGTGTCAACTGTGGCTGTGCAGGGCGGCAGAGATGTGTGAATCCCAAGCACAGCTGAAAAGAATGACAATTCCAGTTGGATGTAAAACATTTAAAATGACTGCATTCACCATAAAACCCTATTGTTGAAGTTTATCAAGGGACAAAGGAACACTAGAATTCATGAACTGTGGTTTATACTGCTGCCTTTAAAAATATATGGACACTGGAAAACTCCCATTCCCATGATGGTCCAATTTTTGAAAGGCAGTATGAGAAATAGATCATAAATACAGAAAGGTGGGACCTGTGTACCTTGATTAAAAATCATGTTTTCTTAACTGCTTCCATACGGGGCCAATTCTGGCATTCCTCTCCTACATGTAAAAATCATAATTTTTTGCTAGAAAATTACTCAGAACCCCCAAACATATATATTTTTTTTAGCAGAGACCCTAGGGAATGAAATGGCGGTCTTTGCAATTTTTTATGTCACACGTTATATGTGCATCAATTTTTGAACGCAATTTTTTTGAAAAAAAAACAAAAAAACACTTTCATGATTATGAATTAAAAAAAAAAAAAAAAAAAAAACAGTAAAGTTAGCCCAATTTTTTGGTATAGTGTGAAAGATGTTGTTACGCAGAGTAAATAGATACCTAAAATGTCCCGCTTTAAAATTGCGCACACTCCTGGAATGACACCAAACTTCGGTACTTAAAAATCTCTTTACAGGTTACCAGTTTAGAGTTAGAGAGAAGGTCTTGCACTAGAATTATTGCTCTCGTTCTAACATTCTCGGAGATACCTCACGTGTGGTTTGAACGTCGTTTACATATGTGGACCATACCTACGTATGCGTTCGCTTCTGTGTGCGAGCACGAGGTGCTTTCTTTTTTTTTTTATATTTACATTTTTTGTTTTTACACTTTCCCTTTAAAATAATTTTTTTTTATCACTTTTAAGTCTATTCCAATGAATGTAAACTTCCCTTGTAATAGGAATAGGGCATAATAGGTCCTCTTTACAGTGAGATCTAGGGTCTATAAGTCCCCAGAGTCCCCAGATCTTACCTCTTACCGTCTCAGCTTCCCAGGCAAAACGAAAAAAAAAAAAAAGACAGTATTTACATCTGGTGGGGCTGGAAATGATGTCATAATGCTGCGCCGAGTCTTCAAAGGTCATAGAGTTGACCGGGGACCATCTGGTCCTTGGTCAGCTCTATGGTAAACACTTCTGCCACCGAGGGGGGTTGACATCACCTCCTGCTGCCTGTAAAAACAATCAAGTGGCCGATGCCACTATGATTGTTTTTACGGTGCAGGGAATCGCTGGCAGAAAAAAAAGTATATATATCATTCAGATATCTCCACTGAAAGTCCAAAACGTCATATGACATCCAGTGGTATGGAAGTGGTTAAAGTAAGAGTAATTAGAATACCTGTCAGGTTCTTATTGCAGTGTGTCCCCCCATTAGGGAGATTTTCACCAAAAGTGAAAGAAAATCCCAAATTCTGAGACACCACCAGAACAGGAATAGATGGGGAATCTTTCATCTGGGCCAATAGTTCTGGTGAAAACCAGGAATTTCCTCTCACTATGGGGCAGGAAGTGAAGGGAAATCTCCACAATAGGACACAGGTGGCAAAAATAATAAACACCACTGCCAGGGGGTATAACCGTATTCAAAATGAGAAAAAAAAAAGTTGTGCCTTTAGTTCTACTTTACTCATCCACCAAGGGACATGGGAAGAGTAGAATTCAGAAACACTGGAATGTACCAAAGCAGTTCAAGTGAGGGATGGCAACACAGCAACACAACCCCAAGAGCCCAAGAAGAAGCAGGGAAACAAAACACTACAGTGCCTGCAGTTATAAAGCTATCACCTGGTTTGTCCCAGACCCCTGGTTGTGACAGAGAAAATCACAGCCAGTGCTTCTGGATTATCTAAGGCAGTGGCCCTCAACCCTGGCCTACAGGGCCCACTAACAGGCCAGATTTTAGGTATTACCTTGGGGAGATGCAGACTAGAGTACTGCAATCACTGAGCAGCAAATGATATCACCTGGGATGTATTTCAGTTATCTTGCAAATCTGGCCTGTTAGTGGGCCCTGTAGGCCAGGGTTGAGGACCACTGATCTAAGGGACCAGAGCATTGAGCACATTGAGTACCCTGGTTTCAAGGTCCTCTCAGCTGGGAAGATAGTGGATGCTAGGCACACACCCCCCAAGTATTCATCAGAGACAGAATCACACCAGTGGGTAGTGCTCCTACTCTGTATAGAACCCTGTGGCCGGGGGCGTGGCCTGGCATGGCATGATATAGGACGTGAATAGCTGGAGCTCCGCCGGATTCCTATCCTAAAACACCCATCCTGTCTCCCCGCGATTTCTCACTGCGACCCGCTGCTCCCCAGGACACTCCGGCGCTTATCCTGCTATGTCCCCGCCGAAAAAACGTCCGAGGCGGCCGCCAAACTAGATAAATTCTGCTGCCAGGACAAAGAGACCTCCTCCCAAGATGGCGCCGAGCAACCTTCAGACGCCAGAGCGACGGCGGGCGCAGACACTGCAGCAGTGCTGGAAGCTATATCAGCCTGCCAGGCAACCTTTGCCACCAAAATTGATGAGGTGAAGGTCGACATCTCCCTGATCAGACAAGACATGAGACAGCTGCGGGACAGGGTGTCCGAGGCTGAGAACAGGATCAGCAGCATGGAGGATTCCCTGCCCCCCCCCCCTAGCACTCCACTGATCCTCTCCAGCAGCAAATTACACAAATCCTACAAAAGCAGGATGATCTAGAAGACAGGCTGCGCTGCTGTAACCTGCGGTTCATAGGGCTACCAGAAGGAGTGGAGGGCTCGGACCCATCTAATTATTTGGAACAGCTCCTCATCCAGACTTATGGCAGGGAGTCGCTGTCGCCAACATTCGTAGTGGAACAAGCACACTGACTGTCAGGCCGTCCGCCGCCTCAAGGAGCCCCACCGCGCAGGTTCATAGCAAAATTCCTCAATTATCGCGACAGAGACACCATCCTTCGCCTGGCTGAAGGGGAATATCCCACTAAGCAATGAGAGAGTGGCGGTGTTTCCGGACTTCTCGGCGGAGGTACAAAAACGGCGCAAGGGCTTCATGGAGGCTAAACAGAGGCTTCGGGTCAAGCACATCAAATACGCCATGATGTATCCTGCTCGTCTCTGGGTGGAAGGTGAGGACCGTGTCCACTTTTTTAATGACCCTGAGGCAGTCATCTCCTGGTTGGAACACCTTGACACCCGTGGATAGAGGTCAGTGGCCACCTTTTTCTCCATTGCTACTTTTGTTTACTCATCACACCCTTATTTGTCCTCCCTTTCACCAATGCCTTATGATGCTGGCTGCCCTTTATCGGTGATCATCCTTCCATCTTCCACCCCCCCCTCTGTACACGGACATCCGGATAGTCGACCTACATGAGGGACTACCACTCGGGGTAAAGAGGGGGGATACTTCAATTCCTGGCCTGGGCAGCCGCACCTACCATGACACACTATCCGCATCAGTATGGAGACTTAACCTGCTTCTAATCCGGCGGAGGGTACCGGATCCACCGTTCCCCGCTCTACTACTGGGGCTGCGTTCACAACTCGATTTGACGCCCATCGATTTTCCACCCCCTGCACCCGCTCAGCTCGGGTGCCTGGTCCCCAAGGATTTATTTTTCTTCTTTTTTTTTTTATAAATCCTTTATGCATGAGGCTTGTTGTTCGCCTCCACGGATCTCCGATCACTGTGGTGCTACTCAGGTTTTTGTATGCCCGAGCCCTCCATATTTCTACGCAGCAGTGTTTCCTGGGGACCTTTGTGTTTTTTTGGGACTTCATGCCCGCACATGTTGGGGTTGGTGCAGGGCGGAGTGGGGGGTTACTGTTTTTGGCGAAGTGCTCTTCATGCTATGTTACATGACCAATTTTACTTTGTGTTTCTCTTTTCTATTTGTGCAGAGATGGTGCAGTATGATTACCTATGTTACTTCCACTGCGGTTGTGGAGGATGCACAGTTTGCAGGGCAGGTATGCTATGTGGTGAAGTCTGGGACCCTGGAGCTCTGCCTTGAATAATCCCACACAACGGGAGACCCCCTGTCGGTCATTCTGAGGGGCAGCAGGGGTGTAGTGATGGGGGGAGACACAGCCTCCATGTTACACAATTACAGCCGCATTTGGGCGGTGGTGATGGATAAAATGGGTTTCCCCCCATTGCATACCCTTACCCCTTTGTGGCATAATGGGGCTCTTCCAGAATTCTGCTCAGTGCCGGACTCGGAGATGTGGGGTGGTAGGGGTGTGTATTACCTTTCACACATTGTAAGGGGGGTCCACTCTTTGCACCTTTGATGATTTGCGCGCCTCCCACTCACTCCCAGACTACATGTTGTTTCGCTATTACCAGCTTAGACATGCCTTTCAAGCCCAAATCCAGTCAGATATGTCCCCACTGGAATCCCTTCTGGTTCTGGAGATAGTTAAGAGCACCGAACCCAGCCACCTGATTTCTATACTGTACTCAGAGTTGCACTCACCTTCCTCCACTACTATAGCGTACGCTGTTAAAGCTAGCTGGGAACCGGAGGTGGGCGAAATTGAAGATGAGAATTGGAGTGAGGCCCTGGAGACATGTCAGAAGGTGTCACCTAAACTGTCTGACAGGCTGACCCAGTTGTTCATAGTCCACCGTACTTGCCTCACCCCTGTCAGGCTGGCAAGATACAGACCTAACCTCTCTCAGGACTGCCCAATGTGTCACTTATACCCAGGTACATTTTACCACCTACTCTGGCATTGTCCCCGAATCCAGGCCTACTGGCAACAGATAGTGGCCTTCCTGCATGACACTATGGGATCCCCCCTCCAGCTAGACCCCAAGCAGTGCTTACTGGGTATATACCCAGAAGAAGACATGAATAAATTCACGAAAATCTTTCTACAACACACACTCTTTGTAGCTAGAAAGTTGGCGGCTAGACAGTGGATGAGGGAGAACCCCCCAGATTTCCAACACTGGTTGAAGGAAGTCAACTCTGTCTTGCCGTATCATAGAATCATGTATAAGAACCGGGGATGTCCCACTAAATACAACAAGATCTGGGACAGATGGCTCCAGAACTCAGCCACATGTACCTAACAGTTTCATCATCCACGCTGCTCTGTCTGTATGTGTACTGTGCCTTATTGAACTGCATTGCCTGTACTGTTCTCTCCCTCTGCATTTTGTAACCTGTTCTTTTTTTTTTTGTTTGCACTTTAACGAATGTTCTTGTTCAAATTTGGATTTCTACCTGTACCATGTTGGTTTATTTTTTCACAATAAAGTCTCTGTTTAAAAAAAAAAAAAAAACGAACCCTGTGGCCAATGTAATGTGTTGCATTTCCTAGGTGAGTGCCTAATGCAGGTGACATACTGTATTGGGCCCAAAGCAACATAGGTACAGCCCCCCATGGCTCAGCCAAAGAGTCAACCCATCCAAAAAGCTGTCAAATGGAAGTCAAGGTGGCTATCTTAAAAACCTGAAAGAAAAACCAGGATGCAAAAAATTTGCAAATAGACATTAAAATAACAAATAAAAAGTTTGCTTCTTTTGGAGGGAAAGTGTATGTATACTTGAGGGCACTAGCAAGAAAACTGTTGCTTGCTAGGAGTAGGACAGGTTATGCTAGGGCTGCCCTTACAACTTTGTCCAATCATCTTAAGGTAGTTTCGTTTCATAACCCAATAATTTAAGGATAAGACTCTGTATCCTGTAAAATACGATAAAGAAATATGTATTTATACTAGAATATCAGCTTGCCTGGAGTCTTGCTATGAATTTCAGCTTTGTCTTTTCTCACATATGCCACATATTTTTTTGGTTGATCCAGATGGACTTGTGTCTTTTTTCAACCTGACTAACTATGTAACTATGTAACATATATTGCACATAAACAACTTGGAAGCAACATTTTGGTAAATATTATTTTGATGTTTTTTTTAAAGTAAACAGTACCCCCTTTGCTTCCCAAGAAATGACAATTATTTGTTCTGAAAGGAATATAATTTATTAGATTTTCTTTTCATTACAAAATCTGCTACATGACTGTAGTAATTATTTTTTTTTTAAAAGATATAGAACATACATCTATCTGTACACACATTTTGCATTGATGTGCTTACATACACTTCAAGTATTTAAAAAAAAAAAGTGCTAAATTAACATTAAAAATAAATACAAAGTAAATCAGTGGAAATTACAGGCTTAAAAATCACTTTTAACAAGTGATTTACAAATATAAATGGCTATAACAATGTGTATACGAAACTGTACAAGACGATTTGGACTTAAACTAAACCGAAGGCTCCTTTCACACAGGTGGTTGGATTTCAGCTTTTAGCTGCAGATAGAAGGGACTTACCATAACCAAGTGCAGACAATGCATCCCTATGGCCCCCTTTCACACACTGCAGTTAGCAACGATTACAAAACAAAAGGTTTCGTAGGTTTAGAAAAAAAAAAAAAAAAAAAAAGTTGACAGCGTCCAGGAGCGATGTATCGCAGCTTTCTGTACATTAACACAGTTAATGGCAACAGGCAGCTTCATTGCTATGGAAAAGGCAAGAATTTACTACCGCAGCTAAACACAGCTGCATGTAAACCCATGTAATGGCATGTTACAAATGCAACTGATCACTGTGCCAGGAGTGTTGGAATTTCAAAATTAAAAAAAAAAAAAAAACACATTTACAAGCAGCAGAACAATCGCTTGTGTGAAAGAGGCCCAACATAAATGCAATAAAACCCCTTGCTGTCAGAAACTGAAGGAAAATTGTTTAACTGATAAAAAACTGATCTTAAAGTTTAACTAAAGGCCAAACCCCCTTTTTTATTTTGAATAGAGTGAAGAGGAATTACATCTGTCTGTTTTTATTGTGGTTTGTGCCCCCATTAGGAAAGTTTACCTTCTCTATTTCCTCTCATTTTCCATTACCATTGAAAGTGAAAGTTACAAAAAATTCAAAATTTTGGGTTGTCCCCAGAAAAGAAGGAGGGAAATCTTCCAATAAGGACAATAGTTCTGGTAACCTGGGGGCTTTAAAGGACTCCCTTAATTTTTAGGAATTGCCTCTCACTTCCTGTTTTGGCTATTGGACAGGAAGTGAAGGGAAATCTCCCATATGGGACACAGATTGGTTAAAAAAAAAAAAAAAAAACCTGACAGTGGTTATAACCCTCCCTAACTCTGTACAAAATGTAAAAAAAGGGTTTGCCTATAGTTCTATTTTAAAATAAAAACATCAAACATATTATATCTCTACTTTGATGAGCCAGTTAAGGATATTTCTAAAAGTTAGTGTGGCCTACTTCCTAAAGAACTTGTCAATAATATTCCAGAAGAGGAAACAGCAAGGTCTTTCCATACCAACCATTTCCATTTTCACATTTCAGCATTATAGAAAACTGAGCCTGTTTGGTAAAGAATGTGTAAACTAAAATATATTCTTGATTCACCAGTTTTGTCACTAAAAAAGTACCCACCAATCAGCTGATCAACAGACTGGTAAACTAAAAAAGCGGTGAAGTGGCTTTTGAAAGATGAGAAAAAAACGGCAGAGAATGAAACTAAAATTTTTGTACTGCTGTACTAAATCCTGCTTTTACTCCCCTAAGTCTTCTGTCACACGGAACGAGGCTTTGAAATAGTGCAACTTCACTTGAAATCACGCGATTTCTAAGCCCCATGTCAGTGTGACTTCAGGCTCAGCTTGTAAGGCATCTGTGCAACTTCATGCACCGAGGTCTATGCTAGTCGCACCTGAACTTGCGAGAACTTTTTTCAAAATCGCTTCCATAGTGAACAATAGGGTGCGACTTGTCATGCAATTTGAAGCTATCAAATTGCATGACTGGTCGCACTGGTGTGACTGGGGGAATATAGTCCAAATTCCCAGCTTTATAGTTTTTCCTGATGTTTAAGAAAACATTAAAAGAAAGGTATGAAAAATTGTAAAATGTATACAATCGGAGCAAAAACGGGTCCAGTACATCTGAATTTGAGGTTTGTACTTTTAGGGTCCTTTCACACAAGCATAATCAGTTCTGTCATAAAAACGGATTAAAAAAAAAAAAAAATGCATGAAAACTGAATCCTTGTACATTAGTTTTTACATCCATCTTCAGTTCAGTTTACATTACATTTGGTTTTTTATGATGGTTTTGAAAATAGTTATAGGTATTAAAGAGTATACACAGAAATATGTTTCTTGCCTTAAAACTAGTACATTAAAGTATAACTATAAGCAAAACTTTTATTTTAGATTTTGGATAGAGTATCATAACCCCTGTCAGATTTCTTTTTCACCATCTGGGTCCCCATTTGGAGATTTGCCCTCACTTCCTGTCCCATAGCCAAACAAGAAGTGAGAGCATATCCATGCAAATCAACGGAATAAATTGGGGACCCCCAGGTCACCAGAACTAGTGTCCCCATTAGAAGATTTGCCCCTGTGGTTCAGTCTGGATCTTTCTGAAAACTGGCAGATCGATCCGGACTGAACGCCTATGGGAAAGAACACTTCTTTGTCAGGATATGTAGTTTTACACACATGCCTTGTATCATGTGAACATTAGTCTTCAGCTGGAAAATGCATTACGACTATTTATTCCATTAGCCTTGGGGGTGCAGGGAAAGATAAGGGGTTCTATAGACATACAAATATTCCCTGATCTGTACATTACTCACCAGATTGGGTAAAAAAAATTGAATTCACTTCTAAGAACTGGATTCAAGTACTAGACAAACTAATGGCAAGTTCCTTCATTATATTATATTTGACTGTTAAAACATAAAAAAAAAATGTTTTTTTTTTTTTAAGGGAAAAAAGGAGTAAAGTGTACCTGTAATGAGGTTAATAAATCAAGAGCACCTTGAAACCCAGGCCACAATTATGCACCTACCCTCCCATGACTCATTATCAGGATATCAGTGTGATGGGCAGTTGCTAGTAGTATGCTTTGGGAATCAGTGAACTTAAAGTGGTTCTAAAGACAAGACATTTTTACCTTTGTGCATTCTTTGCATTACAGTAAAAATGTCACAGGAGTTAAATCACCACCCCCACCTCTATAAATACTTACCTGGGCTTTTTCTCTATTCAGCGCTGTGCCCATTTGTAGCAGTGCTCTCATAACACACAGAGGCAGCAGCAGGAGCCATTGGCTCCTGCTGCGGTCAATCAAAGCCTGCGAGTAGAGAGTGGGGGGCAGGGCCCAGCGCACAGTGTGTGTCTATGGATTCACAAAGTCCAGCTCAAAAGCGTATCTGCATGTGTGCTCCTACAGCTTGCTATGGGGGCATTCGCAGAAAAGGAGCAGCAGAGTGTGCTGGTGGGGGACCCCAGGAAAGTGCAATACTACTGCAGACTGCTGGTAATTATAACATGTTTACTATTTTAGAGCAGTGGTCCTCAACTCCGGTACTCAGGGCCCACTAACAGGCAAGATTTTAAGTATTACCTTTGGGAGATGCAGACTAGAGTACTGCAATCAATGAGCAGCAAATTATATCACGTGGGATGTATTTCAGTTATCTTGCAAACCTGGCCTGTTAGTGGGCCCTGAGGACCAGGGTTGAGGACCACTGTTTTAGAGGAAAGAAAATAGTCTTTATAACTACTTTAGGGGCCAACTTCCTAGCTGAGGTATTTAAATAAAAGAGCTCTGCAGGATTTAGGGCTCCTTAGGTGCTCTGATAAGGCTAAAGCGAAGGCATCCACATGGTGATATATTAACTTCATCACAGGTTTGCTTTAACATTTTTAGCACCAAAATGTAAGTGAATTAAGTAATATGTTGGACAGTTAATTCATTGTACATACAACACAAAATATAATCCGTTAAAAAACACATGACACATATTTACATTACACTGGGGAAACCAGAAAATACACAAAATAAAGAAAAACTATTTGTATATTAAAAATATTACTGGTTCTGCCAAACATAAGCTTTAAATATAACTTATAAATAACTTTCTTTATGCTGCCAAGCTCACAAATCTAGTTGAGAAAAAAATATTTTTCTGTAACTGACCAGGTTTAAAATTGTTTTAAAGGCTCAAGGTTTTTTTTTTTTTTTTTTTTTACCTTCATGTATTCTATGAAGCCCCCCATCCCAATACTCACCTGAGCTCCCTCCTGATCCAGCGATGTGCACAAGTGCAGAGCTTCTTCAAGGGGCTTGTCATTGGGGGAATAGGCTGAAGAGCAGGAGCACTAGCAGGGGACCCAAAAAATGGAGGATCGGGGCTGCTCTGTGCAAAACCATCGCACAGAGCAAGTAGGTATTACATGTGCGTTTTTTTTTTCTTTTAAATTAACCTTTAATATCACTTTAATAAAGGAAGATTCTAAAAATAATTCTTACAGTGAAGTGCACATTACAAACAAACACTTCCTTCAAAGCAAACTTGGTGACCTCTCCTCTTTCATGCTGATCTAATGGCTTCAATGCCTGCTCAATGACCCTTTATTACTGCTGTAATTCCACATTGCACAGCATACAGCACAGTGAGATCTCCTAATAGCCAGAATCTCACGGAGTTCCATAGGTCTCTGGCCAAATATGAGACCTAAAAGAATGTTCTAAAAACATTCAATATTGTTTTCATATGAAAAGCAAAGGAATCCATTAAAAATAAGTAGTATTTATCACAAGAATGGTAATATGACCGTAACTGAAAATTAAATATTATGCAAAATAAATTTTGTAATATTGTCCAGTGTAGCCAGAAAATCCATTTGTACATCTACTCACTAAGTTTTTATTTAAAGCTGAAATTTGGGCAAAGCAAATATAGTCTAGACATAAGAGGGATGTGTAGACTTAGGTCAGGGTCCCACTGGTGCTCTGCGGTTTGGGTGCAGTGCGACTGTATCTGTTTTTTACATGCATTCACACTGACTTCTATTAGACTGCATGTTTTCTGAAAGCCCATCAAAGATGCAGCATGCAGGACTTTGATGCATTTTCATGAAAATGTACGGTCTAATGGAAGTCGATTGGAGCACACCTAAATACAAATGTAAAATGCAATACAATCGGGCAGCGCACTGGTGTGAACCTGGCCATAGCCGAATGTTTAGGACAGTATGCACCCAGGGAAACGCCTGGAAAACCGACTTCTTGCATTTCAGGCATTTGTCCCTGGGTGCATATTTTTCTAACCATTAGTACCCCCTAGGTGCACTGTCCAGCCCTGTCCAGCCACAGCAGCTGTCAGAGCATTTGACAGGCTGCCAACAGCAGGGCTTAACGGGACACCTATGCCCTATGCTCTCAGATAAACATTGGAGCCCTAAGCACGGGCGACTCCCGGCCCTTTAAGGGGTTTTAGATGCTGGGAGGTGGGGCGGGGTTTATGCTGTCACAGCGATCACATGATCGGAAAGCTTTCCGTTAGCTGCCAGTAACTGTGGCGGGAGCATGCAGGGCACGCGCTCTTGGCACAGCTGCATTTAAAATCTGATACGCAAATATACCGCCGATCAGTGTTAAGATCCACCTGCTGAGAGGCCACATATTTGGGTACTGTCGGCGTAAAGGGGTTAAATCTTGGGGTCCTCTATGTATTTCTTTTGAATTAACACAATAATACAAATTGAAAGAACTCCTCCTGCTCTTTGTGTAAAAGCTTTCTGTAATAAAGATTGCTCACTGCTGCATGCTCTCCTTGCGCAGGGTGACTGGTATTGTATCCGCTCTAAAGTATCCATCTCCCCTTAGCCTTTACATATTTGAATGAAAGTTTTTCTGCCCAGAATTCAGCATTAACTAAACAGCAGCCAACATAACATTAGAGCCTAACAGAAAAACAGGATACCAAATATAACCTTTTCAATTTCACCTCCATTTAGCGCACGGGGGATAGAGCGAATATGGAGTTCAGTGCTTAACATTTTGGGCATGTTTCTGTCTGTGCCTCTTCTTCCTGATTCAGGACTAGATCAGCTAAGGCATCCTAAAGAGTAGCTGCACATAGGATCAAAAATGAAAATCTCTCAATGTGTGGATGGCAGTTAGAAGCATTAAAAAAATCAAAAATCACAAAATAAAGTAGGTTTTCACAGGAGCTGTAGTATTAAAAAAAGAAAAAAAAAATATATATATAAGCTGAATTCATTATATTTAAAATACAAATGCCTACATGCTAGTTTAAGAGGTAGAAGTATTGTCTCCCCTTTTCTGCCATACTACAAAGCTTTCCCAGGCAGTGGTTTATACATCTCACATGGCAATTACTGCAAATTGGCGAATTCTAAGCTCCTCATAAAAGTTAATGGGGGCAACATATCCTGTCCTTCATAAAAGAGTCCACCCCCCTCAAATATATATATATATATATATATATATATATATATATATATATATATATATATATATTAAAATGTTAATGATAGGATATATATTATCATATCTATCTAGATCTATAGCTATCTATATACATCTCAAACAAACATTGTAATCAAAGACAAAATACATTTTTCACCATCTAGAAACCACCTGTCTTCACAATAATGAACCCTGAGTAATAGACTAGTGTTATTTGTTATTAGGTGAAAATATATTATCTAGTTTTTGTTAAACTTTTTAAATAAGTAAGTGGAAATTTGAAATAGGATTTTGGAAAATGTGGCGTTAACACTTTGTTACACTAGTACAGATGATACAAATCTTTCACTTGACTAACAAAGCATTCTCTTAACTAGTTACTACAAATGATACATTTCTTTGCATTCATTATCCAGTGCAAAGTACTAGGACAATACGTTTTTCTTTGAAAACACTGGTGAGGCAGACATTTTGCTAGTGTCTAAGTGAATGTAGTTCCAAGTGAATTTAGTGCAAATCATCAGAAAAATAGTATGGGACAGAGTTAAACCTTGAAGAAGGGACTACACCCCAGGACATTGTCCTGAAAATGTGGATTTTCGTGCAAAACAAGAAAAAATGATTACAGATAGCTGCAACTGCACTAATATGGCTACATTACCAAAATAAAACTATTGAACAAAAGAATGCACCTAAAACACCTGGTCAGGTACATATTTTTAACTAGTAGAACACACCCTCTCTCCATTGGGAGACTGCAGAACAGAAAACTCTTGGAAGACTCTCACAGGATGGACTTCTGCATTGTGTTATCACTTGTAATGTTATATCCCTTCTAGTGCAGTCACAGCACTTCTTCCACATATGGAGGTTTGGACAGAGCTGAAGCACCTATTAACTTGCGTCCCCCTGCAGCAGTAGATCACTTCTATTGTAGTCTACTGCTGACTGATTGCAGCCAGCAATAGGCGATTATTAGAGGTGTTCTGTTACTGCATGGCTGAATGAGGGGCTGTTTGTGTAAGTAAACACAATGCCATTCAGATTTTTAGCAAGAACAACCCTGTGAAAAAAGGTATCAACATGCTGTGTCCTCCCCAATCCAACTTGATCTCATCTTAACATGATGCCAACCATTTAACCAAGCCAATTTTTTCTTCCTGTGTGTGTGTGTCACAACGTACCATCAAAAGGGGAATAAAGCTCTCCTAAATTAAAAGGCAAATGTTTACTTTGGCTTTTACCAGTCCGCTGGGTTACGTAAAAATCACACAGATGTGATACTTCAATTGGCAAATTTGTTGGTTACATTTTAGCACGCATATCTGGGGATATGCAACAAAAAAAAAGAAATGTCATGAAAAAGTACCACAAAATGCAATTTTCACATTTTTCATTATGTCTTTTGAATGAGAGCCTAGGACAGTGGTCTCCAAACTGCAGCCCAGGGGCCAGATGTGGCCCTTTGCTTGCCTTTATCTGGCCCTTTGGGGCACTATTCAACTAATTGACACCAATGATGGGGCAACATTCCCCCTAATTACACCATCATTGGTTTCCTATTTTTCTTATTAATACCAACAATGGAGCGCTGTTCCATTGAAAACCAATGTTGGGGCATTTTCTACAACCACTGGCTACAGTCCCGCCCCCCTTAAGCCTGAAGGACAGTAATATGGCCCTTTACTTAGAAAGAGACCCCTGGCCTAGGAAATAAAATATATACATCCAAAATTGCTACCAATTTAAAGTTCTATTTGTCCCAAAAAATGATATATAATACATTAGGGTGAACTACAAATGCTTAAAGGGATTAGGTGCAGAACCAAGACATTTCGGAAATGAAAGAAATACTCTGGGACTCTGGGATTTATAGAGAAAAAACCCTGGAACTCAAGTGCTTATGCCAGATGGCTTAACGTGATAATTGGTCAACCAGTTTCTTTACGGAATAAGCACTGCTTGAAATCAACAGTACAAGATGTCCATACGGTTACTAACACAGGAATCAGACATCCAGGTAGATGCTTATTCCCGCTAAAAATCCCAGATACCCACACTGAAACCAAGACTCCAATAAGTTATTGGCATGTATAAACCATTTCACACATACTAAAGATATATAATAAAATACTTTTCAACACAATAAAAATGTAGTCATTGAAATACATTCATTGTACATTCATCAGTTTAAAACAGTCATCCCCTGTTGATTATTTAAATTATGTTCCTCGTGGTTGACTGTGTGGACCTGCTTTTTTCCCAGGTGCAATAAGAACATAATGGTCATTGCTGAACTGATCACAAAAATATAACTACTGATAGCTTAGCCCTAGCAGCTTTTCATTCATATTCTTAGAGCCAAGATAGCCAAATAAATAATGGGTCCAAATCTTGACTTTTATAGGGGACTTATGAAAAAAATCCAAACCATGACCTTCTGGAAGAGTTGAAGGCACTGTCAGTAGCGTTGGTTTCTTACAGTTTTTGTTGGATAACAGTCGACAGAAAGCTGTGCAGATCCACAGAGAAACTCATCAAATGAACAATCTCATACATGTAGGAAGACTGCTTGGAGTCTTATAATGCAGTATTTGAAAGGACTTTCATATTCCCATTATGCTGCTTTGAAACGGGAATTCCTCTTTTATACTTAAATCTGAAAAAAAAAAAAAAAAAATTGTTGATAAAAAGGATGCTGTACCTTTTTACAATTTCCACATAGTATTCATTGCTTATCTTATTAAGTTTGAAAGAAAATCAGTTTTTTCTACAAAATGATCAGCAGTTAAAACCAAATATAGATTTGAAACATCAAGGAAAGTATGACCATTTGCTGAACGGTAGAAATGTAGAACACAATGTGGGTCTTATACTGCTTAAGCATGGCAGTGCCATGACATACTGGTACTGTATATATCTCCTAAACTTGTACCGTTTAGGAGATATTTACATTTCATGCAGCTGACACCGTCATCGGAGGATGCGCTCTGAAGGAACAGCCGCCGTTTCTTCCGAGCCCTGTGGATGGATGCGGCCTCCAGCGAGGACTACGAGGGCTTTGTTTGGAGGAAAGTGTCACATAAGGTGCTAGTATACGATGCATACTAGCCCATTATGCCTTTACTTTCCAGGTAAGAAAAAAAAAAAGATTTTACTTCCTCTTTAGGTGCAGTAGTACAATTTCTCCTGAGTCTGCTGCTGTGATCCAATGCATGACCATGGAAATTACATTATTTTCAATGGCGATTGTTTGCATGAATGCAACATGGATCAGTGTGATTTCGACAATGTGCAGGTGCTTCTTTTGGTGCCGCGTTATGCGTATTTGACCCTATAGACTTCAACGAAAATGCAAGTACATGAATTTTTTGGTGCGTTTTTAGTAGGGTTTTGTGTTTAACAACCAGTCTCATCAAGAGGAAAAAAAACAAACCATGTGACGCATGGAATCACACA
Organism: Pelophylax lessonae; assembly: GCF_965119305.1. NCBI lineage: Eukaryota > Metazoa > Chordata > Amphibia > Anura > Ranidae > Pelophylax > Pelophylax lessonae. The sequence goes on along the minus strand of NC_138771.1, from coordinate 360,441,459 downwards.
CAAAACACAATAGAAAAAAAGGCAATTAAAAATGCATGATTATGCAGTAGGCACTGGTGTGAACCTAGGTTAAATTAATTAACAAAATATTATGGAGTTAAAGTGTGTCTGTTATGCTCCATTGGATACCTGGCAATTTTCTACCCAACTCCTTTAATTTTGTAATTGAAGGATATATTGAGGGAGACGACCAACAGGGCCACCCTCTAAGCAAATTTTGGCCAGTTCTTTAGGAACCGTCTGAAATTTTAACAGTGTTTGACCAGCTTTAGACTGGCCATAGATGAATTGAAATTCGACCAGTTCAGCATACACAGTCATACAAAGAAACAGACATACCCTTTCACTCTGAGCATCTCTTCAATAGTATCCGGCAAAGGCATGCCATTTGTCTCTGGGAGGAAGAGGGAAAAAATCCCCACAAGAACTGTTAGACTGCCCATCAGGACAAAAGGAAGATGTCTATCATAGGCACCTAAGAAGAAAAGAAATCAAGGTCAGACATGTCACAATCCCACAGCAGCTTAGCACATTTTCTAAATTTTTTTATATATTATCCTTAAGCGCAAGGTCTTTTTTGGTTTTTACAATCCCATATTACAACTTTTAGCTGGGCTTGGCCACTTTTAAAATTTGACTGAGAGACCTGGGCTGTTTTAGACTCCATAAATCCCCAATTTCAAACAGCTAAATATTTCATCTTCCACCTTTTTGCTTTATATACTAAAAAAGCATATAAAGACATGTAACAATGCGTTTTTTTTTATAAAATGGGGAAACATTTTCCCCAAAAGCTTGCATTTACACCCTGCTCACACCAGCTCCCCAGCTGCCAGACATCAGTGTGATCACTCACATCAAATTATAGATTTGTCTCCCTGCAAGCAGAATAGTCAGGGGTAGGGAAAAACTGTCTGACTATTCTGCTTAGCAACCACTGGATGAATCAGAATGGGATTAAGTACTACATGCACTTAGCTCCCTAGGGGATTTATTGAAGATTTTATACTTGTTGTTATACTGCTTCTTTAAAACAGCAAAGCAACTTAATATTCTTTTTTTAATTATTGAGGTGCGGTGCATTGCAGAATTACTTTATCTAATATTGCCTACTGTTTGAATTAACGTGCATATATGGAAGGAGTGCCAGACCAAAAGACAGCCTTTGAACACAACATCAATGAATGAATTCAGACTTTTTTTTGGTCTGGCACTCCTTCCAAATATGCACATCTTCCTGGTAACCTGCTGGAGTACCCACAGAAAGGTAGCCTTTCCTGCTGTGAGCAGCCTAACCAGTGCCTCTTGGATGCCCTTTTTTTTTCATTGGAGTTTACTGTTTGAATTAAGTTAGACATTCATTGCATGGTTACATACACAGATACTTAGCTGGTTAGGCGCATAAAGACAAAATGTCAAGTTAGCACCTGAAAGTGTTTATTGGAACAAATCTTACCAAGGTAAACAAAATAAGGAGATATAATGCTGCCCAATCTGGATGCCATAGAACTGGCCCCAATTCCCATGTTTCTTACTACTGTAGGGTAGAGCTCAGCAGTATATACGTATACCATGGAGAAGGCTGATGTAATACCAAATTTTCCAAGCATGACCAGCACAATGGACAAGATGTTCAATTCTGCAATGAAACATACAACGGTTACAGCTTAGGATTTACCTTCATTCCCACAAAACTGAGTTCAAACATAACAGAAAGTGTAGGAAATTCTCTATAGTGAAAGCAAGTCACTACTTTATCTTCCTTATGTGCACTAAAATCTAAGTTCTGTTTGGTTAGTAAGAACAAGAAATAGATACTTTCCAGCAATTTACATTCATCAGGCCCATAAGTATTAATATTACACAGGATTTATATATTTCCAACAGTTTGGCAGCGCTTTACAATACAAAGGGAGACAGTACAGTTACAATACAATAAAATAAAATACAAGAGGGTAAAGAGGGCCTTGCTTATAGGAGCTTACAATCTAATAGTACTTATATTTATTTCAGAAAATATTCCTCAAAGAGAAAAACTGCTTAGAGCAATATTAACCCCTTCGCGCTGACCGTAAGCAAATATATGGCCCCACTGGACTGTGCTTTTTCCATGGGGCTGCATATTTGTGCATCTCCCTTTGTGCTGAGAATATGCCACACTGCCAGCACAGAGACCAGGGTCTCAGAGAGAGCCCTGGGCCCCTACTAACAGTTGGGACCCGAATCACCCGATTCCGGGTCACCTTATCGCTGTGCCAAGCAAAGACTATCACTATTTTTCCTCTGTGAATGGGGAAGAGAGATGCATCATAGCTCTCTCTCTCCTTGCAGGAAGAAAAAAAAAAAAAAGTGTGTGTGTAAAAAAATAAATAAATAATAAAAAAAATATCTAGATCAGTGCCAGGGTTAGTGTTTGGGTCAAGGTCAGTATTTTTATTTTTTTATTTTTTAGTATCAGTGTCAATTAGTGTCAATGTGTTTTAGGTAGGAAAAAAAAAAAGCAAAATGGGCAATTTTGGACTGTACTACAGGTACAAACATCAACATAAATATATGTAGGATCGCTGCGATCGCCAGGAACAGGAAAAAATGGATTTTTGTAAAATCTTACCGTAAAATCCTTTTCTCTTAAGCTCATTGACAGACGTAGTCCTCGTTGATTAATAACAACTCGGGTTATACTGCCCTCTACAGGAGTAGGACTAGACAGGAAAGAAAACGTTCTGGCCACACCCTAGGGGCAGTCCCAGAGGGTATATCCTCTCACTTCCTGCTACAGCAAATCAGTTATGTCACAAAGCAGTGTTTAGAGAATTTAACCCAACCCAACTCAAAAACAGAGGGGCGGGTACTACGTCTGTCAATGAGCTTAAGAGAAAAGGATTTTACGGTAAGATTTTACAAAAATCAATTTTTCTCTGTCGCTCATTGACAGACGTAGTCCTCGTTGATTAATAACAACTCGGGACGTCCAAAAGCAGTACCACAAATGAGGGGTGGGATAACAGAAATCAAAATCCAGAAGGCCCAACCGGAGCCAACCAGAAGCATCAAGGACTCATTGAGCAAAAAGAGGAGACCTAAGTGAAACACCCAACAAACCCTTGACGTAGACCACCGGTCTCCTCAGATTGCGGCCTGCAGAACCTTGTGGCCAAAAGAGGCATCTGACGATGCCATCACATCAACTTTATAAAATGTAGTAAAGGTATGAACAGACGATCAAGTCATCGCCTTGAAAACCTGGATCGCTGACGCCTGATGGCGGAAGACCCAGGAGACACTAGGCGCCCGAGTAGAGTGCGCCTTAACAGGGAACGGAGGATTCCGACCCTTAATAGAATAAGCCTGTACCACCGTCTGACTGGTCCATCTAGATATGGTCGCGGCAGACACAGGCAACCCCCTTCAAGGGCTATCCGTGATCACAAAAAGTGAGTCCGTCTTACGAAAACAAGTTCGTAGTAGTAAAGTGTATCCTTCTGAACCCCATCCAAGGAGTGTAATGCCAACTCCCAAGGATGGCTAGTCTTAGGACACGGGGAAGGTAACACATTATTTTTATTCAGATGAAAACTCTGAAAACCACTTAGGAAGGAAGGATGGATCTGGAAGAAGAACCACCTTATCCCTATGAACCACCAGATATGGGGAACGACATATCTATATGTCACGATAATGCGGCCAGTTCTGACACCCTGCGTGCAGAAGTAATGGCCACCAAGAAGGCCACCTTCTGGGATAATGTAAGCAAGGGAATCTCCCTAATATCTTCAAAGAGAAGTTTCTGAAGAACCGACCACACTAAATTAAGATCCCAGGCGGTAAGGATGCGCGCACTGGCGGAGCCAGATGTCGCACCCCCTGGATGAAATTCCGCACCAAGGAATGATTAGCCAAAGGTTTCTGAAAGAAGATTGCTAACGCTGAAACCTGACCCTTGATAGTGCTCAAGGACAGTTTCTGCTCAACCCCTTGTTGCAGACAGACCAAGATTCGGGTCACCGAATAGGTATGTGGGGGAAATCCAAAAGATTCACACCACGCCATATAAGACTTCCCTGTGCTGGAAGTCGCTTTCCTTGCTTTAACTAGAGGTAGGAAAAACTGAAGCTGACACTCCCTTGTCCTTCAGTACCTGGGTCTCAATGGCCAGGCCATTAAGCCAGCGATTGTAAAGCAAGATGGAAGATCGGTCCCTGAGACCGCAAATCCTCCCTGAGAGGAAGTCTCCAAGAGGCGTCCGCGACTAGCCTCACCAAGTCGGCGTACCAGGCTCGACGAGGTCAGTCCGGAATTTCCAGAATAACTGGAATTCCCTCCACCTCTATCCTGCGAAGAAGTTCCCGCAGTAACTTGAGAGGATGGAAGGCATGCCGTAGCTGATACTGCTCCCACGGGGCGATCAGCGTTTCTGCTGCGTCCGCTAGAGGATCGCGGGTGCGAGCTACAAACCTCCGCACCTTCCTGTTGAGCCAAGGTGCCAACAGATCCACATCCGGGGTGCCCCAATGAAGGGACAGCTAGTGAAAAACCTCTGGATGAAGAGGCATTACCCCTTGATCCAGAATCTGATGGCTGAAATAATCTGCCTGCCGATTTCCCACCCCCGGAGTGAACACTGCTGGGAGATCCGGAACAAACTGTTCCGTCCAATGAAAGATGCTAGTCGTTTCGATGGCTACCAGGACACTCTAAGTGCCCCTTTCTTAACATAAGTCACGACCGTGGCATAGTGCGATTGGATCCGAATCGGGCTGCTCTAGAGCTGCTCGGTCCAGTAAATCAGACAAAATCTGATCGCTCTCAGTTCCGATACCCTATTGGTAACCTGGATGCTATCGGAAGGAATGACTTCCCCTGGTATAGCATCAGAGACTTCCTGGTCCGCTCGCTCAACCGGATCCGATTGTCCAGGAAACCGGAATTCTGATTCCATTAGAAAAAAATCTCCTTCAGGAGAATTCGGGTATGAGACTGGGTATACGGTACTGCCTCTAAGAAGGCCACCATCAGTCCCAGCCAACTGACGGACAGCAACATCCGAATCGTTGACTGAACCTTCTGGAGTTTCTCCGCAAGGAGAAACTTTCTTGCCCAGGATGTATCCAACATTAGGCCCAGATAGTTCAGTCTCCTGGTGGGAACCAGGGATGATCTTTGGGAAAGCGAAGAAAACTCTGATGTCCTGCGATGATGGGGATATAAGGATAGGCATCCTAAATGTCTATGGACGCCAGGAACTCCCCCTGATGCAGGGAGGCCACCACTGTTCGGATGGACTCCATCTTTCCCCAAGTCCAGAATTGGACGCACCTTGCCCTCTTTCCTGGGCATTGTGAACAGGTTCGAATAGAACCCCTGAAACCGTTCAATGTTAGAAGGGAAGAATCGTCCTGGTGGAAGTGATCGAAACTCGATCCTGTATCCTGACCGTATGACCTCGCGAACCCCTTAGTCCGGGGTTCTGGCAAGCCATGGATCCGGAAACCGGTGAAGACATCCCCCCACCCCAGAGATGGGTAGGGGCGCATCAGGTTGTATTCTTCAGGCTTGGCTGAGCCGGACTTTTTGTTTAGCCGACCAGCGCCCTTTGAAAAACCCTCTGAAGGGGCTTTGGAGGGTTTTGCCTTATCGCCCGCCCTCCATGCGTTAGGAAATAACAGGGGTTCGTTTCAAAATGACCCCATTTGGGTAAAGGAAAATCCTTCGCCCTTTTGGTAGGCTAACAAGTACCAAAAAAGAATTTCAGTCTCAGCTACCTCTGCCGGTGTAACCTCAAGACTAAAGGTTTCCCGGACGGACACAACTAGTGCATCCACCACTCTTGTGCTATGGCGGAGGCAGAAACGTTCTCCTCACTGCTGAGGAGACATTGCCTGAGACAACAGCCCCATAAGAGGGACCTGCAGCTGCATTGACCAGCTCCGAATCCGTATCTGAAGTATCAGATAAAAAAGAAGGGGTAGGCGGGGGTCGCTTCTTGACCCCCGTCCCTGACAGGCTACCTCCACCCGGGATACCAAAGACTCCAAAACTGCCGATAATGCATTAAAAACAAGTGGGGTACTGGAGGGTCCTGCGGCCACCTTGAGGGGATCAGGTGGGGATACCTATGCGGCAGGGTCAATGATTATACAAGACATTTGCCAGCGACAAAAAATGACAAAGTAAAAAACTTTTTTTTTTTTTTTTGTATCCCCCAGTCACAACAGCGCCCCTCAGTGTTACCTGCCTTTTTTGGACCCCACAGAGAGAGAGAGAGACCCCAAGGCTCATCCCTGATGCACAGAAGTTTTCATCAGCTTGCTCAGTGCTGTCCTGTTACAGACAGGAAGTCTTTGGCCCTATTTCCTGGGTAAAGGAGGCAGCTCTGCCCCTTAACACGCCTTCCGGCGCCTCCCCCTGCCTCCACGAGGTGTTTGGTCACCTCAAACATGGCCGCCCCCATGCTGGAGACACGAGGCTACGCCAATATGGCGGCCTCGTGTGCTCTGCAAGACAATGGCGGCGGCCTGTTAGGATAGCGGCGGCTTAGCAGTGGCCTGCGGGATGCTGTATTCGGCCTAGCGGCCTGCGGGAGTGCATCGGCCCCCCAAACTTCACCCTGGATGGTGATCAGCCTGGCCGGCGGTACCGGACCCTGGCGGGCCGCATGCGGTCCGTGCGATCTGGACTGCAGTTATACATGCATAGACATCGCCCTGTGAACCTCTGACAGGTAGGATACCTTATGCTACCACAGTAATATTCTAGTACTGCCACTGACTTCAGTCATCTTTACAGTTTTGAAATGACATTAGATTGTCAGCTCCCAAACCAAGCCTCCTGGTTTCTTGTTCACAAAAATCACACTCAAATAGGGGGATCTGTGACATGTTATAGGATAGAGGGAAGACCCATCCTTACCATTTCAGAGAGGGGCCCGCGTTCACCACAAACCCGTCAGGGGGAAAAGGGGGAACATACTACTCACCATACCGGAACCAGGCGGGCGCCAACTCCTGACAGTACCCCTCTCCACCAGGGTGGGAGGGCTGTCGACCAATACGGACGCCGTGACTCATGGTCATTGGCGTTTAAGCGAGACGTTTAACTCGCAGGGTCAGTCCCCGTCCAGTGGGACTATGTCGCGGCCGACCCAGCGCGGAGCTATGGCCTGCACGCGCTCGTAGGCTGAACTGGGGTGACCACTGGATCTCAACATCCAGCCCGTCACCCAGTTCCAGCTTTCTTGCTTGAAGATCTCACAGGAACACTGGAGAAAAAAGCTGTCTAAAAAATCTTTCTAAGAAAAAAATCCTGCCAGGACCGAAGATCCTAGCAAGGCATCTAGGTCCTTACTCCTAACTAGACAGAAAAAAACTGATTTGCTGTAGCAGGAAGTGAGAGGATATACCCTCTGGGACTGCCCCTAGGGTGTGGCCAGAACGTTTTCTTTCCTGTCTAGTCCTACTCCTGTAGAGGGCAGTATAACCCGAGTTGTTAATAATCAACGAGGACTACGTCTGTCAATGAGCGACAGAGAAATAAAATTTAGGTTGTTCTTTGGTGGTAGCTTATTGTAGAAGTAAGAAATATACTGCTAAATTTAAAAAATATGTATTTTTTTACTGTTTTGGGCCACTTTTCCTTTGATAATAAAAAAAAAAAATCTGAAGAAAAAAACAAGGTATAATTCACCTGGATGTGCAAAGTAGCTGTATCTTATGTACAGTTTAGGTTTCAAAATCGTGCTTAGGCGTTTAGATTTTATGTTTTACCCTTAGGGGCAAAGGAGTTAGGGTACAAAATCAGAATGAAATATAGAAATCCAAAAAACAGAGGAGTTGCTAAAATCAATATTCAGGCTCAGAATATGATAAAAACAAAAAAAAAAACAGAAAAAGAAAAAAAAAAATTTGCAGCTACCTTCAAGGAAAAACACAAAACTATTAACAAGTCCAGGGATACAGACAGCCTCAAAGCTATATGTATTTTTTTTTGTAGACCTACCTTCTTCATCTTCCAAGCCTTCCAGTTAATTCTTTAATGTGATTGTGTGCCTCACTGTACAACAGTACGGCCACCTATGCATTTTCTCATCATATCTGACATTGAGCTGCCCAGGTTTGTGATAAGTTTGTTTTAAGAAAGAAATATGTCAGAACAGGAATAGAGCATTTGTATTGCTAAAGCAATCAGAGGTCAACTGACTATCCTCACACACAGCATTATTCAATAATATTTAGGTCCCAATTCCTTGGTATACAGCCAATTAGAAATGAACTTTGCTGCAGTAAGGCCAGTGCTGGCTGAATTTACATTGGTTACTGAACTCACCAATTAGCTTTAAAAATGAACCTGGCATGGTCTGAAACATATCCAAAGTAAAAACAATGCCAACGTATATGAAAGTACTCGTGTTGTTCTTCAAATAAATCCTTGTGCTCCCAGACACGGGTTAAAACAATTGTAAAGACTGAAGTTTTTTTACCTTCATGCATTATATGCATAAAGGTAAATAAAAAACCTCCAGTATTCAGCTCCCCCATACTCCCTTGAGTACTGAGCTCCTGAGCCTGATCTCCATCCAGCGATGCTCACGAGAGCAGCTGCTATTCCAGCTCTCTGCCTCATTGGCTCAGAGATAGCAGCAGGAGCCATTGGGCCAAGCATTGCTCTGTGTGTCTTATAGTGGATTTATAATGAATTGGAGGCATAGGTCTGAATCATACTTTTGCCTCCAATTCCACCTGCCTGCCCCCCCCCCCCCATTTATCATACCTATACCTCCAGTTCTACTGCTATGCATTGGGGATGCATTAATGGGCACTGGTGAGGCTACTTGGTGGGCACTGGTGAGGCCGCATTGGTGGGCACTGGTGAGGCCGCATTGGTGGGCACTGGTGAGGCCACATTGATGGGCACTGATAAGGCTGCATTAATGGGCACTGATAAGGCTGCATTAATGGGCACTGATAAGGCTGCATTAATGGGCACTGTTGAGGCGGCACTGATGGGGTTGCATTGATGGGCACCGATGAAGCTGCATTGATGGGAACTGATGAGGCTGCACTAATTGGCACTGATAAGCTGCACTAAGAAGCTGCACTGATGGGCACTGATAAAAGTTGTTGTTAATATTTATTTTTGTAACTTATTTCTGCATAAAACATTTAAGAGTGTAATTTCATAAGATAATTTATGAGGGCGTGTTTAGGGGCAGAGATAGGGTGGGGCAGGGGACGGTTGGGTGGGGCAACTGGTGGTGAGTAATGCTTAGGGTCTGGCTAGTAGCTCAGAACTAGAAATTTTGAGCCCTGATTTAGGATATGGGATTTAATTTATAAACAAAAAAAATGGGATTATAATTCACCATTAATTTCACTCACAGGGACAAACTTTTTTACCGGGAAACGAAGCACACTTTGGCGATTGGATAGTAGATAAAAAAAGCACACAAAGGATATAAATGAAAAATAGAAATATATGCTTAAATCACGAAAAGAAACACAGAAGGGAATTAGTGATTTTGAATGAATGGTGGTATTTCCAGCTAAGGCACTTTATAACAACATTACCTCAGCCCTTAGGTCAGAAGAGGAATTGCTTCTATTTGAACGACTGTGTAATACAAAACACCATATTTCTCAGATTTATAAAATATCTATGGAGATAGCAGAGCCAAGAATACTGCCATTCATTGAAAGGTGGGAAAAAGATTTGGGATTACGGTTGGAGGAACAACAATTAAGCAAAGTCTTGAGAGCTGTCCATAATTCGGCGGTAGATATAAACTCGATTAAAAAATGAATTGTAAATGCTTGACCAGTTGGAATATAATGCCCGTGAAAGCACATCAATATGAACCAAAAAAATCTCTATTGTTCTGGGGGGGGTGATCTGAAAAGCACAATGACGCATATATGGTGGGAGTGTCCAAAGATACGCGAGTACTGGTAGAGAGTACGGCAGTATATAAAAGAGATCATGGACATACATATTGTAGACGATCCATCGGTTTGTCGATTTCATAATACAAACTGTTCAATAAGACAGGAATACGGTAGTGCCCAATTTTATAAATGCACCAAAAGAGGTAATACCAAAAGAATGGCAAGAGCCAGAAAGCCCCACGATAAAAGAGTGGTTTAAAAGAATTGAATATATATATATATATATATATATATATATATATATATATATATATATATACACACACACACACATATACAGTGGGTACGGAAAGTATTCAGACCCCTTAAATTTTTCATAGTTACATAGTTAGTGAGGCTGAAAAAAGACACAAGTCCATCCAGTTCAACCTATGATGTGTGTGTGTGTTTGCTTTTAACCGTACATTGTATACCCCTGTATGTTGTGGTCTTTAAGGTGTCCATCCAATAGTTTTTTGAAACTATCAATGCTCCCCGCTGATACGACTGCTTGTGGAAGAGAATTCCACATCCTTACCGCTCTTACAGTGAAGAACCCCTTACGCACTTTAACCGCTTCCATACAGAGCAGTTTGACACCCTTCCTGCCCAGACCAATTTTCAGCTTTCAGCACTCTCACACTTTGAATGACAATTGCTCAGTCATGCTACACTGTAACCAAACAAAATTTTTATCATTTTTTTCACACAAATAGAGCTTTCTTTTGGTGGTATTTGATCACAACTGGGGTTTTTTTTTTTCGTGATATATGCAAAAAAAGAGCAAAAATTTTGAAAAAAAAACACTTTTTTTTAGTTTCAATTATGAAATTTTGCAAAAAATAAATTTTTCTTCATACATTTGGGCCAAAATGTATACTGCTACATGTCTCTGGTAAAATTAACCCAAATTAGTGTATATTATTTAGTCTGTGTGAAAGTTATTGAGTCTAGAAGCTATGGTACCAATTACTGAAAATTGATCACACCAGATGTACTGACTGCCTATCTCCTTTCTTGAGGCCCTGAAATGTCAGGACAGTACAAATACCGACCAAACGACCCCTTTTTGTAAAGTAGACAGTCCAAGGTATTTAGTAAGAGGCATGGTGAGTTTTTTGAAGTTGTAATTTTTTCCCCACAATTCTTGGGAAAATGAAGAAAAAAATTTTTTTTTCTTTTTTTTCCCACAAAGTTGTCAATTTATAAGCTATTTCTAACACATAGCATGTACACAGCAAAAATTACACCCAAAAATACATTCTGCTACTCCTTCCGAGTATGGCGATACCACATGTGTGAGACTTTTACACAGCCTGGCCACAAAAAGAGACTCCGCGTCCAAGAAGCACATTCAGGCGTTCTAGGAGCATAAATACACATAAAACTTTCTTACTACCTATCACACTTTTCAAGGCCCTAGAGCACCAATACAATGGAAAAGTCCACAAAATGACCCCATTTTGGAAAGCAAACGCTCCAACGTATATTCTATGAGGCATTATGGGTCGTTTGAACATATCATTTTTTTCCACAGGTTTTTGGAAAATGTGGGAAAAAAATGAAAACTTTTTTTTTACACAAAGTTGTCTATTTATAGGATATTCCTAACACATAGCATGTACACAGCAAAAATGACACCCCAAAATACATTCTGCCACTCCTCCTGAGTATGGCAATACCACATGTGTGAGACTTTTTCACAGCCTAGCCATATAGAGGGGCCTAACATCCAAGGAGCATCATCATGCATCCTAGCCACTTGCCTAGGCCTATTTTTGACATTTGGTGTTTACAAGCTAAAATCAGTTGTTTTGCTAGAAAACTGCTTAGAACCCCCAAACATTATATATTTTTTTAGCAGAGACCCTAGAGAATAAAATGGAGATTATTGCAATATTTTTTATCACACCGTATTTGCGTAGCAGTCTTCCAAACGCAATTTTTTGGGAAAAAATTCACTTTTTTTAATTAAAAAATAAGAAACCAGTAAAGTTAGCCCAATTTTTTTCCATAATGTGAAAGATAATGTTACGCCGAGTAAATAGATACCCAACATGCCATGTTTCAAAATTGAGCACGCTCACGGAATGGTGACAAACTTTGGTACTTAAAAATTCCCATAGGCGACAATTTAAAAATTTCTACAGGTTGCCATCTTTGAGTTACAGAGGAAGTCTAGGGCTCAAATTATTCCCCTTGCTCTAACGATCGCGGCGATACCTCACATGTGTGGTTTGAACACCGTTTACATATGTGGGCGGGGTTTCTGTATGCATTCGCTTCTGCGCGCGAGCTAACGGGGACAGGGCGCTTTAATTTTTTTTTTTACTATTTATTTTATTTATTATTTTTTATTTTTACACCGTTTAAAAAAAAAAAAAAATTGATCATTTTTATTTCTATTAAAAGAAATGTAAATATTCCTCGTAATAGAAGTAGGCACAACAGGACCTCTTTTTTGTGAGATCTGGGGTCAAAAAGTCCTCAGATCTCACAAGTACACTAAAAGATAGAAAAAAAAAAAAAATAATTATAATATAAAATGAAAAAAAAAAAAAAAAAAAAAAAAAAGGACCTTTAAACCGGTTGCTAGGCAACAACATTTTCCGTAGCTCCGGTCCTCCAAGACCATAGAGTCAAGCGAGGGCAAGCTTGCCCTCACTCGACATCCTGTCTGTGAGGATTCGGGACCGGATCGTTTTCCCCGCTGCCGGCGGGTCCGGTAAGCGGGGAAAAGGACCGGAACGCGTCGGGAGGGGGGGGCGCCTCTTCCGCCATCCCGGAAAGGGTGATCCCACGGCGAATCCCCCGCTGGGACCACCCTTATCGGAAAGCCAACCGTCCACCGTTTAAAAAAATACCAGGGTTATGGCAGCTATCTGCTGCCATAACACCGGTATTTAGGTTTAAACGGAGGACGTATATAAACCTTTTTGGACTTGGACATGGTGGCTGTATGAAGGGTGACAGGTACTCGGGTACTTTGTTGGGCAGGTGACAGGTACTCTGGTACTGATGAGCAGGTGGCAGGTACTCGGGTACTCCGATAGACAGGTGACAGGTACTCGGGTACTCTGATGGGCAGGTGACAGGCAGGTGATAGGTACTGATGAGTAGTACTCACTGACTGATAGGTGATAGGTGATACTGTACTGATGGGTACTGATGATCAGTACTGATACGTGATATGTACTGATGAGTACTGATGAGTAGTGATGGGTACTGATGAGCAGGCGGCAAGTACTTGGGTACTTCAGGCGTCAGGTACTCTGATGAGCAGGTGGAAGGTACTCGGGTACTCTGATGGGTAGGTGACAGGTACTCAGGTACTCTGATGACGGGTACTCCGTTGACAGGTACTCAAAGTACCCGAGTACCTGTCATCAGAGTACCCGAGTACCTGTCATCAGAGTACCCGAGTACCCGTCATCAGAGTACCCGAGTACCTGTCATCAGAGTACCCGAGTACCTGTCATCAGAGTACCCGAGTACCTGTCAGAGTACCCGAGTACCCGTCATCAGAGTACCCGTCATCAGAGTACTCGAGTACCTGTCATCAGAGTACCCGAGTACCCGTCATCAGAGTACCTGAGTACCCGTCATCAGAGTACCCTAGTACCTGTCATCAGAGTACCCGAGTACCTGTCATCAGAGTACCCGAGTACCCGTCAGAGTACCCGAGTACCTGTCATCAGAGTACCCGAGTACCTGTCATCAGAGTACCTGTCATCAGAGTACCCGAATACCTGTCACCAGCCCATCAGAGTACCCGAGTACCTGTCATCTGAGTACCTGATGGGCTGGTGACAGGTACTCGGGTACTTTGATGGGCTAGTGACAGGTGCTCTTTATTGGGGGGGGGGGCAATCAGTGTGTTTAGGGTGCACTGTAGTTGGTAACTAGCTGTTACCACAATCTCCTCCTCACACAGGATCAGTGTGTGAGGAGGAGAACACGGTGACAGCTAGTTACCGTGTTCTCTGTTGACATTTGTGACCGGATGTGATTGGACACAGCCGGTCACGTGGTAAAAAGCCAATTTCATTGGCTCTTTACCTAGATCGGGGATCGACTCTGTCCCGAGGGACGAGCCTCGTCCCCGATCGCTGCTCTGCGCGCCCCCGGGGGCGCGCATTGCAGAGAGAACGAGCGGCTCGTGCTGGAGCCGCTCATGTGATCGGCTGTGATTGACACAGCCGATCACGTGGTAAACAGCCAATTTCTATTGGCTGTTTACCTTGATCAGGGATGGGCTATGTCCGAGGGACGAGCCTCATCCCTGATCGCGCCGCTGCGCGCCGCCGGGGGCGCGCAGTAGCAGCTAGAACGGGCCGACGTCATATGACGGCGGCCCGGATCTAGACAACCACTTTGCCGACGTCATTTTACATGACTCGGTATGGAAGTGGTTAAGGTTAAAGCGCCTTTCCTCAAGTTTTAGTGAGTGGCCACGTGTCTTATTGTATCTCCTTTCTCTGAATAGTTTGTTCCTTATGCTAGGGTCGCCAGTACAGTATTTGTACATTGATATCATATCCCCCCTCAATCGTCTCTTCTCCAGAGAGAATAGGTTCAGTGCTTGTAGTCTTTCCTCATAGCTGATGTCCTCCATTCCCCTAATTATTTTTGTTGCCCTTCTCTGGACTTTCTCCAGTTCCAGCACATCCTTCCTGAGGACCGGTGCCCAGAACTGGACAGCATACTCCAGATGTGGCCGGACCAGAGTCTTGTAGAGTGGAAGAATAATCTCTTTATTTCTGGAGTGAATCCCCTTTTTTATACAACCCAGTATTCTGTTGGCTTTGCTTGCGGCGGCTTGGCATTGCATGCCACTGCCAAGCCTGTTGTCTACCAGTACCCCCAGGTCCCTTTCCATCCTAGACTCACCCAGAGGTTCCCCCCTAGTGAGTAGCTTGCTTTCTGGTTTCTGGCCCCCAAGTGCATTACTTTACATTTTTCTACATTAAATCTCATCTGCCATGTAGTTGCCCACCCCGTTATTTTGTTCAGGTCTGCTTGCAAGATTTCCACATCCTGCATAGAAGATATTGGCATGCCTAATTTAGTATCATCTGCAAATACTGAGATTGTACTAGATATCCCCTCCTCTAGATCATTTATGAATAAATTAAACAGGATTGGTCCCAGGACAGAACCCTGGGGGACCCCACTTTCCACACCCACCCAATCCGAGTACTCCCCATTAATCACCACCCTCTGTACTCTCCCCTGGAGCCAGTTCTCTATCCAGGTACTCACCTTATTGTCCATACCTACCTTCCTTAGTTTGTACAGTAAGCGTTTGTGGGGAACGGTGTCAAAGGCCTTTGCAAAGTCCAGATACACCACATCCACAGGCTTACCTTTATCTAAGTGGCAGCTCACTTCATCGTTGAAGGCTAATAGATTGGTTTGGCATGAATGATTTTTCATGAATCCATGCTGATTACTACTTATAATATCGTTTTCACTCTTTGTTATATTGCAGGCATTTGCTAAAATCATTTAAGTTCATTCTTCTTCCTCATGAATGTACACATAGCACCCCATACTGACAGAAAAACACAGAATTGTTGACATTGTTGCAGATTTATTAAAAAAGAAAAACTGAAATATCACATGGTTCTAAGTATTCAGACCCTTTGCTGTGACACTCATATATTTAACTCAGGTGCTTTCCATTTCTTCTGATCATCCTTGAGATGGTTCTACACCTTCATTTGAGTCCAGCTGTGTTTGATTATACTGATTGGACTTGATTAGGAAAGCCACACACCTGTCTATATAAGACCTTCCAGATCACAATGCATGTCAGAGCAAATGAGAATCATGAGGTCAAAGGAACTGCCTGAAGAGCTCAGAGACAGAATTGTGGCAAGGCACAGATCTGGCCAAGGTTACAAAAAGATTTCTGCTGCACTTAAGGTTCCTAAGAGCACAGTGGCCTCCATAATCCTCAAATGGAAGACATTTGGGACGACCAGAACCCTTCCTAGAGCTGGCCGTCTGGCCAAACTGAGCTATCGGGGGAGAAGAGCCTTGGTGAGATAGGTAAAGAAGAACCCAAAGATCACTGTGGCTGAGCTCCAGAGATGCAGTCAGGAGATGGGAGAAAGTTGTAGAAAGTCAACCATCACTGCAGCCCTCCACCAGTCGGGGCTTTATGGCAGAGTGGCCCGACGGAAGCCTCTCCTCAGTGTAAGACACATGAAAGCCCTGAAGGACTCCAAGATGGTGAGAAATAAGATTATCTGGTCTGATGAGACCAAAATAGAACTTTTTGGCCTTAATTCTAAGCGGTATGTGTGGAGAAAACCAGGCACTGCTCATCACCTGTCCAATACAGTCCCAACAGTGAAGCATGGTGGTGGCAGCATCATGCTGTGGGGGTGTTTTTCAGCTGCAGGGACAGGACGACTGGTTGCAATCGAGGGAAAGATGAATGCGGCCAAGTACAGGGATATCCTGGACAAAAACCTTCTCCAGAGTGCTCTGGACCTCAGACTGGGCCGAAGGTTTACCTTCCAACAAGACAATGACCCTAAGCACACAGCTAAAATAACAAAGGAGTGGCTTCACAACAACTCCGTGACTGTTCTTGAATGGCCCAGCCAGAGCCCTGACTTAAATCCAATTGAGCATCTCTGGAGAGACCTAAAAATGGCTGTCCACCAACGTTTACCATCCAACCTGACAGAACTGGAGAGGATCTGCAAGGAGGAATGGCAGAGGATCCACAAATCCAGGTGTGAAAGACTTGTTGCATCTTTCCCAAAAAGACTCCTGGCTGTATTAGATCAAAAGGGGGCTTCTACTAAATACTGAGCAAAGGGTCTGAATACTTAGGACCATGTGATATTTCAGTTTTTCTTTTTTAATAAATCTGCAACAATGTCAACAATTCTGTGTTTTTCTGTCAGCATGGGGTGCTATGTGTACATTCATGAGGAAGAAGAATGAACCTAAATGATTTTAGCAAATGGCTGCAATATAACAAAGAGTGAAAAATTTAAGGGGGTCTGAATACTTTCCGTACCCACTGTATATATATACACATACACACACACACACACACACACAGTATCTCACATAAGGGAGTACACCCCTCACATTTTTATAAATATTTTATTATATCTTTTCATGTGACAACACTGAAGAAATTACACTTTGCTACAATGTAAAGTAGTGAGTGTACAGCTTGTATAACAGTGTATATTTGCTGTCCCCTCAAAATAACTCAACACACAGCCATTAATGTCTAAACTGCTGGCAACAAAAGTGAGTACATCCCTAAGTGAAAATGTCCAAATTGGGTCCAATTATCCATTTTTTCATCCCTGGTGTCACGTGACTCGTTAGTGTTACAAGGTCTCAGGTGTGAATAGGGAGCAGGTGGGTTAAATTTAGTGTTATCGCTCTCATTCTCTTACTGGTCACATGAAGTTTAACATGGCACCTCATGGCAAAGAACGGTCTAAGGATCTGAAAAAAAGAATTGTTGCTCTATATAAAGATGGCTAGGCTAGAAGAAGATTCCCAAGACCCTGAAACTGAGCTGCAGCATGGTGGCAAAGGGGGGGGGGGTATGTGGGAGAAGGGTATAAGGGAACGTTTGTGTACAAGAAGAAATTCAATATTAAGTGTGTAACCTTTTTGTAAATGGAAAAATAAAGGAAAAGAAAAAAAAAAAAAAAAAGAAGAAACTAACTAAGCTTAAAATGGCTCCCACCCACATAATTCACGTACAAACAACCCTGTAAAAGGAAGCTACTTCTATTTACCTATTCTCAGAGCGTTCAGGTCCAGTCAAGTGATCTCCCCAGAGGCCAGCTTCAAAGGAGGAGAGAGTGCTGGCAACAGATGAAATGCCTAGGTGGTGACAAAACCATAGGCTTACTATTGGGCATCCATTGTTAGTTGTCCCTCCTCAACCCTAAGGCCAGCTACTGGGGGCGGATCACGTGACCTGAACAGAGCACACTGTGAATAGGTTTAGTGTAAGCATCTTCCTTCTACAAGGTAGTTGGAATCCCTGTTAGAAGGTGGTTGCCCCAGCACAACCCTGCATGCGTTATCATGCAAGACCAAACAGACCTTGTGTAATCACACTGTGGTCCACTGTTTTCTACCGCCTTGCCTCCCTGTTAGTTAATGTGGCCATCTATCACAGCCACTGATTCAAGTGCTCACTGCAAAAAACAGGCAAGACTGATGAACACATCACCAGGCCAAATTAGCCTTGAGTTCTCATTTACCCTAAATAGATTCTAGAAATCTGCCCTAAACAGGACATCTTTAAAGCAGAACCATTACGGATTAAAAAAAAAAAAAAAAAAAGGAATTAATTGTTGCATTCAAAGAAAAGATTACAATATTGACAAAAAAATCTAAAATGTAACATGCTAAACCATATCTCACCTGGAGGCACAAGCTGGATTAAAAGAAGAACCACACCCGCGAGAAACAGTGTGCTTGACGTGGAGTATCTGCGAGAGAAGCTTCGGAGCAGCACCCATGCTATGACATATGCAGGTACTTCAATGATAGCAGATAGGAAACAATTCACATACGGATCACCATGCAAATTAGGAGTGTTTAGTGATAATCCAAAGTATCCTACAGATATAATCATCCTGTAAAAGATGTTTTGAAAAGTGACGCAAAGTTACAATTTTTTCAGGTTTTAGCAACTTTTACAGCAACTACAGTAACAGCAACTTTTTATTGCTGTCCATGACTCTGTGGGGGGATTTTGTCACACCTATCCCCTACAGTCTAACATCAGGACAAGAACTGAGGGGAGTGGCCATCGCAGGAAGCCATAAAAAGTAATAACGACCTGACATAGGTTTTAATCCTTCCCCATTTAAGTGAACATTTTTCTTTGTTTCAGTCTGTGTCCCCACCGGGGAGATTTCCAATCACTTCCTCTACAAATAGGGAAAAAGACAAGTTTTGGCTGGAGTGGAGCTTGAAGGTATACAAGGAAAACAAAAAAGACAAACTCACACCATATATGTATACTTTGGATGCGTAGTGTAAATAGCATTCTGAAAAAGAGCAATGCAGAAATTTTTCAGCTTGCCAATAAAAAAAGAAAGTTAAGTGGGCCACTTAGCACCAGTAATTCTGGCCATACAGGGTTAGATTTTCAGTTAAATGCTCATCGAAAAATCAATAATCAGAACATTCTTTCTTGTCATCATTGAGTTAACCAATTTCTTTTGAAAGCAGTTGGAAATTTCATCCAGACCTGCTATTTGAATGGAGTCCCAGACTAATTAAACAGGTGTTATTACAATATGTGTGATTTTTCCCAAATGAATACCACATTCACAGTTAGAATTTTGTTTGTTGAGAAAGAAATGTTCCATCCATCTGATTGGAATTTTCTCATCATTACAGTCAAAAAACAACCTTGTTTTGACCCCACTACCCATTAGAAAACTGAGCCAGCCTTAAAAGAGGAATTCCAGTCTGTAAAAAAAATACTGAAGCTGCTGAATTAAATACAAGAACACTTATCTTGTCCATGCACCCCTAGCCGATTCGTCAATCGGCTTTGAGTGCAGGCGCCAGCATCTGTAGTAAAGGAAATTGGAAATTAAGCCTTGCGGCTTCACAGCCTGTTTCCTACTGCGAATGCGCGAGTAGTGCTGCACTTTCTGAATGGTCTCGCTGTCTTCTTGAACCTCTGTGTGTCCCAGAAAGCAACAAGAGAAGAGCGCACCAACCTTATACATTACCACTAAAAAGGTTTATTAAAATCCAAAAAAGTTGCATACATTATACTCATAAAACGTAAGAGGGAGACCCCTCTTCTTCAGAGCCAAAAATGCCACTCATTTTTGGCTCTGAAGAGGGTTCTCCCTCGAAACGTGTCAGCCAGGTCATTTCGGACACCATCACGCCATCCAGCAGCATAGAAGTGTCCTGGAGGCGATTGGTCCCTTTTTCCTACATGCGTGTATATATGTTTGTGAGTATTATGTATGCTACCTTTTTGGATTTTAATAAACCTTTTTAGTAGTAATGTACAAGGTTAGTGAGCCCTTCTCTTGTTGTTTTTCAGTGTTATTGGATACCCTTGGTTCTGAGGGGGCAGCAAGACCGCTAGTTTTGTGCAAAAAGACCATTCAAATCACTCCCCTTCCTGCCTACCACTTGAGCACAGGAGAGATACGGTTTTTGGAATATCATTTGTCCCAGAAAACAGCAGGAGGAACAAAGAGGGGCTGAAAATGACATGGATCACTGTGCGGCGCTCTTACTAGGAAGTAGGAGTAGGTATCTGTCAAAACCAGGGACCCGCTCCCCCCAAAAACTACCAAATGTAGCAGTGGAGGGGGGGGGGGGGGAGGGTGCAAACAAGCGGAGCTTAGTTTTAAGCCTGGTACATACATTCAGTTTTGTTTCCTTCAACCCAGCGGGCTGAACAAAAAAAAACAGAGAGTTTGCTGTACCAAGCAATGTTCGTGCAGTGATCTCTCACACGAGCACTGATGAGATGCTGGTTTTCCAGCATGTCCCCCAGTCCTTAGACCGGCTTCTGTCGGAAGGACAGCTGTACATATGGTCTGAATGTTGGATATTCAGACTGTGTGTTCCCAGCTTTAGGTTCGGTGGTGCCGGTGTGGGATCATTGGCTATTACAAGTAATATGCAAGTTTGTTTTCTCTTATATATATATATATATATATATATATATATATATATATATACACACACATTTACTAGTAGTAGTTAGTTACATTTAACTGGACTTATTCTATAATGTTGAAGACCTTTGTTGCTTATCCAAGCAGCTTTTTTGCTTTCTGAACTGAAAAATCTGCTTTGGTAATTTTAAAATAAATCTACTACTAGCTAGATCACAACTGGATACCCATATAGCTATATCAGTGCAACAAATACCCAAGAGATTGCATGAAAAATATTTTGTCTTTCTGATTTTGAGAAAAAAAAAAATTCAACAAAAAAGGGAATCAAATTGTAGAAGAAATTAAACAATGCTGTACAAATTGCCTAACCATAGTAGATTCACTGCAGGAAGCACAGACAGGCTGGATAATGTACTGGTACATCGCTGGCTCGTGTCCAGGTTTGGGGTGCACAGTCACATGCCCCCTGCCAGCCCATGAGGTGATTGGACACAGCACGAGTTTGGCAGCCGATTTCAGCCAATGATTTTGGCTGAAGTCAGCTGATCGGCTGTGGCCAATCACTCGCAGAGTTCTATGTTTGTAAACACACAGAATTCCATGTACTGTGAATAGTGACTATCTGGCTGTCTATATGAAAGAAAGCTCTGGTCATCAAGGGGGTAAAACCTTCCTTAGGTAAAGTGGATAAACATATGCGAACACACATGGAAAGATTGTGCTACATCAGCTTCAGATCACAAGGAAATGCTCATAATATCCATATTTTCTAAATGTTCCTACTATATCATTCAATTTAGCCATCAACATTTATTTTTTTGACGTTCGTTATCATATTATGGAAGTCAGTTGTGGAAATTGGGTTCTTACTTTAGTATATCTTCAAGTTGAACTCCAGGTACTACCCGGGACTCCCCTCCTCATTAGCTGAGACAGCAGCGTGGCACCATCGGCTCCCGCTGCGGTCAATCAAAGTCAGTCAGCCAGCGAGGAGAGAAAGGAGGCAGGGCCGGGCGACGGCTCCATGTCTGAATAGACACAGGGAGCTGTGGCTCAGCTCAGGTGCCATGCCAAGCTGCTTGCTGTGGGGGCACTCAACAGGAGGGAGGGGCCAGGAGCACCGAAGGGGACACAAGAAGAGGAGGATCCAGGCTGTTCTGTGCAAAACCACCACACAGAGCAGGTAAGTATAACATGTTTTTTTTTTTTTTTTTTTCTTAATTAAAATAACAGACACTTTAGTATCACTTTAAAAGATTTGAGTTCTGTTTAGTCTTCAGATCTAGGAGATGCAGGGACCTCCTTAACAGCATTGCCAAGTTGGTGACCTTATGATTTTTCACTAAATACAGCTCAGTCACTGACCTGCCCAGTCTGATTGGGCAACAAAAGACCAGCAGCAAAGAGATAAAGTCATCACTTTGCTCACTCTTAACTCCTTTGCTAACATTTTTACAGTGGTAAATGTAGATTCATTATCGCCTACGAGTTTTCTACCCACCAGAGTAAAATTGATAGAAGTGTCACAATACGGATATTCGTCGTTTTAATGAGGTCCAAAAAGGTGTAAGGCTTGTGAGACTGGTCCTTCACCTCTTGCAACTGGAAGTAAAAAACAAGAAAATTGAAGAATGAAATGCAAGGTATCTAGACTAATAAGCAAGTCTATACACAGGGGAAATCAATAAAGTGGCTGTTAATCCCTCTTGTTAATGCATTGCACCAAATTTTGCATAATTCCTATGCAACACTTTTGGTTATGACAACGACACCAAATTCAGATAGTACTAAAATGAGCCACTTTTATTACACTGTGTCGATTGAACACGGCAATTTTACATTGTGCCGCATTGAATGCGCCAAGTGTAAAAGTGGAGCTAATTAAGACCAACTCTCTTTTGGCATACAGAGTAAAACCGTCTCAGACAGATTTTGTGATAGTATCTTGGGTGCATTCTAAAAGTAGCGCAGCATGAGCCGAATTCAAGTAGAAGTTCCAGAAAGGTACACGAATTTGGAGCATTCTTCACCACTTTTAGAATGCGTGAGAGACACTTTTTCAAAATTTGCATGCTCGTCTTTATGAATTCCAGGGAGAGTTTCTAAATGGTGACCTGCGCAAAAACAATGTAACTGTGGCTCTGTGATCATAAGAGATCACAGAAAGCCCTCTGCCTTTATAAAAGTTAAGTTTCCTCCATGTTCATGTTGGGAATTGCACTTTTGCGGGTAAAAAAAAGTTCTAAAAAATATAATATATATATATATATATATATATATATATATATACACACACACACACACACACACACACACACACACACACACACACACTCATCACATACAATTGCAACACAAGACATTAAAAAAAAAGACTGGTGCCGGCAGATTTTGCGAAAGTGTCTCTAATGCTTTCTAAAGGTGGTTCAGCATGCGCCAAATTCAAATATCTGTCTAGATCTTATACTTGCTTATCATGCTGCACCACTTTTAGAATGCACACGAGACACTTTTGCAAAATCTGTCTCTGTACGCTAAAGAGTTGGTCTCATTTAGCTCAACTTTCACATTTGGCGCATTTAATGTAAAAGTGGTGCGTTCAATGCCACACAATGTAAAAGTGGCACATTTTGGAACTGTATTTGGTGCAGAGTCGCTGTCAGAACCAAACTTGCCGCAAATGCTTCATGAATTTGGCGCAAAACATTAACAAAAGAGATTAATGGCAAAAATGTGGCGCATCAGCTTTACTGAATTTCCCCCTTTTGTAGTTTAATGATATTAAATGATTACCTTTAATTTGTCTGTTTCTATAGATTTCTAATAAATCTTATAATATACAAGATTACTTTTTCAAAAGGGTCTGCTTAATTATCTTTCCTTTTTTAATCTGCAGCAGTTGTATCTTTCTGTAAATTTTAATGCAATATGGCAACTTGGAGGCCTTATGTATACACAGTTGGTGTACAGAATGCCCCCAGAAATGTAATCTCCTGCTTGTGTAATTGGATCACTGATTTTCCCAAACACAAGATACAAGTCAGATTTTAGGCATCTTCTGCAACAAAAATGTCATGTATTATTGCGAGATGCTCCCAAAGGGTTAACCACTTTTAAAGGGATGCAGACTTTGCAACTTTTCTAATTAGAACACTCCAAGTTCATCAGATGATAATGAAAAAGGCACTCCCTTTCAGATTGACTCTGCACGTAACAAGCCGCTTTTTCTTCAGAACGATAAAATGTAGGACTCTGCAAAAACGTTTGGTAAAGTCCTTGCAATGTACATTGATCACCCAGTGGGAATTGCTTTTTTCTCAACAAAAGAGGAGTTAGTCTTTATATTGGCTTTCTCATGTGCATACATTTTCTGGCTGTGAAGATTTCAGAGGTAGTGATGTTAAATTTGCAATATTCTATGAAAATTTTTAGTCAAAGAATATAAAACTTTAATCCAAAAAAACAAAATGAGCAAACCAGAAAAAATGTGCAATGTCGGAATATATAGTATAAATAAATAAAGCAGCAAGCCATAATAAGACAGCAAATTTTAGAGATTCCTAACAAACACAAAAACAAACTTAGCCTTAACAATCCCCATGGGGCTGTGATGTTGTTAATTTCCAGATGTCTCTCCGGCTGGACTACTGCAATAAGAAACATGGTATGAGACCCCATTAAAGGTCAACTGGCAAAGGATTCCTAGGTATTAAAAGAAATTTGAAGCTTTACTTGCATATGCCAAGAGACATGGGACACTACCATATTTGTCAGGGTTTTGTAATAAAATGTATTTGTACAACTATGCCTCAATACAGTCTCTTATGACAGGAAACTAAAAAATGCAAAGCATTAAAAGTTTTTTTTTGGTATACATTTAGTTAAAAGTTTTAAAAATTACTGTCCCCAGCATACATTTCAATGTATGCCTTAAATGCGCCACAAGAGTATTTACAGTATAAACAATATTGCACGATTAAATCGTAAAAAAAAAAAAAAAAAATTGTCCTCAATTCTTACAGCCGTTCTCTGCTGACTCACAGCTGTCCAAAAAAAAAAAAGCCTCTGGCAAAGGTTTATTAAGACCCCGTTCACCCTGGGGCAACGCTACTTGCTGGGGCGGCCGGCACGGACTTCATATCATTGAAGTCAATGCAGGTCGCCCGAAAGAAGCTCCGGACCCTTTTTCTAAGTCGGAGCGACTTGTGTCGCGCCTATTAGAACGGGTCCACAGCTACTCTATGGCAGGGGACCAGGTCGCCTCAGTGTGAACGGGGTCTAACATTGTTAAGGCTGCTAGATAACTATAAACACAATGCTTTACAATGTATCATTTAGTTCTTTTGATCAAAGAAATGAACTTCCGTCATGCTCGCCATACGCTATATGAAAAATCGGCTCAAATTCGGTCATTTGGATGGACCTTTAGTTTTTCGGCCAATTAATGGGCACGAATCAGTAATCGGATGTGACCTTTTTGAGCCGAAAAAACGAAGGACAAGTATGGAAATTTTCTGCCGAACGAACGATAAATGGAAAGGTTAATAAAAAACAAAAAAACAGATTAATTTATGTCCACTAAACGATTTATCGGTCATTACATGATAGCACGATTGTTTTCTCTCACGGCCGAGTGTTCGTTTTTAGAAAATGAATTGAACTATTTTTTGTATAGTGTATGGCTAGCATAAGTGAGGGCAGTTTAACCTCTTAAAGACTAAGCCTTTTTCTGACACTTGCTGCTTACAAGTTAAAATCAATATTTATTGCTAGAAAATTACTTAGAACCCCCAATCATCATATGTATTTCTTTTAGCAAAGAGCCTAGAGAATAAAATCGCAATCATTGCAATCTTTTATGTCACACTGTATTTGGGCAGAAGTCTTTCAAATGCAGTTTTTTGGTTAAAAATACACTTAAAATACACAGTAAAAGTTAGCCCAATTTTTTTGTATAATGTAAAAGATGATGTTACGTCGAGAATTGTGAGAGCATCGTGATCTTTATTCTAAGAAAAAAAATGGTGATTTTCATTTTATTCAGAATCGGGCAGCTCTAATATACAATAGATACATTCTAAACCAGGGTTGTCAAAGTCCATTTCATTGTAGGCCACATCAGCAGTATGGTTGCCCTCAAAGGGCCGGTTGTGTGCTAGGAGTAAACTATGTACAACGAGCAGGGTTTAAGGTTTTGTTACGTACAGAGTGCAGAGATCAGGATTACGTTATGTACAGAGTTTAGGTGTGCCCTATGTACAGAGTTCAGGAGTGCGTTGTATATAGAATGCAATGTTCACAGGTATGCTGTATACAGAGTGCCACATTTAGGAGAAGAGGGTGAGAGCTGGAGCCAGCAAAAAAACTGTGAAGGACACATGACATGGTCTGGCAGGCCAAACTCAGCCCGCCAAACTCGGCCCGCAGGCCTTGCGTTTGCCATATGTATTCTAAACAATTACCTCAGCTGATTTCACAGAAAATTAAAACCCAAAAATAATGAGAAACAGATTTAGTATGTAATCTCACAGGCAACTATTTTAGAACAATTAAAGCGGAGTTCCACCCTGGATTTTTTTTTTTTTTAATACCCCCGGGACAGTCAGGGCTAGTGCATTCCACAATGGCTAGCCTCTGATCTGTCCCGGGTTGCACTTGCCTGCAAGACGAAATACTTACCTTGCAAACGTCTTGTCCAGCGCTGCCATCTCAGATGTGGGCAGCTTGAAGCCAGCGCGTCCTCTTCGGCGTCTTCTTCCGCCTTCTTTGGTCCCACGATGCTCTGCGCCGGCCCCGACGTCACTTCCGGGTCGCGCGCGTCACCCCTCCACAGCTTCTGGGCATGCCCAGAAGCTGTTTAGAAGGGGATGACGCGCGCGACCCGGAACTGACGTCGGGGCCGGTGCAGGCGCAATGATTCCTGGGAGCTATGACGTCCAGCTCCCAGGAATCATTGCAGAGCCAGGAAGTGACGACGGGCCGCGGCCGAGGAAGGAGGAAGAAGGAAGTAAGGTAAGTATATTTTCTTCGCTACGAGGCAAGTAAAAAAAAAAAAAAATATGCGATTATCCATTTCTTTTTCAGGTGACCCGGAGCGAGAAGATGGAGGTAAGTATAAAAATAGGGTGGAACTCCACTTTAATATGCAACCAGATAAACAATGCACAGGATTACAATGCACAGGATCTGCAGCAGTGTGCAGAAAGTCTGCATTCGGGACATTTGTCCCTGGGCGTAAACATTAGTACCACTCAGTGCACCATTCAGCCACAGTAGCTTTCAGTCTCTCACAGTTTTACAGGCTGCCGGTAGTGGGGTTGGACAGTGCAACTGTGTCCTCTGCCAGCATGATAATGCGAGAATCTCTTGCACGGGGGCTAAACACCTAGACTGCATATGGCCTTTTAGTGAGAGGGTTAAAAAGATGGTGGTGGTACGCTGAAGAAATTAAGTTGGATCATCTATTTAGGTGTCACTTTTGGGCAGAGTAGAACGAATATTAATGGACTTTTATTGATTTAGACTTCATTATAAAAGTTTGAAAAGACTTAATTTCATTTTTCACAATAGGCAGTTGAAAGAGGGTGGTGTTTAATGCACTTTTCTAATTGCGCTGCACTATATTGAGAGGGTATTGGCAGTGCTTTGACACTAGATACTCCGATAAGTCTTTTCAAATGGAGTGCTTTCCAGGAACAAAAGGACCTTGACACCAGGTTTGCTCTTGCAGGGGATTTCAGCATTACACTGTGACAAACAATATTTCAGCCTCCTGGCCATTTGGTCTTCCCAGACCCTCAGTGTGTTTTAGCCAAGACTGAAAGATTTCCTCTCAGGTGTTAGCCTGTTTGAGCACTCTCTCCCTCTGTGCAATACAGTCTGGTCAAGGCACCTTTATACAAGGCTAGGACATGCAAACTCCTTGTGTGTCTGCACCTACATGCCAGTCCTTGCAGCATGTGTCACTGGCTGTCGAGCCCGATTCCCATTGTGGGAGAACACCTACCTGACAATTATTCTCACACCTGTTCAGAGAACCTCTACAGAATGAACCATTCGCTATCCAATCATGTACACCTCTCCACAGTGACAGGGCAGGTCACAAGATACTTTGAATTTTAGTGGATTAAAGGTCTACATTAAAAAGGACTCTCAGGGGTTGATTTACTAAAGGCAAATAGACTGTACACTTTGCAAAGTGCAGTTGCTCCAGAGCTTGGTAAATTCGGTAAAGCTTCAATTTGCAAAGAATATCCAATCAAGCACAAGGAAAAAAAATGCATTTTGCTTGCACATGATAGGATGATGGAAGTCAGCAGGGCTCACTTATTTAGCTCTCCTCACTTTGCAAAGTGCACAGTCTATTGTCCTTTTGTAAATCAACACCACAGGGTCACCACTGTTTAATAAGGTGTAGAAGAGGTGTGTGAATGACAAGAGTGGCTGAACAAATATTTTGTCAGGTTAAACAGTTTAAGTATCTATTTCAGCTGTATACTGTGTTGGATGTCTACTTTAATCCACCGCAATGTAGATCTATGTTCAGCAGCAGGTTAGATAGCATCAAATACTACCTGTGGCATAAAATTTAAGTAGAACTACAGGCAAACTTTTTTTTTTTTCCATGTTTGGATAGAGTGTAGGAGGGTATAACCCCTGCTAGATTTATTTTCGCCATCTGTGTCCCATTGCAGAGATTTCCCTTAACTTCCTGTCCCACAGTCAAACAGGAAGTGAGAGGAAATCACTGCAAATTAAAGGAATTCTTTAGGGACCCCCAAGTAAGTCACCAGAGCTAGTGTCCCCAGTTGAAGATTTGCAGTCTATTAATGTTCTGGGGACAATCAAAAACTTGAGATTTTCTTTACTTTCACTTTCAATGATCATGGTAAACAGGACAAAGAGAGAGGATGAATCCCCGGACAGGGGCACAGACAGCAATAAAAACCGTGTTGTAATCCCTCTGAACTTTCATATAAAAAAAAAAAAAAGTTTTTCCTTTAATTATACTTTAAGGTTTATACTATATGTGGATCACAGTGCCCTTTTACAAACTAGAGGAAAGATTTGTCATTTTTATTTATTTATTTTTACTAGTAATGGCGGCGATCAGCAATTTTTAGTGGGACTGCGACATTGCGGCGGACAGATCGGACACCTGACATTTTTGAAACTTTTGGGGGGACCAGTGACATAACTACAGTAATCAGTGCTAAAAATATGCACTGTTACTGTAATAATGACACTGGCAGGGAAGGGATTAACACCAGGGGCGATCAAAGGATTAAATGTGTCCCTAGGGGGTGCTTTCTAACTTTGTGGGGGATGGACTTGCTGAATGAACACTAAATAAGAGGAACACAGGGTTCCTATTTGTTTATTACTGACAGAACAGCGGTCTGCCGTGTTTACAACGGCAGACCGCTGTTCTGTCTCCATGGGGAGAGATCGCAGGTGCCCGGCTGACATCGCGGCCACCGGACCCGCTGATAGGCTTCCCCTGTAGCCTATGGGAGCGTGTGCGCGCCCCCACTAGCGGTCTTGCGAAACGACGTACAGTTACACCGTTTCGCGGGACAGAGCCGACCTGCCGCAGTAAATGTACTGCTGGCGGTCGGTAAGTGGTTAAACGAAAGCTACACTTATGGCGCTTTTCTACTGCATGGTACCGCATGGTACGGTGTTGGAACAGTTCGGTTTGGTACGGCGGCGCTTTTCCACTTCGTGGAACCGAACGGTACGGCTCGCTTAAACAGTACCGCCTCAGTTGTGGTACCAAGAGGGCTGTACCGGTACCATATCCCACAATCCTTTGCATGCAGCCTTGACTGTTTGTCACTACTAGCCACTGATTGGTCAGAGAATCGTTGTTATCCCACCCACTTTACTTTAATGGAAAAGTAAACCGTAACAAACCGTACCGAACCGTTCCAACACCGTACCATGCGGTACCATGCAGTGGAAAACCAAACAGAGCCAAGCAGGGCCGAGTGGAGCCGAGCCGGTACTTGCAGTGGAAAAGTGCCATAACCTAAGTCTTTACTGCTTGTTTTATGCATCCTATTTAATATATCTGCACACTACATAAAAAAAAAAAAGAATAGGCTGACACTATGGCATATACAAGCTGAAAAGTTTGGTGAATGGTCTGATATCTCAATTGCAACATAGGCCAGGTGCGCGCACATGCACATGGCTATCCAGAGACATGTCAAGAAGTGCCACCTAGCATGGAGTACACGTGACTGTCAGAGTAAACTCGTTGCTGGCAGCTGAATGCAGTAAGTGTGAGAGGTAGGTCACAGTGCAATGGAGCAACGAGTAAACATCAAATTCTGCTACAAAGTGGGGAAAACGGCAACTGAGATGCATGAAATGTTGGTAGAAGTGTACGGAACAGAAGCCGTGATGGAGCGATTGTGACAAATTCTGGCACGAGATCAGCGACTGACGGTGGAGGAATTTGGCATTAGCAAGGACTCGGTGTGCATCATCGTCTAGGAAGATTTGGGTAAGCGGAAGATCTGTTCCCAGTTTGTGACACACAGAAAGTAAAACGGATGGAAATCTCATTACCATGTGTGGCCAGGGTCCATCCTTTCTGTAAAGAATCATCACATTGATCACGATGAGACCTGGTGCTACCAGTTCGATCTGGAATCCATGTGGCAATTAATGGAATGGCGTTCACTGTCTTCCCCGCAACCCAAAAAAGAGTTGCCTGCAAAAGTACAAGGTCAAGACAACGGTGATCGCCTTCTTCGACAATGATGACATCATCTAAAAGGCAGTCCAAGAATGTGTGACATGCAATCGATTCCTAAGGAGGACTTTGCAGACAGTTTCCAGAAGCTTTATGAACTTTGCCAAAAGTGTGTTGTGAAGGATGGCAATTATTTTGAAGGCCATTAAAAAGGTAATTTGTTTGTATCTTCTGTTTTGTTTGTTTTCTGATACCATTCACCAAACGTTTTAGACACACCTCGTATTGTACAGTACAGTGTATAGCTATGGAGGTTACCTCAGACAAACTGAATATTATTTCTGGTGCTGTTGTGCCATTTTTCTTGGCTGCTTTCCTTATTATAGCTTCAGCTTCTGTAATTCTGCCTTGAGATAGCAGCCATCGCGGTGATTCTGGGATAATCCTGCAACGAAATGTTAAATGAGGTGAAGCAAACGTTATGTAAAAATCACACACAGTATGTCATAAGATCAATGCAGAGGGTCACAACCCATACACACACCTGCAAGAAGGTCAAGAACGCTCAAAGTTGTGTCAAAGAATAAAAAGTTTTTTTTTCGTGAAAGGTTAGGTTTTTAACCAACCATCAGAGAGATCTCCCTGCCAGTTCTACCAACTGTATTTCTAGCCATCTGGTAATCTAGGATTCACCCTCCTACCTTTGTATTTTCCAGCCCCTCCTCATGCTCCATAATATAAAAACATATTTAAAATCCCAGGAACTCAAGGGCAGAAATCCCACCAATATAATTTCTGAGATAAATGAGGAACTACCAGGTGGTTTAACACCTAACAAACAAAAATACCACCTTTAGGTATACTGGCTTCAAGCAAAATGTTGTTCCGATGATCAATAAATAAGACGTTTCAACTTGACTTCTTACTTCATATACAGTACACTGAATTACCAAAATTAGCACAAAGTGCACAAAGCAAGGTCCATAAAGACATGGATGAGCGAGTTTGGGGTCGAGGAACTTGACATGTCTTGTCCTCAACCCGATAGAACACCTTTTGGGATGAATTAGAGCAGATACCACATCAGTGCCTGACCTCACAAATACGCTTCTGGAAGAATGGTCAAACATTCCCATAGACACTCCTAAACCTTGTGGACAGCTTTCCCAGAAGAGTTGAAGCGGTTATAGCTGCAATGGTTGGGTCAACTCAATATTGAACCCAACAGACTGAGATGTTATTAAAGTTTATTTGCGTGTTAAAGCAGGCCTCCCAATACTTTTGGTAATATAGTGAATGTTGTACATGAGTTTTGCAACACATTTAAAAGCTCCAATATTACTACTTAGGGTTGAAGGAAAACCATAAACTGGAAACTGCTACCCTGTCATCAATAAGAACACATTTAGATGTTCATCTTGGTAAGACTGGACAATGATCGCAGCATCTATGATTGCCAAAGACACATTTTTCAAAACTTTGCACAAAGAAAAATATTTTAACCCATTTGCGCCAACCGTACACATATGCGACCCCTTGGGAGTGGGCTTTTTTCCATGGGGCTAGATATATGCATACCTCTCTTTGAGCTGGGAGCGCCGTACAGTGCTCTCCCAGCACAGAGACAGGGATCTCACCTGAGAGCCCCCGGTCTTGTACCAATGATTGTGAGCCAGGACTGTCTGTTCCGGGTCACCTGATTGCTATTGCAGTGATCTGTCACTGTGAGCCTGCCCCTAGGTTTCCTTCCTCTTCTGAATAAAGAGAAAGATACATTGTATTTTCCTCTTCTTGGAGCAGAAGAATTGTAAACAAACCAAGTGTGAAAAAGAAGAAAAAAAAAAAAGATCAAGGTTGCCAGGGTTATTGTTAGAGTCAATTTCAGGGTCAAAGGTCAAGATCAGCGTATTTTGAATGGAATTAGAATTAAACATTTTTTTTAACAATTTTAAATTGGTATCAGTGTCAGAGTCAATGTCTGCGTTTTAGGCAGGAGAGAAAAAATGTAAAATGTGCACCATTCTTTCTGGGTTGTACTACGGGTATACACAACAACTAACATACACATACCTGTATGGGGTATCATTGGAATTATCAGGAGAAGGAGAATTATTTTGGGTTGTTCTTTGGTAGAAAAAGTACGATAATAGCAAGAAATATACAACTAAATTAAAAATAAAATTTTTGTACTATCATGGGCCAGTTTTCCTTTGATAATAAAAAAAAATAAAATATAGGAGATATCCATTACCATTTACCACCAAAAGAAAGCCTAATTTTTCCTAAAACAAGGTATAATCCACCTGCATACACTAAGTAGTTGTTACAATATATACAGTTTTACTAACATATCTCAAATTTGCAAAATTGAGGTTAGGCATTTGGATTTGTTTTACCCTTAGGTGTAAAGTTGTTAAACAATGGGCTGGACATTTCCATCCAATGGTGTGGGCAGAGAACAAGCACACTTGTATATGTTTGTTCAACACATGGATGTCTTTTTTTAAGGCTTTTTATAACCCGAAAAAATATCAGGATACTGCTACCCACAAAATCAGTACCAATTAAAAGAGATGCATGTTTTTTTTTTTTTTAGACTACCTAGATGGATGCAGCATCAATCCCATGCTGCATCTGTCCCCCAGCGCCTCGAATACTGAGAACTGAGCGATTGAACACCGCCGATTGCTCGGTTCTCACAGCTCCTTGAGCAGAGAGCTGCTGACTGTCAATCAGCAGCTCTCTTCTCTGCTCCCTCCTCGCTCTCTGGAGCGCTGGGCTATGGAGGGGGCGGGAGCGGCCGGCTTAGGCTCTCAGCTCAGCTGTCTGTGATGTCAGCAGGGAGCAGACTTCAGCCCACTCTCTGCTGAAAATGGGTCACAGGCGTGCAATATGAACTGCACTCCTGTGATCCATAGGAGAAGTACAGCCAAACGAGCCTTGACTGTACTTCTCCTTTACTGATTTTATGACTAATATCTTCACACAAAAACAGGGGATATAAGAACAAAGATGAATGAGACTGAAGTTACATATATATTTAATTTATACCAAATAGTATTTTGTTTTGATATTTATTTTACTTTTCATTTCATATATAATTTATGAACGTTATTATCACATCCAACTACTTGGAAACAGATAATGTGGCCTGTAAACTGCTGTTTAATGATGCAACACTGCCATCTTGAGGGTAAAAAAAATAGTTTTCTACATTTCCAGAAGATGCTGTTCATGAGATTACCAACTTGAAATACTCAAAATAACTTTTAATGAATAGTGTTTGTGTGCCATTTATTTCTTACATATATAATAAATTATTTAACACAGAAAAACATGCTATCTCAATACATTACTGTTTAACCCTAAAAAACTGATGTGTATTAGAATTTGGAGAATTATTAAAAGCTAATGACCCAGGCATGGTAAATGGTGAACCATGATATGTTATTTTTGCTAGACAAGCAGAAAATAATGCCACCTAAATGTGACCAGGAAAGAATGTGCTTTCTGGTAGGTTGGTGAGTCAAAGGATGCTGCTATTTATGCACAAGAATAATCATGGGTCTTAGGCCATATATAAAGAACCTGGGCTTTAAGTGGTTAAAACAAGCTAACTTTGCATATTTTCTTTTTTCAGGCAGCGCCCAACTTTCCAGTTAAAATGATCCGGGTGGCTCTACACTGTGAAGGTGCTGCAGTTTACTCTCTGCCCCTCTTGTTCCTTCGGGGACCACAGTAAATTATTCAGGGTGGAGATTGGAAGCAGATTGAAGTACATTTGTTCCCCGATCTGTCCTGCAATCAGTGAACATGGAGAACTCCACTCCCTTTTTTTTTTTTCTCCTTTTTATGCAGTGGATGGTATTACTCCACACTGCAATCAATTTACTGCATGCAGATAAAGAATCCCCCAAACTCCTGGCTAAAATGACAGGTAAACAGCTAAACATGCACAGTCCTATGCTTGAAGAGCTGAAGCGGAGGTCAGAGAAGACATTTGTGGTCCAATAGACCTCTGTTGTCTTCAAAACGGAAACCTACAACTGCCTATGCTATCATACAAGAGTTAGTAGCCTCTTTGTGATCGCAATAAAGTTAAAAGGAAAAAAAAAAAACAGGTTTAAAAAAATTAAAAATATAATTCAAATTATGATAAAATAAATTTCACAATTTTTTTTTAAAGCAACCTCATAACCCGTGCATACTTGTGAATGCAACCACTGTGGATGTTAGAGTGAGAACAATAATTCTAGGGCCACAGTTCACAGTTAAGTCTAAACCAGTAACGGCTTTTAAAGGGTCACTTAAGGACATTTTGGGTAGTTTTTTTTTGCCATTTCAATTTTAAGACCTCAGGCACGCAGGAAGCAAACTCTCCTAAAAGCCTTTCTTCCTGGCAGCAGCATTTTGGCAGAAAAAACGCCTGACACTAGTAAAAGTGTGTAACGCTTGAGCATCAATTCATTTCATTGGCCAGAATATTCTGGCCACTGAAATGAAATAACTCTCAATCGCTTAATGCGCCTGGCATTAACAGCGTTTGAGCGACAAGCGTTTTTTCAGCCAAAACGCAGCTGCTCCTGGATGCACTGGCAATGGGTTTTCTTTGATTTCTGCTTCTAAAAGCCCCTGGCACTAAATGCTGCTAAAAGCCTATGTCTGCATGTACACATAGGCTAGATGCAGGGGAGTTTAGAGGAAGGAAAAAAATGAATGCCTGATGTACCTAGGAGCAGCTGCAAAAATGTCCAGTGTGCATGAGGCCTAAGGCTAGACAGATTTGGCATCTATTTATACAACCCTATCATTTATATTTTAAAAAAAAAAAATGGGATTACATTGGGTTGTGTGTGCTAAAACTGGTTTAAGTGTATTTTTTTCTAAAAATACTGATTTAATACACATTTAATCTACAGGGTACCTGCTTTTAGAAAATATAGAATGGTTTGAGATTTTAAGTAAATTTCAAGCAACAAATACAGATTTGACTATGTGTGAGAAATGTAAAAATTGCCCTTACCTTGAAGTAGCTAAAGGAAAACAGTTATGCTACATACCTCAAGAGTATGCATTACGAAAAAGCGTCCAACACAAGTATGCATATAAAAATAATTTTTCTTCTGCTGTGAAGGGGGCAGGGATATCACTGTCACTGGGGCGAAATGCATTCACCTACAGAGTCCTCTCTAACTGAAGTCAGACATAATATTTTGAGATTGATTTACGAAAGGTAAATATGCTGTCCACTGAAAGTGCAGTTGCTCCAGAGCTTAGTAAATGAGATAAAGCTTCACTTTGCAAAGAATACCCAATCACAAGCAAGGAAAATAAATAATAAAAAAAAAAAAAACAGCATTTTTGCTTGCACATGATTGGATGACAGAAATCAGCAGAGCTTTCCCTACCTTATGAAGATCTAGCAACTGCACTTGCATTGCACAGTATATTTGCTTTTAGTAAATCGACCCCACTGTCTATTAGTAATTAGTAACTGGGGTTTTACCAATCAAGTGTTGGCTAGCTTTTCTTTCACAATGGAAAAACATTGCAGCTTAGGAGACAAACTGATTTAATATTTGCATATGAACTGCCAGGAATTTGCAGCCTTTATATAGGAAAAGAG
This sequence comes from Pelophylax lessonae, assembly GCF_965119305.1. NCBI lineage: Eukaryota > Metazoa > Chordata > Amphibia > Anura > Ranidae > Pelophylax > Pelophylax lessonae. The sequence goes on along the minus strand of NC_138771.1, from coordinate 360,405,549 downwards.
GTGTAAATAGGGAGTGAGTAGTAACAGAGCATTACAGCACATTAGATGCTGTGTAGCGTTTAGGCATGCAACAAGATTGGTTATCTTTATTTAAAAATTATAATTTTTTTTTGTCAAAGTTTAAATCTTTCTTTGTACAGGTTATACATTTTAAAAGTGAAGTCTTAATATCGGTTATACTTACACTTAAAAAATGTGGATTTTTCCTACAGCTTACCTAAATCCGAGTACATCACAGGACACAGAGCCATATTCATTACCATATGGGTTATACACCACCTATAGGTGAATGGACACTGGCAACCAATCAGACAGGAAGTCCCCTATGCAACCCCTACTACACACGAAGTACCTCAGTTTTGTAGCAAGCAATAAACATCCCATACAAGAGGGGAGGGATCTCCGTGTCCTGTGATGTACTCCAAGAAAATGATTTTTACAGGTAAGCTGTAGGAAAAATCCATATTTCTTTATCATACATCATGGGACACAGAGCCATATTCATTACCATATGGGACGTCCCATAGCGATGCACTTGAGGGGATGGGGACACCATAAATACCGCCATCAGACCACAAAAGTTCTACATAGCTGCCTGCAGAACACTGCAGCCAAATGCAGACTCCTTCTGGGTCCTAACATCCACTTGATAGAATCTAGTGAACTTATGCACTGACGACCAAGTCGCGGCCTTGCAAATCTGAGCCATAGAAGTTTGATGGTGAACTGCCCAAGAGGCACCTACTCTTCTGGTAGAGTGTGCCTTTCCTGGAAAAGGTGGAACCTTCCCTTTCAAACCATACTCCTGGATAATAACCTGGCAAATCAACCGAGAAATTGTAGACTTAGGATGCATCCTACCCTTTCCAGGACTCTTCTGGCAGCACGAACAAAAGGTCTCTGACCTTTTCAAGAAAATCTTTAATGCACGTACTACATTAAGAGAATGTAATAAATTTTCCCCCGCTGCTTGAGGAATTGGTAAAAAGGAAGGCAGTATAATGTCACTTGGGCAAAAAACCTGTGTGGGGACGTAGAATCACCTATCTTGATGTAAAATCAAAAAGACAAATTTTCTGGTCAAAAAGAACAAGGGGAAATATGCCCCATGGACTCAAAAGGCTATTTCTGTAAAACTGCCAGCACCAAATTTAGATCCCAAGGACACAATGGTGGCTTCTCTGGTGGAAGCAAATGTAACACCCCTTGAACAAAGGTTTTAACCAAGGAATGTGAAGCAATCTGTCTCTGGAAAAAAACCGACAAGGCTGAAATTTCACCCTTAATAGTGCCCAAGGCTAATTTCACATCTACTCCTACTTGCCAGAAGGATAGAATTCTCCCGATTATATATTTGCGGGGATGTCATTTCCTGGCCTCACATCAGGTAATGCAAGATTTCCAGACTCTGTAATAAATGCCACTAGAGACTGGTTTCCTAGCATTTATCAGGGTAGAGACTTCAGGGCAAGATATACCCTGCTCTTTCAAAATCAAGGTTTCAATGGCCAAGCCGTCACATTTAGAGACTGAAAAACAGGGTGAAATATCCGACCTTGAGAGAGCAGGTCTGGATGTAGTGGAAAAACCCAAAGCCCTGCCACTGCCAATTTTTTAATTTGTGGATACCAAAACCTCCTTGGCCATGCTGGAGCTACAAGGATTACTGGTTTGCCCTCTACCTAGATTCTGCATAGCAGACAGGGCAGCAGCTTAACCGGAGGAAAGGCATAGATCAGAAAAAAATCCTCCCAAGGAGCCACCAAAGCATCTATTCCGACTGCGAGTGGATCCCTGGTTCTGGACACAAATCTCTTCAACTTGTCATTGAACCTGGATGCCAATAGAGCTACATCTGGGACCGCCCAGCATTGGCAGATCAATACAAAGATCTCGGGGTGTAGGGACCATTCCCCCAGAAATATCTGTTGACGACTTAGAAAGTCTGCCTGCCAGTCTTCTAATCCTGGAATGAAAACCGCTGATAGGCAGGGGACAAATTTTTCTGCCCAGGATAGGATGATATCCACCCCCTGAGCTGACTGACTCTTGGTGCCTCCCTGATGGTTGATATAAGCCACAGCTGTGGCATTGTGAGATTGTACCCTCACAGGATAACCTCGAAGTCTGGGCGTCCAGTACTTTAAAGCCGGACAAATTGCTTGGATTTCCAAGACATTGATGGGAAGACTCTTTTCTACCCAATACCACTTTCCCTTGACAGTGGCTTCCTCCAGAACTGCTCCCCAGCCAGAGAGACTGGCATCTGTAGTCACTACTTTCCAGACTACTGGAAGAAAGGATTTGCATTTTTCAAATTTCTGATTATCAACCACCAACTTAGACTGACGTACTCTTGGTACCAGAGACATGCACCAGTCTAGGGACTGAACCTTTCTGGTCCATGCTGACAGAATGTTGTTCTATAAAGGTCTGGTATGGAATTGTGCATAGGGAACTGCTCCGAATGCGGACATCATCTTCTCTAATAACCTCATGCAAAGACGTACCGAAGGATACTTTTGCCTTCTTATGGATCAACCAGATCCTTCAGGTCTGTGACCTTTCTTGATGGCAAGATGCAACAGCAGGGTCTGCGATTAGCAAAAATTCCAACTTCTTATCAGCTGGATCTTTAAAAACCTGGGCATCATCAACAGAACAACTTTAACTTTTGTTAACCTTAGAAATGGCAGCATCCACAAAAGGTATACTCCATTTTCTCATGAATTTTTCCTCCATAGGATACAAAAGTGAAAACCTTTTGGGATGAACAAAAATCCTATCAGAATGATCCCAATCAGCATACATTACCTACTCCAAGAGCGGATGTAAGAGAAAAGCCTGAAGACTATGAGGAGAGCGCAATGAGCCTAGAGAGGTAAAAGACCACCTCTAAGGGAGGTGATTTGCATCCAAATCGGACCATTTCAGTGAGAGACTGAATCAACAATCTCTGGCCCAAGAAGTGAAAACCTCAACTTGACCTTCTACAGGGTAATTTACAGCTACTTCTTCCACATCCTCTGCCCAATCCTGAACTGACTCAGGGGGTGGCTCAGGTGAGGGGGATCTATCACGTTTCCTCCCTCCTTGCGATGCTGCAATTATACCAGCAATCTTACCCTCAAGGCTGGCCAACGCAGATGCCAAATCGTCCTTGGTGACGTATGCTGCGGCAGAAGCACTAGATGTGGCTAGTATGCCTGACCACCGTAATGGCTCAGATTGGCTAGTCGCCTCTGGCCCTTCAGGGGAGGTAAAAACAGAGGAAGCACGACTAGGATCTTCAAGTCCTGTCGGCGGCACCACAGCAGTGCCCCTTCCAGCTGTGTCACCACCACCCCCCCACTCCTATTTTGGGAAGAAATTGCTCTTACGCAAGACAAACTTGAGGTACTAACTTTAGTTTGGTAAGAGTAAAATCTGCGCTAAGGTTATCTAAGGAATAAAAGGGTATATATATATACATATATATACATATATATACATATACATATATATACATATATATACATATATATAGAGAGAGAGAGAGAGAGAGAGAGAGAGAGATCGGCTGCAGCCTACCCCAGACTACAGTCCAAAGACTATATAAAATGGTGTGTGGGAAATAGGGTAATTGGCGCTGCCGGTATATAGGGTGCGAATAAAATGAATAAATAAGTATAAAACTGTGATGTAATAGTACACAAGGTATGTGTGTGTAAGATAGAGCAATAATATAAAATATATATACACTTCAAAATAATATGCAATCAACCCCTAATACAATGCAATATGAGTGAATAACCAGCAGGAGGCGTGGAAAAAGTGCAAAGTGCGTATCAAAACAATAAATTGGTAAGTGGTATAGTAAAACCTAAATAAATAGAAAGGTGCAATATGCAATCAACACCTAATACAATGCAATATGAGTGAATAACCAGCAGGAGGCGTGGAGAAAGTGCAAAGTGCTTATCAAAACAATAAATTGGTAAGTGGTATAGTAAATAGAAAGATGCAATAGTAGAATAAATATGTGCTGATGATATACAGTGCTAGATAAGTGGCACTGAAGATGAAGTGAAAAAATATTAAAAAATAAAAATAATATACTAATAAGAAAATTAAGTGAGTGAATCACACAAAAAATAGTGCAAGATTGTGCACAATGAGTAACAGTGGGGTGTCTGGCTGGAAATAAAGTCCAATAGGCCAATACTTGAATAAGGGAAAAGGAAATTAGTCCATAACTTGATAGATGTGCAGGTAAATAGTGGGAACAACCTTATGATAACCCCAAGGTGGGTGACTGGCAAGGTGCGGGGTGACCCCTAGTAAAAAGACCTACTAACCAGATATACCCACCCCACACAGGGGTATCGAGCGGGTATTTGAATATAGCTGGGTATTCCTTCCTTTGGCTCCTTAGTTCCCTTCTGTGTAGGGGGAAAGCGTTGTGGGCAGTCCCTTGGTCTCCCGGGTGTCCCAAAGGGAAACAGGCTTAGTGGGGTCTTCTCCTAGTAATGTGAAATCCGGCGGTCCGTGGGTGGAGTCCGGTCACTCGATAGTATGTACGGGTGGGAGGGTCACATAGGGCAAAGAAAGGCTCGATAGTGTGATATCTGCAGAAGACGTCTGATGACGAAACGCGTACAGCGCCGTCACATCACTTCCGGTTCCGGTATCCTGGTGGAACGCATTGCGTTCCAGGACGCCATTCCCTCGCTTTGAATTGTCTTTTTACATGTGAGTACCCATTTTTTGTACATTGATCTGAATAAAGGTGTAAACGATATCACACTATCGAGCCTTTCTTTGCTCTATGTGACCCTCCCACCTGTACATACTATAGAGTGACCGGACTCCACCCACGGACCCCCGGATTTCACATTACTAGGAGAAGACCCCACTAAGCCTGTTTCCCTTTGGGACACCCGGGACCCCCAGGGACTGCCCACAACGCTTTCCCCCTACACAGAAGGGAACTAAGGAGCCAAAAGGAAGGAATACCCAGCTATATTCCAATGCCCGCACTATACCCCTGTGTGGGGTGGGTATATCTGGTTAGTAGGTCTTTTTACTAGGGGTCACCCCGCACCTCGCCAGTCACCCACCTTGGGGTTATCGTAAGGTTGTTCCCACTATTTACCTGCACATCTATCAAGTTATGGACTAATTTCCTTTTCTCTTATTCAAGTATTGGCCTATTGGACTTTATTTCCAGCCAGACACCCCACTGTTACTCATTGTGCACAATCTTGCACTATTTTTTGTGCGATTCACTCACTTAAAATTTTCTTATTAGTATAGTATTTTTATTTTTTTAATATTTTTTCACTTCATCTTCAGTGCCACTTATCTAGCACTGTATATCATGAGCACATATTTATTCTACTATTGCATCTTTCTATTTACTATACCACTTACCAATTTATTGTTTTGATACGCACTTTTCACTTTCTCCACGCCTCCTGTTGGTTATTCACTCATATTGCATTGTATTAGGGGTTGATTGCATATTATTTTGAAGTGTATACTTATTTATATATATTTAATATTATTGCTCTATCTTACACACATACCTTCTGTACTATTACATCACAGTTTTATACTTATTCATTTTATTCGCACCCTATATACCGGCAGCGCCAATTACCCTATTTCCCACACACTAACTTTAGTTTACTCAAGGCTTGTGCCAAGCTATACAGCTTATCCCACATAGCACTAATTATCCCAAACGAACAGAACCAGACCCTGTCTGTAAACATGCACCCACAATGACTCACGCAACCCAGCTTCTGTTGCTCTGTGTCACCTCCAGCCTCTGACAGAGGCTTGCGCACTGGAAACAATTCCTTAAAGAAATTGCGCCGTTTGTGCTTGTACTGCGCATGTGCGGCGTGATAGGTCACAACCACTTGCACGCCAATTGTGTCATGACATGCCCCTCATGCATGTGCTTAAATGGCAACTATTAGCACGCACGGACGATTATTCACCACAGAAGGCGTTGCATTGCCAGAGCTGTCCAAGGAGACGAAAGTGCGGGCGCTTTCGCGCCAAGGCGAAAATCTGTACGCCAAACATAGGGTGAGAGCAGATTTAATCAAACAAAGTGTGTTTCGTCACAGCTGATACACCTTACAGGTGATCAGCATCAGCACATGAAGAAAACAATAAACAAACAAGGTGTGCTTTAACATAGCTGATACACCTACTGTTTTGCACAGGTAGAGCAAAAAACATTTAAACAAACAAGGTGTGCTTTGATGCAGCCAATACACCTACTGTCTCTTTATAAAGAGCAACATGGCACACAGTATCGGTTATCTTTTAAAGGGAACAGTGCATAAAAATATTTTTACAAATATTTTTTTAAAGTGGACTTCGCAGTACCGCTGCAGGATTTGGTCTTGTAACAAGTATCCAATCTTCACCCATTACAGGGAGTTTCTGTCACTTGCCGACCTTCAAGGACTGGGTCCCCTTGTTTTTGAGGGGCTACTCCCTTGGACCTGTAGAGTACCCAGACGGAGCGCCTTTGGGGTTGGTTTTACCAAGGGTCCGGATCCCAGGGTCCAGTGCCTAAAAAGGACAACATTACAGGAAAAACCTTGTATCTCCTTTCCCGAAGGCTCAGGTGCCATCCTTTTAGTCTTTGGCTTTTTTTGGATGGATTGGATTGCTAACCCCTTAGATTAAGAGATCTTTGATCGGGGATTGTAGCATAATCTTTCTTTCTTCTTTGAAAAAACAAAAAATGTGGTGCACTTCTCCACTGTGACCATCACCTTGAAGACACTGACGAAAAAACTGAGGTACTTCCTTTGTAGGAGGTGTTCTATAGGGGGACTTCCTGTCTGATTGGTTGCCAGTGTCCATTCACGTATAGGTGGCGTATAACCCATATGGTAATGAATATGGCTCTGTGTCCTGTGATGTACGATAAAGAAAGCTGCTTTTACAGGCATTTGAGCTTTTATTTCAGCTTGAAGAAGAGTGTACTTTTTTGGGCTCTTTGCACATTTTTATTGAGTTTCTCTGAGTTTTTTCTGAGCATAAGCGTTTTATGAAATTGTGCTGATTCATTCACTTGCATGTGCAAAGTTCAGCTACTGAGCCCTGTAAACCAGAGTCTTTTTACAACACAGTAGTGAGGGAGACAGAGGAAATGTAAATAAGACAAAAGATACCCAGTCTGCTGGCTGGATAAAATATTACAAAATATTCAAACAAAATATTAGTACCCAACTTGGAAAAAGAAACATTTTAGGAAATCTTTTTTTAGTCCTGATTCTATTAAAGAAAATCTGTGCAAAACCACAAATCCCTTTAATGTTCAACTGTTTATTATTCTCTCTGCCTTCACTCAGGGGATTACCCTGACACAATATAGTAATAAGTAAGTAGTCAGGGTCAGGGTCAGGATTCATTTGAACCTGTCAGATTCTCCTTGCTGTACCTTTGCTGAGATTTCCTCTCATTTTTGGTCCTAATGAAACCCTGCAAATTATGGGGGCACTGATAGAGAAAGTGAGGGGACATCTTTACAAAGTGGACAAAGACAGTAATAAAAACATAAAAAGATTCTAATTCCTCTGCTTGATCCAAAAACAGCTACAGTAGAGCCCTAATACTACCTCTTATAATTTTTTTTTTTTTTTTTATAGGCTGTAAATGATCAATAATGTGGACAAGGAAGGATTGGTCTGATGGACACGTCTTATGATGTCCTATAAAAGTTTTAAATACCTAAGCAATACTATGTTGCGCTAAAAACATACAGGTGCATCTCAAAAAATTAGGAGAGATTATGTCAAGAGCTATGGAGAAGAGTGCTGTGTTCAAGTTACATGAATAAAAAACAGGAAGCAAATAGTTGTGGTGATAGTTGTGAAGGTAGTCATACACAAATTTATTCAGATACACTCACATGATAGAAGAAGTAAAACTGGATTTTTGACTTACTGTAAAATCCTTTTCTCTCAAGTTCATTGACGGACGCAGTTCTCTCTGATTCATATTAGTAGAGTAATACTGCCCCCTACAGGAGTAGGACACTAGGCAGAAAAAAGTTCTGGCTACACCTATGGGCAGTTCCGGAGGGTAAACCCTCTCTCTTCCTACATAGGATGTCAGTTTTGTATCAAAGCAGTGTCAGAAAGTAATACCAACCCAAGGGGCGGGTACTGCGTCTGTCAAAGAACTTAAGAGAAAAGGTTTTTACGGTAAGTCAAAAATCCAGTTTTCTCTATCGTTCATTGACGGACGCAGTTCTCTCTAATTCATATCAGTAGGGACATCCCAAAGCAGTGCCATAAAGTGAGGGGTGGGAACAGCAGAAAAGAACACGTCCCTAAGGCCAAACATAGCCGTCCAGGCAACATAGGACTCATCAGAACAAAGGATGAGGCCCACCTGAAAACAAACAGTAAACACCCTCAAGGCAGGCCAAAAGCCCTCCAAACAGCAGCCAGCAAAAAACCTTGCGGCTGAAAAGAGGCATCTGCAGATGCCAGCACATCCACCTTCTAAAACGTGGCAAAGGTGTGAACAAATGACCAGGTAGTCGTCTTGCAACCTGAAGCACAGATGCCTGTATGGCAATAAGCCCAGGAAGCACTAGGTGCCCAAGTAGAAGGCGCCGAAACAGGGAAAGGTAGGACCTGACCCATAAATGAAGAAGCCTGCACCACCGACTGTCCGATTCACCTGGAAATAATCGCAGCAGACACAGGCAGCCCTGTCCTTGGCCCATCGGTGAGCACAGAAAGCGAACCTGACTACGGGAAGACTCAGTCGCCAAGTACCCCTCGAGTGCCCGAACTCCATCCAGAGTATGCGGCGCACCTTCCTTAGGATGAGGGGGCTTAGGATACAAGACGGCAACACAATGGCCTCGTGCAAGTGAACACTAGAAACCACCTTCGGAGGAAAGGACGGATCCGGACGAAGTACCACCTGGTCCAATGTCATCCTCATCATCCAAAAGGAGACATGGCGCAAGGTAACAGACCCAGCAGGGAGGCCCACGTCTGCAGCGGCTGAGCCAGACTCAGACTCCGAGACATCAGATGAGGCAGGTGTAGGTGGAGAAATGTTTTAGCGCACCTAACATCACCCCCCCCCCCCCCCCCGGGCCCAAACGCATCATGAACTGCTGAAAAGGCATTGACGGACAGTGGAGATCTATAAGGCCCTGCGGCCTCCGTGAGGGGGTTAGGTGGGAAAAAATGGCCTGCAGGGTCCAAATTTAACCTGAGGAACCCGTCAGCAAATTTTCAAAAAGTAAAAATACTTTTTTTTTTTTTAAACGGCCCCACAGCGCTACAGCGCCCCCCAGAGGTCAGGCATGCGCTAAGAGACCCCCACAGAGAGGGAGAGACTACCCTCAAGACTCACTGTCCTTTAGACACTCCCACTGGCCTTCACAGCAAAAAATCTACAGCAAAATGGCCGAAAACGGGTGTACCAAGATGGCCGCCTCCATAGAAGCAGACGAAGGCTACAACCAAATGGCGGCTCTGCAGGGGAATTTGCGGTAATCGGGACCTACAGGGGGACCCCCAACACTCCCATCCACTTCAGAAATACCCCACCAAGGCCCCGATCCCCCCCCCGCAGGATCGCTGAGCACTGTGGACGGCGCACTCCCCCGGCCCCCCATGCGGGCTGCACACTAGGCCCCAGGCAGGCCCAAACAGTCCCCCACGTTTTAGGGGGGGTGGAGAGGAGGGGGGACACAACAGGACAGAGGGAAACCCAGGAATATGTGGGTCTGACCGTCCCAGGGAGAGGTCCCGCATCCACCCCAAAATCCACCAGGGGGGGGGGGGGGGGACATTTACTCACCATACCGGGAACACAGGCAGGCGCCATCTCTTGACAGGACTCTATGCCATCGGAGTAGGGGCCAAATAGGAACGCGGTGACATCAGCCTCGGCCCTGTCGTGTAAGTCCTGGCGAGACGTTTGACTTGCGGAGCTAGTCCCCGTCCAGTGGGACTATGTCGCGACCGACCCAGCGCGGAGCTAAGGTCTGCACACGCTCGATAGCCAAACTGGGATGACCACTGGATATGGGGGTCCAGTCTGTCGCCAAGCCCGGCATAAATTCTTGAAGATCTCACAGGAAATTTTCCGGAGAAAAAAAGGCTAGCTAAAAAAATCTACGTAAAAAAAAATACTTTATATGCCAGGACCAGAGATCCCAGCAAGGAACTAGGTCCTTACTCCTTACTAGGCAGAAAAAACTAACATCCTATGCAGGAAGAAAGAGGGTGTACCCAGTGGTGGGATTCAGCCGGTTCGCACCGGTTCCATAGAACCGGTTACTAACTTTCTGCAAGTTCGTAGAACCGGCTGATTCCCTCTGCGCATCTAAGGACGCGCAGTACAATTGAATGTCCCGCGCTCGGACCGCGCAGCCGCAGAGCGGAGCAGTGCGCCCCGACCCGCCCATTCTGTGACAATAGCGAATGAGAATTCGCTATTGACACACGGATCCTCCTCCTGGCCAATCAGGGAGCGGGTCCTCCCGCTTCCTGATTGGCCGAAAGGCAAACACCGTGCCATTGGACAAGGAGGAGGCGTCGCGGGAGGACTGAGGACTCGGAGACGCGGGGAGCCGGGGACTGAAGAGAAGCTGCGAACCGTGTGACCGTCCGTGAGGTAAGTGCATGGCTCTCGCGGGGGGATAGCTGGCACTCTGCAATTGGGGGCAATGCTGTGGCTGGCACTCTGCAATGATTGGGGGCAATGCTGTGGCTGGCACTCTGCAATGATTGGGGGCAATGCTGTGGCTGGCACTCTGCAATGATTGGGGGCAATGCTGTGGCTGGCACTCTGCAATGATTGGGGGCAATGCTGTGGCTGGCACTCTGCAATGATTGGGGGCAATGCTGTGGCTGGCACTCTGCAATCATTGGGGGGCAATGCTGTGGCTGGCACTCTGCAATCATTGGGGGGCAATGCTGTGGCTGGCACTCTGCAATCATTGGGGGGCAATGCTGTGGCTGGCACTCTGCAATCATTGGGGGGCAATGCTGTGGCTGGCACTCTGCAATCATTGGGGGGCAATGCTGTGGCTGGCACTCTGCAATCATTGGGGGGCAATGCTGTGGCTGGCACTCTGCAATCATTGGGGGGCAATGCTGTGGCTGGCACTCTGCAATCATTGGGGGGCAATGCTGTGGCTGGCACTCTGCAATCATTGGGGGGCAATGCTGTGGCTGGCACTCTGCAATCATTGGGGGGCAATGCTGTGGCTGGCACTCTGCAATCATTGGGGGGCAATGCTGTGGCTGGCACTCTGCAATCATTGGGGGGCAATGCTGTGGCTGGCACTCTGCAATGATTGGGGGGCAATGCTGTGGCTGGCACTCTGCAATGATTGGGGGGCAATGCTGTGGCTGGCACTCTGCAATGATTGGGGGGCAATGCTGTGGCTGGCACTCTGCAATGATTGGGGGGCAATGCTGTGGCTGGCACTCTGCAATGATTGGGGGGCAATGCTGTGGCTGGCACTCTGCAATGATTGGGGGGCAATGCTGTGGCTGGCACTCTGCAATGATTGGGGGGCAATGCTGTGGCTGGCACTCTGCAATGATTGGGGGGCAATGCTGTGGCTGGCACTCTGCAATGATTGGGGGGCAATGCTGTGGCTGGCACTCTGCAATCATTGGGGGGCAATGCTGTGGCTGGCACTCTGCAATCATTGGGGGCAATGCTGTGGCTGGCACTCTGCAATCATTGGGGGAAATGCTGTGGCTGGCACTCTGCAATCATTGGGGGAAATGCTGTGGCACTCTGCAATGATTGGGGGCAATGCTGTGGTCACTGTGCATTGAAAGAGAGCACGCTGGTCTCTCTGCATTGAAAGGGGGGCACGCTGGTCACTGTGCATTGAAAGGGGGGCACGCAGCGCTGGTCACTGTGCATTGAAAGGGGGCACGCTGGTCACTGTGCATTGAAAGGGGGCACGCTGGTCACTGTGCATTAAAAGGGGGCACGCTGGTCAATGTGCATTGAAAGGGGGCACGCTGGTCAATGTGCATTGAAAGGGGGCATGCTGGTCAATGTGCATTGAAAGGGGGCACGCTGGTCACTGTGCATTGAAAGGGGGCACGCTGGTCACTGTGCATTGAAAGGGGGCACGCTGGTCACTGTACATTGAAAGGGGGCACGCTGGTCACTGTACATTGAAAGGGGGCACGCTGGTCATTCTGCTGGGAAAGTCGGAACTGGTTACTAAAATTTTTGAATCCCACCACTGGGTGTACCCTCCGAGACTGCCCATAGGAGTAGCAAGAACTTTTTTCTGCCTAGTGTCCTACTCCTGTAGGGGCAGTATTACCCTACTGATATGAATCAGAGAAAACTGCGTCCTTCAATGAACGATAGAGAAAAGGCTTTTAGTCACAAGTCTATGCTGTCTGCCAGGGTCCAGGTGGGGGGCTGTCATCTACAGCCATCAGGCCTGAGGAAGGAGCACACATGCTGCCTTCCTCAGGCCTGAGGAAGGAGCGGAAACGCGTGCCTTTTTGACCATGCCCACTGCTGTTTCTGTGTCCCTGTGGCAACATCCAGCTGATCAGTCTCCCGCCCACGGCTCCAGAGCCCCGGATGCCACTGTTGCAGCCGACAACGTGGACCACTGTAGATGACAGCCCCTCACCTGGACCTTTTTAATTCTTCTATCATGTGAGTGTATCTGAATAAATACATGTATGACAACCTTCATACTGCACTTATAGGGGAACCTCTTGTCTCCATCTCAAAAAATTAGAATATCATCAAAAAGTGAATTTATTTCAGTAGTTCTATTCAAGAAGTGAGACTCGCATATTATAGTATCTCACAAAAGTGAGTACACCCCTCAAATTTTTGTAAATATTTTATTATATCTTTTCATGTGACAACACTGAAGAAACTACACTTTGCTACAATGTAAAGTAGTGAGTGTACAGCTTGTATAACAGTGTAAATTTGCTGTCACCTCAAAATAACAACACACAGCCATTAATGTCTAAACCACTGGCAACAAAAGTGAGTATGTGACATGCTTGGCCAGTCCATCACCTTACCCTCAGCTTCTTTAGCAAGGCAGTGGTCGTCTTGGAGATGTGTTTGGGGTCGTTATGTTGGAATACTGCCCTGCGGCCCAGTCTCAGAAGGGAGGAGATTGGGATCTGCTTCAGTATGTCACAGTACATGTTGGCATTCATGGTTCCCTCAATGAACTGTAGCTCCCCAGTGTCGGCAGCACTTATGCAGCCCCAGACCATGACACTCCCATCATCATGATTGACTGTAGGCAAGACACACTTGTCTTTGTACTCCTCACCTGGTTGCCGCCACACACACTTGACACCGTCTGAACCAAATAAGTTTATCTTGGTCTCATCAGACCACAGGACATGGTTCCTGTAATCCATGTCCTTAGTCTGCTTGTCTTCAGTAAACTGTTTGCGGCTTTCTTGTGAATCATCTTTAGAAGAAACTTTCTTCTGGGACGACGGCCATGCAGACCAAACTGATGCATGTGCGGCGTATGGTCTGAGCACTGACTAGCTGACCCCTACCCCGTTAACCTTGGCAGTATTCATACATCTATTTCCCAAAGACAACCTCTGGATAGCACGCTGAGCATGTGCACTCAACTCGTTTGGTCGACCATGGCGAGGCCTGTTCCGAGTGGAACCTGTCCTGTTAAACCGCTGTATGGTCTTAGCCCCCATGCTGCAGCTCGGTTTCAGGGTCTTGGCAATCTTCTTATAGCCTAAGCCATCTTTATGTAGAGCAACAATTCTTTTTTTCAGATCCTCAGAGTTTTGTTCCATGAGGTGCCATGTTGAACTTCCAGTGACCAGTATGAGTGAGAGAGCAATAACACCTAATTTAGCAAACGGAGACCTTGTAACCATAACAAGTAACATGACAGTGGGGAGGGGAAATAGCTAATTGGGCCCAATTTGGACATTTTAACTTACGGGTGTACTCATTTTTGTTGTCAGCAGTTTAGACATTAATGGCTGTGTGTTGAGTTATTTTGAGGGGACAGCAAAATTGACACTGTTATACAAGCTCACTACTGTACATTGTAGCAAAGAGTAATTTCTTCAGTCTTGTCACATGAAAAAATATAATAAAATATTTACAAAAATGTGAAGGATGTACTCACTTTTGTGAGATACTGTACATATATTCATTACACAAAAAGTGATATATTTCAAGCATTAATTTCTTTTAATTTTGATGATTATGGCTTACAGCTAGTGAAAAAAAATTCAGTATCTCAGAAAATTAGAATATTGCGAAAAGGTTCAATATTGTAGACTTATGGAGTTCACTGTAATCAGCTATGTATTTCAAAACACCTGTAAAGGTTTCCGGAGCCTTTAAATGAGGGGTGGGAAACCTTTTTTCTGCCAAGGGCCATTTTTGTATTTATAAAATAATTTGGGTGCCGTACAAAATGATCAACCTAAAAATGTGCCTGTTATATTAAGTCAAACATTTAATTAACTCCCCCCTAATGTGATGGCTGCAACTGCTTCTCTTTGGTGAGGTGTGGGATGTTAGCTGGTATGGATGATGTTGCTACTCCCAACTGGTTTTCCAGGTTTGCGTCGGTCAGTCTGGAGCGCAGTCAACTCTTTGTTGTGGTAAATTTTGAAAAGAACTGCTGGCGAGTACTGCTGGTGGGTACAGCTGGCTGGTACTGCTGGTGGGTACAGCTGGCTCAGGCTGGTACTGCTCGCTGGTACTGCTGGCTCAAGCTGGTACTGTGCTGTAGGTACTGCTGGCTGGTACTGCTGTGGGTACTGCTGGCTCAGGCTGGTACTGCTGGCTGTACTGTCCTGTGGGTACTGCTGGCTCAGGCTGATACTACTGGCTAGTACTGCTGTGGGTACTACTGGCTCAGGCCGGTACTGCTGGCTGGTATTGCTGTGGGTACTGCTGGCTCAGGCTGGTACTGTGCTGCAGGTACTGCTGACTCTGGCTGGTACTGCTGTGGGTACTTCTGGCTCTGGCTAGTACTGCTGTAGGTACTGCTGGTTCTGGTGGGTACTGCTGGCTCCAGGGGCAAACCGTGGGGTTGGCCAGAATGGCGCTCACCAGGGGCGCAGGCCGAGGGGGGGGGGGGCAAAATCACTGGCAGTGTAGTGTAGCAGACACAGTGACTTGCCGCTCCTCCGTTCAGCCTGCAACCCCGGCGCCCCCCCACCGGCTCCAATCCCGGAAGCCGCCCGGAGCTCTTTGTGTGTCCAGGGCCAGGCAGGACTCAGGAGATGATAGTCTGTGTCGGAGCTCGGTGCAATGGGCGGCTCCCCTCGTCACAGGGCTCCGCCCACATGACCTCATCAGTCGGCTCCTAGGCAGCTCCAGGCTGGTGGATGAGTGTACTCTCTCTGCAGTGACGGAAGACCTGCCCTGGCTGGCCCCTCAGGTACCAGAAGCATTCTCTCCCTGTCATCCCCCCTGTCACCCCCCCCCCCCTCTCTCCCTGTCATCACCCTCTCTCCCTGTCACCCCCCTCTCTCTATCATCCCCCTCTCTCCCCGTCACCCCCCTCTCTCCCCGTCACCCCCCCCTCACACCCCTCTCTCCCTTTCACACCCCCTCTCTCCCTGTCACACCCCCTCTCTCCCTGTCACACCCCCTCTCTTCCTGTCACCCTTCCTTTCACCCCCTCTCTTCCTGTCACCCTCCCTGTGACCCCCCTCTCTCCCTGTCACCCCCTCTCTCCCTGTCACACCCCCCTCTCTCCCTGTCACACCCCCCCATCACCAGCCCTCTCTCCCTGTCACCCCCCCCCCCGTCACCCCCTTCTCTCTCTGTCACCCCCTTCTCTCTCTCTCTGTCACCCTCTTCTCTCTCTCTCTCTCTGTCACCCTTCTCTCTCTCTCTCTCTATGTCACCCCCCTCTCTCTCTCTCTGTCACCCCCTTCTCTCTCTCTCTGTCACCCCCTTCTCTCTCTCTCTGTCACCCCCTTCTCTCTCTCTCTGTCACCCCCTTCTCTCTCTCTCTCTGTCACCCCCCTCTCTTTCTCTCGCTCTCTCTCTGTCACCCCCTTCTCTCTCTGTCACCCCCTTCTCTCTCTCTCTGTCACCCCCTTCTCTCTCTCTCTCTGTCACCCCCTTCTCTCTCTCTCTCTGTCACCCCCTTCTCTCTCTCTCTCTCTGTCACCCCCTTCTCTCTCTCTCTGTCACCCCCTTCTCTCTCTCTGTCACCCCCTTCTCTCTCTGTCACCCCCTTCTCTCTCTCTCTCTCTCTCTCTCTCTCTCTGTCACCCCCTTCTCTCTCTCTCTCTGTCACCCCCCTCTCTCTCTCTCTATGTCACCCCCCCTCTCTCTCTCTCTCTGTCACCCCCTTCTCTCTCTCTCTGTCACCCCCTTCTCTCTCTCTCTCTCTGTCACCCCCTTCTCTCTCTCTCTCTCTGTCACCCCCTTCTCTCTCTCTCTCTCTCTCTCTCTCTCTGTCATCCCCTTCTCTCTCTCTCGGTCACCCCCTTCTCTCTCTCTCTCTGTCACCCCCTTCTCTCTCTCTCTCTGTCACCCCCTTCTCTCTCTCTCTCTCTGTCACCCCCTTCTCTCTCTCTCTCTGTCACCCCCTTCTCTCTCTCTCTCTGTCACCCCCTTCTCTCTCTCTCGGTCACCCCCTTCTCTCTCTCTCTGTCACCCCCTTCCCTCTCTCTCTCTGTCACCCCCTTCTCTCTCTCTGTCACCCTCTTCTCTCTCTCTGTCACCCCCTTCTCTCTCTCTCTCTCTGTCACCCCTTCTCTCTCTCTCTCTCTATGTCACCCCCTTCTCTCTCTCTCTCTGTCACCCCCTTCTCTCTCTCTCTCTGTCACCCCCTTCTCTCGCTCTCTCTGTCACCCCCTTCTCTCTCTCTCTCTCTGTCACCCCCTTCTCTCTCTCTCTCTCTCTGTCACCCCCTTCTCTCTCTCTCTCTGTCACCCCCTTTTCTCTCTCTCTCGGTCACCCCCTTCTCTCTCTGTCACCCCCTTCTCTCTCTGTCACCCCCTTCTCTCTCTCTCTGTCACCCCCTTCTCTCTCTCTCTGTCACCCCCTTCTCTCTCTCTCTGTCACCCCCTTCTCTCTCTCTCTGTCACCCCCTTCTCTCTCTCTCTGTCACCCCCTTCTCTCTCTCTCTCTGTCACCCTCTTCTCTCTCTCTCTCTCTGTCACCCTCTTCTCTCTCTCTGTCACCCATTTCTCTCTCTCTCTCTCTCTCTCTGTCACCCCCTTCTCTCTCTCTCTCTCTCTCTCTCTCTCTGTCACCCCCTTCTCTCTCTCTATGTCACCCCCCCCTCTCTCTCTCTCTCTCTGTCACCCTCTTCTCTCTCTCTCTGTCACCCTCTTCTCTCTCTGTCACCCCCTTCTCTCTCTCTCTCTGTCACCCCCTTCTCTCTCTCTCTCTGTCACCCCCTTCTCTCTCTCTCTCTCTCTCTCTATGTCCCCCCCTTCTCTCTCTCTCTCTCTATGTCACCCCCCCCTCTCTCTCTCTCTCTCTCTGTCACCCCCTTCTCTCTCTCTGTCACCCCCTTCTCTCTCTCTCTCACCCCCTTCTCTCTCTGTCACCCCCTTCTCTCTCTCTGTCACCCCCTTCTCTCTCTCTCTCTCTGTCACCCCCTTCTCTCTCTCTCTCTCTGTCACCCCCTTCTCTCTCTCTCTCTCTGTCACCCCCTTCTCTCTCTCTCTGTCACCCCCTTCTCTCTCTCTCTCTGTCACCCCCTTCTCTCTCTCTCTCTGTCACCCCCTTCTCTCTCTGTCACCCCTTCTCTCTCTCTCTCTGTCACCCCCTTCTCTCTCTGTCACCCCCTTCTCTCTCTCTCCGTCACCCCCTTCTCTCTCTCTCTGTCACCCCCTTCTCTCTCTCTCTCTCTCTCTGTCACCCCCTTCTCTCTCTCTCTCTGTCACCCCCTTTTCTCTCTCTCTCTGTCACCCCCTTATCTCTCTCTCTCTGTCACCCCCTTATCTCTGACAGACCCCCCGTCTCTCTGTCAGACTCTCTCTCTCTTGGGGGGGGGGGGGGGCGCCGATACAGCTTTTCGCCAAGTGCCCTGGAGACCCTAGGTACGCCTCTGGCCGGTATTGCTGGCTCTGGCCGGTACTGCTGTGTGTGCTACTGGCGGGAAATGCTGGCTATCAGCGGCTCCGCGCTGGAGGAAGAGGCGATGTTTCCTGTATTGGTCACAGGCAGAGTGCATTTCATAATACTCTGCCTGTGATTCACTCAGACTGTCAGAACAAAGCTGGAACTATACAGGAAGCATCAGCTCCGTTCTGACAGATCAGCTGAGAGACACAGACTCAGCTGCACAGGGGGCCGGACCAAATGACTTCGAGGGCCGGGCCATAGGTTCCCCACCCCTGCTTTAAATGGTCCTTCAGTCTGGTTCAGTAGGTTACACAATCATGAGGAAGACTGTTGACAGTTGTCCAGAAGTCATTGACATCCTCCACAAGGAGGATAAGTCACAAAAGATCATTACTAAAGAAGCTGGCTGTTTACAGAAAGTGTGGTAGAAAAAGGTGCACAAGAAACAGGGATAACCGTGGCCTTGAGAGGATTGTGAAGCAAATGCCATTCAAGAATTTGGGGGAAATATACAAGAAGTAACCAACGGCTGGTGTCAGGGCTTCAAGAGCCACCACATATCCAAGACATGGGCTACAACTGTTATTTTATTTCCATAATGGGGCTACAACTGTTATATTCCTTGTGTCAAGCCACTCTTGAACCAGCGACAACATCAGAAGAATCTTACCTGGGCTAAAGAGAAAAAGGACAGGACTATTGCTCAGTGGTCCAAAGTCATTTTTTCAGATAAAAAAAAATCAAGGTCCCAGAGTCTGGAGGAAGAGTGTGGAGGCACAGAATCCAGGTTGCATGAGGTCCAGTGTGAAGTTTCCACACTCGGTGATAATTTGGGGAGCCATGTCATATGTTGGCGTTGGTCCACTGTGTTTTATCAAGTCCAGAGTCAGCGCAGCCTCATGCTTCCCTCTGCTGACCAGCTTTATGGAGATGCTGATTTCAGTTTCCAGCAGGACCTGGCACCTGCCATCACTGCCAAAAGTACCAATACCTGGTTTTCGCCTGACCTAAACCCCATAGAGAATCAGTGTGGTATTGTCAAGAGAAAGATTAGAGACACCAGGCCCAACAATGCAGACTAGCTGAAGACCGCTGTCAAAGTAACCTGAACTTCCATAACACCTCAGCAGAGTCACAGGCTGATCGTCTCCATGCAACGCTGCATTGATGCTGTAATTTATGCAAAAAGAGCCCAGACCAAGTATTGGAGTGCAAACTATACTGTACATAGACATACTTTTCAATAGCCAAACATTTCTGTTTTAAAAATCCTTATTTTTTTATTGGACTTATTTACTATTCAAAATTTCTGAGATACAGAATTTTGGGTTTTAACTAGCTGTAAGCCATAATCAAAGTTAATAGAAAGAAATGCTTGAAATATATCACTCGGTTTGTAAAAAAAAAAAATCTATATAACATACGAGTTTAACTTTTTGAACAGAATTACTTAAATAAATTACGTTTTTGATTTAGGTTTTTGAGATCCACCGGTATGTGACGCAGTATAATTGTAACAAAAACTGTCACATTTAAAAACTAATTGTATATCTCAATATTAAAAAAAATATGTATGAAGAATGCAGATAACATTAAAAACAGATGTAGTATCTTAGCAATCCAAAATATGGGTAACGAGCAAATATCATCGATTCTAAAGAAACGCCCAGCAAAGGCTTAACTTACCACCATAGAGGAATGCAGAACAATCCAGGAATAGTGAGGGCCAGCAGAAGCATCCGCCAATCTCTAATGAAGAATGCTATAAGTGGCAGCAGCATGTATCCAATGGCATAGAATATGCACACTCCCAGCGTGGAGAATATAATGCGCACGGACTTGCCTAGTATTTCTGCACCTAGGAAAATAATTTCCGGAAAGTTACATTATTAAAAATGACTATGATAGCATCTTAAGATATGCTACAATACAAACATCCCTTTATGAGGGAATTTCTGAAATGAAATTACAATTGAAATTTGCAATCTACGTAGATGCCCATTGAAGTCTTTATAGTAGGGTTATAACATTGGTTTTCACATGGCTAATGTAGGCAGCACAGGTACCGTTCCTTATTAATTGTAACTACATATTAACAACAAAAAACAGTCAGTGTCCAACCAAACCCCATTTTCCCTATTGAAATTAAACACACCGAAGCAGTGTGGACTTGCTCTTCACTTCCCAGAGCTCTGCCACACCAAGTATTGTTTACAGTCTGTCTGGAGCCAGGTCCCTCCACTACACTGCAAAGGAACAGATTTGGGCTATAGAAATGAATGGGAATGTCCTTTAATCTCTATCCCCAAAAAAATGATATTTTTCTCTACTTACTGTACCTGTAACATCAATTTCTTGGAAGACATTACAGGACACAGGGCAGGCTATATTCATTACTATCTGGGTTATGCGCCACCTATAGGTGAATGGACACTTGCTGAACAAAACAGGAAGTCCCCTTCTATATAACCCCTCCTATACAGGAAGTATTTCAGCTTTATTGCAAGCAATGAAATCCCAGAAAGAATGGAGGGACCTCTGTGTCCCATGATGTACTCCAAGAAATGGATTTTACAGGTAAGTACTAAAAAATCAAAATTTTCTTTATCGTACATCATGGGACACAGAGCAAGCTATATTCATTATTATCTGGGATGTCCCAAAGCAATGCACTTGAAGGGAGAGAGACACAAATCACAGAAACCGTCACCAGACAAGGACCTATTCTGCCACTCTTAACACACTTGAGACCAAAGGCCATATCCTCTGCAGCTCTAACATCCACCTGGTAGAACCTTGTGAATGTATGCACTGAAGACCAGGTAGCTTGCAAACCTGAGCCACTGAAGTCTGATGACGGATCGCCCAAGAGGCTCCTACACCTCTGGTAGAATGCTCCCTGACCCGAAAGGGTGGAGTTTTACCCTTCAAACAATAGGCTTGAATGATTAACTGGCGGATCCAATGAGAAATAGTTGCTTTAGACGCCGCCTGCTCTTTCTTGGGCCCTTCTGGTAGCACTAAAAAGGAATCGGACCTTCCGATTTGTGCCGACATTTTCAGATTCTGATGGCTCGTACTACATCCAAGGAATGCAGCACCTTCTCTCCTGTAGACCGAGGACTTGGGAAATAGGAGGGTAGGACAATGTCCTGATTCAAATGAAAGCTATAAACCACTTTTGGCACAAAAGGATGGATGAGGGCGCAACATCATCTGATCATGGTGTACAATTAAAAATGGCTCCTTGCAAGAAAGAGCTGCCAGCTCTGACACGTTCTTGTCTAAGTGATTGCAATAAAAAAACAAAAAAACAAACACCTTCCATGTCAAAAGGACAAATGGAATATTGCAAATATTCGGAAAAGGGACAGTATGAATCATCCCTTACGGAAAGACAAAGGGTGTGAAGCAATATGCCTTTGGAAAGATACTGACAGAGCTGAAATCTGATCCTTATTAGTGCCCAAGGCCATCTTCATAGCCACACCAGACTGGAGAAAGGAGAGAATTCTCCCAATGACATATTTTCATGCCATCTCATGGCCTCACACCAGGAAAAGTAAGATTTCCAGACCTTGTAAAAGACGTTCCTAGAAGCCGCCCTCCTGGCTGTTTAGCAGAGTGGAAATAACTGGGCCTGAGACCCCCAGATCAATCAAGATTTGGGCTTTAATAGCCAAACTGTCAAATTTTGTGAATGTAAAGCAGGGTGGAATATTGGACCTTGAGAAAGCTGGTCTGGCTTAACCATAAGTGTTCATGGACTGTCCGCAGCCAGATTTACTCTGTCCATACCAAGCCCTCCTGGGCCAGACAGGGTTTACCAATATCACTGGTGTTACTTAACCTCGGATTCTGCGCAATAGACAAGGCAGAAGCTGAACCAAAGGGAAGGCATAGATTAGCCAAAAATGAAATGGGGAACAAAAACCCGAAGGCGTTCTATAGTGGAGGAAGGGAATCAGGCAGACCGCAGTGACCCCATATGTAAAATCGAACACAGATAATGGTAAGCGCATACTACACAGGAGGGTTAATATGACAAAAACACGCAACATGCAAATGTGAGTGCGCATGCGCACGTTAATTTGCATGGATCACTCATACACCAGTATGATACAGCAAATAGAGCAAGTAGCAAAAAAAATTGCACAATCTATTGATCTGGCCACGGTGAGATGCAGGAAACCTCAGCAGTGTCAGCTAGGTATCAGCTGTACAAACCTAACGAGGACCATCTGCACTCAACAATTGCCAACGATCCCTGCAGTGTAAGCTTGTGTTTATGTAGTAATAAAAAGTTCCCTCCAGAAACCCTGAGTCAGCTGAGTGTCTCTCGTAAGGAGCCGGCTCTGGTACACAGTGTCAAACAAACAGTTACAAGGGGGAGAAAACCCATAGAGATGAATGGGCTGAGCCGCATCAAATGCAAGAGGACTGAAGGTAAAACGGGGCCAAGCCCAGACAAGGCAATAAAGTACTCACTGTTCCATGGCTGAGAATACCACGGATAGCGGGGTCACTCTGGCTGGTGCTACAATCTGCAGTTCAGAAAGTCTCTTTATCCTTGCTAGCCAAATTCACTGAAGGGTGATAGATTCTCCTAAACAGGAGTTGCCTCAGGAGGCTCCAAAGTTTTGTAAATCAGTAGAGATGCTAGATGTACACCTACCATGATTTGCACCCTAACAGCCCGAGAGAGCACTTCTCTCTCATTAGAGCAATGCTAGGAAGGTAGGAGCAGAGAGGCCGCCAGTGGTAGCCTCAATCAACGTTGTAGCGCATGGAGCTTGCCGTTCACAGATGCCACTGTGTTGAATCCCATTAGGGAGATATTCCAAAGGCATTCATCTTGATTATATGAGCTTCATAGGGGCCCAAAATGACTTCCTTAGTGATAGCCCATCAAGTAAATGCGAGGGCTTCAGAGAGCAGATCCAAGGGGGGAGAGGGGATATAGCACAAAGGTGCAAAAGTGAGACAGGAGGTGGAGACAGTGTTGGGGGTAACGAGTTACAAAGTAACGGATTACAGTAACTACATTACTTTTTTGGGTAACGAAGTAAAGTAATGCATTACACTAATATTGGTAACTACACTTTACTAGGCTATAGGAATGTGCTTTCCTGCATTACCCAAGCTGTGTAATGCGTGCGTGGCGTGCATGGGTGCGTGTGCCGCCGTTGCCATAGAGATCGACATCTCCCTATGCTCCTCTTGAGCGCTGGGGATCGGGTGGGTGACGCCGCTGCATATCGGCGCCACGCCCTGTGCCAGCGCGTGACATCATTTTGGCTCCAACACACCGTCTAGCCGCATTTCCACCCCAGTGCATTTGAGGCAGCCCGCTGGACGGTTTGGCACCACGCCTGCCGTTCCCACGGGTCCTCACACGTGCACTGACATGACGCTGGGCGCATCAGGGTCAGCGGCCTGTGGCGAATCCGGAACACACGTCCCTTACATCTTGGCATCCACTCTCTTGGTAATTTTTCTCTTTATTTTCATCTCCTGGTCTTCTCTATACACTTTCCCCACCTCACCTCTGTTGGTAACACCCCAGGCACTGCGGTTAGTTGGGTGTATTCTATATCACTTACTCCCTTCCTTTTCTTTATGGCGCTTATTTATTTTGGTCCATTATGACACCTCCTTAGTTTTTCAGTTTTTTCACACCCAGTCTGAATGGTCACTCGGTCATTTTCTTACTCATATTACACTGCACTTACCTCTCAGTTACCCTTTCTATCAGTTCATGCTCTCACTTTCTCATTCACAGTATGAAGCGTTATATAGTACATGCTTACTTTATACTTTTTTCATTCATCTCACACAGATACACGCCTCCATGTGGCCACCAGCAACTATACAATAAACTCTATGCAGAAAGAGTAAATGTTTGTCCATGTATCTTCTTCTACACGGTAAATTAAGAAAAAGGAAAGTAGAAAGTAATAAGTAGTGAAGTTACTTTTCAAATGCAGTAACTAGTAAAGTAATCTCATTACAATTTACAAAAGTAACTAATTAAATTTTTTGAGTAACTACCCCAACACTTGGTGCAGAGGCACATGCACCGATGCGTTTCATTTACTAGGTGGCGTGCACTTCCTCAGGGTACCATTGTCATATTAACCCTTCTGTGTGGTCTCCCCTTATTATCTGCGTTCGATTTTACATATTATAGGGATGTGCAAATATGCGTCCTTGATATCGATAGAGGCCAAAAAGACCCCTTGGTGTACGGATGCCACTACCGTGTGAATGGACTCCATTCAAAACTTCTGTACCTGCACAAAGCGATTCAGAGCCTTGAGGTCCAAGATTGGACACACTTTGCCTTCTTTCCTGGTAACAGTGAACAGGTTTAAAAAGAAGCCTTAAAAGCGTTCCTGAGAGGGAACCGGCAAAATCTCCCTTTGCGACAGCAGATCTTGTACTGCCTCTCGTAGATCCCTTAACCGATCTGGAGATAGGCTTAGATTTGGCAGGAAGAATCTGTCCGACGATCGAGACCCGAATTGGATCTTGTAACCCGACCAGAGCAGTCCATCGACCCATTTGTCCTGAATCAAGGAGGTCCATGGTTTCAAAAACAAAGACGTCCCCCCACCCCAGTTAGGAGTGAGGGCGTTGCTTCATGCAGAAGGGGACTTGTCTGCAGATCTGGAGGGATCTGCTCTCGGTTTACCTGACCACGTCTTCTTGGAAACCCCAGAAGATCTAAATGGGTTTGATCCATTCTCCTGCGTGCCGGAGGCACGAAAGGGCCGCCTGTGTGCTGAAAAATAAAGACCCCATCTGTGACATGGAGACTTGCCTGTAGGAGATTGAGGAAGAAGAGTACTCTTCCTACCTGTAAGCCCTTTGATATGTTCATCCAATGAAGAACCAAATAGGCGGTCCCCGGGAAAGGGGGTATCTGACAGAGCTATTTTAGAAGCCTGGTCCGCAGACCAGCTTTTTAGCTTTTAGCCACATCATGCGTCTAAAGGTTAACCCCTACCGCGGAAACTCTAGTCGCAAGGGGGGGCCGCATCTAAAGATGCATTACATATAAATAGTAAGGCTTGGACCATCCTGTCCGTTTGCTCTGCAAGGCCCGGGGGAAACTGTTCTGCTTCCAAATCACTGCTTCCAAATCACTTTTTAGTAACTTTGCCTATTCTGTTATGGTCTGGGACACCACAGTGATAGCGAAGACCGGTCTAAGTATTGAGCCTGCTATCACATGCAAGTGGTGGGACAGAGTCTCAATCCTTCTATTAAAAGGGTCTTTAAAGACAGGAGACTCCTCCCCCGGGACCACAGTAGATTTGTTCAGTCTGGAGACTAGATAGTCCACCTTTGGTGGAACGGTCCATTTATTGACTACAGCGTCCGCAAAGGGGTAACGCCTCTTAAAGCGATTCGGCAGCGCTAACATGTGGTTTGTCAAAAAGTTCCTGACAAGGGAAAACCTGGGAATTTGCGTGTGCCAAAGGACACCTGCGTCGCTGACGCTGTAGAATCATCCATCATTTTTTAGAGTTTCCCGCACTGACACTAAGTGCCTCCACCAACGTTTTCCTGCGCGGCTGCAAATGAGGATATTTCATCCTCGCCATCAGAGTGCAATTATGCAGATCCCTCAGGGTGACTCGCGTCCGTGGCAGCCATATCAACCTCTGAGGATACAGATGAGGCAGGTGAGGGCAGTGGGCGCTTTTTACTAGTCCTCTTTTTTAGGACCAAATCAACTTTTGACACCAGGGTTTCCAAAACCGTTGTAAGGCAGACAAGGGTTGCGACCTGGAGGTCCCCGCAACCCCAAGAAGGGGATCAGTAGGTGATACTTGCTCCTGGGACTCTATTTTAACCTGGGGACAGCGCAGTGTCACTTTAAGAATACTGCAAAAAAAACGGCCCCACACTGCTGCACCAGCAATACTATAAGTCCCAGCACACTAAACTGCAATATAGCAGAGTGAGAGAGCAACCTACAGGGACCCCAATAGACTCAGCACCACCCGATATTAGGGAGAGTCGGCCTGACATGTGCAGAAAAACGATCCTCACAGGAAGAGGAAGTACCTGGGTCAGCACCAGAGTTAAAGCCTTGCCACTCACTGCTGTAAAACGTTCTCGGGCTCCAAGAAAATGGCAGCCCAATACATTTCAATGGGGAGACCACAGCAAAATGGCCGTCCAATGCATTTCAATGGGAAAATACTAAAGCTACTAAAAAATGGCTGCCAAGCCTTGTACAGCTGATCTACAAGAAAATGGTGGCCTCCTCGGTATGCCATGCGGTCTACAGGATCCCCTGAGGGGTCCAGTGATGAATCAGGCATAGGGGGGCCCTGGGACCCCCACCAGGATTAAGCCCCCCCAGCGAATTGTGCGATTAGCGGCATCGCCCCCCCCCCCCCCCCCCAGGGACCCTGCACCCTACCCGACATAGGTAGGGGCCGCATATGAAATAGTGGGGAGGATGGCCTGCAGGGGGAGCCTTGGATGGTTGATGGGGGATGGTCCCTAGGGACCCCACATACAAGGGGGGCATGGGGGTAACCCGAGGGTCTGACCGTCCCAGGGAGAGGCCCATGTCCACCCCGAGACCGCAAGAGATATGGGGTGACACCACTCACCATACCAACGATATTCGGGTGGGCGCCACTCCAGGCAGACCACCTCTCCACCGGGGGTGGGGGTGCTGACGGACAAGGAATACACTGCGACTCAAGCCAAACTAGGTCCTGTGCATCCCGGCGAGGTGTTTTAATCGTGGGCCAGCCCCCCTCCAGTGGGGCTATGTTGTGGCGAGGCCTAGCCCAGGGATGCGACCTGCACATGCTTGCTGGCCAGACTGGGAAACCATCAGGATCTAGAATATCCAGTTTGGCTGTTGATTGAAGTCCTCTCAGGAACTTAACTAGCTAAATAATAATAATTTTGACAAAAAGTTCCCTTTTTACATAAAAAACATGCTAGGACTGAAATCCCAGCAGGGAACTAGGTCCTTACTCCTGACTAGACAAAAAAATAAATGAAATGCCTATACCAGAGTGAGTGGGTGTATACCCTCAGGGACTGCCCCATAGGCGTGGTAAAGATTTTTCCTGCCTAGTGTCCTACTACTGTAGGGGGCAGCATAACCCAATGGTTAAGAAGAATATGGTGCTGTGTCTGTCAATGCACAATAGAGAAAGATTGTTTTACATGGCACCGCAGGGATCGTTGGCAATTGGTGAGTGCAGATGTCCTCATTAGGTTTGTACAGCTGACACCTAGCTGACACTGCTGAGGTTTCCTGCATCTCACCGTGGCCAGATCAATACATTGTGCAATCTTTACTACTTGCTCTATTTGCTGTATCATACTGGTGTATGAGTGATCCTGGGTTGTGTGTTTTTTTATCGGCAACTTTGTCATATTAACCCTTCTGTGTAGTATGCTCTTATCATTATCTGTGTTCGATTTTACATATTATGCAACAATAAAGATTGTTTTACATGGGGTCACCGCGGTCTGACTGATTCCCTTCCTCCACTATAGAACTCCTTCGGGTTTCTGTTCCCCATTTCCTTTTCGGCTACTGTCTGAAGTTTGAATGGCTAGGCGCCACCTTTATTAGGTGAGTCGGTTTCCCAATTTTGCTGGCAGTGTTACTACCCAGCAACGTGATCCTGGGGTGCCGTATTCTCTTTCTTGTTTATTAAAAGGCATAGATTAGGGAGCCTGCATTAGAGGACCTCTGAACCAAGGGCTTTTTCTGCCCTTGGCCTTGAAGATGCCTGAGGGTGCCGAAACTGCCTGCAAGATGAGGAATTAGCATAGAGGCAGATAAGCCCTTTAAAGATGGACGCTTACTTCTCCTTTTAACTGGTATGAGAGCATTGGAGGAAAATGATCCTTAGTAACGTAAGCTGAAGCCGGCGTACTGGTAGTAGCCCTAATACCGAATAAGTGTTGCAGCTCAGATTGACCAGTCACTTCTGATCTTTCAGGAGAAGTCACCACAGCGAAACTACGACTAGAATCCTCAGAACCTGATGGCGTTGCACATATACCCCTTCCTGCTGTGCCTCTCCCACTCCGCTTTCTGGAAGACATTGCTTACTCCAAAGCTAACTGAAATGCAACGGGGCTTGTGACAAGATAAAACACTTAACCACCAACTCAGCACCCCTATGTGTGTTGTAATCCAGCAATCAGCAGCTATCACAGCCCAAACTGCAAGATGCAACACTTAAGCCAGGTATCAGTACATAATGACCGCCTGCAATCACACACGTCCAAGGACTCACATGCCAAAAAGGATAGCCTGCTCTGTGTTCCTTGCAGATACCTGACAGGAGCCCAATGTGGAGCAGACTGCTCACCTAAGTTACATGGGCGCCTGCAGCTTCTGGCCGCTACTGCCCATGCAAGGTGTGCCACGTGCATGCCTGCAGGGAGGACCGCATGCATGCTCCCACTCGCTCACTGCGTTCTGGCCCCGAATATCTGCTGCCCAAGGAAGGAACTTGTGCAAATGCTCCGATACCTTTGCGGTTTGCCACTCTGCTCCTGTGTGTATCCAGGCTTGTCATAGTACTTCAGCCTGGGTTCACACAATTGCACCACAAAGGTATCGGTGCTCGGTATCGGCAAGTACTTGTGTACAAAGTATCAGTATTCATATTCGGCGGTAAAAAAAACGGTATCTGTGCAATCCTAATTTGAGGATCTCCAAGATAAATTCTACTAAAAGCAGAACTTCAGGCACGTTTTAGAAGACAACAATGAATAAAGTTACTGTATGTATAGTGTATACTATAAAGTCATACATTTATTTTTTTGCACAACCAATATAAAGAAACTGATTTAATTTCAGTTTCTTGTAATCCATTTTACAGAAACACTCTGATTGGCAAAAGAAAGTCCAACACTAGCAGCCTTCAATTTCGCTGCATGTACATGTACTGACAAAGAACACGATAATAGCAGGAGAGCAAAGAGATGGTCTCAATTTAAATCCTAAGCAGGACCATACCTGCATGGAGTTTCTGCATGTCCTCCCTGTTCTTTCCTCCAGGTATTCTTGTTTCCTCCCACAACTCAAAAACAGGCTGGAAGGTTAACTGGATCCTGTCTAAATTGACCCTAGTATGTGTATGTATGCATGCATGTCAGATCGGAACCTTAGATTGTAAGCTCCTTGAAGGCAGGGACTGAAGTGAATATACAGTTTGAAAAGTGCTGCGTTCTAATCAATGACATATAAATACCTGTAAAAAAAATATATTAAAAAATACAATAAGCACTTGATTACACATACTGCATCCTTACCAAGTATGAAAGCTGCCACATAATTGGATATCTGTCCCATGCCAACAATGAGGAATAAGACTGCAAACATCTCCCAATTGATAGAGAAAACTTGTACTATGCTGAATCCAGTCTGAACAGCCATGGTAGCAAACAGGACCTTTTTCCTTCCAAACCTTTATAAATAAATGAGCAAAACTTTAATGAGCAGCACATCATCATTATGGTCCATTGAACAAATCTAAGTATTTTGTGGGGAAATTAATGTGGCATGCAAATATTGATCATCTGCTTTCCCACGCATCCACAGAAATGTCAAGTGTGGAGGAGTGAAACATACTGTACACTCATTTTATACCCCATCACCCTAAAAGGCTAAGTGGACAGTAGGAGGTAATATAGATAAAGCACTAGGCTTTGGTTTTTGTTTTGTTTTTTTTAATAGAACATGCAGTGGTGGAAAAGTATCTAGAGGATAACATGCCCTTGTATATTTCTACTATTTCATGCTTCTAGTTAAAAAATAGGAGAATATGAGGGCCTAGGAGAAACGTGAAGAGTCTCTTCCATTACTTTTCAAAAGTTTTAACAAAAGGCATTTATCACTTACCAGTCCAGGAGTCCAGCGCTGTCTACACATGGGCTGGTTCTTTGCTGGGCTTCGGATCCGTGGTGCCACCATCTTGCCCAGATAGTCCAGTCTCATTGAAGGGGCCACGGATGACTTCTGAAGGTTCAGAACCCACCCGAACTCCTCCGGAGTTCTCATGGCGACTTCAATTCGTTGTCAGCACCATAGGGGACTCCCCACGGAGAAGCAGATTGGCCAGGAACCCAGGACCGATACACCCCGCTGCGGCAACAGCACCAGAACCGGAGCCAACACCTATGTGAAGACACTGGGAACAGAAGCGAGATCAAGGGGTAACGCCACAAAACGATAGAGATCCCTCCCCACAGTAAAAACAGAGAACCCGTTGGTGTCCTGCACATAAAGGGGATGTGAAGGTAGGCATCCTTGATGTCTATGGAGGCCAGGAATCCCCCTGATGTAGGGAAGCCACTATTGTGCGAACAGATACCATCTAGAATTTTTGATCCGCATGGAACCACCAAAGGCTAGTAGGTCCAGCCTTGTTGAACTAGAGCCTAAATGGCCCCATAGAACGCCTGCAAGCGATCCGGGGACAGCCGTACATTGGAAGGGAAAACCTTACCGGAAAAAACGGATCGAAAGCTCGATCGTGCAACTGGACCGCATGACCTTCTGAACCCAGCTGCCTGGGATCTGGGCCAGCCGCAGGTCCGAGAACCGGCAAGGATGTCTCCCCCGTCTGGATATGGGCGAGGACGCACCTTCAGGCCGGGTATGCCATGTGCGCCGGTCTGGAAGAAAAATTATCTCTGGTTCGCCAGACCAGGGTGGTGTGGAATGACCCAAAGAATTCTTGAAGGACTGCGCCACAAAGAAACTGTGAGCCGATAGGGAGGGACCCCATTTACGACGAAGGCCATTACCCTTGTTAGCCTGTGGAAGAAAAGCACTCTTCCTCCTGTGAGACCCTTATATAATGTCATCCAGGGCCAAACAGGCGATCCCCCGAAAAAGGGAGATCCATGAAGGCCTGCTTAGAAACTCGATCCGCAGACCAACACTCCGGTCAAGGATACACCGGATAACCACCGTCGAAACCGACAGGTGACCCAATAAGGGAGCCGTGCCCAGCGCAGCATCACAACAAATTGCAGCCCCCGCGCCAGTTGTCCAACAGCTCCCTCAGGGCAGGAGGCACTCGCTCCTCAAAGTCATGGCATTGGAACTCTGCCCATCAGGCAGAGTCTTCTTGGCAAGGGCAATCATAAACACTGTTCCCAGTGCAGACCCCGCAGGGAGTACAGATCGTGGGCCACAGCCCGTGCCATCCTATCCCCAAGGTCCTTAAAAGGACAGGGATACCTCCACCGGAACAACGGTAGTCCTATTCAGCCTAGAGACCGTAGGTCCACCTTAGGCATTATAGTCCCCCTTACCAGAGACTCCGCAAAAGGGTAACGTCTAGCAGCCGCTCAACACCACAGGGGTACGTCTCAGATGGTCACATTCTTTAGGAGCATGCTAGCAAATCAGGCTGCTCCGGACTGCAAGTGTGCCAGATGCAACCCGCGCCCAAGGCGCAGCCACTGCTGCATCCTGCAATTGCAGGGTGTCACGCCCCGAAAACCAGTGCATCCGCCAGCGCCTGTATCAAGCGCGGCAGGGGAGGTAGCAATGTCATCCTCATTATCCGAGGAGACCGGGCGCAAGGTCTGGCTGGCACAAACCTGGCAGGGAGGGCCCTGTCTGTGGCGGCTGAGTCAGACTCAGAAGTCGAGACATCAGATGAGGCAGGGGTAGGTGGAGAAACGTTTCAGCGTACCGCGCTGCTGAGAAAACAACTTGAACATTTTTAAATACTTCTGTTGTAAAATTTGAGGATGAATTACAATGAATATTTACAATTCTTGAAGTCTCGCTATAGATGCCCCTAACCACCATTATTTATTACCCCCACCCTCTCTAGCAACCTTATTAAAGAAAAAAAGAAATACTTACCTGAATCTCTGGTCACATAGGGCCCTGGATCCCAAGTCTGGTATCTTCTGAACTGCAGAGTAGGAGGGTCCTTGAAGACCCATGTCACCGCCTGGTGACATAGACCGTTCTAATTGGGTCCATCAGTGAAGTCCTTAAAAAGTCCTAAAGCCTCTAGTGGAGGCATTATAAATATCAAGACAAGGGGAGAGTGGGAAGAGGTTTGGGTAAAAAACAAGATTGGTCAGTGGCAGGTCCAGACCCAAGAGGGTCCCGTGACTGAAGGTGAAGGTCAGTAAGAAAACGGCCAAGGGAGGGTTTAAAAAAAAAAAAAAAATTGTTAATGAAATCGTTAATTAGCTATGCCAAATTTGCCCAGAGTTGGGCTTGAAATTTAAAAAATAAAAAAAGGAGACAAGCACAAGGCCTAAAATAGCTGTCTGAATTTTTCCTACATGGTTTCAGAGTATCATTGGTAAGAATGAGATACTGTATAATCTAATGCAAATTTTTCAAGAACTAGTTTAAGGAAGAGTATTGCATTGAATTTACCTGTCTGACATCTGTCCTGACACAAATGAACCAATGAGCACTCCCAAAAAGAAAAGTGAGGTAGTTAATGGTCCTTTCCAGTCATTTTCACAGATCAAGTCCCACTACAAGAAAGCAGAGAGTAAAAAATTAGCATATGCCCTTTTCCCATTATAGGAAAGCTGTAAGAAATATGGAAGCTAACCCCTTCTTAAAATGCTAGCTTTGACTGGCTCTGATGATCTAATGAAATCAAAACTTTCTGAGCCTACTTCCGCATACCAAGCATGCAGATTAGGATTTCTGACTCCACTCTGACTTTGCTTACTGCATAATTATTTCAGGGCAACAACTATAATTATTGAAGCAAGAGACAGCAAGGCAACTAAAAAAGCTTTCAGAATGGAGTCAGGAGCTCCCATTTTTCTCAAATGATTTTGGTTCCTTTTAGGCTCTATTCATACCTGAGCATATCGATTTACTGGCATTTTTTTAAAGTTTTATTTTGCAGCTTTTTACTAGTTTTTTTAAAGCATTTTAGAAGTGTATTACAAGCATTTTACAGCTTCAGGCATTTTATATAGCCAATAGAAAGCACTAACTAGGGAGAGAAGAGGGAGAGGAAATTAGGGGTGGAGAGCTGCTATTTGAGCATTGAGTGTGAGTGTTTTATGGGCTTTATGGGTGTTTTACAAGTGTTTTTCTGCTCAAATCAGGCATTTCTATTGAAGTTTATGGGGCCAACAATGCTTGTATAATCTGCCAAAAAGAAGCTTTTGGAGCTATTGTACTTTTTTTGAGCTTCAGGCGACAGAATGCTCAGATGTGAACAGGGGCCATTGAAATTAATGGGATTTTGCTTGCTGGGCGTTCGGTACCTTCAGAGCTGAATGTTATAAAAGCTGAAAAATGCTCAGATGTGAACAAGGCCTTACTACTTTAAAATAAATACAACTAACACATATTTTGGCATTTAAAAACAGCTTGGAATAATGATTACTGACTTTTAGGGTATACCGACGGAAAATACATTATAATCTGCTTATTTATTTAAAGCTAAATTCAAGTCCACCTGTATATGCAAGCTTAACCACTTTACCACCGGAGGATTTTGCTGTCTTACGTCTGGGCCACTTTTTGCGATTCGGAACTGTGCGACTTTAACTGACAATTGCGCGGTCGTGCGACACTGTACCCAAACAAAATTTACGTCCTTTTTTCCCCACAAACAGAGCTGTCTTTTGGTGGTATTTGATCACCTGTGCGATTTTTAGTTTTTGCGCTATAAACATAAAAAGAGCGTACATTTTGAAAAAAAAATATTTTTCACATTTTTTTTATATGAAATTCCCCCCCAAAAAAATGTAAAAATCTAAATTTTTTTAAATTTTTGGTCAATTTGTTTTCTGCTACCTATGTTTGGTAAAAAAAATTGCAATAAGCGTATTTTGATTGGTTTGCGCAAAGGTTATTGCGTTTAATATCTAAGGGAAAGATTTATGTCATTTTTGGTGTTTTTTTTTAACGAGTAATGGCGGCGATCTGCGATTTTTCTTTGCAGGACTGCGACATTGCGGCGGACAGATCGGACCTCTGACTGACATTTTTGACACTTTTGGGGGTACCAGTGACATTACTACAGTAATCAGTGCTAAAAATATGCACTGTTACTGTAAAAATGACACTGGCAGGGAAGGGGTTAATTTTTATTGGTGGTCAAGGGGTTAATGTATGCCTGGTGCTTACTGACGTGTGTGGGGGGAGTTGACTGAGTGACACAGGGACAGATCGCAGGTTCAGCTACGCTGAACCCTGCAATCTGTCCCTGCCTGTCACTTGGGAGATCCGCCCACTTGTGTTTACACAAGCAGGCAGATCTCCACACTCGATTCCCCGACGATCAGAGAAGAGCAGCGGCCCCTGGCCCGACTCCCGCCTTGATTGAATACAGCGGGAGCGAGCCTCCGTCGCAGCACGCGCCGCCGAGAGAGGGGAATGTCTGGTTACGTAGTACTATGTCGCCAGACGTTATCGAGCCACTTTGCCACAGTAGAGCTCTAGTGAGCAGACGGCAAGTGGTTAATATAGCATTTAGTGAAAGTTCCATTGTGGCACAGTGACCTGGATGGCTGGCTAAAAACAGAAAATGCTATCTGCCACCATGCCATGTTTTGGGAGGACTAATATTTGTGATTGAGCAGGGGGTGAAGGGTCTCTGGTCACTGGGACAAAAACAGCTGATGGTTTGGGTAACCGTGAACGGTAGCACAACTTTAAAAACCTTTAATTGACATTTATGACTGCCACAAAGCCATATATTTCAGGTTAGTGTAGACCTAACAATTTTTCTTACTTTCACCATTTCGGTCAGTTAAATTATAACTAAGGGCAACATTTTTCTTTTAGTCTGAGATAGAGTGGAGAGGGATTAGAACACCGGTCATGTTTTTATTACTCTTTGTCCCCCTGTTAGGGATATTCACCCTCTCTACTTGTCCTGTTTTCCATTATCAAACATAAAAGAAAAGCCCTGATTTTGGGTCATCAACAAAACAGAAATAGAGGGGAAATAGTCCAATGTGGACACTAGTTCTGGTGACGCTGGTCACAACCAGGGGCTAGGCTCACTTTGAAGCAATGTCTTCTCAGGTCCTGTTTTGGCTTTGGGACAAGATGTGAGGAAAAATCTCCCCAACTGAACACAGATGGCAAAAAAAAAAAAAAAAGAAAACTGACAGAGGTTATAACCCCCCTACTTTATCCAACATTTAAGTTTTGCCTTTTAGTTCTACTTTAAAGCGGAGTTCCGGGCACAAAAACTATATTTTTTTTTTGTGCCCGTCCGCTAGTTCAGCCTAACCTGAAAAGGAATTGGATAGTTAGATTTTTTTTTTTTTAAAACTCACCTTGTAATTGACGATCGTAAATACTCACCTATGACAGCTTCCTCCTCCAGCGCCGAGGCTCTCCCCTTCACTTCCTGCCTCGCAATGATTCCTGGGAGCTAAACGTCATAGCTCCCAGGAATCAATGCGCCGCACCGGCCCCGCTCGTCATTTCCGGGCGATGCCGCATTCCCCTGCTAAACAGCTTCTGGGCATGCCCAGAAGCTGTTTAGGAATGCGGCGCCGCACCGGAAGTGACGAGAGGGGCCGGTGCAGCGCATTCTGGGACACGAAGACGCGGAAGAAGACAGAGAAGAGGACCGCGCCGGCTTCAGCTGCCCACAACCGAGATGGAAACGCTGTGGAAGAAAACTTCTAAGTAAGTATTTCTTCTAAAAGGTAAGTGCGAACCGGGACAGATCAGAGGCTAGCCATTGTGGAATGTGCTAGCCCTGACTGTCCCGGGGGTATGTTAAAAAAAAAAACGTTTCTCTGCCCGAAACTCCGCTTTAAATATACCATCGAAAGTGTCATGGTATATATCTGTTTGGCAAGTGCAAAAGAAAACCCATTAAATCTGCCAAAAATGTAATTGACTGATAACTTCCTGTACACTCTGTTAACTCTCAATTAACATTATTCCCAGTTCTCTCTGTGTACTACAGAACACCCCCCTCTTTTTCTTGTTATGGAAATGAGGGGGAGGGTATTCTATAGTCCTAACACACTTTCTGCCCTAATATAACAGTACTGCACCTCCATAAATGAGAGCATGGGGTATAGGGTTGCCCTCCTGCCACAGGACGTTACTGGTAGGCTTACCAGGTAAAAACAAAGGAAAAAAAGCCCTCCTAAAAAAGAGAACGAATCAAAAAACTACATCCAATTTTAAGCTACAATATATTGCTGTTTTTTCTTGTGATTAGATACACTTTAAACTGCACATATGATGCAGCATACAGATACGGAAAGTGAGGTCCTAAACCATATGTACTGTACATGTTCATAAGAGCTACTAATATAACTTCGTATGAGAAGTCTTATATGCTCAAGAATGCATCAGAACATTGGTGTACAAATATGAGATGATAGTAAACTCTTTGGTCTTCCTTACCAGCTGGGAAAAATGGCATACCCATAACAGCTTTGCAAACTGAAGTAGTAGTGATGTAATATATTCAGGTTCTCTGAAAATTGACAGGAGTGACAAGAGTTTAGACCTCATCTGGACTTGCTCTGCTCCGATTCTAGGGTATACATTCTCGTGGGCCACCTCTTTGTTATCCTATAAGTGGGCATATTGGAGCAGAAAACATAAGGACCCCATGATTGCAGATGGACACCTCTACTGGAAGAATATTCTTTTTTTGGGGGGGGGGGGGGGCTGGAAGGGAAATAACTGATCCTCCACCTCGGACACTTTGAAGTGATTGTATAGTCAGAAGGTCTTTTATTTTAATGCATTCTATGAATTTAGATAAAAAGCCTTCTGTGTGCAACAGCCCCCTCAGCCCCCCTAATACTTGCCGGAGGTCCCTCTAGATCCAGCCATGTTGCAGAAGTGTCTCAGTTGCCCGGGACTTCACTCCTCAATGGCTGAGACAGCAGCACCGTGCCATTGGCTCCCGCTGCTGTCAAAGTCAGCTAGTCAATGAGGAGAGAAAGGGGGCAGGGCAGGGCCAGGCTGCTGCTCCATGTCTGAATGGACACAGGGAGCTGTGGCTCAACTTGAGTGCCCCCATAGCAAGCTACTTGCTTTAGGGGCACTCAATAGGAGAAAGGTGCCAGGAGCTCTGAAAAGGGACCGGAGAAGAGGAAGATTTAGGCTGCTCTGGGCAAAACCATTACACAGAACAAGGAAGTATAATATGTTTATAATTTAAAAGTGTGCATGTTCTATATACATACAAGTGCTTGTTTCAACATAAATCATCTGGCAATCTGTTAATTTACATGATAATCTTCAGTCAAGTGTCTAACACACATGTGTCAAACACAAGGCCCACGGGCCGAACGCGGCCCCCCAGGCCATTTCATGTGGCCCTCGTACTGTACCTCTCCTGCACCTGTGGCACCCCCCTTGTCTCTGCCCCATCTTGTATCTGTAGTCAGCAGCAGAGAGGACAGAACTCCTTTGCCAGATCCTGCACTTCTCTGTGCAGCTGCAGAAAGGCTCGTCTTTGCCCACCCCCCTTCTCAGCAGTCCGCAGCAGATAGGAGGGCAGAACTCCTCCTACAGATCCTGTACCTCTCTGTGCAGGCTGCAACACCACCTTGCCTTTTCCTCCCCTGGTCCCAGCATTCAGCAGACTCTGGAAGATGACTCCAGCCCTCCTCTGGTTCTCCTTCAGAGCCTGCACTTCTTCCCAGATCCACCCGCATCTTCTTCCTGGCAGCAGCACAAGGTAAGGGGGTGCATTGTGATGTAAGGAAGAGTGGGTGACTCTTGACTTCTGATGGTGGGGGGTTCTTGACATCTCGTGTAAGAGTGTAAGGGGATGTGGGGTGCTCTGGACATTTAATCCTACAGATATAACCGGCCCATTGAGGGTAACCATATTGCTGATGCGGCCCGCGATGAAATTGAGTTTGACACCCCTGGTCAAACATTTACACTTCTGTTTGAGTTCCGGTTCACACTATAGCGATGTCAGACATTGCATGTGATTCGCACCACACTGCTATGCAAATCACATCGATGTCTGTGCAATGCGAATTCAGCCATACAGATTGTATGACTGAATTTGCATGGTATTCGGGCCAAAGTCGTGCAGGACCCTCAGCACCAGAATCGGATCGCATGGGTGTTCACCAGACTTGTATAAAGTACTCGAAATTTCTACTTGAGTAAAAGTACAAGTGCTCGATCAAAAAATTACTTGAGTAGAAGTGGAAGTGCTCGCAGAAAAAGTTACTTAAGTAGAAGTACTAAAGTATTCAACATTTTTTTTACTTAAGTATTGCAAGTAGTTTTTTCAAAAAATTTGCTACTTAAGTACTAAAAGTAAAGAGTACCAGTAGTTTTGAAAAAAAAATTCTACTCAAGTACTGAAAGTAGAAGTACAAGTACTGTGTTATGTAGTTATTAAAGAAAGAAGTCAAAAGTATGAACATCATATTGTTTTTATTATTTCAAATTATTTATTCAAATGATTAACCGGTGTTTGTTAGTAGTTTCTTGATGCACTTTAAGCGCTGTAGCACCATTTATTTGTTTGTTTCATATTTTCTTTTTATTGGAAAGATTTGGTATAGCAGCTTTTATTATACACAGCCTTTATTTTCGTATGCGCTGATTTACAAATGACATTATACACATTTTTTTGAGCTTTATGCAACCTGCCATCTACTGTTCTGGCAGTGGTAATTTTTTTAAACGAGTAACTATGCAGCACAAAAAAAAAATACTTGAGTAGAAGTATCGAAATCATCAAAAAAATGTAGTGAAGTAAAAGTAGAAGTAGGAGAAAAAAATTCTACTCTAGGAAAGTACAGATACCGCATTTCGGTACTTAAGTACAGTACTTAAGTAGTTCTACTTCGTTACTATACATCTCTGGTGTTCACACCTATGCGATCCGATTCCTGTCCGAATTGACAGTTCGCACTGTGATATGCAAACTAATCTGGGGGTGTCATTAACTTTGTATTGACACTCCCAGCAATTCACATATGGAAGTGTGTATACCCCTAAATTGGAAAAAACAAACACCACCAACAATAGCAGATTGGATACAGAAAATGGAAGAAATAAATAAAATGGAAGACCTGGTAATGACAGCTCACCATAAAAAGGGAAAAATATTTAGAGACGTGGGGAACATGGAATTCTTTTATCCTTTCGAAAGAAGGTAAAACCCCATTTAAAATGTGATTTCTGGACCAGAAAGAATACAAATATGAAACTACGAGAGACACTTGGGCCAATTGTTTAATGTCTTAATAAGAGAGGGAAGAGATAGGTTTCCCCTTGTGTTTCCCCTTGTTTTTCCCTTTTTTTTTTTATTCATTTTTTTTTTTGGGGGTTGTGTTTATTTTTCTGTTATTTGAGTTAGTATATATATATATATATATATATATATATAAAATAGAAAAGATAGGGTAGGTAGAGGGTGTTCAGACCGAGAGGGGAAGATTAGAGCAGGGTAAGAGGTAGAGATTGATTTGATGAAGATTAAGAGGAGAGAGGAGACCCTGATAGTTAGACACCTGTATTAATTGTGATGTAATAAGAACTTTATGTTGACTGTTAAAGTATATGATTATATGGTGCTCTGTTCTTTTTATTTTTTACCTTCTGATGCTTGTACAGCCTTATTACAAACCCTTAATAAAAGTTATATTTGAAAAAAGAAAAAAAAAAAGGAAGTGTGAACTGCGTGCGAGTCAGGTGTGATGCGGGAACCCACAGTGGATTCGCAGGGTTCCTGCATCGCACCAATGTGAACCGGCACTTACAGTCCTATTCGTTTGTGTGGGTGTGTAAAACTTCAGAAACAGAACTGCAAGAATTTCATATACCAAAACATTTTCTCACGTCCAACTAAAGAATAATTCTTATATTACACTATAGCTTTTTATCAGTCTTGTGTTTGCTTTACATTAGACATCATAGGGCAAAGTGCTGTAAAAACAGCAAATTAATCAACTGGCAAAAGCTGGGGTTTGTAAATATATCACGATTACAGTGCACTTTAGCCTCAGGAAAGCCGATTAAATGGAAAAGCTGAATGTAGGTGAAAGTGCACAAAGCTTTTATGTAATATTTCTATCTATCAACACACTTAGATATTTTTGTATCTAAGGACACAAAAAGATGCTTCAATGGAAGCCATTGTTAGTCATATCTAGGTAAACACCACTTAAGCTAATCAGGTCATTACAACGGCACAAATGATGGGCTACCAATTTATGCAAAAAAGAAAGCAATATGTAAATATACAATATGCAAATTATGTAAATGCAAGGCAAGGAAGAAAATCCATCATATCCCTTGGTAAAAGCAGCACACAAAGTACACACAAACACTGGTTTGACACAAATTTAACCCTTTGATCGCCCTAGATGTTTAACCCCTTCCCAGCCAGTGTCACTACTACAGTGACCATGCATATTTCCGTGCAACTGATCACTGTATAAGGCCGAGTTCACACTGCTCCGACACAGAAGTCGGATGACTTCCAATCTGACATTGCTCTACGACGTAGTGTGACTTCAATCCGACCATACCAGGCCCTTTGAGTCTGGTATAACTCTTGAGAGAGAACACCAGGACAACTTAAAAAAAAAAAGAAAGAAATTTTGGCGTGAGGTCCCCCCCAAATCCATCTCAGACTCTTATCCGAGCATGCAGCCTGATAGGTTGGGAAAGAAGGGGGGGGGGGGGAGCTAGCCACCCCCCCCCCCCCTCCTGGCCAATACCAGGCCACATGCCCTCAACATGAATGTGTGGGTGCTTTGGAGCAGAAGGGGCTCTGCCACCCCCATGCCAAAGCACCTTGTCCCCATGTTGATGGGGAAAAGGGCCTCTTCCCGAAAACCCTCGGCAGTGGTTGTGGAGGTCTGCGGGCAGAGGGCTTATCGGAAATCTGGAAGCCCCTTTAACAAGGGGGCCCCCAGATCCCACCCCCCAAATAAGAATGAGTATGGGTTACTATTGTACCCCTGCCCATTTACCCCCCAACAAGCAGTGTAGTGTAAATAAAAACAAGAGTATTTGACAAGTCCTTTATTCAAAACTAAGAATGTTCCCCGTTGTAGCTCCAGGTCTTATCCCCCCAGTGATGTGCTCTTCCTCCGGTCTTCTCCTTCCATTGAGGTTTTCTTCCTACGGTCTTCTCCCTCTGCTGTGTCTCTTCCGAGGTCTGGCAGTTCTTTTATAGCCACGGAGCGCAGCCATCCAGTGATGTCCCCATGGGGCTCCGTCCCTCATGACGTCACAAGGGCAGGGTCTCAAGGTGACGTCACTAGATGGCCACGCCCCTGGCTATAAAAGAACTGGCAGACATCGGAGATAACACAATGGTAGGAGCCAGCTTTGGAGGGCCAGGTCGGCAGCTGAGAAGACAGCAGGGGAAGGAGAAGACCGGAGGGAGAACACATCACCGGAGGGAGAACACATCACCGGAGGGAGAAGACAGCCGCGAAGGGAGAAAACATGTTTGAGCTACGACAGGGGACATTGTTCATTTTTAATAAAGGATTTGTCAAAAACCGTCTCTTGTTTTTATTTTACACTACTTTTTTGGGGGGTGAATGGGTAGGGGTACAATGTACCCCATACTCATTCACTTGGGGGGGGCAGGATCTGGGGGCCACCTTGGTAAAGGCGCACTCGCTCGTCCCCCCAACTTTTCTAACCTGCCAGGCTGCATGGCATACTGCATGCTCGATAAGGGTCTGGTATGGATTTTGGGGGGGGGGGGCACTGTTTTTCTAAATTTTGTTTTGGCATAGGGGTTTCCCCCCTCAAAATCCATACCAGACCAAAGGGTCTGGTATTGTCTTTGGGGGGGGGGGGGGGGGCACGCAGTTTATTTATTTTTTTATTTTGACGTGGGGTTCCCCTTCAAGATCCTCAGAGCACAAGTCGGATCAATTAGGATGATGATCTTGACTTACAGACAGTATTTAGTATAAAAAGAAATATTCCAGTATATATCCCATAGTTTGTAGATGCTATAACTTTTGCGCAAACCAATTTACGCTAATTGGGATTTTTTTTTTCACCAAAAATATGTAGCAGAATACAAATTGGCCTAAATTTATAAAGAAATTAGATCTTTTAAATAGTTAAAGTGGTTGTGCTGTATGTCATAAACATACAATCCCCTTCATCATCTATCATCATTATACAGGATTTATATAGTGCCAACAGTTTGCGCAGCGCTTTACAATATGAGGGAAGACAATACAGTTACAATACAATTCAATACAGGAGGAATTAGAGGGCCCTACTCGTTAGAGTTTACAATCCAGAAGGGAGGGTAAAGTGAGACAAAAGGCAATAAACTGTGGGGGATGAGCTGATGGAGAAAATGGAAGTACAGTTGTTAGGTGTGGGTAGGATAGGCTTCTCTGAAGAGGAGGGTTTTCAGGGAAGCTAATAGAGTAGGAGATAAATCGGACACATTGGGGTAAGGAGTTCCATAGGATTGGAGAGGCTCTGAAAAAGTCCTGGAGGCGAGCATGGGAGGAGGGAACGATGGAGCTAGAGAGAAGGAGGCCTTGAGAGGAACGAAGAGAGCAATCGGGTTGGTATTTTGAGACTAGGCTAGTGATGTAGCTGGGGGCTAAATTGTGGATGGCTTTGTCAGATGTTAATATTTTGAATTTAAATTAGTTGGGAAGCCAGTGGAGGGATTGACAGAGAGGAGTAGCGGACACTGAGTTATTGGTAAGGTGGAGGAGTCTGGCAGCAGCATTCATGATGGATTGAAGGGGGGGGATAGCCTATGTAGAGGTAAGCCAATGAGAAATGAAAAGCAGTAGTCGAGGCGCGAGATGACCAGGGAGTAAACTAGGAGCTTTGTTGTGTCATTGGTTAGAAAGGGGCATATTTTGGAGATGTTGCGGAGGTTAAGGAGGCAAGATTTGGACAGGTAATTAGATGGAGGGCTTGAAGGAGAGTTCAGAGTCCAGGACTACACCTAGGACTTTGGCATGCGGGGATGGGCTGATAGTTGCCATCGATTTTGACAGAGAGATCCGGGGAAGGGGCACGTGGTGGAAGAAAAATTATTAGTTGGATTTTGGATAGATTGAGTTTGAGGAAGTGGTGTGACATCCAGACTGATATATCGGCTAGTAAATTAGTGATACGTGAGAAGACAGAGGGAGTGAGCTGAGGGGTGGATAAATAGATTTGGACATCATCAGTGTAGAGATGGTATTGGAAGCTGACCCAGAGAGGAGGTGTAGATTGAAAATAGGAGAGGTCCAAGAACAGAACCTTGGGGGAACCCAACAGAGAGAGAGAGAAAGGAAGAGGAGAGGGGGGAAGTAAAATTGTAAGTAATGCTAAAGGTGCAGTTGAATGAGTGGGTAGAGAACCAGCAAAGAGTACAGTCACAGAGACCAAAGGCGTGGAGTTTTTTGAGGAGGAGGGGGTTGTCAACCGTATCAAAGGCAGCAGAAAGGTCCAGGAGTAGGAGTACAGAATAGTGTCCATTGGTTTTGGCCATTCGTAGATCGTTTGTAGGTTTTAGGAGAGCAGTTTCTGTGGAGTGTTGAGGCCGAAAGCCAGTCTGGATGGGATCAAGAAGGCTATTCTCAGCAAGGTGGTCGCTCAGTCGGTTGTAGACTAGACGTTCAAGGAGTTTGCATAAAAAGGGGAGCAAATAATATGGCATAGATTGTTAAGATTGGTAAGATCCAGTGAGGGCTTTTTAAGTATGGGGCTGACTAGTGCATGTTTTAGAGAGTTGGGGAAGATGCCAGAAGAAAGGGAGAGATTGAAGATGTGGGTTAGAGAGTGTAGAATAGAGCCAGAGGGTGAACGTAGCATTTGCGAGGGAACAGGATCCAGAGGGAAGGTGGTTAGCTGGACGTTAGCAAGGAGATTAGTAACCTCGTCTGTAATGGTGGGGATGAATGAGGAAGTAGTGATTGTACCTGTGGGTATGAAGTAGGGATGCACCGAAATTTCGGCCACCGAAATTATCGGCCGATAATGGGTTAACATTAGTGCAACCAGTA
Source organism: Pelophylax lessonae (assembly GCF_965119305.1). Taxonomy (NCBI): domain Eukaryota; kingdom Metazoa; phylum Chordata; class Amphibia; order Anura; family Ranidae; genus Pelophylax; species Pelophylax lessonae. The sequence continues at coordinate 360,361,476 of NC_138771.1, read as the reverse complement.
TCAGTGTTAATTAACACTGGTTGCACTGATACTGGTTGCACTAATGCAGCACAAAAGGGTTAATTACCTGCCACTGGTCGATAACTAATAGATGAGTGACCAGCAGTGACAATACATTAACCCCTCATGCTTCATAATACAAATACCATTGGTAATTAAATTAACCTCTTGCCAACCCATCACAGTACATATACTGTGACAGGGTGGCAGCGACAGGTGTACGTTGCTGCCTGTTTTTGGTGTATGCCCCTGTTCTATCCATTTTAAATTTTTTTGGGGGAAAAAGTCATTTTCGGTTTCGGTTTTCGGCCAAGGGCATCCTGCATTTTCGGTTTCGGTCCAAAATTTTCATTTCGGTGCATCCCTAGTATGAAGTGTAAAGCATGGGAGGGTATCTGAACAGCAGAGATCTCCTCTAGAATTGTATCAATCTTCTGTTTAAAGTGATTGGCGATCTCCTGGGCTGTGAGTGAGTTAGTGGGTGGAGGCAGTGGAGGAGGAAGTAGAGAAATGAAGGTAGAGAAGAGTTGCCGGGGACAGGATGATAAGCTGTTAATGAGAGTGATAAAATAGGTCTGCTTGGCAGTGTGGAGACTAGAATTATATTTTTGGAGGGCAGATTTATATTGGTTGAAATCTTTCCGAGACCTAGGCTTACGCCATAGGTGCTCAAGAGCACGGCTATAGTATACTATACGGCTATAGTATACTTTCTAGTATTCTCTGTTTGCCAAGGTTGAAGGGGTCGGGCCTGATTCGATGTGTAGTGAGGGGGGGCAGTGTGTACAGGGAGGCTAAAAGTGAAGCATTGTAGACAGAAGTGGCTAGGTTGGTGCAGGACAGAGGTGCGGATTTGTCATAGAGAGGGTCAGTAGCAGAATAGAGAAGAGAAGGGTTGAAATGGTGTAAGTTTCTACGGGTAACTGTAAGGCAGCTGAGGGAGAGGAGAAAGAGGAGAGGGAGAGAGTGAAACTAATAAGGTAGTGATAAGAGAGGGAAAGGATAGTTGGAGAGGTTGCACAGAGTGCATAGGTGGGAGAAAACAAGGTCAAGGATATTGCCTTCAGAGTGAGTAGAAGCATATATCCAGGTTCATGTATCCTGCTTCAGGTCAAAGGAGGAGGTTAAACTGGAAGTCTGGATGTGGCAGGAGTGTTAGTATTAATAGGGATGTTGGCCGAGAATGATTGTGGGGATTTCAGAAGAGAGAAAGTAGGCTAGCCAGGCAGAGAAGTCGTCAATAAAGGTTGATACTGGTCCAAGGGGGGCGGTAGATCACAGCTATCCTTAGAGAAACTGGAGAGCAAAGACGAATGCAGTGTGCCTCAAATGAGGAAAGTGACAGAGAGTGAGGTGGGTGAAGTACCTGAAAGGTGCTATGTGGGGCTACCTTATTTCAGAATGCCTCCCGGCGCTCACGTGACTGCTCATTGTTATTCTCTCCTAGTCTGTCAGCTACAGCAGGAGAGGCCGAGAACTCCTGCTGACATTAGCTGGGAGGAGGGAAGGCGAGGAGGAGAGAGGAGAGCGGTCACGTGAGTGGTAGAAGGTGCTCTGAAATAAGGTAGAAATCGGCATAATTTTTTTTTTTTTTTTAAAGCACATACAGTGGGGCACATATCGTTATCTAACACTGGGAATTGTATGAATCGAACAGTTATTATAGCAGCAGGATGTGAAGGGGTGGGGAACAGAGCGGTACTGACATGAGCTGACAGGCAGGGAGGAGAGACAGCGGATGACGGAGGCACGTAAACTGACCATTGTGTCAGGACCCAGCAGTTGTAATAAACCGTGGTCAGTTTACAGGGGGGAGGGCAGAACTAGGCAGGATCAAGTAAGTATTTTAGATTATACAAGGGGCAAAATTACACAGCACAAGCACTGTGCTGTTATGCATGCTTTAAGGGAACAGGATAATTTTTTTTAGGGTTACAAACACTAAGTTTTATAGCAGAAAGTAAAAAATATTGTTTTTAAAAATTGTCAGTTTTTTGTTTATAGCACAAAAAATAAAAAACCCAATGGCGAACAAATACCACCAAAGGAAAGTTATATTTATGGGGAAAAAAAGACAAATATAATTTGGGTAAAGCGTTGCATGACCGTGCAACTGTCAGTTAAAATAACGCAGTGCCGCAAAAAAGGCCTGGTCATAAAGGGGGTAAATCTTCCGTAGGGCAAGTGGTTAAAAGGTTTCAAATATAAAAATGAATGAATACAGCTGAAAATGTTTTTAACAACGCAAGACACTGTTTTAGTTATGCATTATTGACCTACTTCCAAGTTACACTACAAACACAAGCAAAGCAGCAGAAAGGAGGTCATACTAATAGATTACACAATATGAACACTGGTTAGTTTACACAATAGTACAATGTCAATGAAAAGTTAAAAGCAATGCAACTATATTACTAGATGGTCTGCAAATGATTGCAACAACCTTTATTTCTAGTTTTTAGTTAATATGTTTGCTTGATGCTCGAAGGTATGTCACATTAAAGTTTTTTTTGCTAATATAATCAGCCCCCCGTCACCCACAGTCAGCCGATGGTAGGCTATTGCCCGCTATCAGCTGACAAGGCAGAGCAACACCTTGCTCAGGAAGGATCCCGATATAATTGTCAAGATTTACCCCGCTGCGTGACTGAAAGCTGGCTAAGCCTTTCAGAGAATGGCTGAGAGTCAGAGGTAGCCCCACAACAGCAGTGTTCATTTCCTCAACGAAAATATTTTCGTCAACAAAATTAACACTATTTTAGTCGACTAAAACTAAAAAACAATTCAGATGACTAAAATAGGACTAAAACTAAAATTGCATTTTAGTTAAAAGACTATGACTAAAATTAAAACAAAATTTGACGTCAAAATAACACTGGTTATACAGTATATCAACGGCTAAATCTGTGTCTGTAGCGCATGTACTGGAGATTTTAGTTGACTAAAACTAAAACAATTCAGATGACTACAATACAATGAATGACTAAAACTAAAATGAAAATTTTCAAAACAAACACTGCTCAACAACTCGGAACTCCAGTGAGAGCTGGAGGAAACTGGAGTCACTGCTTTCTGCTCTGAGCAGACTGAGAACTGAACGATCAACAGTCATGTGATCACTCTACTGCAGCATAGAGGTTAGTGTATATGCATGTTTATGTTTTTTTTTTCTCTAAGACCATACTTCTCCTTTAACCCTTTCATTGCCAGGCCCTGCTCTCCACTTTCAAACACAGTTAGCTGGACCATTTTTGCAATTTTTCCATTGTTTTTATATTTTTCACTTACAGCTTTCAGAGTTTGTAAAAGACCCCCCAAACCATATATTTTCTGAAAGAACGTGGCCTATAGAATAAAAAGAAGGTTACTGATTTTTAAGGCCCTACAATATTTGCACAAATGTTTACCAAAACAATATTTTTTGTTAAAAATACACTATAATCGTTATTAGGAGATAAAAACACAGCAATTTTTACAAAAGCCTATTAAATATAAAAAAGCCTAACCTGTGTTGAGTTAATAACAAATATTTGTGAATTTCAAATTGCATTTTTATGCAAAATTGGAAATATCTAAATCTCTCTAAAAATCTGGAGGTTTTCATCTTTCACTTAGATCTTTTAGAGTTTGTAAATGACCCCCCATAACACAAAAAAAGTATTAGCAGGTAAACACAGCAAATTTTACTAAATTCCTACTAAATATAAAAGCTTAACCTGTGTTGCGTTAATAACAAATATTTGTACATTTTAAATTGCCCCTTTTTGCAAAATGGTGAAAATCAAAAACGTACGCAAAAATTTGTTTTTCATTTTTCAATGAAAGCTTTCAGAAATTCTAAAAGACCCACCCAAACTGTATATTTTCTGAAAGCACATGACCAGTAAAATAAAAAGAAGGTGCTACTAATTTAAGACCCTGGAATATTTGCGCAAATGTTTATCAAAGCAATTTTTTGCTAAAAATAGATTACAATCATTTTAAGCAGATACAAGCATACCAAATTTTACAGCAATGGCAATAAAACATATCAGGTTATATACAACGAATCAATGGAAAACATTGCATCACAGATAATTCAACAGCAGGCCAACGTGGCCTGGGGGGGGGGGGAGATGGGGGGACCCCAAAGACAGGGTGTCATAGGAGCCGTAGCAGCAACAGTGGTACGAGCCTAGCAGGGCATCTTAAGTGGTCCCAACCCTATATAGACAGGAAAGACAACCAGCCAGGTATGGCTGATACAGACAAGGACTCACACACATACACACTTGCAATCCCACATACACACTCACACACCTTCCCCTACCCTCAACAGTCCAGCCCCCCGAGAGGGAACAGTCATTACACTACAGTCAGGCCATAGAATGCTTAACTCTCATCGGACCTTCACGGTCTCAGTCAACAGACAAGCTTGAAGGCAGAGGAGTATCCGCCCAGAACGAATCATCCACATTAAGCCAGGGTTGGCAAACTTTAGAGAACTTGCCAGGACATCCTCTACTCTTATAGATCAATTTATATAGTGAACATCTCCTCGCACAATAACATAGAACTGCTGCACTGTAGGCGGTTCAACACTTTTCCAATGTAACAAGATAAGTTTCCTAGCATAGAACAGTAGTATGTGGATCAGGGCCCGGGCATGTACTTGGTGGACAAAGTCATTCAAGACGCCCAACAAGCCCACCTCCGGGACCAGCAGGTGTAATTTATCATTAAAAAAAGATCAAAAATAGACGTCCAGTAGCACTTAATATGGGGGCAAGACCAGAACATATGGAGGAGATCTGCTGCAGGACAACCACATCTAGGGCAGGCGGCTCCCGGGACAACACCCATACGGACCAATTTGTGAGGCGTGTAGTGTAGATGATGAATAAATTTAAACTGTATGAATCTGTGGTTAGAACTAATAGGGTCCTGGAAGCACACCTCAGAGGCCTCATCCCACCCCTCTTCGGACAGCACAGGAAGCAGCGTGACCCACTTGCGCATGGCCAGTTTAAAAGGATCTGCACTGGCCGCCTGTAGCCTCCAGTAAAACGTAGTGACCAGTTTAGTTACTTCTGGGATAGACAAACCTGTATTAACCACTTCAATACAGGGCACTTTCCTCCCTTCCTGCCCAGGCCAATTTTCTCCTTTTAGCGCTGTTGCATTTTGAATGACAATTGCACGGTCATGCAACACTGTACCTACACCAAATTTATGTCATTTTCCCCCCACAAATAGAGCTTTCTTTTGGTGGTATTTTATCACCTCTGGGTTTTTTCCTTTTTGCTAAACAAATAAAAAAATACCGAAAAGTTTGGAAAAAAAAAAAAAAAAAAGTTTTGTTTATGTTATACAATTTTGTAAATAAATAAGTTTTTTCCTGCACTGATGAGACTGCACTGACAGGCACTGATGAGGAGGCACTGATGGGGTGGCACTGATAGGTAGCACAGATATGCAGCTTTGGTGGGCAGATAGGCGGCACTGATAGGCACTGATAGGTGGCACTGACGGGCACTAATAGGTGGCACTGACGGGCACTGATAGGCGGCACTGATGGGCAATAATGGGCACTGGTGGGCGACACTGAAAGATGGCAATGATGGGCACTTGTGGGCAGCACTGATAGGGAGGGCACTGGCGGGCAGCACTGATGGGGAGGGCAATGGGGGCCTCCCTGAGCCCTGATTGCCATCCCTGGTGGCCATAGTGGGCATCCCTGGGGTCATAGTGGGCATCCCTGGGGGTTCTAGTGGCACCCCCCCCCCCGAGTGTCTGCACTGGTAATCAATGATCTGATTACCAGTGCCGACCCCTCCCCTGTCAGGGGAGCCGCCAATCGGCACTCCTTTACTCGTGCCTGTCTAAGGCTAAAGCCTGTCTTTACGAACTAAGGAAAGCCGATCAACGGCTGTTCCTGTTTACTATGTGACCAGCCGTGATTGGACACGGCTGGTCACATGGTAAAGAGCTACGTCAGTAGTCTCTTTACCGAGATCGGAGATGCAGGGTGTCATATGACGTCCGGTCAGGATAATACAACCACATTCCCGCCGTCAATCTGTTATAGGGCGGGCGGGAAGTGGTTAAGTTAATAACAAATGTTTGTAAACTTTTTGCGCCTTTTTGCGAAATAGTGAAAATTAAACGTATGCAAAACTGTAAATAACGAAATTTCTCTGGAATTTTTCATTTTTTACTTCGAGCTTTCAGACTTTTTAAAAAACCCAAAATATATATTATTTTCTCATGACCAGTGGAATAAAAGGAAGGAGCTGATTTCTTTTAGGCCCCATAATAGTTGTGCAAATGTTTATCAAATCCCCCCCTTTTTTTTTTGTGAAAAAAAACACTAAAATCCTTATTTGCACACAAACATAACATAATATAACTTAATAAGGCCTCGTTTAGTGGGGGTGTGCTCAATGTACACCCATGTAGGGCTGTGGTTACTAGGGATGTAACGATATCGAAGATATCGCGATATCGTATCGTCGTGGTCGTCTCGATATCGTCGTGGTCGTGTCTCGATATCGTCGTGGTTGGGTTACAATATTAAAAGGACAGGTGTCCGTCAAAAAGCAAGCGGAATAAACACAGTCCCGCGGAACAAATCATTGTTAACTACATAGACCAGAGTTTAAGGATTTTTTTTACTGTTTTTTTTTTTTTTTTTTTTTTTCTTGCAATGTAGATATTTTGATCTTTCTGATGAAAAACGTGAACATAAGCTAAATGATAGGTCAATGTTTTTTTTAAAGGCTTTTTGACTGACTATTTTATTTAAGTTATGTTCCTAAATACCAGTTTTAAAAGGCTGCCTTTATTTGCCTTGCACATTTAAACCTGACTTAACTTGATCTTTGTTTGCACTTAAAGGGAATTGCCTATTGTTTGTTTACAATTGTTCTAGCTGCTTCTTAACTTGAATATTGCACAGAAGAATCAGTTATGCAACCAAATATTACTATACAGAATATTGATGTTCCTGACTACAACTTGCACTTTAAAAGCACTATGTGATCAGTGTTTTATGTTGTCATGGATCCATAAATACAACAATAAATTGCCTGTTGACTGGCAAAGGCAGAATAAATGTCGGTATTTTTTTGCTATTATCATCACAAACACTATCATGAGCTATTTAACAATACCATGAGCTTTTCCACAATATCGCAATAAATATCGTACCGTGAGGTCAATATCGAAATTGTATCGTACCGTGAGATTTTGATATCGTTACATCCCTAGTGGTTACTTGCACACAAATACCCAGGTATTCTGTGCATGCCTTTGCAGGCAGTCCTATTCATGTCAGTTGGTACACAGCAGCTGCAAGGACAGATGTGACATCCATGGGGGTGTAGGTCCATGGCCCCAAAACGCAGACAGTGGGAGCTCAACTCCTGTCAGTAGACTCAGGCTTCTGAGGCGAGGGAGATTTCGACACATGTCTAAATCTACCCTTGTTTTGGATTTTTATTTTACAATTGCAAAATTTTTGTTTTAATTTTTTTCCTTTTTCACAGTCACTGACTGCATGCAAAGTAAATATCTCCTAAACGGTACACATTTAGGGTATATTTACAGTACCTATAGGTAAGCCTCATCATAGGCTTACCTATAGGTACAAGTTACAGAGGAAGCTTTACTTCCTCTTAAAGAAAACTAGCAAAATCCCTGCTACTCCTCTCCCCTGCCATGACATTGTATACAGACAGTCAGAATACACTGATCAGCGACCAGTGACAGCTGTCAAAAACCCAAACAGTGGCTAGGGGCTCAAAGTGGTCAATAGGACCACGCATTCAGCAAATTTTGTCTGGTTTATTTAGAAGCAACCAAAATAATTACAGCGTATGGCTAGCTTTATCCATCAAACCAAGCAGGCATTTGTTCAGTCCTAACTTCATTCACAGTATGATAATGACCCCAAACATACTGCCGAAAACTGTCAGTAATGACAACAGGAGTAGATGGCATGGCCCTCACAGAGCCCTGATCGCAACATCATCAAAACTAGTCTAGGATTATGTGTAAAGACAAAAGGAAGCAAGTCAGCCAGTCTGTGGTTGAAAAGAGCTTCTTGGAACAACCTAACCATGCATGTAACTTAGCTGAGAATTTTAGGGCAAATGTAAACACACCACATATAGATTTATTTTAAATGTTGTTTTAACATTTACTGCAATTTGTTGAAAGTTTACAGATTTTACTAATCATAGCATTTTTTTAAAGCATTTCCACTTAAAAACATTTTTTCCTATGGCTTATTTATACAGGATGTATTTTTTTTTTTATATATAACATATTTCAGAGAAACATTTAGAGCCGGTTCACACAGGCGTGACCCGACTTGCGGGGGCGACCTGTGAAGTCGCAGTGCGCAGCTCGCACCGCGACCTCGGAGCGGCCGGCACGGACTTCATATCATTGAAGTCAATGCAGGTCGCTCCGGGTCGCCCCAAAGAAGCTCAGGACCCTTTTTCTAAGTCGGAGCGACTTGTGTCGCTCCTATTAGAACGGGTCCTGTGCTACTCTATGGCAGGCGACCCATGGCGACTTGTCAGGCGACCAGGTCGCCTGACAAGTCGCCCCAGTGGGAACGGGGTCTTAAAGCAGAACTCCAGCTTTTCCTCTCAAAAACAACAAATTCATTGTGCATGTAAAATGAATCACAACCCCACAGTGAGTTTCTCTGTATCTTACCTCCTTTAGCTTAGCTGTATGCAGCAGGTTTTGTGCCTCTGTGATGTCACTCCTCTACCTGGCTGAATTTCTCAGTTCTCACTTCCTGTTTCCCTTGCTATACCAGTCCTGATACTACATGTCCCATGATCCTTTTAGCCTCTGTAGTTTTAGGGCAGGCTATGGGAGTCACTTATAGCAGCTGTGCAGGTTGATATGGGTAGGTCTAAGGGTTACTGTGGGTGTTTCTGGCCCTTAATGTGGGTGGTAAATAGGGAAGGAATGGAATTGGGTTATCCCCGCCCACACTCCATTCCTCTATGCAGTGAATAGGGAAGAAGTAGGAAGTGGAACTTTAGTCAGAAAATTAAAGTGATTCTAAAGAGATTTTTTAAAAACCAATCAACACGTTCTACTTCCCTGCTGCCTGTAATGGTTTTGCAGAGAGCAGCCCCGATCTTCCTCCACTGCCGCTTGCGGTGAAAGCAGTCATGCAACCCACACAGAAAATGCATGCCTAATCCCACCAAACATGCATCACTCTCACAGTGTCATTTAGGCTGGGTTTGCATCTGTTTGTTAATAAAAGCACGGCAACCCACACAGAAAACACACGCCCTGATTTGCGTTTCTAAAATGTGTAGCAATGCACGCTGTACTTTCATTACCATTTAGGCTGCATTCTCATCTGCACATTTCTGAGCACATGACAACCTACAAAAAAAACGCACGCATTGCCGTGTTTTGAAACCAAAATCCATGCACTTAGAAAATCCGTGGCAATGTGCAGTGCACTTGCATTACCATTCGATCGCATCCAAATGCACACCAAACAGCAAGAAAACACACACTTTGCCATGTGTTTGAAAATGTGTAGCAATGTGTTACAATTTAGACTGCATTCGCATCTGTGCATTTCCAAACGAGTGGTAACCTGCATTGAAATCGTGTGCTTTGCTGTGCATTTCGAAAACCTGTGGAAAAGCATGTCGTGCTTGGATTACCGTTCCTTCACATCTGTGAGTTTCTAAATGCAGGGCAATCTGCAAGAAAAAGCACGCATTTTCTGTGTGATAATGATAGTGGTGCTGGAAGTCACGTGACTTTCATAGTTAGTCAGGTTGAAAAAAGACACAAGTCCATCCAGCTCAACTAATCAAAAAGAAAAACACAAACCATACAATCCCATATACACAATCCTATGCCCACAGTTGATCCAGAGGAAGGTGAAACCCCCCAGCAAAGAACGATCCAATTTGCTACAGCAGGGGAAAAAATTCCATCCTGATCCCCGAGAGGCAATCGGATATTCCCTGGATCAATTTACCTATATATTTATATACGGTATATATATTTATTTATATTAGTACCCAGTTATATTATGTACATATAAGAAAGAATCCAGGCCTTTTTAAAGCAATCTACTGAGTTGGCCAGAACCACCTCTGGAGGGAGTCTATTCCACATTTTCACAGCTCTTACGGTGAAGAAACCTTTCCGTATTTGGAGAAAAAATATTTTTTCTTCTAGATGTAAAAAGAGTGCCTCCTTATCCTTTGTGATGACCTTAAAAGGGAATAACTCGACACGAAGTTCACTATATGGACCCCTTATGTATTTATACATGTTGATCAAATCCCCCCTTAATCTCATCTTCTCAAGAGAGAATAAATAAATTCTAATATTTCCTCATAGCTGAGCTTCTCCATGCCTCTTATCAGTTTAGTTGCCATTCTCTGCACTTTCTCCAGTTCCCCAATATCCTTTTTGAGAACTGGTGCCCAAAGCTGAACTGCATATTCCAAATGAGGTCTTACTAATGATTTGTACAGGGGCAAAATTATATCTCTCACTCTGGAGTCCATACCTCTCCTAATACAAGAAAGGACTTTGCTTGCTTTGGAAACCGCAGCTTGGCATTGCATGCTAATATTAAGCTTCGGAGCTACCAGAACAACCAGATCCTTCTCCGCTATGGGTTTCCCCAGTTGTACTTCCCCTATCATGTATGATGAATGCATATTCTTGGCCTCCATGTACATAACTTTTACATTTATCAACATTAAACCTCATTTGCAACATAGTTGCCCAATGAAACAGTGCATTGAGGATGGTTTGTAAATTGCATTGCACTGCAAAGCTTGGTGTCATCTGTAAAGACTTAAATGGTACTTTTAATCCCAAACCCTATATCATTTATAAATACACTGAACAAAATTATAAAAAACGCAACACTTTTGTTTTTGCCCCCATTTTTCATGAGATGAACTTAAAGATCGAAGACTTTTTCTATGTACACAAAAGGCCTATTTCTCTCAAATATTGTTCACAAATCTGTCTAAGGCTTCTTTCACACGGTCCGCCTCCGTAGGTGGATCCGTGTTGCTCAGCGGGGATCGATCCGCGATCCCCGCTGAGCCGGCGGATGACAGCTCCGTCTCCGCTTGCAGAGCGGAGAGGGAGATGTCTCAGCACCCGCTGCCCTCTATGGGGGATCGGAGGAGAGCGGACCGCTTGTTCGCTCTCATCAGATCCGCTCCGCTCAGATTACTGAACGGATGGAAAAATAGGGTTTCCATCCGTCCAGATTTCAGCACAGGATCGGATGCGGATGGCAGCGGGTGTCAGCGGAGGTGACCTCCGCTGACACCCGCTGCCCCATAGAGCTGCATGGAGGATCCGATCAGATCCGCCTAAAAAAACTGACAGGCGGATCTGATCGAACCGCCCGTGTGAAAGAGCCCTTAATCTGTGTTCTCCTTTGCCAAGATAACCAATCCACTTCACAGGTGTGGCATATCAAGATGCTGATTAGACAGCAAGATTATTACACAGGTGTGCCTTAGGCTGGCCACAATAAAGGCCACTCTAAAATTTGCAGTTTTTATTGGGGGGGTCCGAAATCCAGTCAGTGTCTGGTGTGACCACCATTTGCCTAATGCTGTGCAACACATCTCCTTCACATAGAGTTGATGAGGTTGTTGATTGTGGCCTGTGGAATGTTGGCCCACTCTTCGATGGCTGTGCGAAGTTGTTGGATAATGGCAGGACCTTGTACACGCCGATCCAGAGCATCCAAAACATGCTCAATGGGTGACATGTCCGGTGAGTTTGCTGGCCATGCAATAACTGAGATGTTTTCAGCTTCCAGGAATGGTGTACAGATCCTTGCAACATGGGGCCGTGCATTATCATGCTGCAACATGAGGTGATGGTCCCGGATGAGCGGCACAACAACGGGCCTCAGGATCTCGTCACGGTATCTCGGTGCATTCAAAATTCCATTAATAAAATGCACCTGTGTTCGCTGTCCATAACATACACCTGCCCATAACATAACCCCACTTCCACCATGAGCCACTCGATCCACAACAGTGACATCAGCAAACCGCTCACCCACATGACACCATACATGCTATCTGCCCTGTACAGTGAAAGAGAAGAGAACACCTCTCCAAAGTGCCAGACGCCATCGAATCTGAGCATTTTCCCACTCAAGTTGGTTACAACGAACTGCAGTCAGGTTGAGACCCCGATGAGGATGACGAGCATGCAGATGAGCATTCATGAGATAGTTTGACAGTTTGTGCAGAAATTCTTTGAGTATGCAAACCGATTGTTGCAGCAGCTGTCCGGGTGGCTGGTCTCAGATGTGGAGGTCCTGGGCTGGTGTGGTTACATGTGGTCTGTGGTTGTGGGACCATTTGGATGTACTGCCAAATTCTCTGAAACTCCTTTAGAGACAGCTTATGGTAGAGAAATTCATGGGCAGCAGCTCAGAAGGACATACCTGCAGTCAGCATGCCAATTGCACGCTCCCTCAAAACTTGACATCTGTGGCATTGTGCTGTGTGATAAAACTGCACATTTTAGAGTGGCCTTCCTAGAGCACACCTGTGCAATAATCATGCTGTCTAATCAGCATCCTGATATGCCACACCTGTGAGGTGGATGGATTATCTTGGCAAAGGAGAAGTGCTCACTAACACAGATTTGTGAACAATATTTAAGAGAAATAGGCCTTTTGTGTACATAGAAAGTCTTAGATCTTTGAGTTCAGCTCATGAAAAATAGGGCAAAAACAAAAAAGTGTTGCTTTTATAAATTTTGTTCAGTGTATATTAAAAAGTAAGGGTCCCAACACTGAACCTTTGGGAACACCACTGATAACCTTAGACCATTCAGAGAAAGAACCATTAACCACTACTCTATGAATGTTATCTTTTAGCCAGTTTTCTACCCAGTTACAAACTGATATTTCAAGCCTGTAGACCAGGCATCACTAAATGGCAGACCGCGGGCCAAATGCAGACCGTGTCACTCTCTTATTTGGACCGCCACGGTCCCGCTATTTATGAGCCTTTTGTTCCCCCTGCCGTTGCTCTGTAATCCTCACAGAGCCGACAGCAGGAGGTGGGACAATTCTGGATGGAGGGCGGAGCTGCCTGAGGTTAAGAAGCAGGTGATTGGCTGCTAGGATTAAGGGCAGTCCTAGCAGCCAATCCTGCAACACCCACCTCCATCCAGACAGCGCAGCATGTCTCCCTCCGATCCGTGTATGGTAGGACAGTAAGGGAGATGAAGATAAACAGGGCTAAGAACTGAACGGGGGGGGGGGGTGCCGATGATTGCAGTGATGAGGCTGAGGACTGGAATGTGGGTGGGGGGGGGCTGAGGATTGGAATGTGGGGGGAGAGCTAAGGACTGGAATGTGGGGGGAGGGCTAAGGACTGAAATGTGGGGGCGGGCTGAGGACTGGAATGTGGGGGGGGGGGAAGTTGAAGGCTGGAATGTGGGGGGGGGCTGAGGACTGGAATGTGGGGGGGGGGGGGAGTTAAAGACTGGAATGTGGGGGGGGGGGGGGGAGTTGAAGACTGGAATGTGGGGGGGAGCTGGACTGGAATGTGGGGGGGAGCTGGACTGGAATGTGGGGGGAGGGCTGAAGACTGAGGACAGGAATGTTGGGGGGAGGGCTGAAGACTGGAATGTTGGGGGGGAGGGCTGAAGACTGGAATGTTGGGGGGGAGGGCTGAAGACTGGAATGTTGGGGGGGGGAGGGCTGAAGACTGGAATGTTGGGGGGGAGGGCTGAAGACTGGAATGTTGGGGGGGGAGGGCTGAAGACTGGAATGTTGGGGGGGGGCTGAAGACTGGAATGTGGGGGGGGGGGCTGAAGACTGGAATGTGGGGGGGGGGGCTGAAGACTGGAATGTGGGGGAGTGGTGTAAATAGGGGCAGAGGACATTACTGGTAATGGGAGTTGATGTCAAGGAAGTGTGAGAACACTACTGTGAAAGGGGCGGAGAGGGATGATGTAAAGGGGGAGCTGAAGACACTTAAGAAGAGGGGATCTTGATGTGTGGGGGGAGGGGACTGACGTGCACTGGGGACTGAGGACGCCAATGTAAGAATGGGTTAAGATCTGTGCATGTGGCATGTGCATTAGGTGCACACATCATGGGCTGCACTACCCGCAAGAAACACAGAAAGATATCTTTCTCCCTTTTTAAAAAAACTGCGCCGCACCAAGTGGGCATGCTGCTGCAGCAACATGCCGCTCGGCGCATGTGAAAATGCACAATTGTACCGACATGATATTCGGACCTCTGCTAGAAGAAAATGTTACTGACCGGACCTCTGTGAATTGGAATTCAATACCCCTGCTGTAGACTTTACATTAGCCTTGTGTGGGGAATTGTTCTATTCAGGTCTAGTACAAATAAAGTTGGAGCTGAGCTTTAACACAGGGTGCTTTCATAACACTCTTTTGCAGAGCATGCTACAATGTCCAAAAAGAAAACCTGGAATGGTTTGTTCCAATTATTCACTTCCTAAAAATCCATACAGATGCTTGTGTATAAGGCTACGTTCACATCTAGGCGTTGCTATTTTACAGGCTTTTTTTGGGCGTTTTTGCAGCATTTTTAGGTTGACAAGTGACCAAGGAAAAAAAAAATGAAAACCCCTATAATCTGCCAAAAAAGAAGCTCATGTACACATCTTTCACAATATACAAAAAAATTGGGCTAACTTTACTTTTTCGTTTAAAAAAAAAAAAAAAGACCACTGCGCAAATACTGCATGACAAAAAAATATTGCAACAACCCCCATTTTATTCTCCAGAGTCTTTGCAAAAAAAATGTATTTAATGTTTGGGGGTTCCAAGTCATTTTCTAGCTAAAAGTACTGATTTTAACTTGTAAACAACATGTATCAGAAATAGGCCCGGTCCTTAAAGCGGAGTTCCACCCTCGGAAAGTTTTTTTTTAATAAAAATACCCCCGGGACAGTCAGGGCTAGTGCATTCCACAATGGATAGCCTCTGAACTGTCCCAGGTCGCACTTACCTTTTAGAAGAAATACGTACCTTGAAAATGTCTTGTCCAGCGCTGCCATCTCAGGTGTGGGCAGCTGAAGCCAGCGCGTCCTCTTCTGCGTCCTTTTCTGTGTCCTCTTTGTCCCAGAATGCCCTGCACTGGCCCCGCTCGTCATGTCTGGTGCAGGCATGTCATTCCTGCACAGCTTCTGGGCATGCCCAGAAGCTGTTTAGCAGTGAATGACGTGCATGCACCGGAAAGGAAGAGCGGGGCCGGTGCAGGCGCATTGATTCCTGGGAGCGATGACGCTCAGCTCCCAGGAATCAATGCAAGCAGGTAGTGACGGTGTGGGCCACAGCCGGAGAGAGAGGAAGAGGAAGTAAGGTGAGTATATTTTCTTCTAAAACAAGGTAAGTAAAGAAAAAAAAATCGTGATTATCCATTTATTTTTCAGGTGACACAGATCAAGCAGATGGGGCAAAGTGTCTTTTAAGGGTGGAACTCCACTTTAAGTGGTTAAGGAAGATCACCTTAAATTTCCCATCCCAGAGATGCAACCGGAAGTTAAAGGAATTCTGGGAAATGTCCCTCTTATAACAGTTGTTCTCCTTGGTAAACTTCCCTTACCTCTTGTTCTTGGAACAACTCAAGAGTTCTGGATTTCTCCCTCACTTCATCAGTAATGATGGGCCCACGTGCAAAGAGCTGAGTGAATCTTCACAATGCACAGCAGCAAAAATTTGAGGTCCACAAAAAGAGGTTTAAGAATTGTAAGAGGTGCATGAAAGTCAGCCAGCCCCCAGACTTTAGTGTTTTCCGTATACAGGGATGGAGACCAATAGCATGACCTGCTTGTCTCATATAAAGTCCCAAAAGGAAATTAGGGATTTCAAAGGCAGTGAGCTTTACAGGCCATGCCCCATACATAAAATCCCTTCCTATCTATATACTGCATCCACCAAGGGGATGGAGGTGTAATGCTTTTCAGCTGGTCTTTTCCAGTTTGCACCATGGTTATAAACCTAATTATTTGAGTCTTTGAGACAACAGCCAGTCATGGATGAGGGTGGGTTGGGGGAGGTTGGGCTGTCTCCCTCTCACCTGTCCCCCATCCACCCATTAGCGGCCATGTGCCTCCAGTGTGAGGACACTAAATTAAGAGTGTAGGACTGCAGATATAACAGGGTGCCGTGAAGTGGCTCTGCAGCTTTCACATGCATTTGTAAATGTGTGTCAACTAAACCCCTGTTCTTTGTACCAAGAGACAGGTTTATTTGGTTGGTGACAGACTGGAGGGTGAGTACATCAGACTGGGGGCTGGCTGACTTTCATGCACCTCTTACAATCCTTCAAACCTCTTTTTGTGTTTTGTTATAGGGATGGAGACGCCGGGCAACACCAGCTTGGGTCTCATATAAAGTCCCACCTAGTCTAATATGTTTAAAATTTGAGGTCCAATCATTGCCCACACCATACAAAACTAAAAAAAAATTGCCTAGAGATAAATTTTAAGCGCCTAAAATGCTGACTGAGTGAAAAAAAAAAAAAAAAACACTATTTCCTTTCAGGTTTGCTCAATACACTGTTAAACAATTTTTGTCCTGAACATAAAGAAAATTAAAGCAGTTATAAACCCTTGCATACACCCAGTGAAGTGAGGAGAACTCAGAGCCGATTAGAGGGAAGAAACACACCCCTTCACACAGCACACAGGAACAATGCTGAGGCTGCCAATCGCAGGCTGTGTGCGGAACATTTCTCCCCTGTCACCTTTTTTTTTTTTTTTATCTTGGCTTCAGAAAAACCTGTCAGAAGTGGCTTATGCAGATAGCAGAGGAACAAGGCAACAAAGTTTACACTAAGTACTCTGGATTGAGTACACACTATAGAAGGATATGCTTTGATCATGTTTCAGGTCAGAGGTTTACAACCACATTAAACGAAAAAAATACTATACCTTCTATTTAAATTCCCTTTTTTAGGGTGGCTGTAGTGGGTCCAACTCATCCTCAGATTTGTGGAAAAAAGTTGGATAACGTTCATTAACAAAAGTTCTAGGACATCAGGAAGTGCTCATTACTGTTCACTCGGGAGGTAATAAAGGCCTAGTTCTTGCAACTGAAGCATTGCAGTCCTTTTCTTGCCACTCTTTGGCTCATTAACAAAACAATTGTAAACAAAAGTGTGCTCTCATGTTCTGATTTCTTTCTATTTTTCCTCTCTTTGGTCACCTCATTGGCTATCGCACAATTTCCTCTATTCACCTTGTCTTTATCACTGTCTTGAGCTCCCGTTTCTAGGAACATCCTGCATATTTGTCTCCTCACTCCTTGCTGCTTTTTCTATCCAAGTTCAGGTATTACTCCATGAGGCTAATATCCTCATGGTTCTTATATTAATACGTGTCTCAATCTGTTTACATTTTCATCACATCGCTACTTTGTATCAGTTTCATCTTGTGCTATCACTTCCAGCATGTGTCAATTCAACCAATGTTTTTATACATTCAACAAGCCCACTCACTTTCACTCAAACTTTTATGTCACAACACTTTTACTACTCCTTTTACTTATCAAATGCACTAAGATCAGCACTTCTTGGGTTCAAAGCCTCCCCCTGTTCTTTTTCTGGTTGTGCCCTCCTTTGCCTTTTTTGATTCTGACACTGGCTCTGCTGTAATATACTTTTCATACATGAATACTCCCTCCCTTTTTTGGTATCACTTTGTGATACAATAAAGATATATTATTATTTTTTCATAGTCTGATATTCTGATATATTCATTTATGTATTTTCAGCCAGTGTCATTTTACCTGCAATCATCAAAAATACTCCCCCTTTTTTATCACATATCTTTCCTCACCTGGCTCCCCACTGTGTTGCGGCGTGGTCTTGCCCCTTCAGCTCCCGGATAAGACGTTGATACCCCCTCCTTTGGCAGCGCATACCAGTTCGATTCAGTTAGATGTAAGTGTGGTTTCCCTTTGGGTTACACATTTGTTGAAGCTTTATATTTTCTGTCCAACTTAACGCATAGCAGGCATTTACATTTTATTTGTTCATTTTATATACATTTTTATATACTCCTGATGAGTGGGCGTAGGGACCCACGAAATGCGTAGAGTTTTTCTATACCAATTATTTATTGTCATGCAATATCTATGTTGATATGCTGTCATTATGTCTAAATTGCTGCAATGCTGCTATTTTACCACTATGTTCAACATGTTTTATATGCCTTGTAATTTAGACGGTGCCATTGCCAGCGATTGGCTATGATTTGACATGCGATTTCGAATCGGACCAATGTTAAAGCTGGTCAACCGAAGTCAAATTATTCAGCCAGTTTGATCAGTGTACAGCTAGCTTAAAGCGTTTTTTACCCCAACACTTCATATTCCTGACATGTGGCTACTGTACCACGTTCTTGTATGAGAAAGTATCCAGCTCTCCTTGTATTGCTTCCTTTGTATGGAATCACTGGTGTTCCTGCCAGTCCCTCTGCTTTCCTATTAAAAACTGACCATACTAAGCAGGAGAACACACCATGGTCAGTTCTCTAGCTATGCTGGGAGCTCAGTGTGCTCTCCTCCAATGATCAGATTTGTCCTGACACGCCCCTGCTGCACAGCCATTCACCGGGAAGCTCAGTGTGCTGCTTCCCCCCCCCCCCCCCCCCAGCTATTATGCAGCTGAGAACAGAGGAAATGGAAATGGGAAAAAAAGGTATTTATATTGTATTTTTATATCTATACAAAAATGTTTTCCCTTTCATTATTTTAAACTGAATGGGTTGTTTTACAAAGTGATCGTTTACAATCACTTCAGGGAGGAGGGCTGGGGCGGGGTGGGGGGAACGCCGGATAGCATCACAAAGGCAGAGAGCTGCCCAAGGCTTCTTGCAGATCATTAGTGATAGAGGCCTAATTGTTCACATTTCTCTTCAGAGTTGTGCAAAATGTTCTATTTTTGGCCCTGTTTTTTGGCCACTCTTTGGACTGTGCATGCCTAATCTAGCTCAGTGCTCGCCAACCTTTTGAACCTCACGGACCGCTAAACTCACAATTTAGAACCCCTAACAAGTATTTAACATGCCTTATACACACAATGCTCTGGCTCCCTGCTCTGCCCTCTCCCACTTTACCAGCCTGGCTACATCTCAACTTTTAAATTTACCCTCATCTTTTGACCTAATCTAACACACAAACGTTTAGACCCCCCAATGGAACAGCCTTGGCCTTGTGTCTGCCTATCTCTGCATGCCTTGCAACCTTTGCAACAACCACAACTTCATCAGTTTCACAGTGCCCCTGTCTTTAACTCATATCCCTCCAACGAGAAAACAGCTTTCCTAGAGAAACCTTCACCACCTCCTCCTTTCCCTGATCAATTATGCTATTGACCCCCTCTATGATCAAATCTCACCTCTGCCCTGTCCACTTCTGTTTACAACAGTTCACACTCACCTGCACTGGGCGCACTTGCTCCTATACAAATCTGCCATCCTAAAATTCAATTCCTATCTCCATGACTGATGCAAATAGTGGAGACATCTTCATTTTGCAGATATCTCCCCCAATCAAAAAACACAGTGTAAAACCACATTCAATAATTTCCTCTTTTGACCATGCTACTAATGAGGTTACCAAACTCTACCTAGACTCCCACCTAACCACCTATCCCCTGAACCCTGTTCCCTTGCAACTACTATGGTCATTCTCGTTACTCTCTCATTCACACCTTCAATCTCTTCCTCTCTTCTGGTAGTTTAATGAATGGTAATGGTAGTTTATTGAATAAAATAGCATGATATGTTTGCACACAGTGGTAAAACAAGAATCAACAGTTATGAGAGTAAACAGATTCAAATAGAACATGTGATATACAAGTTTAGGAAGAACACAGCACAAAAAGGGGAGGATGGGGGTCCGCGTAGGCTAGATAGGAGCCCACCTCCAACTGTTGGTCCTCAACAGCCAAGCACAGGATAATTCATCCCTTACGCTGTCCATGGCAAGTTCCTACATCGCTGACAACAACCTTCGTGACCCATTACAGTCTGTGTTTCGCTCGAAAAACTCACAGAAACTTCCCTACTAAAGCTCACTAATGATTTTCTAACTGCTAAAACCAATGGCTATTACTCCATTCTCCTACTACTAGACCTTTCTGCTGCTTTTGATATGGTTGACCACCTGCGCCTTCTCAAAAAAAACTCAATTTGCTTGACCTCCAAAACTCAGCTCTTCTCAAAACTCTGCTTTTTTCTATTTCTCATCCTGCCTATCACATGGGAACCGCTTCTAAAACCATCCCTATGATGACACCCAAATCGGTCTCTCTACTCCTCACACATTACTAACTTACTGACATATCAAAATGAATGTCACACCACTTCCTCAAACAAAATCTTTCTAACACTGATCTCATAATATTTCTCCCTGTCCATGTGTCATCCCTGACTTTTCCATCAACATTATTAATACATCCCTACTTAATTTTATGCCCTGTACCAGGATCTAGATCTAGTCCCTAGACTCACTTCAGCCAAGGCATTCACTAGGGAGTCTCTGCCTGAGTCAATGTCAGAGGCTTTGATTGTGCTGGTGCACAAGCCAGGCAAAAACCCTGAGGACTGTGTTCTACCAGTCAATATCACTAATCAACGTTGATGCAAAAATTCTGGCCAAAATACTAGCTAATCGATTGTCGTTGGTCCTCGACGAGCTTGTTCATATTTATCAGACTGGGTTTATGCCTGGTAAGGGCACTGACATTAAATTACGTCATCTCTTCCTCAACTTATCTATGGACTGGAGCACTCCAACAGTGGCACGAAAGTCACTGCCTCTCTGGATGCCGAAAAGGCTTTTGACTCTGTGGTGTGGATGTTTCTTTCGGAGGTGATAACTAGATTTGGGTTTGGCTCTATGTTCTTGGGTAGTTGGGTATGCTCTATAGGTCACCATACGCTTGTGTCTGCACCAACGGTACAATCTCAGAGTTTCTCCCTACAGATAGGCACACGCCAAGGCTGCCCTTTGTCTCCTTCCCTCTTTGCTCAAGCCCTGGAGCCGTTAGCCATCCTGGTTTAGAATTCCCATTGGGTTGAGGGGTTGGATTCCTGGAAGAAAAGAGCACATTATACACCAATGATGCTCTTTAACTACACAACACAAATTCCTCTCTGAAGGTGGTAATAGATCTTTTTGAAGAATTTGGGCGATTTTCCAGGGTTCCTATCAGTTGGTCATAATCTGTCCTAATTCCGCTAGATGCTCGGGAACAGGAGGTTTCAGTGGTGTTCCCATTTATATGGGTAGACAGTATTAAATTTTTTTTAACCTTTATTTGCATCCATCACTTTTGCAGCTGCCGGACAAATGCTTGGTGTGGGGCATTCTAACCCTCAACCTGATGGGTCGTATCAATCTTATCAAGATGGTTTTCCTCTCTAAATTCAATTACATTTTCTGAAATTGCCCAATTGGGATCCCTATGTCCTTTTTGAAGGAAACAGAACGTTGCATTGGTACTTTCATTGGGAAGGGAGCCATCCTACCCTCGGGCGAATGCCACTCTGTTTCTTCCGATGAGATGCGAGGATTGGCTAACTTCCTGGTATATTACTTGGCTACTATATTGGTCATAGTTCACCGGTTGGCTTGTCAACTCTTCTGCTAATACGGCAGTGTGCCTGGAGGCGGCGATATTGGGATCTCTTTAGGAACTTGGTAATCTGATATATAGAGGTCCTAGGGTCTATGCTATCCTCCTGCATCTGACCAGAACAACGCTTTGGGTGTGGGCATCTTCTAGGAGGCACTTTCTTAAACCAGATCAATGGTCCCCATATCACCCATTACGGGGTAATATAAATCTTTATACATTTCAGATCGATTCCAGGCCCTCAGGTTTCGGCTAGGTATGAAGTCAAGGTGCTGAAGGACATTATGCCCATGGAAAGGCTATTTTCATTTAGGAACATCTCAAGCAGGTTTTAGCTGCCAGGGTGGCCGTACTTCCGCTATCTCCAGCTAAGGCATGCTGTCCGTGCACAATTCTCTCAGCCACCCCATACTAGCTATGGCTTCCATAGAGAAGCTCCTGGCTCAAGAGACCCTGCCTAAGCCCCTCTCCTCCCTCTACCTGGCACTCTTGAGCCTGGACCCCCCCTAAGTTGGAGAGGTTACGGGAAGTTTGGAAGGAGGATATTGCCTGGACAGGGAGGACTGTTTTGAGAGCAGCTCTAAACTGGCCATTTCCTCTAGAGACCAACTAATCCAGATTAAATTCCTTCATAGGGTGCATTACATTCCCCAGAGACTGCAGAGACTATATCCTTAAAGTAACACCACTGGTGGACGTTGTCACTCTGCTGTGGGATCTTATTTCCATATGTTCTGGAGTTTTCCAACGCTTTAGGGTATACAGGATGACGATCAGAGGCCTAGATGTACCAAACGTCTCATATCTCCCCAATTGTGTTAAGGCGGCACCACCCCCCCCCCCCCCCCCCCATTAGTGGTTAAGTAGGAAAAATCAATTAATTTCGCACAACCGATGTACAAACTGACATATGAATAGGAACTGTCCTAAGAAGTTCAAGAGGGTCTGGCAGCCATGGACAGCGTAAGGGATGAATTATCCTGTGCTTGGCTGTTGAGGACCAACATTTGGAGGTGGGCTCCTATCTAGCCTACGCGGACCCCCATCCTCCCCTTTTTGTGCTGTGTTCTTCCTAAACTTGTATATCACATGTTCTATTTGAATCTGTTTACTCTCATAACTGTTGATTCTTGTTTTACCACTGTGTGCAAACATATCATGCTATTTTATTCAATAAACTACCATTTTTTTTTGTTAAAACATTATTATTACAACTATCAGTCCTTACCCTCATGCCTGGGTACTAGGTATTATATGGGACTCTGACCTGTTCTTTCAACCCCAAATCCAACTGCTGCCCAAATCTGTAACATCTCCATTCTTAACCAAACCACCAAGCTACTCCTTTACGCCCTGGTTATCGGTCACTTTTGACTATTGCAACTCTATTCTTATGTCTACCTCTAGACATACTATCCCCCCTTCTGTCTATCATAAATACTGCTACCAGACTCATCTACCTTACCAGCCACTCTGTGTCCCCCACTCCTTTCTCCCTCCACTGGCTTCCGATCACCCAATAAATAAAATTCAAAATACTAACAACATCCTACAAAGCCATCCACAACGCTGTCCCCAGCTACAGGATCAAACTTGTCTCAACATATCACCCAAACAATCCTCTCAACTTTTCCAAAGACCACCTGCTCTCTAACTCCCGTCTCCTCCTCCCATTTTCGTCTCCAGGACTTCTTCTGAGCCTCTCCCATCCTCTGGAATTCCCTACCTCAACCTATCCAGCCATCTGCTACTCTGTGAACCTTTAAGCAATCCCCCTGTCCGTATTATTGAACTTTTAAATTATCCAGCTTATCCCACACAGTTGTTACATTTTGTACCACTTGTCTCCCCCCTTCTAGAGCCGGTTCACAGTAATCCGACTCAAAGTCGCCCTGACTTCGGGCGAATTTGAAGTCGCCCGTGCAGCGGGACTTCATCACAGCTTGCAAACTACATCTCATAATAGAAGTCAATGCAAGTCGCTCCGACTAAGGGCTCTTTCACACGGTCCGCCTCCGTAGGTGGATCCGTGTTGCTCAGCGGGGATCGATCCGCGATCCCCGCTGAGCCGGCGGATGACAGCTCTGTCTCCGCTTGCAGAGCGGAGAGGGAGGTGTCTCAGCCCCCGCTGCCCTCTATGGGGGATCGGATGAGAGCGGACCGCTTGTCCGCTCTCATCAGATCCGCTCCGATTACTGAACGGATGGAAAAATAGGGTTTCCATCCGTCCAGATTTCAGCACAGGATCGGATGCGGATGGCAGCGGGTGTCAGCGGAGGTGTCTCCGCTGACACCCGCTGCCCCATAGAGCTGCATGGAGGAGCCGATCAGATCCGCCTAAAAAACTGACAGGCGGATCTGATCGGACCGCCCGTGTGAAAGAGCCCTTAGAAAAAGGTTCCTGCACTATTTTTTGGCAAAGTCGGAGCGACTTGAGTCGCTCTGATTAGAAAGCATTGGGAGCTAAGCCGGGACCAGTGGATT
Source organism: Pelophylax lessonae (assembly GCF_965119305.1). Classification (NCBI taxonomy): domain Eukaryota; kingdom Metazoa; phylum Chordata; class Amphibia; order Anura; family Ranidae; genus Pelophylax; species Pelophylax lessonae. The sequence continues at coordinate 360,337,322 of NC_138771.1, read as the reverse complement.
TCTCCCTGAAATAGTAAGCTGTAACCATTGGAGATAGAACGAGTGTATTTCTGAAGATTGAGAGGCCTGAGAAGAGTTAAGATTACATCATAAAACATCAAAAAAATCGTTTTGAGTGTTATGGAGGTGAGCGGCCATTTCACTTAACGTCGGATTGCTTGCTCACCTGCGCACATCCACCTGGCTGTGATTGGAAGTTTGATCGCACTCCTCTATTCACCTGAATTCTTTATTGAATTTCCTGGGCACCCTGCACTTTAATCACCTTAAATATAATTTGAAGGACTGTATGGACATTTATGCACTTTATGTAGCACTACTGCACTTTTTATATCTACTTTATTTATTCACAAGTGTATGTTTAGATTGACACCGATTATTCATTTTTGCTGTAATTCATTTTATTGATGGTTTATCACTGAATATTTTAATCAGGATTTTTTTGCACATTTTACCAATTAATTTGATATTCACTGTTTATTAATGTCAATTTATCTATTATCAAGTTTTTGATTGATTATACGTAGAATATTATTTGGATCTATTTCCTTTATCATCGCCTACATCACCTCCGTGCTTTTAGATATCTCTGGAGATTTTAAATAATTGTGGTTGGAAGTTTTTAGACTTACACTATCCCCGACTGGGTTTTATTTATATATGGAATATTTATTTTGGATCATCCCACTTTTTATGCATTGTGTAGCTTTTTAGAATTATCCAGTTTTATTTCTCGTGTGGATACAGTTAGAGTGGTTCATCTTAAAGAGTGGAGCCCTGATTTTCTGCTTTTCAATATTACTGGGATATGTGGTGACACTACCAAATCGGCTGCTTTCTCTGTGTTGTTCCACGATTGTCTTTATTCATTTACGTTTTTAGATCCAGGGTGTCGTTTACCTTATTTTAGCGCACAAGTTTGCTATTTTATATTGGGAGCTACTTGTCAGGCGACCAAGTCGCCTGACAAGTCGGATTAGTGTGAACCGGATCTAAGATTGTAAGTGCTCACAAGCAGGGCCCTCCTAACCCTCCTGTATTGAATTGTACTGCAACTATAGAGTCCCCATTATAGTGTAAAGCACTGTAAAAACTGTTGGTGCTATATAAATCCTTAATAACAATATCATCATCAAGGACCACTAGACATTACCACTGTACCTCTCCCAAAGCAGTCTTATAAAAGTTAGGTATTACCTTTTTTATTTAATAGATTTCCAATTTTAAATGCATTATTAAATAATGAGCGGTTATCAAGAGTAGACCAAAAACATACTGACATGAAAATAACATTTACGTGCTGCATTTTGATGCACTGAACTGCATTTTTTTTTTTTTTTAAATTTAAGGCCCCTTTCACACCAGCGGACCGATCGGGTCTGCCAGTTTGTTTTTCAGGCTTATCCGATGAGGCCACCTATTAATCTCTATGGGGCGGCGGATGTCAGTGGACACCTGCCGCCATCTGTTCCGGGCCACTAAAAACAGATGGATGGGGTCGGATGACAATCGGATGGAAACGGACAATTTTTGAGGAGGAGAGCGGGCTGTGTCTGTGTCCGCTCTGTATAGAGGACATGGACCTGTCATCTGCCTGCTCAGTGGGAATTAGCAGAGAGATACCTCGCTAAGTAGGCAGATCCGCTCCGCCTGAAATGGCCTTAAGAAATAGAAGAAGGTCCTTAAAAAAAAAAAAAGAAGAACATTACATCTGAAAACACGCACCAATGTGCATTATTGCAACATAGCAGAACAAACAAGATAAGCCAAGGAAGAAAGGCAAAATGTACAGCACTTTTTTTGTAAGGAAAGTTTAATGTATTGCCTATATCTACACTTTATTTATATTAAAAAAAAAAAAAGTTACTAACTAAATCACTGTACATGGTTTGCCTTTAGTGATATAAAGCTTTGTAAATTGTAGTAAAATAGTAAATATGTTGTATAGTAAAAAAAAAAAAAAAGAATGATTATAATTATCAGAAGGCAGAAGTGCCGAGCACACAGAAGGCGGTTCAGGAGCCCATGAGCCATATCACGTGCACATTTTAAAGTCAGCTGTTGTGGTTGTTTGGTGGATCACATTTTCTCATTGATAAGAATGCTGACAGGGTGACATTTCCTAATGCTGGTATCCATTCCAGAGTTACAACACAATTTCAGCCTTCACAGAATCTTAGTTGATCGCTAGCATTGCAGCAAATTACAGCAACTGTACTCTACTACATAGCTAACAAAAAACAGTGATAGCTGAGAACAAGGATGTATCTCAGTTATTTATGGACTGCTTTTTGGTTTGGCAAGGTGCTTTTTTTAACCTTAATTGGTTTTAATATTTCTTAACAGCAATAGGTGAGTAGTAGTACTCATTTTTCAAACCAGTTAAGGTGGGTTTAGCAGCATTTAGTGTTTGGGACTTTATTTCATTGGCTAGAATTTTAATTTATTCCGGCCATTGAAATGAATAACCACTTCAGCCCTGGAAGGTTTACCCCCCTTCATGACTAGGCCATTTTTTTGCGATACAACACTGCGTTACTTTGACAACTGCTCAGTTGTATGACGATGTACACAAATAAAATTGATGTCCTTTTTTGCCCTACAAATAGAGCTTTCTTTTGGTGGTATTTGATCACCTCTGTAGTTTCTATTTTTTATAAACAAAAAATATATATTTTTTTTATAAATTTTTGCTATAAAAACACATCCAATAAAAAAAAAAAAAAAATTTATTTCTACATCAGTTTAGGCCAATATGTATTCTGCTACATTGTTGATAAAAAAAAAAAAAATCTCAAGAAGTGTATATTGATTAATTTGCCCCAAAGGTTTAGCGTCAAAAAACTATGGGATATTTTTATGGAATTTAAAAAAATAATTTTTTTTCATTTTTTTTTTTTTACTAGTAATCGCAGCGATCAGCAGGGACTGCAAAATTGCGGCAGACAAATCAGACACTAAGTGACATTTCTGACACTTTTTTGGAGACCAGTGACACTAAGGCCCCGTTCACACTGGGGCGACGCTACTTCCCGGGGCGACCTCACAGGTCGCGGCACGCTGCTCGCACCGCGACCTCGGAGCGGCCAGCACGAACTTCATAACATTGAAGTCAATGCAGGTCACCCCAAAGAAGCTCCGGACCCTTTTTCTAAGTCGGAGCTCCTATTAGAACGGGTCCACAGCTTCTCTATGGCAGGCGACCTACGGCGACCTGTCAGGCGACCAGGTCGCCTGACAGGTCGCCCCAGTGTGAACGGGGGCTTATACAGTAATCAGTGCTAAAAAATACACACTGTCACTGTATTGACATTGGCAGGGAAGGGATTAACACCGGGGGCAATCAAAGGGTTAAATGTGTCCCTAGGGAGTGCAAGGGATACTTTAATCCTGGGAAGACAGAGATGCGTGTTCCGGCTTAGTAGAAACACAAGATCACCATCTTGTCACAGAATAGCGATATGCCTTGTTTACATAGGCAGACCACCGTTCTGCCTCTCTAAGGAATGATCGCTGATTGGCTCCTGCTGTGTGCAATCACAGAGGGAGCTGGTCGCCAGCAGCGCACATGTGCACTGCAGACCCAGAAGAGCGAAATCACTCATCTGTGCGTGATTTTGCACAGAAGAGCCGCCTCCCTGCAGTATATGTACTTGGCGGGGTCAGCAACTGGATAAATGCTGAAGTTCTAAATGCACCTAGTAGTTTTTTTTATGCCCAAAAAGCTCCCCTCCTGAACGCAATTCTTCTGCGTTTAGGAGAGACACTTTGACTGCCTCTAAACTCTAGTAAAAGCCTATGTGTGCATGGAAACATAGGCTTTCATTAAGTTGAATTTAGGGGATTTGGCAAAAAAATGCCAAAAGCTCCTAAACGTGAGATTAGGAGCAGCAGTGTGCATGAAGCCTTAATTATTTTCCAGGTTAGTGTAAATTTTGCACCAATATCCCTGCTACTAAGATAGAACACGTTTGCTTTTGGGGCTGGAAGTCCATCAGAGAAACAATAAACAATGTCCCTAAACATCCCTAACCTGCAACCTAACACCAATGATTAACCTGGCCTTTATACTTAAAGAGACCCTGTCAAGTTTCTAAAGAACAGGCAGCTTTCAGAAAAAAGAAAAAGTATACTCACCCTCTGGTTGCCCATGTTTTGTATCTCCTCTTCACTCCAGCCTCCACCAATGTTGGATGTCTTGTGTCCCCTGTCATGTCATGGTTTGCTCCTCTGACTCCCATATCACTATTGAGTTTCCTAGTGGCAAAGAGGCTGGAGGATGAAACCAAAGTGTGTGGCGAAGGACCCAGAAATCAGACACTCTCAGAAGTACAAAATGCTGAAGACAATGACAGAGTAGGAATGAAAAGGAGGCAGAAGATTTAGACCACCAAAGAAGTGAGCCTCTCTTCTCTTGGAGAGCTGCCCTTTTCAAATCTATAGAAACCTGTCAGGGTCTCTTTAAACTCCCCCCTATTTGAACCCGAACCTTTGCAAAATGAAGTGGCTGCAACACACGAATCATCAGCTCTGCTCAATCACTGCTGTAAATTGGCCCCTGCAATACGAAGGCCATGCATGCTCTGCAGTAAGTAATGGGTTGAACAATAAAATAGCGCACACATACACAGAAAGAAGTGGTTTTTAAAGTTTGCAAGGCTATTTAAAAACACCTGTTCTTATATATTAAATATGGGGATTTAGTCCCACCATATGGTCACACTGTGCTTAAGCCCACCACTACGTCAAAGTACCCCATTTTCAGTGGGTCCTACACTATCCATAGAGAAGATAATCCCACTTCTCAAAACCATAGGGCAATACTCACTCCTGTGGTGGGCTTAAGCACAGTATGGCCATATGGTGGGACTAAATCCCCATATTTAATACATAAGAGCAGGTGTTTCTAAATGAAAACCATTTCTTTCTGTGTATGTGTGCGCTATTATATTGTTCAATTTGTACATTGGTCTTTTAGCAGCACCAACCAGAGAATTGTGCGTTTTTAGGGTGTGCCCCCCAATATCATTTTTGTTTCATGTATAGTCCTGACCAGACTTATGGGCGGAGCACCCCACTCTCCCACACCAAAACCTCATCAGCATGGTCCACCTGTAAGTAGTTCCAGGAGGTGTCCCTTCATTGCAGTTTGAGCAGAGGAGTCTGCAGCCTGCAAACTTTTCCCACCACAGGAGTGAGTATTGCCCTATGGTTTTGAGAAGTGGGATTATCTTCTCTATGGATAGTGTAGGACCCACTGAAAATGGGGTACTTTGACGTAGTGGTGGGCTTAAGCACAGTGTGACCATATGGTGGGACTAAATCCCCATATTTAATATATAAGAACAGGTGTTTTTAAATAGCCTTGCAAACTTTAAAAACCACTTCTTTCTGTGTATGTGTGCGCTATTATATTGTTCAATTTGTATATTGGTCTTTTAGCAGCACCAACCAGAGAATTGTGCGTTTTTAGGGTGTGCCCCCCAATATCATTTCAGTTAGTAATGGGCACTGGTAACACCAAGTTCTTGGAAATGATCTCCAACTCACTTCTGCTTGAAGCTCTTAAATGCTCAACAAGCCAAATCTCATTCATTTCAATTGCCCGTGTTCACATCTGAGCATTCTGTCGCCTGAAGAAAAACGACTGTCGCCCAAAAAATTATATGAGCCTCTTTTTGGCAGATTGGAGGCAGACTGGGCCCATAGACTTCAATGGGAACAATTGAAAATGTGCGACATGAGTGTTTTACAAGCATTTGGTTTCTCATTTTCTGCTCAAGCAGCAGCTCTCCACCCCTAATCTCCTCCAACTCTCTTCCCCCTAGTGCTTTCTATTGGCTAAACAAAAACCAGAGTGCCGGGCCAAACTAAAGCGATGTAAGACATTGCATGTGATTCACACCACACTGCTCTGCAAATCACATGCAATGTCTGTGCATTGCAAATTCAGCCATACAGATTGTATGGCTGAATTCACATGGCATTCGGACCAAAGTCGTACAGGACCATTTTTTTTGACCGCTCCGGGATTGAAACGCATGGGTGTGCACAACTATGCGATCCGATTCCTGTCCGAATTGACAGTTCGCACTGCGATATGCAAACTGATCTGGGGGTGTCATTAACTTTGTATTGACACTCCCAGCAGTTCGCATATAGCAGGGTGAACTAAATGCAAGTCGGGTGCGATGCGGGACCCGCAGTGGGTTCGCAGGGTTCCCGCATCACACCAGTGTGAACTAGCACTAAAACTGTAAAACGCTTGTATTACACTTCTAAGGATGCTAAAAAAAGAACGCCAGTAAATTGCTACACTCGGGTGTGAATGCAGCCTAATTTTCTGCCATTTTAGACTGCATGCCAACCAGCTTTTGCCTGATATTTGAGCAAAACATTGTTTAATGATTTTGACAGAAGCTATTGTTGGTATGAGGTCTTTATCTGTTCGGCTGTTTTTCAGATAAAAAACTGGTTGAAAGTTGCCAAAACATGTTTGTGTAACATCAGGCAAATTAAGAAGGCCATCAAGCAAAGAATGGGCATAAACAAAGATCCCCTTGATGCCTGGATTATGTAATTACAGCGAGACGGCTCTTTACAGGTCTCAAAGGCCGCATTCACCTCTCTACATTTTTCATGGACGTTTGTGTGTTCTACACAATGTTAGATTTATTTTACAGGCATTACTTTTCATTCACTTGAAAAATTAGCTTTTCTGCAAATTGGACCAAAAATGCAGCAAGACAGTGAACTATAAGGTTCCATGTACACGGGACGTTAGAAAAAACGTGCTGCAAAGCTAGTTCTGACGCCGGGAAAAAGCAGCTGTTAAACGTGCCTTCAGTAGCTTTTTCCATTTGCGTTATTGCACGTTTGGCCACGTTGCTTTTAGCAGCGTTTTTTTCTGCCTCCATTCAAAATAAATGGTTCCCTATGGGAGCCTATTAATTTGAATGGAAGTCGCACCGCAAGTCGGATCAGGATGATGCGACTTGCGCTGTGAGAATCTTGAGGGGGAACTCCACGCCAAAAATGGGAAAAAAACTGCAGGCCCTGGGTCTGGTATGGAATTTGAGGGTAGCCCCACGCCGAAAAAACGGCGTGGGCTCCCCCCCAAAATCCATACCAGACCCTTATCCGAGCATGCAGCCCGGTAGGGCAGGAAGGGGGAGGGGACGAGCGAGCGGCCCCACCCCCCCTGGACCATACCAGGCAACATGCCCTCAACATGGGGGGGGTGTTGGTGCTTTGGGGCGGGGGGGAGCTCTGCACCCCCCACCTCAAAGCACCTTGCCCCCATGTTGATGAGGACAAGGGCCTCATCCCCACAACCCTGGCCGGTGGTTGTGGGGGTCTGCGGGCAGGGGGCTTTAACAAGGGGGCCCCTCAGATCCTGGATCCCCTCCCTATGTGAATGGGTATGGGGTACACTGTACCCCTACCCATTCACCCCATAAAAGGCAGTGTGTATGTAAATAAGGACAGGAGACATTTTGGAAAGTTTATTAAAAATCTTCATCTGTTCTTCTCTGCTCTGGTCTTCTCCCTCTCTGCTCTTCTTGTCTTCTGCTCTTTTGCCGTCCGCTCTTCTGCTCCTTTGCCCTCGGCTCTTCTCTTATTCTTCCTCCGGTCCTCCTCCGACAATGTCTCCGGTGATTATGCCGGTCTCCGGTCTCTGCAGCTTGTTATATAGCCATTGTGGGCGTGGCCCCTGATGACATCATCGGTGACACGCCCACAATGGCTATATAACAAGCTGCAGAGACCAGAGACCGGCATAATCACCGGAGACACCGTCGGAGGAGGACCGGAGGAAGAAGAGAAGAGCCGAGGGCAAAAGAGCAGAAGAGCGGACAGCAAAAGAGCAGAAGACAAGAAGAGCGGAGAGGGAGAAGACCAGAGCAGAGAAGAACAGATGAAGATTTTTAATAAACTTTCCAAAACGTCTCCTGTCATTATTTACATACACTGCCTTTTATGGGGTGAATGGGTAGGGGTACAGTGTACCCCATACCCATTCACATAGGGAGGGGGTCCGGGATCTGGGGGGCCCCCTTGTTAAAGGGGGCTTCCAGATTCTGATGAGCCCCCTGCCCGCAGACGCCAACAACCACTGGCCAGGGTTGTGGGGATGAGGCCCTTGCCCTCATCAACATGGGGGCAAGGTGCTTTGGGGTGGGGGGTGCAGAGCTCCCCCTGCCCCAAAGCACCAACACATGTGGCCTGGTATGGTCCAGGGGGGGTGGGGCCGCTCGCTCATCCCCTCCTCCTTCCTGCCCTACCGGGCTGCATGCTCAGATAAGGGTCTTGTATGGATTTTGGGGGGGAGCCCACGCCGTTTTTTCGGCGTGGGGCTACCCTCGAATTCCATACCAGACCCGAAGGGCCTGGTTTGGAACCTGGGGGGGACCCCCACACTGTTTTTTTCCCCATTTTTGGCGTGGAGTTCCCCCTCAAGATTCTCACAGTGCAAGTTGCGCCGCAAGTCGGATCATCCTGATCCGACTTGCGGTGCGACTTCCATTCAAATCTATAGGCTCCCATAGGGAACCATTGATTTTGAATGGAAGAAAAAAAACTTATAACGTGGCTAAACGTACGTTCATCACGTTCGGCCGCGTTTCTGCGTTTGAAACGCCGGGAAACACGCGGTCGAAGGCAAATAATTGCGTTCCAAAAAACGTGCTTGAACTCAACTGCCTGCAAATGATTGTAAACGACCCTGTGTACATGGACAGATAAGATAAAATGTAGATGGGTTCAGGGGCTTCTGAAAAAAACGCCCAACTGCTCCTAAATGGCCATTTACAATGTCCCGTGTACATGGAGCCTAAATGTAGACTTCCAATTCTGCAATCAAATCCAATACGTACGGCCTTTCTGCAAAATTGAAAGAATAAAAGCTGCTTGCTGCATTTTGCTAAACTGTAACAAAATGAAACCAGCAGTACCACTGAAAACAATGGTAAACTCTTTTCTCTATGGTTGAATGTATTGCCGTAATACTGAATGGCACCTTATTGCACATATACAGTAAGAAGAAATGTATTGTGGCATAGTGTACCACAATGAACAGACATGCATACTCTGTGCATTATGTTGCTCTGTGTTGTCAAATATACCGCAGGTGAGGGAGTGGTTTAGACAGGGCTGCTGTGAGAAACCAAGTACAGCCTACCTTGCAGGCCCCCCCCAAATATATTAAAGTAATATTTTCACTTAAAATACACTAAAATCATTATTAGCGGACACAAACATAACAGAGAACCTGTGTGAAATAGCCCCTTTTTAATTGTTTTTTACAATTTTTAAACTGTTTTATTTTACACATTTTTTAAATTATCGATTACAATGTTTGAAAGCCTGGGGGTGTCAGACTGAAAGGGGGCACATGGGGAGGGGGGGGGGTCAGAAACAGACAGAATTGGGCGGGGGCTGGGGAAGCAATTACAGGAAAAATGCCCTGTGTCTCTCCCTGCAGCAGCTGAAAGCCGGCGGGAGGGAGAAAAATAGGCTTTCAGCTGCTGCGCAGAGCCGCACAGGGCATTCTTCTGTAATTGCCCCTCCGCCCTACCACAGCGATTTCCCCTGCTGTTCAGGCTGGTGGTCCCCCCCTATCTGCCACCCTGGGTTTTGATGGCCTCGGAATCCGATTCTGCACAACGGAGCTCCAATCCTGCTACAATATCGTAGCACTTTGCACAAATAATCTCTGCCCGCATAACTACAGGACACTTTTTTTTAAGCTGGCAGGGAGTTAAAAAAAGGCCTCAAGATGGCCTGCCTTGGAAATAGCAGCTATACAACATGTGGGCCTTCACCTGAGCCCCCCCCCCCCCCCCCCAAACAACATTCACACAATCACAATGCCTACAGCATAACCATTATGTTCCATCAAGACTAGGGATGCACCGAAATGAAAATTTTGGGCCGAAACCGAAACCGAAAATGCAGGATGCCCTTGGCCGAAAACCGAAACCGAAACCGAAAATGACTTTTTCCCCCAAAAAAATTTGAAATGGATAGAACAGGGACATAAACCAAAAACAGGCAGCGACGTACACCTAAACCTGTCGCTGCCACCCTGTCACAGTATATGTACTGTGATGGGTTGGCAAGAGGTTAATTTAATTACCAATGGTATTTGTATTATGAGGCATGAGGGGTTAATGTATTGTCACTGCTGGTCACTCATCTATTAGTGACTGACCAGTGGCAGGTAATTAACCCCTTTGTGCTGCATTAGTGCAACCAGTGTTAATTAACACTGACACTGGTTGCACTAATGCAGCACAAAAGGGGTTAATTAACTGCCACTGGTCAGTCACTAATAGATGAGTGACCAGCAGTGACAATACATTAACCCCTCATGCCTCATAATACTAATAGCATTGGTAAGCTGCCTCAGCTCCCCTCCCCCCTCCCCCACTGCCTCAGCGTCCTCCTCCTCGGGTGTCCTCTCCTGCATTCAAAAGTCCCGCCTCTGGCCGGCGGCACCGCCTCTCAATGATGTCCCTACTACTCTGTGCATTATGAATGGACATACTAGGCGGGGGGCGGGGCGAGCGGCCGCTATAGAGAGAACTATTGTGATCCTTCACTGTCAGCTCAGCACGTCTATGTATGAATGAGAACTGAACTGAGCTGACACCGGGCGGGGGGGCGGGCGGAGCGGCCGCTATTAGCTGTGACTATGTGAGAGCTTCTCTTCCTTGTCAGCGGAGATACGTGCCTGTCAGTGAAGAGAAGCTCTCACATAGTCACAGCTAATAGCGGCCGCTCCGCCCGCCCCCCCGCCCGGTGTCAGCTCAGTTCAGTTCTCATTCATACATAGACGTGAGGAGCTGACAGTGAAGGATCACAATAGTTCTCTCTATAGCGGCCGCTCGCCCCGCCCCCCGCCTAGTATGTCCATTCATAATGCACAGAGTAGTAGGGACATTATTAAGAGGCGGACGGCCGGCCAGAGGCGGGACTTTTGAAACCTGCCCTGCGCTGCGCTGCGCCCTCCTCCTTCCCCACGGCGGCCATTTTTATTTTCGGCACTGTTAACCCATTATCGGCCGAAATGAGAGAGGCTCATTTTCGGCCGATAATTTCGGTGGCCGAAATTTCGGTGCATCCCTAATCAAGACCCCCCCCCTAAAGACAACCACTTTTTGTTCCTCGTCAAGCCCATACGCATATTACTTCCTTTTTAACCTACCAACCCTTAAGAATGATATAAAATCCAAAGATACCCCCAAGATCCCTTGGTCAGACCATGCTCCCATTTCTTTAGAAGTATGCTTCAAACCTAAAAAAGTAAGAATGTGTCATCGGTGAATGAACAATGCTCCCTTACTGGCCAATATTTTACAAAAAATGTAGGATCAGTCCCCCCAGGTCGTTACATTATGAAAGGCTCACAAAATATTTTATGTGCAATGCTCTAGTGTCCATGCATAAAAGTGATACAGCTCACCGTAATACCCTACACTCAACTGATTTGCACTAGATAGAAATAAGCTGGCCTTCCACCCCTCAAAACGGCTAAAATAGTGATCATAAGCAATCAAAAGAAGTAGAGAAGTGTATCAGCAACATTGAAAAAGCATTGCTTTACACCAGACAATATTTTTATAATGAAGGCAACAAGGCCGACACTCTCCTTGCTCAGAAGTTACAAGCAAAGATGATTTTTCCTTCAGCCATTAGAAAGAATAATGGTACACCAATAAGGGACATCCCATCCCTCAAGCCATAGCAGATATTTATGGTGATTACTTTAGCCATTTATATAGTACGAAGGATCAAGTCAAGCTACATTAGACCAGTGTTTCTCAACTTTTTTTCAGTCAAGGCACCCTTTAACCAATTTAGCCCCGGAGGATTTTGCTGCTCAATGACCAGGCCACTTTTTTCAACTTGGCACTGCGTGACTTTAACTGACAATTGCGCGGTCATGCAACGCTGTACCCAAACAAAATTTACGTCTTTTTTCCCCACACACAGAGCTTTCTTTTGGTGTTATTTGATCACCTTTGTGCTTTTTATTTTTTGTGATATTAATAAAAAAAAAAAAGAGCGAAAATTTTGCGAAAAATTGACATTTTCTACTTTGACAGTTAAAAAATATCCAATATACCGTATTCAATTTTTGTCATATATTTAGGCCAAAATGTATTTAGCTACATGTCTTTGACAAAAAAATTCTCAATGAGCGTATTTTTATACACTTTAAGACCGGAAGATTTTACCCCATTCCTGACCAGACCATATATTCAGTACAGCATTAATTTAACAGACAATTGCGCGGTCGTGTGACATTCTACCCAAACTAAATTTACTTTCTTTTTTTTTCCACAAATAGAACTTTCTTTTGGGAGTATTTGATCACCTGTGCGATTTTTAATTTTTGAAAAAAAGATGACAATTTTGAAAAAAAAAAAAAAAAAAAAAAACAATATTTTTCACATTCTGATATATAACATTCCCAAAAAAAAAATTAAAAATCAAAATTTAACATTTTAGGCCAATTTGTTTTCTGCTAGATATTTTTGGTAAAAAAAAATATCGCAATAAGCATATTTTTATTGGTTTGCACAAAAGTTATCGCGTTTACTAACTACGGGAAAGATTTGTCATTTTTATTGTTTTTTTTTTTACTAGTAATGGCGGCAATCTGCGAGGGGGTTCTGTGACAGAGACAGATCGCAGGTTCAGCTATGTTGAATCCTGTGATCTGTCCCTGTCTGTCACAGAGAAGATCCGCCCCCTTTGTTTACACAAGGGGGTGGATTTTCTCACTCTTTCCCCGACGATCAGGGAAGAGAGGTGATCACCGCCTCTCCTCCTCCGGCCTGACTCCCGCTGTGTCTAAACACAGCGGAAGCGAGCCTCCGGCGGCGCGCAGGTAGGCAGGAGTCCAGTGACGTAGGTCTACGAGACAGGCAGGAGTCCAGTGACATAGGTCTACGTCGCTGGACACAGGGCTGCCACTGTGCCGCAATAGCAGCACAGTGAGCAGTTGGAAAGTGGTTAAAATTATGAACAATCTCGCTGCATTTCATTCTAAAATGAAAGAAACTAAACAAATAGTTTTAAATAATGCAGCAACGTCCACAAACATAGGACACCCAATGATAGAGGTGATATATTCTTCCAAAGCAAATACACCTTTACACACTAGTACCGATTAGTATCCCAATATTCCCCTCCCTAAAGCCCCATACACACAGGCTGATTGCCGGGCAATATTGGCCGGTCAAAAACAAACCGTCCGACATTTGGCCCATGTGTATGCGAGTTGATCCGTTTGGCCGGCTTCTGTTGGATGAGCATGCTGGAAAACCAGTAGCCAACTGGCTTCCGATTAGCACTCTCAGCCAATGGTGGAAAGCGCTGATTAGAGTGTTCTGGGGGGGGATCCCCCTGTCAGAACAACAGCTCAGCGGGGGAGATCGGAGCTGATCCTTTTTTTTTTGTTAATCCTGCTGGGTTGAATGAAAAAAAGAGTTGTGTGCCAGGCTTTACTCAGCTAATGTGACCCCCAGTGCTGACGGAGGGGGGGCAAGGGAGGGGCAAACAAGGATGCTATGCAGGTGCCCAACTTCCTCCGTATCAACCGATGATGTAATTGGATGCTAGGACACTGGGGCTAGAAGGTTGTAATAGTGCACAATGAAAACCTGTGGCATTGTTTAACTAAAAAGCAGGCTTTATTCACCCACTGGCTTATATACAATCTTTGGGCAAGTTTTAGGCATTTTGCCAAGGCAATCTGGTTGAAAAGGTTGGGACACACAAACGTCTACCTAGATACCATTATGCTTCATGTACACTAGCCTACATTTACTGAGGCCACAGAAAAACGCAAAATGTGGCAAAATTACAGCAAAAACATGCTACGATTTTGCAGCGTTTTACCGCGGCCGGCAGTCAAAGCGTTCCTATCCTGAACGCAATTCTTTCACTTTCAGGAGAGAGAGGGTGAAGCTCATCTAAATGCGGCAGCTCCTAAATTCTGCTAAAAACCTATGTGTACACTGACACTTAACCTTCTCAAATTAACAAGAGAATGGGCAGAATCGTTTAACCACTCTGTAGAGATGGAAGAAGTTACTGCAATCATCAAAAAGCTACCAAATCAAAGTCCCAGGACCTGGCAGACTGTCCTATGAATATTAAAGCAGAGTTTCACCCTCAAAATTTACTTTTCCCCGTCCACTTGCTTTTTTCCACCTGAAAAACAATTGGATAATTAAAATTTTTTTTTTCATTCACTTACCTTGTTTTTAAAGAAAATATACTTACCTTCCTTCCTCTTCCTCCCTCTGCAGACATGGCCGCCGACGTCACTTCCTACGTAATTGATCCCTGGAATCAATCCACCTGCACCGGCCCTGCTCGTCCCTTCCGGTGCAGGCGCGTTATTTCCTGCTGAACAGCTTCTGGGCATGCCCAGAAGCTGTGCAGTGATGGCGCGCCTGCCCCGGTGTTCCGTGAAAAAACCATACCCGTGAGAAAACCATACCCTCGTCACTTCCGGTGCACCTACGGAGGGTATGGTTTTATCACAGTAGTGTGTGTAACGTTACACTTGCCACCGTTACATTAAAACAGCTCCTCTGCAACATGAGTCATCGCCGCTCCTACCCCTCTCACTTCCCTGATGTCGGCTAATAAATATAAAAGCGGATCACGGAGCCGAGATCTCCGTCATTTACATTTCATACACCCACCACCGCTTTTATATTTAGTAGCCGACATCTGGGAAGTGACAGGGATAGGAGCGGAGATGACTCATGTTGCAGCCGAGCTGTTTTAATGTAACTGCCCCAAGTAAAACATTACACACACTACCGTCATAAATCCATACCCTCCGAGCATGCGCACTTGTCAGCTTCTCCGCTGTTCAATGATGTATCCGGGGCTCTGAGCATGCGCACTGCTACTCTGCTCAGCTGTTTCTGACAGGAAGTGACGAGGGTATGGAATTCTAACGAGTTATGGTTTCTAACGTTACACCGGAAGTGACAAGCAGGGCATTCTGGGACTTCCGACGTCACCAAAGAGGACACCGAAGAGGACGCTCCGGTTTCAGCTGCCCACACCTGAGATGGCAGCGCTGGACAAGACCTTTTCAAGGTAAGTATTTCTTCTAAAAGGTAAGTGAAACAGGGGACAGTTAAGAGGCTATCGTTGCTTAAATGCACTAGCCCCGACTGTCCCGGGGGTATTTTTACCTAAGTAAAATTTTTCAGGGTGGAACTCTGCTTTAAAGACATCCTCATGAATACTTACAGCCTCTCTGGTTTAGTTTGTTTATTCAGTCTGTTGGCAAAATTGTCCCCTCACTTCCTCTCCTAGAAATGCAACAGGAAATTAAGAGTGAATTTCCCTCTTAGACAGTTGTTGGTCATCAAGGAAAAAAGGGGTCAATGTTCCCAATGGGGGCACAGACAGCAACATTTTCTAAAAAGAAAAATCTGACAGAGGGTATAACCCTTCCCCATTTCGAAAAAAAAAACAAATCATTTTTTTGCCTATAGATCCATTTAAAAACATTTTGCAGGACATTCCCATATCATCCACAATGATTACACTGGGTTCATCCTCTTTAGAGAAGTCAGAGACAACACAATCAATTACCTCATCAATATCCTCAACAAATGGGACAAAGAGCCCTTGCTTTTAAGTCTGGATGCCAATAAAGTGTTTGATCACTTAAGTTGGCCTTTTTTTTTTTTTTTACTATTGACCCACAGAGCAACAGGAATCCATAGACCTCTTCTTACTAACATACAGTCACTTTACAAAAACGTGTCTAATTTTTGCTCTATCCATTGAAACCTTAGCAGCCCATATTCGTAATACAAATATATGGGGAATCATTTGTGATTTCGCTGTTTGTGGATGGAGTCATACTTCAGCCACTGACTACCTTACCCAACTATCATTAATAAGAACGTACGGTCTAAGGGAAAATATGGGAGGATATCCTAGGGAGAGAGTTGTCATCACATCATATAGAAAGAAAATGCCTACAAAATTCTCTTGCCTTTGTATTATACTGCTTATAAATTAACCCACAGCGATCTAGATGGATGCTGGAGAGGTAACACACACACAGAAAACCTCTGGCACACATCTATTGTTTTTGATGGGCTCTGATTCCTTCCTGGTGACAGGTCAATGACCTCCTCACACGTCTTCTGTGCTAGCCCATGAGTGGCAAGTCTTCCCAACTATGGAAATTTATCTCAGGTGTATTGACAGCAGCTCAAAGTCTAATAGCTTTGACATGGAAACCAACACACCCCTGACAATTAATGGGCTTATTGTCATTTAACAGATGTATGAGTAATGGAATTGCTCACTGCCAGACAACTTAACTCTCTTGACAAATCCATAGTCTTGCAAACATTGGATAATCCACTCCCCAATATTCTATATTGATGGTGGTTTTCTGCAGTCAGACAGGGCCGTTTTTGAGTCCCACATCTGATGTCATACTAGTTACCTTCCCTAATCCTTAACCCCCCCCATGCCTTGGCCTTATTCCCACCTACTTTAGTGCTCGTACACACCAGCATTTGTTCTGAACGCACGGCTATTGGTCTAGGCTGGGAGGAACAGTGCCAGTGCACTGAGGTGGTATAACCATGCTGTGCTGACAGGGCAGCCATCAGGACATCCTCCATCTCCAATCCTATCTCCTTCATCCCATCCCCTCCTCTTGCAGTCTTACCTTCTCCACCCCTTGTCTTTCTCCTCCAGTTCCATCTCCTCCATTCCATGTCCTCCTCCTCCAGTCCCATTTCCTCCATCCCATGTCTTCCTCCTCCAGTCCCATCCCACCCACCCATGTCCTCCTACTCCAGTCTCATTTCCTTCATCCCATGTCCTCTTCCTCCTCCATCCCATCTCCCCTATCCCATTCCTCCTTTATCCAATATCCTCTTCCTCCTCCATCCCCATCTCCTCCATCCAATGTCCTCTTCCTCCTCCGTCCAATGTCCTCTGTCCCTCCATCCCATCTCCTCTATCCCATGTCCTCCTCCTCCTCCAGTTCCATCTCCTCCATCCCATGTCCTCCATCCCATGTCCTCCTCCACCATCCCATCTCCTCCAGTCCCATCTCCTCCATCCCATGTCCTCCTCCAGTCCCATCTTCTCTATCTCATGCCCTCCTCCTCCAGTCCCATCTCCTCTATCCCATGCCCTCCTCCTCCAGTCCCATCTCCTCTATCCCATGCCCTCCTCCTCCAGTCCCATCTCCTCTATCCCATGCCCTCCTCCTCCAGTCCCATCTCCTCTATCGCATATCCTCCTCCCCATGTCTTCCTCCTCCAGTCCCAACTCCTCCATCCCATGTCCTCCTCCTCCAGTCCCAACTCCTCCATCCCATGTCCTCCTCCTCCAGTCCCAACTCCTCAATTCCATGTCCTCCTCCTCCAGTCCCAACTCCTCAATTCCATGTCCTCCTCCTCCAGTCCCATTTCCTCCATCCCATGTCCTCCTCCTCCAGTCCCATCCCTCCCACCCATGTCCTCCTACTCCAGTCTCATCTCCTTCATCCCATGTCCTCTTCCTCCTCCATCCCAGCTCCCCTATCCCATTCCTCCTTTATCCAATGTACTCTTCCTCCTCCGTCCCCATCTCCTCCATCCAATGTCCTCTTCCTCCTCTGTCCCCATCTCCTCCACCCAATGTCCTCTTCCTTCTCCATCCCCATCTCCTCCATCCAATGTCCTCTTCCTCCTCCGTCCCCATCTCCTCCATCCAATGTCCTCTGTCCCTCCATCCCATCTCCTCCAGTCCCATCTCCTCTATCCCATGTCCTCCTCCTCCTCCAGTCCCATCTCCACCATCCCATGTCCTCCTCCTCCTCCAGTCCCATCTCCTCCATCCCATGTCCTCCTCCAGTCCCATCTCCTCCATCCCATGTCCTCCTCCAGTCCCATCTCCTCCATCCCATGTCCTCCTCCACCATCCCATCTCCTCCTCCTCCAGTCCCATCTCCTCCTCCTCCAGTCCCATCTCCTCCTCCTCCAGTCCCATCTCCTCCATCCCATGTCCTCCTCCAGTCCCATCTTCTCTATCCCATGCCCTCCTCCTCCAGTCCCATCTCCTCTATCCCATGCCCTCCTCCTCGAGTCCCATCTCCTCTATAGCATATCCTCCTCCCCATGTCTTCCTCCTCCAGTCCCAACTCCTCCATCCCATGTCCTCCTCCTCCAGTCCCATCCCCCTCCATCCCATCCCCCTCCATCCCATGTCTTCCTCCTCCAGTCCCAACTCCTCCACCCCATGTCCTCCTCCTCCAGTCCCATCCCCCTCCATCCCATTTCCTTCTCCAGTCCCATCCCCCTCCACCCCATGTCTTCTTCCTCCAGTCTCTTTTCCTCCATCCTATGTCTTCCTCCTCCAGTCCCTTCTCCTCCACCCCATATCCTCCTCCAGTCCCATCTCCTCCACCCCATGTCCTCCTGCAGCCCCATCCACTCCACCCCAGGTCCTCCTCCAGCCCCATCCCCTCCAGGAGTTTAATTCTGCAGACATAATGAACAGACACAATCAGCAGTGTATGAACACAGCGTCATATCCCAGGATCACACTACAGATGTTCAGAAACCTGTCATTTTAAAGTGAAAGTAAATCTACATTTTTATCTTAGTTTTGGATGTAGTAGTGAAAGGTTAGAACCCCCCCCCCCCCCTTTTTCATAACAACTCCATTTTTTTTCCTTTTGGTCACCAGGACAAATAGATCCTTGTGCCAGTGACTCCATATGGAAAATCCAAAACATCGAGTTGTCCCCAGAGCAGGAAATGAGAGAAACCTTCCAATAGGGACTCCAGTACAGAAGGGAAAAATACATACATGTTTTAACTCTTCCATAATTTAGCCAAAATGGGAGAAAACATGATGGCTTTATAGATACTTTAGTTTTATACATCACTAGAACATCTAACAGGGTTATATCAGGTTAGAGGGGGTGCCTAGCGAGAGGACCCTGAAGTGTTAGACAGGGTGCCAGAGGTTGGGCCCTGAAGAGTTAAGTGTTAAGAGCTGCAGCAGTTACAGGGAGCTAACTTAGTCAGGGAAGGGCTGGAGGGAGCCGTTCACCGGACTTTTGAGCTAAACAGAGTGTCAGGAGTCAAATGTCTTACAGTTCTGGATCTTCTGAGTTAATCTGAGTATTAAAGTCGAAGTTTCAGCACAGTTCAGCAGAACAGTATCTTCAAGCGCCAGGGAGAATTGGTTGGCATTCAGCTGGCGTCAAGACAATGCTAACAGGCATTTTTCTGTACAGTGTCCCAGTTTAACCTAGTTGAGCCAGAGGAGTATCCCACTCATTCCCTTCTCCCATCCCCATTACAAAATAAACAAAACAAACCAAAAGATGCCGGAATGGTCATTGTCCCAGCTCTCACACTAGGGTTTTCAACTTAATGTGTTGGAAGTGTTACCTGTAACAATGACAGAACCATATCAGGCCCAATGCCTGGAAATATTGCTATATTATATATTACACACACACACACATATACAGTGCCTTGCGAAAGTATTCGGCCCCCTTGAACTTTGCGACCTTTTGCCACATTTCAGGCTTCAAATATAAAGATATAAAACTGTAATATTTTGTGAAGAATCAACAAGTGGGACACAATCATGAAGTGGAACGAAATTTATTGGATATTTCGAACTTTGTTAACAAATAAAAAACTGAAAAATTGGGCGTCTAAAATTATTCAGCCCCTTTACTTTCAGTGCAGCAAACTCTCTCCGGAAGTTCAGTGAGGATCTCTGAATGATCCAATGTTGACCTAAATGACTAATGATGATAAATAGAATCCACCTGTGTGTAATAAAGTCTCTGTATAAATGCACCTGTACTGCGATAGTCTCAGTGGTCCGTTTGAAGCGCAGAGAGCATCATGAAGAACAAGGAACACACCTGGCAGGTCTGAGATACTGTTGTGGAGAAGTTTAAAGCTGGATTTGGATACAAAAAGATTTCCCAAGCTTTAAACATCCCAAGGAGCACTGTGCAAGCGATAATATTGAAATGGAAGGAGTATTAGACCACTGCAAATCTATGAAGACCTGGCCGTCCTTCTAAACTTTCAGCTCATACAAGGAGAAGACTGATCAGAGATGCAGCCAAGAGGCCCATGATCACTCTGGATGAACTGCAGAGATCTACAGCTGAGGTGGGAGACTCTGTCCATAGGACAACAATCAGTCGTATACTGCACAAATCTGGCCTTTAAGGAAGAGTGGTGAGAAGAAAGCCATTTCTTAAAGATATCCATAAAAAGTGTCCTTTAAAGTTTGCCACAAGCCACCTGGGAGACACACCAAACATGTGGAAGAAGGTGCTCTGGTCAGATGAAACCAAAATCAAACTTTTTGGCAACAATGCAAAACGTTATGTTTGGCGTAAAAGAAACACAGCTCATCACCCTGAACACACCATCCCCACTGTCAAACATGGTGGTGGCAGCATCATGGTTTGGGCATGCTTTTCTTTAGCAGGGACAGGGAAGATGGTTAAAATTGATGGGAAGATGGATGGAGCCAAATACAGGACCATTCTGGAAGAAAACCTGATGGAGTCTGCAAAAGACCTGAGACTGGGACAGAGATTTGTCTTCCAACAAGACAATGATCCAAAACATAAAGCAAAATCTACAATGGAATGGTTCACAAATAAACATTTCCAGGTGTTAGAACGGCCAAGTCAAAGTCCAGACCTGAATCCAATTGAGAATCTGTGGAAAGAACTGAAAACTGCTGTTCACAAACGTTCTCCATCCAACCTCACTGAGCTCGAGCTGTTTTGCAAGGAGGAATGGGAAAAAATTTCAGTCTCTCGATGTGCAAAACTGATAGAGACATACCCCAAGCGACTTACAGCTGTAATCGCAGCAAAAGGTGGCGCTACAAAGTATTAACTTAAGGGGGCTGAATAATTCTGCACGCCTAATTTTTCAGTTTTTTATTTGTTAAAAAAGTTTGAAATATCCAATACATTTCGTTCCACTTCATGATTGTGTCCCACTTGTTGTTGATTCTTCACAAAAAATTACAGTTTTATATCTTTATGTTTGAAGCCTGAAATGTGGCAAAAGTTTGAAAAGTTCAAGGGGGCCGAATACTTTAGCAAAGCACTGTATATACACACACACACACACACATATATATTACACACACACACACAGTATCTCACAAAAGTGAGTACACCCCTTACATCTTTGTAAATATTTTATTATATCTTTTTATGTAACAACACTGAAGAAATAACACCTTGCTACAATGTAAAGTAGTGAGTGTACGGCTTGTATAACAGTGTAAATTTGCTGCCCCCTCAAAATAACTCAACACACAGCCATTAATGTCTAAACCGCTGGCAACAAAAGTGAGTACACCCCTAAGTAAAAATGTCCAAATTGGGCCCAAAGTGTCAATATTTTGTGTGGCCACCATTATTTTTCAACACTGCCTTAACCCCCTTGGGCATGGAGTTCACCAGAGCTTGACAGGTTGCCACTGGACAGTGTTAATTTTGGCAGCAAATTTCAATTTAGTTTTAGTCTTAGGACTAAAATGGCATTTTAGTTTTAGTCGCATTTTAGTCTTCTGCAAGTGTTTTAGTTTTAGTCGTATTTAGTCGACTAAAACTCCAGTATATTTTAGTCGACTAAAACTCATTTTAGTCCTCTAATCGAATGGGTGTAGTTCAATTGTAATTTGTAATGCATTATTTAAGCATTTCTCTACAATTTCCAAACTCATTATATACTACTGCTGGTCCTGGAGTGAAAAATCGAATATATGTTATTTATGGTACTAAGCTTTGAGCATGCACAAGTGTTAATTTTGGCAGCAAATTTCCATTTAGTACCAGTTAATAGTCTATTGACTAAAATGCCATTTTAGTTTTAGTCGTATTTTAGTCTTAAGACTAAAATGTCATTTTAGTTTTAGTCGTATTTTAGTCATCTGAATTATGTTAGTCGACAAAAACGTTTTAGTCGGTTTTAGTCGACGAAATTAACACTGCCACTGGATTCCTCTTCCACGCCTCCATGACGACATAATGGAGCTGGTGGATGTTAGAGACCTTGCGCTCCCCCACCTTCCGTTTGAGAATGCCCCACAGATGCTAAATAGGGTTTAGGTCTGGAGACATGCTTGGCCAGTCCATCACCTTTACCCTAAGCTTCTTTAGCAAGGCAGTGGTCGTCTTGGAGGTGTGTTAAGGGTCATTAAGTTGAAATACTGCCCTGTGGCCCAGTCTCCCGAAGGGAGGAGATCATGCTCTGCTTCAGTATGTCACAGTACATGTTGGCATTCATGGTTCCCTCAATGAACTGTAGCTCCCCAATGCCGGCAGCACTCATGAAGCCCTAGACCATGACACTCCCACCACCATGCTTGACTGTATGCAAGACACACTTGTCTTTGTACTCCTCACCTGGTTGCTGCCCCACACGCTTGACACCATCTGAACCAAATAAGCTTATCTTGGTCTCATTAGACCACAGGACATGGTTCCAGTAATCTACGTCCTTAGTCTGCTTGTTTACAGCAAACTGTTTGCGGACTTTCTTGTGCATCATCTTTAGAAGAGGCTTCCTTCTGGGACGACAGCCATGCAGACCAATTTGATGCAGTGTGCGGCGTATAGTCTGAGCACTGACAGGCTGACCCCCCACCCCTTCAACTTCTGCAGCAAAGCTGGCAGCACTCCTACATCTATTTCCCAAAGATAACCTCTGGATATGACGATGAGCATGTGCACTCAACTTCTTTGGTCGACCATGGCGAGGCCTGTTCTGAGTGGAACCTGTCCTGTTAAACTGCTGTATGGTCTTGGCCACTGTGCTGCAGTTCATTTTCAAAGTCTTGGCAATCTTCTTCTAGCCTAGGCCATCTTTATGTAGAGCCACAATTCCGTTTTTCTGATCCTCAGAGAGTTCTTTGCCATGAGGTGCCATGTTGAACTTGCAATGACCAGTATGAGAGAGTGAGAGCGATAACACTAAATATAGCACACCTACTCCCCATTCACACCTGAGACCTTGTAAACACTAATGAGTCACCGGGGAGGGAAAATGGCTAATTGGGCCCACATTTTCACTTAGGGGTGTATTCACTTTTGTTGCCAGTGGTTTAGACATTAATGGCTGCGTGTTGAGTTATTTTGAGGGGACAGCAAATTTACACTGTTATACAAGCTATACACTCACTACTTTACATATAAAGCCAGCCCTTTTTTTCCCTATTTTGACTAAATTATGGATAACCCCACTCATTTTTTTCACCCATCTGTGTCCCACAGATTGCAGGAAAAAAAAATTGCTTGATTCCCCCCATCAACATTCCTGCAGAGCCATTGTGTTCTCCCGGTGTCGGGAGAGGCGGAAGCCATCCCCACCGGGTGAACACATTAATTATTACTAGTGGCTATAACAGCTCCTAGCGATAATCGTATGCAAATCGCGAGGGACTGGTTGTACCAAAGTTGTTTGATTGATCAACTCGGGTACATTCAGCCTGCCATATATGGTTCCAGTCTCGGCCAGTCCCTGCTGAACAAGCTGAGATTCAAACCGTCTATGGCACTCTAGCTGCAATCTTCACACGGGCCCAAACCAGTTTTTCTCAGCAGGGGATCTGTCCACAGGCTCAGTAGTGATGGACAGAGCACCCTTTGTACCCATTGGCTAAGGGGGCAGTGAGAGGCGGAGCAGTTCACCTCCTGCAGCTTCCCAGCCCTGCCAGCTAGCTTACTATGCAGGTGGGAGGGCTGGAATAACAAAGACTGGACCAGCCGCCTCTGGCTCCTCTCTCTTGCACACTACCTGGTTGCCTGGGCCTTGGCACCTCCTGACGCTCGGACATGTGTATTGCCTGTACCCTCCTGATGGCAGCCCTGTGTGCTGAAGAAAATTACTACATGCTGTACTTTTTTCTGTCCACACCAATGCTGCATGGTGGAATAAAATGACATCAAAGGGAACAAGGCTTTTTGCCTTCCCCTGAACAAGCCTGTCCAATGCACCTAGTGTGAACAGGCCCTTAATTCCCCCTCCTCCCACAACTTTGGAGTGCAATGCTTACACCCTATTCACACTTGTACAACTTGTCATGCGACTTTAGACATCAAAGATCAAGGTTATGTTTTCCAATGATAACCATTCATATACTGTATGTGTGACTTAAAGCGGAGTTCCGCCACCCCCCCCCCCCCTCCAAAAATTAAAAGTCAGCAGCTACACATAATGTAGCTGCTGATTCTTAATATTAGGACACATACCTGTCCTGGAGTCCAGCGATGTCGGCACCGCAGCCGATGTTTCCATCAGCTGTCGGGTGCTCCTGCTGCCGTTGCTGGTGAGGGAACTCCGCAGTGAAGCCTTGCGGCTTCACAAGCGGGTCCCTACTGCGCATGCGCGAAGCGCGCTGCGCATTCAGATTGGCTCGGCATCGGAGGGTAGGAGGAGGGGTCCTCACTTTGCCACGGCACCGTTCCCGGAAGTGGGGAAGGGTACCTGTCAAAAACAGGTACCCGTTCCCCCCTCCCCCCTGAAAGGTGCCAAATGTGGCACCAGAGGAGGGGAGGAAGCAAATGAGCAAAAGTTCCACATTTGGGTGGAACTCCACTTTAAAGAGGCACCGACTTCAAAGTAGTTCATGCACTTCTTTGGTTAAGCTTTCATGCAACTTGAGAGCCACAGATTTCAAAGTTAACCCTCAAAAGTTACATAAAAGTCATACCTGAACAGTGGATCCAACTTTACAGGAGGGACAACAAGTCACACTCATCTAAAGTTGCGTCAAAGCTGGAGTCGTACAAGTGTGAATGGAGCCTGACGCAATTTTCTATGGGTGCAACCTAGATGCAACTTTGGCTCTGACCAATGATAATGGACAACTGTTGCATGTATAACATTTACGTGGGACTGTCATGTGACTTTTGAGGGTTTACATTGCAGTCTATAGCATTTCAAGTCGCAAACCAAAAAGTCAGACCAAAGTAGAACAGGAAACTTTTTTAAGTCATACATATTTGAATGTGTCATTAAAACACATGGGGTGTGACTTGTCATGCAACTTTAGTGTCCAAAGTCGCATGATAAGTCACACAAGTATGAATGGAGTCTTACTGTTTTCCTCTCTCTTTCTGTTCTCTTGCTACCATCATTGTGTGCAGATGCACATCAAAATCCTTACTAGTGGTAACCTCCCCCCCTAATCTTTGCAATTCTGTTGAAATGATATGTACTTTGTCCGATGACGCACACATCACATTATGAAACCATCTGTACCTATATTATGTTTGGTCACTGCCTATTAGAAACCATATCTTTCAACTGTAACAATTTGCTTTATTCTTATACAACCAATTTGTAAAGAAGCTACTGAAGGGTATTACATTGTGTATTCTGTGCATTAGAATGCCTTCATGTGTGTTATGAATGATACACTTTATATGTATTATGATGCCTTGACGTGGGTTACAACGTGTGTCTTAGGCCAGCCATAGACAAAACGATTTTCTATCCTGCAACCAAGGGATGCAGGATAGAAAAATTGCTTGGTTCCCCCATCAATACACTCCGTGTTGACAGAGGAATCCCTCCCAAGGACTATTGTGTTCTCCCGGCGGGAGAGGTTCATCCCGCTGGGAGAACACAATGCATACTGCAAAGTAGCTATACCAGCCACTGGCAATAAATGTTTGTAAAATCCAGCAGGCTGGCTGTACCAAAGTTGATCGATTGATCAACTTGGGTACATTCAGCCTGCCCAAACATGGTTCAAATCTTTAGAGGCAGAAGGAAGAAAACCCACAGCCATCGCATCTAGGAGCAGCAGGATTTTGGCAGAACAGCTTGATGCATGTAAATGCCTCTAAACACACGCTTAGCGCTGAGTGTGAATTCATTTCAATGGCCAGAATAAATTACCATTTTGGCCAATGAAATTAATTAGTGCCCAAACGCGTTTACAAGCGTCAAGTGTTTTTTCTGCCACAATTCTGACAGGAGGAAAGGCGTCTAAGAGAGGAACGTCCAGTGTGCATGAGGCCTTATGCACGTGTTGGTGCATTTCTATTGATTTCAATGGAAGACACATGAGACATAAAAGCAAAAGATGTGAATGCAGTCTAAAAGGCCTTTTCTTGTTTGTCCCTATAGAAAATATTGGATGAAGTGTTGTGATTGGCTCTCGGAAACTGTGTACCAACCATTATATTATTGTACGATCGCTTTGAAAGCGGTATTTTTGTACACGCAATCGGAAAATCTGACGAAAAATACAGCTTTGGAAGTGATTTTACAATAATTTGATGGTTACTTAACAGCTTGAGAGCCCAACACAACACATCATCCAATATTATCCGAAGGGACAAACAAGAAAATGTTTCCTCGTATGATACCAGAATGTATGATTTTCATTTAACTGTCCCCCGTGTAGGAAGAGACAATGTCAGGGTGCAGAGTGAGTGCCCCCCGTGTAGGAAGAGACAATGTCAGGGTGCAGAGTGAGTGCCCCCCGTGTAGGAAGAGACAATGTCAGGGTGCAGAGTGAGTGCCCCCCGTGTAGGAAGAAACAATGTCAGGGTGCAGATTGAGTGCCCCCCGTGTAGGAAGAGACAATGTCAGGGTGCAGATTGAGTGCCCCCCGTGTAGGAAGAGACAATGTCAGGGTGCAGAGTGAGTGTCCCCCGTGTAGGAAGAGACAATGTCAGGGTGCAGAGTGAGTTCCCCCCGTGTAGAAAGAGACAATGTCAGGGTGCAGAGTGAGTGTCCCCCGTGTAGGAAGAGACAATGTCAGGGTGCAGAGTGAGTGCCCCCCGTGTAGGAAGAGACAATGTCAGGGTGCAGAGTGAGTGCCCCCCGTGTAGGAAGAGACAATGTCAGGGTGCAGAGTGAGTGCCCCCGTGTATGTAGAGACAATGTCAGGGTGCAGAGTGAGTGCCCCCGTGTATGTAGAGACAATGTCAGGGTGCAGAGTGAGTGCCCCCGTGTATGTAGAGACAATGTCAGGGTGCAGAGTGAGTGCCCCCCGTGTAGGAAGAGACAATGTCAGGGTGCAGAGTGAGTGTCCCCCGTGTAGGAAGAGACAATGTCAGGGTGCAGAGTGAGTTCCCCCTGTGTAGAAAGAGACAATGTCAGGGTGCAGAGTGAGTGTCCCCCGTGTAGGAAGAGACAATGTCAGGGTGCAGAGTGAGTGCCCCCGTGTATGTAGAGACAATGTCAGGGTGCAGAGTGAGTGCCCCCGTGTAGGAAGAGACAATGTCAGGGTGCAGAGTGAGTGCCCCCGTGTATGTAGAGACAATGTCAGGGTGCAGAGTGAGTGTCCCCCGTGTAGGAAGAGACAATGTCAGGGTGCAGAGTGAGTGCCCCCGTGTATGTAGAGACAATGTCAGGGTGCAGAGTGAGTGCCCCCGTGTATGTAGAGACAATGTCAGGGTGCAGAGTGAGTGTCCCCCGTGTAGGAAGAGACAATGTCAGGGTGCAGAGTGAGTGCCCCCGTGTATGTAGAGACAATGTCAGGGTGCAGAGTGAGTGTCCCCCGTGTAGGAAGAGACAATGTCAGGGTGCAGAGTGAGTGCCCCCGTGTATGTAGAGACAATGTCAGGGTGCAGAGTGAGTGCCCCCGTGTATGTAGAGACAATGTCAGGGTGCAGAGTGAGTGCCCCCGTGTATGTAGAGACAATGTCAGGGTGCAGAGTGAGTGCCCCCGTGTATGTAGAGACAATGTCAGGGTGCAGAGTGAGTGTCCCCCGTGTAGGAAGAGACAATGTCAGGGTGCAGAGTGAGTGTCCCCCGTGTAGGAAGAGACAATGTCAGGGTGCAGAGTGAGTGCCCCCGTGTATGTAGAGACAATGTCAGGGTGCAGAGTGAGTGCCCCCGTGTATGTAGAGACAATGTCAGGGTGCAGATTGAGTGCCCCCCGTGTAGGAAGAGACAATGTCAGGGTGCAGAGTGAGTGCCCCCCGTGTAGGAAGAGACAATGTCAGGGTGCAGAGTGAGTGCCCCCCGTGTATGTAGAGACAATGTCAGGGTGCAGAGTGAGTGCCCCCCGTGTAGGAAGAGACAATGTCAGGGTGCAGAGTGAGTGCCCCCCGTGTATGTAGAGACAATGTCATGGTGCAGAGTGAGTGTCCCCCGTGTAGGAAGAGACAATGTCAGGGTGCAGAGTGAGTGCCCCCCGTGTAGGAAGAGACAATGTCAGGGTGCAGAGTGAGTGCCCCCCGTGTATGTAGAGACAATGTCAGGGTGCAGAGTGAGTGCCCCCCGTGTATGTAGAGACAATGTCAGGGTGCAGATTGAGTGCCCCCCGTGTAGGAAGAGACAATGTCACAGAACAGAGTGCATCCCAGTTCACATATGTGAGATGACAGACACAGCATATGATTCGGAGTGCACTGATGTGCGAATGCAATGTCCAAACTAACAGTTGGAACTGCGATATGCGAACTGATCTGGGGGTGTCGGTAACTTTGTACGGACACCCCAGCGATTCGCATAGAGCAGTGTGAACTGCCTGTGAGTCTAGTGTGATGTGGGAACCCGCAGTGTATTCGCAGGGTTCCCAAATCGCATATATGTGAACCAGGATTGAGTGTTCCCTGTGTAGGAAGAGGATGATAACACATGCTTAGGAATAAATGGCCTGTTGCTGGGTCTATGTGATTTATTTTTCCTTCAACGCAGAGAGGATAGTGAAACCAGACCTGAAAGAAAGAGGAAACTGGCAACATGAGCAAGCTGCCTGCCAAGATTTATCAAGGGCAATCAGATCACAGCAAAATGTATTCCAGGCTGAGGAAAGGTTCCACCTGCCCCCCATTGTTCCCTCCCTCACCTCAGTGATGACAGTGGAGTGATAGATGTCCCTATCATACTCCCATCCATCCAGACACTTCTCCGTCTCTAAGTCACTCATGTTGATATGTAGTCCAGGAAGGAGTCCCAGATCAGAGTAGTTCCTCAGGGTGTCCAGCTTGTATCTCCAGCACCTGCTCTGTACCAGAGCGCCGTCCTTCTCCTCCAAGGGGATGCTGACATTCCTCCAAGCCAGGCTCAGGTTGGCATTGTCCGGTACACGGCATCGGTGCTCGGGGGTGGCGACCAGGAAGACGGCGGAGAGCCCGGTGAAGCCATTGGGGACGATACTGGCGCTGAGCAGAAAGAAGATGGTCAGCTGGAAGGGACCCCACTCTCCTAGGAAAGAGGTCGCCTCATCGTAATCGCGCATGGCTGGTGGCGGGCGGGGAGAGGCGGGAGCGGAAGAGGACGAGCCCGGCGAGAGAGAGCGATACACACAGGAACCGGCACCGGCCTGACAGGACGGCCATTCAGTGTACAGCCCCGTGTGTGTGTGTGTACACAGGCCTCACATGGGAGATGGGAGGAGGAAATATGGGGCGGACTTTACTGTGTGTATACAGACCTTTACACACACCTCCACACACACACTGCACTGACAGAAACACACACCCCGCAGTCACAGAGACACACACTGCATTGGGCGCACTGTACTGTGTGTTTATACAGACCTATACACACCTCCACTCAGAGACATGGGGCGGACTGTACTGTGTGTGTATACAGACCTATACACACACACACTGCACTGACAGAAACACACACCCCGCAGTCACAGAGACACACTGCATGGGGCGGGCTGTACTGTGTGTGTGTACAGACCTATACACCCCCCCCCCACACAGAGACACACACTGCATGGGGCGGGCTGTACTGTGTGTGTGTACAGATCTATACACACCCCCCACACAGAGACACACACTGCATGGGGCGGGCTGTACTGTGTGTGTGTACAGATCTATACACACCCCCCACACAGAGACACACACACACCCTGCACTCTCATAACACTGACATTAAATAGCACTCACTGTGCACCCTGACATTCTCTTCACATGGGACACTCTCTCTGTTTTGTGACTTTGTCACTTCCTACACATGGGACACTCTCTCTGTTTTGTGACATTGTCTCTTCCTACACAGGGAACACTCACCCTGTTTTGTGACATTGTCTCTTCCTACACAGGGAACACTCACCCTGTTTTGTGACAGTGTCTCTTCCTACACAGGGGACACTCATTCTGTTTTGTGACTTTGTCTCCTCCTACACAGGGGACACTCACTCTGTTTTGTGACATTGTCTCTTCCTACACAGGGAACACTCACCCTGTTTTGTGACATTGTCTCTTCCTACACAGGGAACACTCACCCTGTTTTGTGACAGTGTCTCTTCCTACACAGGGGACACTCATTCTGTTTTGTGACTTTGTCTCCTCCTACACAGGGGACACTCACTCTGTTTTGTAACTTTGTCTCTTCCTACACAGGGGACACTCACTCTGTTTTGTAACTTTGTCTCTTCCTACACAGGGGACACTCACTCTGTTTTGTAACTTTGTCTCTTCCTACACAGGGGACACTCACTCTGTTTTGTAACTTTGTCTCTTCCTACACAGGGAACACTCACCCTGTTTTGTGACATTGTCTCTTCCTACACAGGGGACACTCACTCTGTTTTGTAACATTGTCTCTTCCTACACAGGGGACACTCACCCTGTTTTGTGACATTGTCTCTTCCTACACAGGGGACACTCACTCTGTTTTGTAACTTTGTCTCTTCCTACACAGGGGACACTCACCCTGTTTTGTGACATTGTCTCTTCCTACACAGGGGACACTCACTCTGTTTTGTAACTTTGTCTTTTCCTACACAGGGGACACTCACTCTGTTTTGTAACTTTGTCTCTTCCTACACCCTGCTCTGACATTGTCTTAGTCGCTACGCCATTGACTCACCCTGCTATGTGGCAACCTGCTCTGTTGTTATTGTCTTTACTTACACAGGGGGCACTTACCCTCCTCTTTGACCTTGTCACTTCAATGGGAGATACTCATCCTGCTCTGTGACATTCGCTCTCCTTACACAGAGGACACTCACTCTGCTCTTTGACTTTACCTTTTCTTCTATAGGGGACACCCAACTTGCTCTGTGTTATTGTCTCTACCTACTCACCCGGCTCTGGCTTTTTTTTCTCCTTCTATGGGTAACACTTACCTTGCTCTGTGTCTTTACCTCTGCTTCCATAGGAGGCACTCAACCTGTGTTGTGAAGTTGTGTCTGCTTACACAGGACCATGTGTGACTAGCAAGGCCCTGTTCACACCCGAGCGTTTTTCAGCTCGTAAAATGCTCATCTCTAAAGTCTCAAAACGCCCAAAAAGCAAAATCCCATTCATTTCAAGGACCCCTGTTCACATCTGAGCGTTTTGTCGCCTGAAGCAAAACACCTAAAGCTCAAAAAAGTACATGAGCTTCTTTTTTGGCAGATTACAAGCGTTTTTGTTAGATGTCAATGCCTACCTCCAAACACCTGAAAAACGCCCAAAAAAAAATGTTTAAAAAAAGCCAGAAAACGATATGCTCAGGTGTGAATGGAGCCTAAAGGAGCTGCGGACATTGCCTCTCCTTCCACAGGAGACACAGATTATGAGTGAATAGAGGAAGCTGAGGACATTGCCTCTCCTTTCACAGGGGATACTCACCCTGCTATGCAACATTGTCTTGCATCTCATTTCATAGAGGATACTAACCATGTGTTGCTAGTGATGGAGTGGAGAACATTGCCTGTCCTAATGGAGACACTTACCACATGTGTCTAGTGAAGGAGCTAGAATATTGCATTTCCATCCATAGGAGACATTGACCATGTGTGACCAGGGAAGGTCCTAAGGACATTGCCTCTCCTTCGATTGGGGACACTGACCATGAGTGACTAGTAAAGGAGTTGAGGACATTGCCTCTCCTTTCACAGGAAATACTCACCCTGCTATGTAACGTTGTCTTGCCACTTCTTGCATAGAGGATACTGACCATGTGTGGCTAGCGATGGAGTTGAGGACATTGCCTCTCCTTCCAAAAGAGACACTGACCAGTGTCTCAACCTTATTAGTTTGAGAATCGGATTAAGTATATAAGTGGCTTTTTCTCCCCTGGTACATGTGGCCAGATTTAAAGTGTGTTATCAAAATCCTTAGAGTCTAGTTTGTAGCTGACGGTGCAGCCATGAAGTCTTGGGAGGAGAGACTGTCTAAAATTAACTTGTTCACATCCGCGCTACAGCCTATATACGGCTGCAGCGTGGACTCGAATTTTCGGGAGGCCGTTTTTAAACGGCCTCCCAGTGACACGCCCCCCGCGCGCTCCCGCGAGCGCGCAGCGGGGAGAATCTGTGTCGGCCGTGTCCCTTGGACACAGCCGATCACAGATCGTGGTGAATGGCCAATCACAGCGGCCATTCACCACGTGATCAGACCCTCCAATGAGAGATGATCTCATATGTAAACATATGAGATCATCTCTCATCGCCGGCGCTCCTTCCTCACACGGAGACTGCAGTGTGAGGAAGGAGGGGGAGCCGTCAGCCGCCGGGGACACAGAGACATGTAATCAGGGCACTGATCACCAGTGCCCTGATTACTAAAAGGTAAAAAAACACACACAGTGCCCGCCATCAGTGTCCCCCATCAATGCCCACAATCAGTGCCCATCAGTGCCTGCTCATCTAGGCACTGATAAGCACTGACTGGCAGCACTATGGGCACTGAGTGTGGGCACTGATGGTGCTGCCCATCAGTGCTCATCAGTGCCGCCCATCAGTGCTCATCAGTGCCACCCGTCAGTGTCCATCAGTGCCATCCGCCAGTGCCCATCAGTGCCGCCTCTCAGTGCCCATCAGTGCCGCCCGTCAGTGCCGCCTCTCAGTGACCAGCAGTGCCACCTCTCAGTGCCCAGCAGTGCCACCTCTCAGTGCCCAGCAGTGCCGCCTATCAGTGCTCATCAGTGCCGCCTATCAGTGCCGCCTATCAGTGCCACCTATCAATGCCGCCTATCAGTGCTCATCATTGCGGCATATTAGTACCTCCTCATCAGTGCCCATAAGTGCCACCTCATCAGTGCCCATAAGTGCCACCTCATCAGTGCCCATCAGTGCAGCCTATCAGTGCCCATCAGTGCCGCCTCATCAGCGCACATCAGTGAAGGAGAAAAATTTATTTTCAAAATTTGCTCGCAGAAAATAAGAAAAACTTTTTTTTTTTTTCAAAATTTTCTGTCTTTATTCTTTTTTTTTGTAAAAAATAAAAAACCCAGAGATGATTAAATACCACCAAAAGAAAGCTCTATTTGTGTAAAAAAAATGATAAAAAATTCAAATGGGTACAGTGTAGCATGACCGCGCAATTGTCAGTCAATGTGTGACAGCACTGAAAGCTGAAAATTGGCCTGGATGGGAAGGGTGTTTAAGTGCACAGTAGGCAAGTG
This sequence comes from Pelophylax lessonae, assembly GCF_965119305.1. Taxonomy (NCBI): domain Eukaryota; kingdom Metazoa; phylum Chordata; class Amphibia; order Anura; family Ranidae; genus Pelophylax; species Pelophylax lessonae. The sequence continues at coordinate 360,303,942 of NC_138771.1, read as the reverse complement.
GTTAAGCAGAAATTTGTATTCCAGAGCCTCAGAGAACTCACCATTAAAGGAAAGACACTGGTGCTCTGCAGGAAGATCCTCCCTGTTTTGCAGTACCTCACCTACCCCAGGTCAACCCCTGTAAAGCGATCATCAGGGCAGTGTTTTACTTACTTCATCTGGGACTCCAAGGTGGGCAGAGTAAAGCAGGCAGTCACAATCAAGGAGCCCCTCAAAAGGTGATAAGTGTGCCCAATATCGCCACTCAACTGAGGGTGTTCTTTGTTTGCAACTGTATCCATAGCACTTTGGTTGAAGAATAGACTCAGGTGGCAACTCATGTCTCATGTTTTCCTCTTACCTCTTTAGAGGAACCATGCATTGGACACTCCTTGTGTTTTCTTGGACACTTTTAAGTTTATCAAAAAGCAGGGGGTGGAAGAAGTTAATCCCAAAGACTCTACAAGTTAATGAGAGTTAAGGACATTGTGGGCAACTGCCCCTTTTGTACCATCCATGAAGAAACTGCTTTGCAAGTCTTTTGGGAGTGCCCCCTTGTACAGGACCTGTTGAGGCCCTGGAGCATGAGCTCAAAGGGGAGAATTTAAAAAAAGATTGGAGCAGATAGATCTAAAGTAGCTGTGCATGGAGACCAACCGGCTTCTAGCTTCAGCTTGTTCAGTTAAGCTTTGGAAAACAAGACAGATTCTGTCTGCTCTAGTCTTAGTAAAGTCCCCCCCCCAAAGACTTTTCACTGCAAGCAGGCATCATCTACCTTGGGGTGTTGGATGTACTATTTTGTGATGCATATACACAAGAGGATATTGATGGCACCTGGGGGTTGTTGTGTTAGGCCCCTTTCACACAGGCTTTCCGATCAGGTCCGCCTGTCTGTTTTTCAGGTGGACCTGATCGGATGTTCCATGCACCCCTATGGAGCAGTGGATGTCAGTGGTGACATGTCCGCTGTCACCCGCTGCTATCTGATCTGATCCTGTCCATGAAATCCAGACAGATGGAAACCCTTTTTTCCATCCATCTGGAGGATAGGATCGGATGAAAAACGGACAGACGGTCCGTTTTCATCCGATCTCCCATAGAGGAGAGCAGAGATTTGACAGGTGCGTTTCAGCACAGAGAGCGAAGACGGACCTGTCATCTGCCTGCTCTGTGGAGATCAGCGGATCGATCCCCGCTGAGAAAAACTGAGTCCGCCAGGTGGAAATACATGTGAAAGGACCCTAACTTTAAGGCCTCTTTATGGTGTGCCAGAAAGTACTTTGAGTCCATTGAGAACTGGTCCACAGTTTGCTCAGAAAATACAGTCAGGCCCATAAATATTGGGACATCGACACAATTCTAATCTTTTTGGCTCTATACACCACCACAATGGATTTGAAATGAAACAAACAAGATGTGCTTTAACTGCAGACTTTCAGCTTTAATTTGAGGGTATTTACATCCAAATCAGGGGAAAGGTGTAGGAATTACAACAGTTTGTATATGTGCCTCCCACTTAGTAGAGCCAATATACAGTAAAACCTTGGATTGCGAGCATAATTCGTTCCGGAAGCATGCTTGTAATCCAAAGCACTCTTATATCAAAGCGAATTTCCCCATAAGAAATAATGGAAACTCAGATGATTCGTTCCACAACCATTTATTCATAAATCCTTCAATTTATAGTCCATATAAAAAGATTATAGCATTGCGATAGGTTGTGTAACCATAAAATGTCCATCCACAAATAGCCACTTCCACAAGGGGATTGGAAGCAAAATCCAGCAGGAGCTACAGGGTAGCAATATGGTTCCATTTAATGAAGGTACAACATTTAGCAACTCACATGGTTGATGAATAAAACAGGCACATCTAAGTATGCAGGCATCCGGGGTAAAGCTGTCCACATAGACCATCTTCTGCACCGCCGGCTGCCAGTCTGTAATCCTGACCGGGAAGACCACCCTGCAGTAAAGCGATATGAAAGCGAGGGGCAGCATGGAAAGGATGACGTAGATGGCGGTGCGGAGGATGGTCTATGTGGACAGCTTGACCCCCAGATGCCTGCATCCTTAGATGTGCCTGTTCCAATCATCAACCATGTGAATTGCTAAATGTTGTACCTTCATTAAATTTAACCATATTGCTACACTTAGAGGCGCCTCTCTTCTCTTTTATACTTAGCTGTGACTTGAGGCTACTTGTATATCAAGACATCGCTTGTATATCAAGTCAAAATTTATTTGAAAATTTTGCTTGTCTTGCAAAGCGCTCTTAAACCAAGTTACTCTCAAACCAAGGTTTTACTGTACTTGAAAGTCTCTTGGTATATAGGCGGCACCTGACACGTTTCGAACTACAGTAAACCCCCCTCCATTGCGGGGGTTACGTTCCGGACTCAGCCGCGAAAAGTGAAATTCCGCGAAATAGGAAAACCCTATTAAAATGCATTGTAGGCATGTTTTTTTACTGTCACTGTACGTGTAGAAGCATTTTAAGGTCTTTAAACACACTTTTAAAACAATAGAAACTCATTTAAACACATAAAAGATACTAAGAGACATAGCAAGAGCTATGGAAAACACAAAAATATTTCATTCTTAATGATTTATATAGTAAAATAACATTACAAAAAAAAACGCGAATTACCGGGACCGCAAAAACTGAACCGCGATGTAGCGGGGGATTACTGTATTAAGGTATATGTGGCACTGATTAACCTTGGACTTTTTAGTTCACAGTATCTATGAATATAAGAAAATTATTTTTCAAAATTATACTAGTAATAACAAGATATCTCAGTAGTTTACTGTAGTAATAGTATCGATAAACTGTGCTGTGTATCATACGTATAGATCAGCACAGAATTCACATGCAGGAACGGTTTCAACAACATAAATCCCAGGATGATGTAGCATCTGATTATAAACAATCATAGGCTTAAGGTGCTCAAAATGTTGCAGTTGTGTCATAGCACTTCACCACTGATGGCACTTCCTATATGGCAAAAAAAACGACCGCTGTATGCTCAAAGTCACGAGGATTCCAAATGGACACAAAAATATAAGTGTCCATGTGTCCAAAAAGAGACTCAACCGGGTAACTATAAGGCAAAAAAGGGGTAGAGGTTTTGTCTTTGGATATATAAAGCAAAGTTTCACCAAAGATATATGGTAATCATCTTATACTGGCGGCACAGTGGTGTAGTGGTTAGCACTTTCAACTAGCAGCAAGAGGGTCACTGGTTCAAATCCCAACCACAACACTACCTGCCAGGAGTCTGCATGTTCTCCCTGTGCCTTCATGGGTTTCCTCCGGGTACTCCAGTTTCCTCCCACACTCCAAAGACATGCTGGTAGGTTAATTGGATCCTGTATAAAAAAAAATTGGCCCTACTGTGTATGTATGTATGTGAGTTAGGGACCTTAGATTGTAAGCTCCTTGAGGGCAGGGACTGATGTGAATGTACAATGTATATGTAAAGCCCTGTGTAAATTGACAGCTCTATATAAGTGCCTGAAATAATAATAATAAACAATAATACTGATATGTTATGATAATGGTTGTGTAACAGAGGTATGTACAAAAAGACAGATGGACATGGAAGATGTATATATGTTTCATAGTTATAATCGGAATCAGTGACTGCATGACCAGGTGATATTCACCTGATACTTCCAGCAAAGTCACTCTGATTAATATATATAAAGGGTAGTATGGAAAATAAAACATAAATAAAGGTGTTTTTTAAAGTTATGACAAAATCAAATGAAAAAGTCAAACAAATTATCATACTTTCTTGAGCAGATAGTATTGGGACTAAAAAGTCCTGAAATGTTTCCTGAAACAGGTCTGATGTCTCCGCCATGGAGGCAAGTTTGTAATGGTGTATGTTATATGCCTGCTTGAGGTCTTCACCAATGAGTAAATTAGCACCAGCGGTCTCATTAGAGGACGTGCTGTTAAGGGGATGATTAATCCCCAGCTGCAGCTACCATGTGGAATCCCCGGCGAAAGGGTGCTCGATGCCCAAAAGGGGGGACCGGGTCCCAGCGCGCCTCCTCATTTGTTCTTGGGGAGTATCAAAATCCTCAGTCATATATATATGTAGCACTGCCCCCTAGAGGGCTGCTGAGAATTACACTTCCCCTGGGTTACCAATAGCAACTGACAGTAGATACACGGCATTAAAAGTTCTTGGCTCAGTCAATAATCAGTCCAAGGGATTTGGTTTTTGTGTTTTATTTAGAACTGGGTTGGTAGAAGGGATGAGTGGGATACTCCAACTAGTAACTATGCACAACTCTGAGGACAACTGACTGTAGAATGCGGCAAGGCCGCTGCTTCACCCTGCCATGGAAGTGAAGATAAATTGACTGTTGCCGCTTGAATATTCTCTTCAGGGTTAACGACTTGGCACCCCCTTTACTCTCACTGCCTGTGTTCTGACACCTGTCCGCTGACTCTAGCCACTGGAGTGGTCCCCTTCCTGGGCAGACTCGTTGGCAGGCTCCCCTGTACTCACAGACACTGTTTTTCCAGAGTTGCCTTCACCTCCTCAGTCAACTTCATTGGACCTCTGGGTTAAGCCACACTTTGCTGGTCCACTAGGCCGACTGCCTGTGACCACCTTCCACACCTTCAGAAGAGGAGACAGCCATCACCCTCCTTATAGGACTTGGCTTCCTGCCCAAAAATGCCCTGTCACGTGCGCCCTTGGCTTTTATAGCATATCCCAGAATGCACCACTGTTTGTGCCAGCCCACTGAGATAGTTACAAAAGTCTGTGTGTCACTGGCTGGGTTTCCTGCACTGTCCGACAGGCTCCCCTATGGTATACAATGGGGACACTCCCTCAGCCCAGATGAATCACACCCTGGACACATGCAACGGGCCTAACTATTAATCAGGCTCCCCTGATAAGCAGACGGAGAAACTATACTTTCTCTTCCTAGCACCTACCTAGGAGGGTGCTACATCCACCCCTCCTCCAAAATGAGCCATGTCCCCACTGGCTTTGGGGCAGCCGCCCCCTACAAAAATCCCACTGGAAAAATCTACGGAGTATCCCACAAACCTGGAAAAGGAAAGAACAAATATACAATAATAAATTACATGAAAAAATAGAGGCATTTGCTGTACAAAATATACAAATACATCAGGCACATTAGAAGAATGCACCCCCCACCAAACAAACTCTGTTCGGTAGGTGCTATAATTTCCTGACTATCTAACACTATACAAGCCCTACACATCCTGTAAGGAAAAAAGTACAAATTAGACACTTTTGCAAAAGCACATAATCAGCACTATCTTTGCTAACTAAGGCCGGTAAGAAGATCCTCTCCGCAGAGGCAACCTTCTCACACACTTCCCTAACTAAGGGATCCCTCAAGCTTCTTTTTCTCCACCGGTCTTGACTCGAAGATCTAATGCCACTACTGAAAGGTGACACCAAACCTTAATCTGTCTACCTACTCCGGCCATGGCCCTGAGGTCAAGAAGACATGCGATGTCCAATGGCCAGTGCCTGCAGCTTCCCTTCTGCTTGCAGAACTGTGACAACCAGTCTTTCTCTGACAGGCATTCTTTGCTGGAGACCGAGCAACCTGTCCAACCTGCGAGGGCAACAATTTGTTCAGGGGTCCCTGGCACCAGGGCAGCCCCCACCAACAAGCTTCTGGTTGTTCTCCATCCTCCTTTAGATGGCAGCCGAACACAGTTCCACTTTTGGCCCGTTGGCCCAAACAGTCCATAATATGGTCATTTAAATGGTTAGAACAGTCTGATCCTGGCCCGATGGCCTTAAGGATCTCCTCAATAGCAAACTGAAAAAATGGCAAAACATTTTTTTTTTTTTATTTAAATGTTTTTATTAATTTTTCCATCAATACAAATATATAAGAAGAAAATAAAAAGAGAAAAACTCCAAATAAAAAAATCACAATATATATATATATAATATATATTGTGAATTGTGATAATAATTATTATTAATAATAGTTATAAGGGGAGAAATCTCCCAAATCTTATTTCCCTCTGCCTTGTTATCGTGAATTAAACTCATGGGGATTAGTGATGGACGGACATCGGCTGGGGCGGTTTGCGAACGTTAGCCGCAAACTTTCTCAAATGTTCGCGAACCGCAAGTTCGCGGCGGGCCTCATTGACTTTAATGGGAGGCGAACTTTAAAAACCTTTAGGTCATATTTGCAGCCACAAAATACTTACTAGTAAAAGTTGCCCTAAAACATTTTTATTTTTTTTTACAGCAAAAAACTTTTTTTATTTTTTTTTCCTAAATCAGCCAGAACTGACAGCAGCCGATAAATACATGACAAATACATATAGGGTCCATTCACACGTCTGTAAAATGGGTCCGCATCCCTTCCACAATTTGGTGGAACGTTTACAGACCCATTGATTTTCAATTCCAGTCTGAAAAATTAGGCATTAACAGGATAAAGAAGTAAGTGTCGGCCATTCCAGGCCCCAAAAATTAGCCCACATGCGTTTAGCTGACAGCTACGAATGTTATATTCTGTGGCTGATGGTACATTAGTCATTCACATGATACAGAAGTAAGTGTCAGCCAGTATAGGCCCCAAAAATTAGCCCACATGGGTTTACCTGACAGCTACGAATGTTGTATTCTGTGGCTGAAGGTACATTAGGCATTCACATGATACAGAAGTAAGTGTTGGCCAGTATAGGCCCCAAAAATTAGCCCACATGGATTTACCTGACAGCTAAGAATGTTGTATTCTGTGGCTGAAGGTACATTAGGCATTCACAGGATACAGAAGTAAGTGTCGGCCAGTAGAGGCCCCAAAAATTAGCCCACATGCGTTTACCTGACAGCTAAGAACAATGTATTCTGTGGCTGGGGGTACATTAGGCATTGACAGAAAAAATAATTGTCGGCCATGAAAGGCCCCAAAAATTAGGCATTCAGTGGACATGAAATGCCTTGTATGCCGCTGTATTTACCGAAGACAAGGACCATGAATTGTTGTGGGTGGATGGCGGTCTGGCGGATATTTGTGGCCTGTCATGAGGAATTGCAATCAAACATGATCTACTGGTCACATGTGTTGAATTCCTCAGAGATCCATGCCTCATTCATTTTTATAAATGTGAGGTAGTCAACACTGTCATGTGAACTGTGGGACCCTGCGCTTATGGATTTTAGAAAAAATGATTAATTACTTAGTGCTATAAATAGGTGTTTTAATAAAGCTGCTAGCTGCAAAAAAAGTGCAAGTGCTCTTTAACCACCTCCCACCCGGGCCATTGTAAATATACGGCCGGGTGGGAGTCTCCTCCTTCTGAATGGACGTTCCGGAACGTCCTTCAGAAGGAGAGAGATCGCGCCGCCGCGGGCACGCGCAGCGGCGCGATCTCGATGTGCCTGTGTCCCTCGGACACACGGCAACATCATTCGGCAGGAGGGCCCTGTGATTGGCCCTCCTGATCCCATGACGGCTGTGTCCATGTAATGTAAATACAGCCGTTGTAACGGCTTCGATCTCTTCTCCTCCTGACAGATCCTGTCAGTGAGGAGAAGAGAAGAGGATCGGTGCTGCTGCTGGGGTGATCAGTGAGTATTTCTAATTACTCACTGATCACAGGGGGGGTCTGTGCTGGTAATCAGATGATTGATTACCAGTACAGCCTTGGGGGGGGAGGGGTGCCACTAAGCCACCAGGGATGCCCACCCATGACCACCAGGGATGCCCACCATGGCCACCAGGGATGGCAAGCAGGGCTCAGAGAGCCCCCCAGTGCCCTCCCTGTCAGTGTTGCCCACCAATGCCATCTATCAGTGCTGCCCACCAGTGCCGTTATTGCCATCTATCAGTGCCGCCCACCAGTGCCCATTACTGCCCACCAGTGCCGCCTATCAGTGCCCATCCGTGCCCCCCATCAGTGCCGATCAGTGCCCCCCATCAGTGCCGATCAGTGCCGATCATTGCCGCCCAACAGTGCCACCTATCAGTGCCCATCAGTGCCGCCAATCAGTGCCCATTAGTGCTGCCTATCAGTGCCCATCAGCGCTGCCTATCAGTGCCCACCAATGCTGCATATCAGTGCTATCTATCAGTGCCACATATCAGTGCCCATCAGTGCTATCTATCAGTGCCCATCAGTGCTGCATATCAGTGCCACTTCATCAGTGCCACCCCATCAGTGCCACCCCATCAGTGTCTCCTCATCAGTGCCTGTCAGTGCGGCATCATCAGTGCTCATCAGTGCAGGAAAAAACATATCTATTTACAAAATTTTATAACCTAAACAAAAAAACTTTTTTTTTTTTTCAAACTTTTCAGTCTTTTTTTATTTGTGCACCAAAAAAGAAAAAAACTGACGGTGATCAAATACCACCAAAAGAAAGCTCTATTTGTGGGGAAAAAATGACACAAATTTGGTTTAGGTACAGTGTTGCATGACCGCGCAATTGTCATTCAAATTGCAACAGCGCTAAAAGCTGAAAATTGGTCTGGGAAGGAAGGGGGTTTAAGTGCCCAGTATTGAGGTAGTTAAAATGTGGAAATGTGAATGCAGCGCTGCTTAAAAGTGTGTAAATATAGATAAATACAAGTAATAAAATCTACTACCGATCACATACTCATAATTATCATAAAATTACAAAATTATAAAATCATATATTTCTTATAACCAAATATATAGGATTAAATAAATATATTGTGCACAATATATTTATTTAACACTGTCATGAGCTAGGCGAGTGCACTTATCGGTCAGAATCCCCCCTGCTGCGCTGAACGTCCTTACGGACAGGACACTGGACGGGGAGTAAGCCAACAGTTCCATTGCAAATTGTGCAAGCTCTGACCAGAGGTCAAGCCTGCCCACCCAGTAGTCCAAGGGATCATCACTCCTCAGAGCGTCCACATCGTCTGTTAACCCGATGAAGTCGGACACCTGTCGGTCTAGACGTTCCCTGATGCTGGCTCCGGAGTACAGCTGTCGATGGGTAGGCTGAAAGAATGATTTCATATCTGAAGTGACCAACACATCTTTAAACCGCCCTCTTCTTCCAGGCGCTGTTGGATTGCTACCCACAACTCTTTCTCTATGAGTGGAAATTCCTCTGTCAGCGCACGCAAAAGCAGAATGCAGCATTTCTCGAAGCAAGGCCTGGAAGTGCTGCATTCTGACCGCCCTCTGTGATGGTGGTAACATTTCCGCCATTTTTTGTTTGTACCGGGGGTTTAAGTACGTTGCCACTCAGTACTGGTCCTTGCCCTTTTATGCTTTTTATACAGGGGTCCCCCTTAAAACACTGGAGGATGAAGGCCCCCATTCGCACTAAACTGGAAGCGGTGTAGTGGCCTGGCTCCAGCTCATCATCCAGGATAATGTCGTCCTTGTTCTCCTCCCCCCATCCACGGACAACACCAGGGATCCCAGAAAGTTTTAAAGCATGCTCTTCTTGCTCCTCTTCATCCGCCCCGGCACCATCCTCTTCAAACTCCTGTTGTTGACTTGTCTCAGATGGAGTAACACCCCATGGGAATTCATCCAACATTGTGACTTCCTCATCTTCCTGCTCCTCGATGGCTTGATCAATGACACGATGCAATGCACGCTCCAGAAAGAAAGCGAAAGGTACAATGTCACTGATGGCGCCATGGCCGTGACTGACCAGTTTGGTGATCTCATCAAATGGCTGCAGAAGTCTACATGCGTCGCGCATGAGCAGCCACTGGCGAGGTGAAAAAAACCCAAGCTCCCCAGAACCTGTCCTGCCACAGAGTTCGTACAGGTAGATGTTAACTGCACATTTCTGCTGGAGCAGCCGATCAAGCATATACAAGGTTGAGTTCCATTGCGTCGGACAGTCACAAATAAGACGCCTAATGGGCAGGTTGTGTCGCCGCTGAATGTCAGCAAGGCGAGCTATGGCTGTGTAAGATCTTCTGAAATGGCCCGAGATTTTCCTGGCCCCCAAGGGTATTTGGCAAGGAATCGCTGCACGACCAAGTTCAGGACGTGTGCCATGCATGGCACTTGTGTAATTTTGCCCTGTTTCAGCGCGCTTAGCAGATTGGTACTGTTGTCGCACACTACTTACCAACTGTCAAATTGAGCGGTGTCAGCCACTGATCTGCCTGTGAACGCAAAGCTGAAAGGAGTGCACGACCAGTGTGGCTCTTGGCTTTCAGGCACAACAGACGCAGCACAGCATGGCAACGTCTCACCTGGCATGTGGAATAGGTTCTGGGGATCTTGGGCAGTGCGGCGGAAGAGACGGTAGCAGCCGAAAAGGAGGAGTTAGCCGAGGAGGAGAGGGAGGATGGAGTAGGAGGAGGAGAAGAAGAGGCAGGCCTAAATGCAATCCGTGGAGGTAAAACCAAATCTACACGGGTGCCATGGGTTACATGCTTGACGGCCGTCAGAAGGTTCACCCAGTGGGCAGTAAAAGTGATATACCTTCCCTGCCCGTGTTTGCTAGACCATGTGTCTGTGGTCAGATGTATCTTGGCACCGACACTGTGTGCCAGAGATACATTCACTTGCCGCTGAACATGGCCATACAGCTATGGAAAGCCCTTCTACGAGAAATATTTCCTGCCTGGGACCTTTCATTGTGGTGTTCCAATGGCCACAAATTTCCGAAAGGCCTCCGAGTCCACCAGTTGATATGGCAGTAATTGGGGGGCTATCAGTTCTGACATGCCAGCAGTCAACCGTTGGGTAAGAGGGTTATCCGTCGTCATCATTTTTTTTACGCTCCAACATTTGGGCCACCAAAGTCTGCCTTTTTCCAGAACAACGTGAGGACGGCATGATGGAAGGTTGAGTGGAGGACAATTATGAGGAGAGAGGAGAAGTGGCTGGACGGTGAGAGCCTGGAGTGTGGCTTTGTGGGTTCTGACGGCGTTGCTCCCACTGGGCTCAGTGATGGGAGTCCAGGTGCCTTCTTAAGGCGGTCGTGCCTAGGTGAGTGTTGGGTTTACCACGACTTATGTGTTGACTGCAAAGGCTGCAGATGGCTACACTATTGTCAGCAGCGGACATATTAAAAAAAGCCCACACTGCGGAGCAATGTGCCGGCGTCCTGGGAGTGCCAGATGTGACCGTTGGTTGATGGCTCGCTCCTGATACATTAGCAGTCTGCTTTGTCCCTCCTGTGCAATGTAACTCCCGCCTGCTTCTCCTCCCTATCTGCTGGTCCATCTCTCCCTCTAAACTCCCCTCCTCTTCCTCTCTTGTGGCCACTCACGTGACGTCCATAGACACGTAATCATCGATGTCACCTTCCCCAACATTAACATTAGAGATCTCGGAGTTGGCAGCAACAGCGGGGACCAACCTCCTTGGGCTGATCTGGGTTCTCTCGTATGGTGGTGGTGTTGGTGGTGGTGTCTTTGGGGGTGCACAAAGCAGAGAGTGATGAGGGTGCAGATAGAGAGGATGAGGAGGGTGCAGAAGAGGAAGACTGAGTGAGCCACTCAACCAAGTCTGGTGCGTCCTTTGACGTAATCGAACGTACCTTCTGACACTTTGGCTCCGGCCTACTGCTCCTGCCTCTTCCTCTGCCAGTCATTTTTTAAATTACCCTGTGACAAAAGTCTCTAGAGAAGCGCAGTATATGTGGAACAAGGTATATAACACAGAGGCAATATTGTGGCAGGACACAAATACACTTATAAATGTATACTCAGATAACACCCCACTTCAATCTGTCATTTAGGGGGGCCACTGGTCTATCACACCAGTTATAATACTTTTTTAAAAGTGCTTTTGTCACTGTTTGTAGTTGTAGTATTGCTGCAGAAACGCTCACCACACCAGTCACAATGCTGCACAGTGCACAATACAAATCCACTATAATATGCTTTCTATATTAGAAAGTATATTATAAGTGTATTAAACCCCTATATAGTGCACTGCACACCAAAGAATAGTACACCTATACCAAATACCAGTCCTTAAAAGGACATTTGTGGACCTTAACAGAACAATTTGTGTCACTGCCAATCTGTCCCTGGTGCACACAACAAACCTCTCCCTACACTGACAAAAGAGACAGTACACCTATACCAAATACCAGCCCTTAAAAGGACATTTGTGGACCTTAACAGAGTGATTTGTGTCGCTGACAATCTGTCCCTGGTGCACACAGCAAACCTCTCCCTACACTGACAAAAAGCAGAATGTAAAATGGCCGCCAGGTCAGGTTTATTTATAAGGTAGGGGGGGGGGGTATGTCCATGAGCTGAAATGTCTCAATTGCCTGTCCTGTTCCACCTGATGGCTGTGTCATGGGTCAAAGTTCTCCCCAATGTAAACTAATATGGCCGCCGCGAACAACGCCATATGTTCGCACAATCGGCGAACTGCGAACAAGCAAAGTTTGCCGCGAATCGACCGCCGGGCGAACCGCAAGGCCATCCCTAATGGGGATATTACAATGTTTATTTATTTATTTTAGTTCTTCATATTGCACCTCCTATTTACTGTTATTAAGTTTATTTTGGTATATTTATTTCGTCTTATTTTTAATTTATTTCTATTCTTTGATCTCCGAGTCCCTAAGTCATAATACCAGTATTTTTAACCATTTCTAACGAGTGGAACATCCATCCAGACCAGGCGTTTATAAATTGCTCTACTCTATTTTGGCCCATATGAACCCAGCTCTCTGCCTCCATTATCCTATCCACCTCCTTCTTCCATTCCCCTAAAGTGGGACATTTATCTTGTCTCCAATACCGGGGGATGAGGCCCTTAGCTGCATTCAACAGATAGGGAATAATACTTCTTCTCTACGTCCTCATAGATGAGGTTGTATCATGAAAGAGTAGCTTAAGAGGAGTAAACTCCAAGGGATTCAATGTTAATTTCTGTATCCAGGGGGAAATATCATCCCAAAACGTTTTGATCTTAGGGCATGTCCACCATAAATGGAGGAAAGTGCCCTCTTGGGGACAACCTCTCCAGCACTTCGGATCTGCTGCAGAAAATATCTTGGCCAGTCCAAATTGAGTAAAATACCACCTGGCCAGGAACTTGTAGCAACATTCTTGCGCTTTCGTATTAATTGATGAGACATGTGTCAATTTGTATATCCTCTGAATTTGTATTGGTGTAAAAGTTATTCCAAGTTCGTTCTCCCCTTCTTTAATAAAATAAGGAGTATTTTGAGAACGTAAATCTAAGAGTAATCTATATGTGTGGGAGAGTAAATGTCTCCCATTCACTCCTCCCACACACATTTTTTCAAATTCTGTTAATGAGTTGCTTAGGCGTAATCTCGGGCGCAGTTTCGACAGAAAATCCTGGATCTGTCTATGGCACCAAAAATCCATAGAACACTGTCCAAGAGTCTGTCTTAAATCTGATAAATGAGTAATGAATCCTGTGGGAGCTATTCTCATGCAGCTTGAGTCCCCTCCTGGGTTCCAGCTACCAAAAAAGGCCGGTTCCTCCCCTTGAGGGAAGCATGGAAATCCTCCCAGTAAGGCCAAAGGTGAGGTATGCGAAGCCAGTTCGCCATCTTTATTGCTTCTATCCCAGAGTTTCAAAGTCATGAAAGTCAGGGGTGAAGCCCAGATAGAAAGGCCCCTTTCTGAGGCAGGTATCCAAGGTGCTCCTGCCAAATTGTGGCCAGCCAAGATTTTTTCAATGGATACCCACAGTTTATCAGCAAAATTATGATGCCAATTAAAGATTCGCACCAAGGCCATAGCCTTATGATACAGATTAATGTCGGGCAGGCCTAGTCCTCCATTTTCTTTACTTCTACACAGGAGAGAGTAAGATATTCTTGGACGTGTTTCCCTCCATATAAACCCTGTGAAAAGTCTCCGTACCCGTCAAAAGAATATCTGTGGTAGAACCATCGGTATCGTGTACATTAAGTATAGTAAACGGGGCAAGACATTCATCTTCAAAACATTTACTCGACCCAACCATGTGAGCTAGTTTCCCCCATTCTTTAAATTCTGTCTCTAAAGACCCTAGAAGCTGCTCATAATTTTCCTTATACATCATTCTAAAGTCAGAGGTAATTTTAATGCCTAAGTAGGGCAGGGACATAAGCTGCCATTTAAATAAGACATTTTTTTGTAGTAAAGATACCTGGTCTGGATCGACCCCCACCGGAAGGATCTCTGACTTATCATAGTTAACCTTAAAGTTCGACAATTTGCCAAATCTCTGTAGTTCTGCTATTAATACTGGGAGGGTAGTATAGGGTTGAGTAATGTATAAAAGAATATTATCGGCATAAGCCGACAATTTATGTTCCACATATCCTATATAAACCCCCTGTATGTCTGAGTTTTTCCTAACTTTACGCAGCAACGCTTCTATGACCAATGTAAATAGTATAGGGGAAAGGGGACACTCCTGCCTCGTTCCATTACTTATGGAAAACCGAGGAGAGAGGGCCCCATTCACTCGCACCCTTGCCTCTGGTTGCTGGTACAGCGAGATGACCCATCCCAGCGTCTTTTGTCCTAGGCCCAGCCTTGACAAGGTTTCTTCCAGGAATAGCCAGTCCACCCGGTCTAAGGCTTTCTCTGCATCAGTGGAAATAAGAAGTGCAGGGAGCAGGGACGGGCCATGTCGCAATGTATAATTTATGAATAGCCCGTATAGTGTTGTCTCTGGTTTCTCTACCAGAGACAAATCCTGTTTGATCCAGATGGATAATAGAGGTCATGTGATTTTGTAGCCTCTGGGCTAATATTTTGGCAAATATTTTTGTGTCTGAATTTAATAAAGATATTAGCCTATAATTTTGGAAATGTGTGGGGTCCTTTCCAGGTTTGGGAAGTACTACCACATGTGCCAATAAGGCCTCTTTTGGGAAAGGGTTCAGAGCACTAATAGTGTTAAAATATTCACTAATAAGCATTATATAATAAGCATTAGTGAACCAATCCGGTCCGGGACTTTTCCCGTTAGGGAGAGTAGTCATTGCATTTGCAAGTTCCTCAGTTGTAATGGGGCTTTCCAGTTCTTGTATAATTTCCTCCGGTAGGGATGGATACTCCACCTCCTTTAAATATTCACCTATCGTCTCTCGCCTCCGCTGATATAGCGGGATCAAGAGGCGAGAGCCGATATTGTACAGCTTTTCATAATAATTCTGGAATTCTGTTGCTATTCCTCAGGTGCCCGCTATGTGGCGGCCACCCGAGGCCAACTTGTGAACATGTACCATCTCCTGTCTGGATTTAATTGTTCCTGCCAGTAGGCGTCCACACTTATTTCCAGCATAGAATCTCACCCTGCTTCTGGCTTTATAATCTAGGCACTCCGTCAGTTTAGCTCTCAAAATCCCAAGCTGATTAATCACTATTTTTTGTAATGTAGATTTATGTTTTTGTTCCAGTATTCTAATATTCTCCATCAAGTCGTCCAACTCCTTCTGTTTCAGTTTTTTTCAGTCTAGTTCCATGGCTGATCAGCACCCCCCTGATCACCGCCTTGTGGCCCTCCCACAAAGATACTCCAACTTGTAACTATTCACAATTCTGAGGACAACTGACTGTAGAATGCGGCAAGGCCGCTGCTTCACCCTGCCACGGAAGTGAAGATAAATTGACTGTTCCCGCTTGAATATTCTCTTCAGGGTTAACGACTTGGCACCCCCTTTACTCTCACTGCCTGTGTTCTGACACCTGTCGCTGACTCTAGCCACTGGAGTGGTCCCCTTCCTGGGCAGACTCGTTGGCAGGCTCCCCTGTACTCACAGACAGTTGCTCTGCCTTCACATTCTCAGTCAGCTTTATTGGACCTCTGGGTTAAGCCACACTTTCCTGGTCCACTAGGCCGACTGCCTCTGA
The DNA here is from genome assembly GCF_965119305.1 of Pelophylax lessonae. Lineage (NCBI taxonomy): Eukaryota > Metazoa > Chordata > Amphibia > Anura > Ranidae > Pelophylax > Pelophylax lessonae. The sequence continues at coordinate 360,288,136 of NC_138771.1, read as the reverse complement.
CCACCTTCCACACCTTCAGAAGAGGAGACAGCCGTCACCCTCCTTCTGGGACTTGGCTTTCCACCCAAAAACGCCCACATCACATGTGCCCTTGGCTTTTATAACGTATCCCAGAATGCACCACTGTTTGTGTCAACCCACTGAGATAGTTACAAAAGCCTGTGTGTCACTGGCTGGGTTTCCTCCACTGTCCAACAGGCTCCCCTATTGTATACAATGGGGACACTCCCTCAGCCCAGATGAATCACACCCTGGACACAGTTCCACTTTTGGCCCGTGGTCCTTTAAATAATTAGAACAGGCTGATCCTGCCCCTATGGCCTTAAGGATCTCCTCAATAGCAAACTGAAATAATGGCAAAACTTTTTACAGTCTATTTCTTTAGAAATTAGAGGGTCGGCCCTCTGAAATGAGTCCACTCGGAAGTGGCACTTTGTAAGTCCCTCAACCCCTCCTGTAAGAGAAGAGGAAGGGGAAATGGAAATGGGGTTTGAGCCCCAGCAACAGTTCACTTGAACACTTACGGACAGTCCACAGCTTTTGAACTCAGGCTAGCCAGCCTTGAAGAGATTCAGCAGTCTGTCCTTTAGCAATAATAATCCGGATCGGGAATTCGCACTACATTCCCCTCTTTGTCCTGCACACGGATTGACCAGGCCTGGCCAAATCCATCTGGGTGGCAGACCTTCACCCGGTCCACCTGAATGGCCCGCCCATGATTCCAGTTAGCCTTCACTGACTGGAAGGTCTTCCATAAGTCCATCCTAAATTGGTTGCGGTGGGGTTTTGGGACAAAAAGAAAATCCTACACTTCTTCATCACACCATGTCTCTCTTATGGATTTTATTTCCAGCATGACCTCCCGTGGAGCATGGATAGTCATACCCAAACTCCAATGCGACTTACTTCTGTATCATTCTTTGCATCCTGGAAAGTCTGGGGAGGATTTGACGGTTCCCTCTCCCAGGTGGAGAGTATAGGGTCTCCACTCTCTGGATGAGGGAGGCATAGGCCTCATTTTGATCCCGAGCCTGGCCTGAGCATAGCTTCTTGTTGGGGACAAATCTGGGACCTGATTAGAATAGGCCTTACAGAACCCCAGATTCTTGGCACACTGACCTCGCACCACAGAATTCTTAGCCTCCTCATCAGGTGTGCCTAGACTGGCTGGACTGCTCTTATCTTCGAACCCCCAGTCCCATTCAGTCTCCTCTTCTGAGTCCAGACATCCCATCCCTCTTCCAAGGATCCAAACCAATGCTGGAAGCTCAGAGACCCCACATCAATGACCCCGGCCTCTTCCTCGCTGCTCTCACTCTTGCAGCCGCGGTCACCGCTGGCCATCTTCTCCCCTCTGCCTGTATAGGAGCAGACTTTATCAATGCACCAGGTGGCCGCTCTCTGGCCCGCACTACCTGCATGCATCCTGGCTCGGACACTCGGGCCTCTCTCTATTTGCACCGTGGATCACTGACGGATTGCGTAGAATCCAGTTGAATAAGGAACCTCAGCACTCCTCTTCCTCGGCCCATGAAAGGTCCCGACTCCGAAGCTGACGTGCGTGAGTGACCCCGGTCTCCCAAGACACATTCAATCTTCTGGGCCGACCTCCACTCTCTTCCGCCCGCAGCAGCAGATTGCCGCAATGCCCGCACTGCCCCCACACTTGCATCTGCATGGTCACACTGAGGACATACCATGCCCAAATGCTCCATGCCTCCTCCTGTGCACAATGCCAGTCTCCCATCCGGCACCATACGCACCCCTGTATCCCACAGGGTTGATGTTGTCGGCTCTCCGGTCTGCTCTGCAGGTTCTCCGCCAGCACATGGGATGGCCTCTGCACTCTGGCTCACTCCGGTACTCGCCATCTTGTTCCTCCACACACATCTCCCTCTCAGCCCCACCCAAAGGCGGAAGTAATTTATAGACTTTCCTCCCTTCTCCAGATTGGCTGTGCGTGAGCGCGTCTCCGCCCACAACTCCAGATTGGCGGTGGCTCCTCCTGCTAGGCAGATCTTTCCAGCACGCACTTTCCTGCGCGGTACAGTAACCCCTCCAATGCCGCTCCATCTCAGCTCAGCCTACATGTAAGTTACTCTAAAGCGGACCGTGCCTCCTTGCTTGCACGCATCCGCCATCCTTGTCTGTACCAGGGCTTAAGCTGCGCTTCTAGCAGTCTGAGCCAGCTTGGCCCTCTTTGCTATGTAATAGAACTGTCCCACTGTTAGGTATTGCACGGTCGACACTCCTATTCACAGCACTTGTACAGGCAAGACTCGCCATGCTGTATTGGAAAAATGTCCCACTGTCATTGAATTCATGGTCAACAGTTTTCTTTACAGCATCCATTTGGCCACTGTTTTGGAAGAATGTCCCGCTGTCATTGGATGCATGGTCAACATTTTCCTGTATAGCTCCGGCACACACATGGCCCCGGCACACAGATCCACGTGTCCTGGGCTGCCATTTTCTCTGTCCACACTTACACCTTCTACTGTTTTTAAAGAGGTTGTAAACCCCCCTTCATGACTTTTGCCTATAGGTAAGCCTATAATAAGGCTTAACTATAGGTACTGTAAATATCTCCTAAAACTTGCACCGTTTACGAAATATTTACATTGCATGCAGCCGATGACGTCATTGGCGCATGCGCCCTGAAGGAAAGGCCACCCGTGCCGTTCCTTCAGAGCCCTGTGCCATTCGCGGGAGTTATGTCATCGCACCTCTGGCCAATCAGATGGTCGGAGGATGTGAACCAGGAAGAAGGATGGCTGAACATGTCGGCCGTCTCAGCGGGGAGCGGGCTGCACTGCAGGGCTTGGTTTTTAGGTAAGTATTTCATAATGAGCTAGTATGTGATGCATACTAGCTCATTATGCCTTTGTCTTTCAGGTTTTTCTTTTTTGATTTTTTTTTCTGAGATTTACAACCTCTTTGGGCAGACACAGTCCATTTGTACAGCAAGATGCATTTCTCCCGCTCTCCAGCACATCGCTTGGGCAGAAAATTTGCAATTCTGACAAAGATCCTTCCATTGGCAACCATCACTGTGCATTTGATTCTTCATCCCACTCTTCCTATCTCCTGTAGAGTAGGCCTCACACTTCTCTTGAGCATTAGAACACAGTTCTTGAGAGAAAAACAACATTTTCAAAAATTTTCTTTGGTCGCTGCCATTAGCAACGATTCCAGTAACCCAGGGCGATATGCAGGAGGAGCCCCCAAATGTAGCACTGCCCCCCAGAGGGCTGCTTAGAATTACATTTCGTAGGTCCCCTGGGTTACCATTAGCAACTGACAGTAAATAAACAGCATTAAAAGTTCTTGGCTCAGTCAATAATCAGTCCAGGGGATTTGGTTTTTGTGTTTTATTTAGAACTGGGATGGGAGAAGGGATGAGTGGGATACTCCAACTATTAACTATGCACAATTCTGAGGACAACTGACTGTAGAATGCGGCAAGGCCGCTGCTTCACCCTGCCACTGAAGTGAAGATAAATTGACTCTTCCCGCTTGAATATTCTCTTTAGGGTTAACAACTTGGCACTCCCTTTACTCTCACTGCCTGTGTGCTGACACCTGTCCGCTGACTCTAGCCACTGGAGTGGTCCCCTTCCTGGGCAGACCCGTTGGCAAGCTCCCCTGTACTCACAGACACTATTTTTCCAGAGTTGCTTTGCCTTCATCTCCTCAGACAGCTTAACTGGACCTCTGGCACACTTTGCTGGTCCACTAGGCCGACTGCCTGTGACCACCTTCCACACCTTCAGAAGAGGAGACAGCCGTCACCCTCCTTCTGGGACTTGGCTTCCCACCCAAAAACGCCCTGTCACATGTGCCCTTGGCTTTTATAACATATCCCAGAATGCACCACTGTTTGTGCCAGCCCACTGAGATAGTTACAAAAGCCTGTGTGTCACTGGCTGGGTTTCCTCCACTGTCCAACAGGCTCCCCTATTGAATACAATTGGGACACTCCCTCAGCCCAGATGAATCACACCCTGGACACATGCAACGGGCCTAACTATTAATCAGGCTCTTTTGATAAGCAGACAGAGCAACTACACTTTCTCTGCCTAGCACCTACCTAGGAGGGGGCTACATATACTGTATATATATATATATATATATATATAGAGAGAGAGAGAGAGAGAGAGAGAGCACCCTCCTAGATAGGTGCTAGAGAGTGAGTATAGTTTTTGGCTCTGTCCGCCTATCAGAAGAGCAGTAGGTAAATTCTATATTCTCTCTGCTTAACAGGGAGCAGGATCTGTGAGTTAGGTCTGCTCAATGTGCTCAGTGTGTGATTCATGTGGTCTGAGGGAGTGTCTCCATTGGTCCAATGGGGAGGAAACCTGACCAATGGACACACAGGCTGCTGTCTCAGTGCATTGTGGGGTGTAGTATATAAAGCCAGGGGCACATGTGCTCAAGGTCTTTGGTTGGTGAGCAGAGTCCAGAAAGGAAGGTGGCGGCTGCCTCTTCTTCTGCAGTAGTTGGTGTATGGTCACAGGTGGTCAACCTGGTGAGCCAGAAGTGTGGAGCTGAACCCAGAAGTCCAGGGAAGCTGACTGAAGGAGTTGAGATGTTGGAGAACCTGGAAAGCAGTATCATGAGTACAGAGGATTGTGCCTGTGGGGCCTGACTAGGAAGGGCGCCACTGCAGAGTAGAGTAGTCAGTGGACGGGTGTCAGATGGTGGACAGGAGTGTGCCCTGAAGAGAAGTACTAAAAGGAACATTACCTTAAACTCATCTAGTGGCAGGATGAAGCTGCAACCTGGCCGCATTCTCAGATAGAAGTCCTCAGCATTGTGAATAGTTCAAGTGTTGGAGTATCCCACTCATCCCTTCTCCCATCCCAATATTAAATAAAACAACAAAAACAACAAAACCTAGACTGTTCATCGACTGAGCCAAGAAAGCAAAGTGTTAAGATTCTGCATGCAGTCACTATGGGTAACCCAGAGGAATCCAGAAGTGTGAAAAAAACAGCAGCTCTTAAGGGGGCAGAGCTATATATATATATATATATATATATATATATCAGTATCTCACAACAAAAGTGAGTACACTCCTCACATTTTTTTAAATATTTCATTATATCTTTTCATGCGACAATACTGAAGAAATAATTGAACAGTCCCAGGTATGGGAATTCAAGTAAAAAAGCACCACGTCCCAAATATTGCATAGAAAAAGGGGGGTTTTTGGAAAGGGCGTCTGTTGGGGACTTTTCTATTTGGGTGCCATGCTAAGACAATGAATGTTTAGAAACATATAATAAAAGAATCTGATTTTTATTGAAAAACACACAATTAAAATTATATCCACTGTATTTCATCAAAGGAATCAGTGTCACAACAAAGCTTGGTTTGGAAGCCACAAATGTTAAGAGAAAAAAAAATGCACAGTTATAATATGTTGCATTCTACACAGGGGTCATTTTCCAGAGGAATTGTAGACCCTTTTACCAGCCAGAGGGTTATCCTGGTTTAGCGTTTGTGTAGAGATGATTGTTGCCCAGAACTATAGCCCGACATGTTTCGCGGCGTGGGCCGCTTCCTCAGGGGCAGTTGAGGGTTTTACAAGGACATCATATAATAACTAAGAGAGAAGAACACATAATACATAAGTAACATATAGATTACAGTCATATACATATCATATTTCTCGGAGAAACATACAATAAACAGTGTACTATGGATTCATTGGTCATGAGTAAGAAAGCCTGGATATACCACACCTGAAACAGAGGAGATCATCCACATGGCAAGCCTGGAAGTAGGACCGCAAGGTAAGTATGTCCCCCCCCCGGGGCGAGCACGGGAGCCAGCCAAGGAAAACGGCGGTTATATAGGTAAGTCTGGATTGGGAGGAAGTATGAATAATATTAACAAGCTAGTATGGTTGCCAATGTTGGATTATGGGTAAATTAGCCATTGTGTAGCTTTGTAAATAAAAACAAAAGAGTCATACCCAAGCCGCGTAAGATAATATCCTGAGGGCAGGGACGGGGTGATAAGGACCAAGTCCCTCAACACGGAAACAGTACGGGGTCCACAACAAAGCCAATGGGAAAGGTGCTAATATGGCATCCTCCGTGGCTATAAATCAATAAAGTAATAGTATTCATAGCAATGGAAAAGAATGGCCACTCATTATCATAACATTCAATTGAAAAGGATAACAGGAAAAGAGAAGAAAGACTTGAGGAGACTATATAGAAGTATGTGAACCACCATATATATCGTGGTCACATATATACATATATATCGTTGTATATAGGATATATCCATACAATAGAGAGATTTGCCGTGAGACTATAAGTAAAATAATAAACTTGGTTCACCAAAGGAAGGAAATATCCTATCATCAAGAATGGAGAAAGGCCTGCGCGAAAAATCATACCAAGTCGGTTCAATTACATACCTAGTGCTTATCGGAACAGCGTCTCCCGTCCCTGCTGCTGCAGTGGGAGACACTGAGTCCCGCCGTTATATTGGGGAAGCTCCACCTCGGGAGCGCCATGACGTCATGACGCCACTCGAGGCTGGCGCCGTGAGTGCGTGCGCAAAGGCCGCGCATGCGCACTGTCCATATGGGTCAAACCAATCCGAAGGAAGGCTGCACCATCTTGGACACACCAACCCGCCCCACAGAGGGGAGGGGCTGGGACACGGCGTCACGTACTCGCCCCGGGGGAGAAAAAACCCAAAGCAGTCCAAAACATCAGCCGAGGCCGATGACCAACCATGATTGCCAAGCAGAGTACCGCCGTCCAGGTCAGCCAGACCTTGTTATATCACATGACCAATGATGTACAAAATGTCTAGCATAGAGGTCCTTCAGAACATATTGATTAATACATTAAACATTAGTTGTTTAAAACATGACATATATAGATACGTGACAGTAATGCAATTATAGGTGACAACATTATATCGACAAACAATTGTTCCCAACACGAAGCACTGGTAACCTAAAGGGGCACTCCAGTGCCTCCTGTGTTTAAGATTACTTAGTATAATGGATATGGGAAGTGGACAGATAACAATTGAGATGGAGAAACAAAAATTGGGGATATGAGGGATGGGGAAAGGAAAATAAAATAAGGAAGGGGAATGGAAAGGGAGGTGGGGATGGAAATATAACAAGGTCTGGTCGACCTGGACGGCGGTACTCTGCTTGGCAATCATGGTTGGTCATCGGCCTCGGCTGATGTTTTGGACTGCTTTGGGTTTTTTCTCCCCCGGGGCGAGTACGTGACGCCGTGTCCCTGCCCCTCCCCTCTGTGGGGCGGGTTGGTGTGTCCAAGATGGTGCAGCCTTCCTTCGGATTGGTTTGACCCATATGGACAGTGCGCATGCGCGGCCTTTGCGCACGCACTCACGGCGCCAGCCTCGAGTGGCGTCATGACGTCATGGCGCTCCCGAGGTGGAGCTTCCCCAATATAACGGCGGGACTCAGTGTCTCCCACTGCAGCAGCAGGGACGGGAGACGCTGTTCCGATAAGCACTAGGTATGTAATTGAACCGACTTGGTATGATTTTTCGCTCAGGCCTTTCTCCATTCTTGATGATAGGATATTTCCTTCCTTTGGTGAACCAAGTTTATTATTTTACTTATAGTCTCACGGCAAATCTCTCTATTGTATGGATATATCCTATATACAACGATATATATGTATATATGTGACCACGATATATATGGTGGTTCACATACTTCTATATAGTCTCCTCAAGTCTTTCTTCTCTTTTCCTGTTATCCTTTTCAATTGAATGTTATGATAATGAGTGGCCATTCTTTTCCATTGCTATGAATACTATTACTTTATTGATTTATAGCCACGGAGGATGCCATATTAGCACCTTTCCCATTGGCTTTGTTGTGGACCGCGTACTGTTTCCGTGTTGAGGGACTTGGTCCTTATCACCCCGTCCCTGCCCTCAGGATATTATCTTACGCGGCTTGGGTATGACTCTTTTGTTTTTATTTACAAAGCTACACAATGGCTAATTTACCCATAATCCAACATTGGCAACCATACTAGCTTGTTAATATTATTCATACTTCCTCCCAATCCAGACTTACCTATATAACCGCCGTTTTCCTTGGCTGGCTCCCGTGCTCGCCCCGGGGGGGACATACTTACCTTGCGGTCCTACTTCCAGGCTTGCCATGTGGATGATCTCCTCTGTTTCAGGTGTGGTATATCCAGGCTTTCTTACTCATGACCAATGAATCCATAGTACACTGTTTATTGTATGTTTCTCCGAGAAATATGATATGTATATGACTGTAATTTATATGTTACTTATGTATTATGTGTTCTTCTCTCTTAGTTATTATATGATGTCCTTGTAAAACCCTCAACTGCCCCTGAGGAAGCGGCCCATGCCGCGAAACATGTCGGGCTATAGTTCTGGGCAACAATCATCTCTACACAAACGCTAAACCAGGATAACCCTCTGGCTGGTAAAAGGGTCTACAATTCCTCTGGAAAATGACCCCTGTGTAGAATGCAACATATTATAACTGTGCATTTTTTTTTCTCTTAACATTTGTGGCTTCCAAACCAAGCTTTGTTGTGACACTGATTCCTTTGATGAAATACAGTGGATATAATTTTAATTGTGTGTTTTTCAATAAAAATCAGATTCTTTTATTATATGTTTCTAAACATTCATTGTCTTAGCATGGCACCCAAATAGAAAAGTCCCCAACAGACGCCCTTTCCAAAAACCCCCCTTTTTCTATGCAATATTTGGGACGTGGTGCTTTTTTACTTGAATTCCCATACCTGGGACTGTTCAATTTTTTCTGTTCAATAGGTGGATAACACACCGTGGGCGCAAAAAACCTCCTCTTTCTTTCTGTCAGTCCCCTCATTTGTACTTATCTATCTCAATATAAATTTGTTGTTATTTTATTATCTTTGATAATGGATCTACATGGTGAAGAATGGACAGAATTCATGTCTCAAATCCAGTCGACATATACCTCCAATCATAGGGATATAGAGGAACTTAAGATCTACTGTCAAAAAATGTTTGGATTGTTGAAACGCAAATCTCATCTCTATTGGCACATTAGCTTTTTTGAAAAATATATCACAGAAAACTTGAACCCCAAGGGATTAAGACTCCATACTTTCCCTACCACCAGAAACCCGTCAGACTCTTTTAAAAAGAGCTGGGAGTCAGCTTTGGATGACTGTAGCAAAGCACTTATGACCATTTTGGTAACTCAATACAAATCAGACATGGATGTGCTGAATGTTGAAATTGGCAACCTCGACACTCAGTACAAGCATGTCATGCAACATCATGATTTTCCATCTAAATGGCAAGAGATAAAAAAACAATTAGAAAAAATCAACCAAGATATATTTTTCAAGAAACAATCAAAATTCAATTGAGACAAACTCGCCCATATGGGTGGTTATGCCTACAATTGGACTTCTAAATCCAATGGTAATTCTAAAATCTCTAACAGTTTGGGCCCTCAAAACCATACAGATGACTATCCCGAATCTGATTCTTCTAACACTGCTTCTATGTATCCACAGGTTAAAGCACGATCGAACGTTCCGCGCACTCGCGCTAAGAAACGCACTTTGAATGGTGGTGGGTACTCACCGGGAAACCCGCATGGTAAAAGACGTCTTTCTACACAACATGGTGACACTAGCGACCTCACTCCTGCACTACAAAAAATTCTTTCTTATCCATCCACCACCCAAACGCACACCTCCACTACAGATGACGGTTTTTTAGCTTCACAATTGGGAGCAACTCCCAAAATCAAAAAGCAGACAAAACTCAAGGGATTTGTCCCACAGACCCCGGCACCACCCACACTTCCTTAGATAGCCACTCTGGCTCACTCAACATTATCAACCTTACTCACTTCCCACTGTCACATGACCAGATCGAGGTTCTTCAATTAGGTCTTGGCTTTTGCCCGTCGCAACAAATAGATGTCTTCGATACGATCAAGGACATCTATTTGTTTGCACGTAATTTAACTTATAAATTTATGTTTGACCAAACTCGCCAACAAAAAAAACTCGAACTTGATCTTACAGAGCAGATTAAACATTATACCATGGACGAATTTAGAACCCTAAGAGATCTCATGCTTTTGTATGAGGAGGGTTCTACTGATCCATTGGTCTCTCAATCCAATTCCGATGAAACTCCTACCTCTATCCCGCTTCCTAAAAAAACCTTTAAATTAAAATCTAAACGGTTTCCGGATCTATCCACCTGCCCCAATATTTGGTCGTTCGTCTGTCAAACGGTGCGTGATTTAAAACGCACACATTGGCAACCTACAACTAATAAGGACTTGGCTTTAAAAGAATTACGAAAAAATCCTAATTTCGTTATAAAACCCTCAGATAAAGGAGGGAATGTTGTAGTAATGTCTCACCACCAGTATCAAACAATGTGCTTGGAGGTGCTAAGTAATCGTGAGTGGTATGCCCCAATTCATCCTGACACCACAATTGGCTTCCAAAGGGAATTACAGAATCTTTGCTTTGATGCCTTCCTGGCAGGCATCATTGACAAAGATACTTATGAATTTTTGATTATAAAACACCCCAGAACACCTACATTATATTGTCACGGACCCTACTTCCCCCCCCTTCTTTTCCTCTCTTCTGCACCCCCAGTACTTTACTATCTTCCCCAGCATGGGATTCTTTTCTCCCCCCTGGCTGCTCACTCCTTTGCCTGCCCCCCCACTGTGCTGTCTCTCTCCCCTCCCCAGCAAGGTGCCTGAATGTCTGCTTCTCCGCCTTCATGCTCACTGTGGACAATGAACACATTCCTTGTGTGGGCTCAAAAAGAGGGGGGCGGGGCTGGTTGCTGGGGCAACTGGACGCCAGGCTGGGAGTTGCCTGGCCCACCTGCTGGGACACAAGTCCTAATATATTTAGCTGAGTGAGAGTCTCTCCTGTGTGTAGTTCATCTCTGCTGTTTGGAAGACTGTGTGGCTCTGAGCTGCGGCCAGAGAACACAGAATCCCCTATTGGTTCCTGCGGGCCTCTTCAAACCTTCCTACAACCTGGATTTTGGATTTACCCTGTCCCTTCCTACAACCTGAATTTTGGATTTACCCTGTCCCTTCCTACAACCTGGATTTTGGATTCATCCTGTACCTGCCTGCTGGTGAGTGGATTAACACTGGGCCTACCAGAACTCTGCCTGAACTTTGTCACCTCATTGTTTGCCCTGATCTGTGTGTGGCCCAATCCCTCGCTGGCCAGGACTTTACCCATTCTATTGGGAGCCCCTGTTACGGACTAACCCGTTTATCTGCAACTCTGTCCTACCCACGTTGGGTCTGACCCTGGGCACCTTTGTTTGGCCCTTTCTTTGTGAACATACCCGCTACCGTTCAATAAAAGGCCTTGTTGGCACTCCTGCTCTCCATGTGCGTTCTGTCTTACCTACACTTCCGTCACACTGGTTGGCAGCGGCGGGATCAGAACGCTGAAGAGGATGGAGAGCAGCCCCCTCACACTGGACCCAACGCGGGGTGGGGAGTACAGAAATTGGACTGTGGCAAGTTTGCAAGAAAAGGCTCGGGAGTTAAGCCTTACCTACAGGGGCCTGTCCAAAGAAGAGCTGGTCACCGCCATTGAGGAAGCCAGCCTTCAGAGAACTGAAAGCTTGAATGCTCCGCCGTCAGAGAATGAACAGAGTGCATCCACCGTCTCAAGTCCCAGGAGCCCTTGGATCACATGGTACGAAGAGGAGATGGCTATCCTGGGGTCCGGGGCCACCTTGGATGACAAACGGGAGGCTATCCGAAGGGCTCATGAGCGAGAAACCATGAGAGGCCTCAGGGGATATGACCCTCTCCCCAGCCCACGAGTCGGTGGGCCTGATCGGCCAAGGGTGACTCGTAAAGACTTCAAGCCATTTTGTGAAGCTACAGGGGATGTGGAAGGGTTCTTCCAGGACTTCGAACACTTATGTCAGCTGCTGGAGGTGCCCCGTGGAGACTGGGTACGCCACCTAGTGGGCCTGCTGGAAGGGGGTGCGGCTGCTGCCTACCGGACAATGAACGCACAGTGGAATCGAGATTACAGTAGGATCAAACAGACTATACTAGAACACTACGCGGTAACTTCAGAAACCCACCGGATCAAATTCCGGGACCTCTCCTGTCATTCTGAGCCTTCCTTCAAGATGTATGCGCACAAAATCTCGCAGGCCTGCAGACGCTGGCTGGAGGGGGAGCAGGCCTTTACTATTGAACAAGTTGTCCAGGCCTTTCTAAAGGAACAATTCTTTGCCAAATGCCCAGCAGAGGTGCGGGAGTGGGTGAAGGAGAGGGACCCTGGCACCCTTGAGCGGGCTGCTGCACTGGCAGACGAGGCCCTTGCCATTAAACCCCATTGGAAGAGACTGGTAGTCGAGCCGCCCAAAGCCCAGAACACAGGCAGACCACTTCCCAGCAACCCCCTGCCACTCCTCCAGCGCCCTGTCGCCCCAACACCATCCACAGCCCCTTCCTACCGACCTCGTACTTCTGGGCCATTTCTGGACCGCCGGTGCTATGGGTGCAACCAGCCCGGGCATCTTCAGGCCAGCTGCCCTCAGTACCGTCGCACCATGTCTGCCAGCCACAGTCGCCCAGTCAACTACCTAAAGTTGACCCCAGAGGAAGAACCACTACCCCCACCTCCCAGTGACTGGCTGACCCCCACTGTTGCCAATCCTCCTCGGGGAGTCTACGGTGTTCATCCCCTTGTCCCATCCTACCCAGAGCAGAGGCAGCGCCACCTGCAGGAGGTCCTGATTGATGGAGAGAGAACTACGGGATTTCGGGACACTGGGGCCTTCCTCACCATTGCTGATCCCCGCGTGGTAAAACCAGAAGCCATCAAGCCAGGCCCCGGGTTCTTTATTGAAATGGCAGGTGGTACTACGAAACACATCCCCAAGGCGTCGGTTCGCCTTGACTATGGGTTTGGGGAAAAGCGCTGCCAAATTGGAATCATGGCTGGACTACCTGCGGACATTCTGCTTGGAAATGATTTAGGAGAGCTACAGTGCCAATACGTCGGAGCTGTGACCAGGAGCCAAGCCAGCCACGGCCTGCCTGCCGAGAAAACCCAACGGGACTCCCCTTCTGCCCTGGATCCGGTGAGTGTTACCAACCCTGACCAGAATACCACCCTGACCTGGGACCATGAGAAATTTAAACAGGAACTAGACTCTGACCCCACATTGAGCAAATTCCGGTGCTATAGGTGTAACCAACCTGGGCATCTTCAGGCCAGCTGCCCTCAGAACCGTCGCACCACATCCGCCAGCCACAGTCGCCCAGTCAACTACCCAGAGTTGGCCCCAGCGGAAGGACCTCTACCCCAACCTCCCAGTGACTGGCTGACCACCATGGCGCCCAATCCTCCTCAGGGAGTCTACAGTGTTTATCCCCTTGTCCCACCATACCCGGCAGCAGGACCTTCAGTAGGTGAGCCTATTACCACAAGTGCCTCCAAGGAGACCTGCCGAGGTCCCCCTGTCGGCACTTGTAAAATAAAAGGGGGAGGGGTTGTCACGGACCCTACTTCCCCCCCCTTCTTTTCCTCTCTTCTGCACCCCCAGTACTTTACTATCTTCCCCAGCATGGGATTCTTTTCTCCCCCCTGGCTGCTCACTCCTTTGCCTGCCCCCCCCACTGTGCTGTCTCTCTCCCCTCCCCAGCAAGGTGCCTGAATGTCTGCTTCTCCGCCTTCATGCTCACTGTGGACAATGAACACATTCCTTGTGTGGGCTCAAAAAGAGGGGGGCGGGGCTGGTTGCTGGGGCAACTGGACGCCAGGCTGGGAGTTGCCTGGCCCACCTGCTGGGACACAAGTCCTAATATATTTAGCTGAGTGAGAGTCTCTCCTGTGTGTAGTTCATCTCTGCTGTTTGGAAGACTGTGTGGCTCTGAGCTGCGGCCAGAGAACACAGAATCCCCTATTGGTTCCTGCGGGCCTCTTCAAACCTTCCTACAACCTGGATTTTGGATTTACCCTGTCCCTTCCTACAACCTGAATTTTGGATTTACCCTGTCCCTTCCTACAACCTGGATTTTGGATTCATCCTGTACCTGCCTGCTGGTGAGTGGATTAACACTGGGCCTACCAGAACTCTGCCTGAACTTTGTCACCTCATTGTTTGCCCTGATCTGTGTGTGGCCCAATCCCTCGCTGGCCAGGACTTTACCCATTCTATTGGGAGCCCCTGTTACGGACTAACCCGTTTATCTGCAACTCTGTCCTACCCACGTTGGGTCTGACCCTGGGCACCTTTGTTTGGCCCTTTCTTTGTGAACATACCCGCTACCGTTCAATAAAAGGCCTTGTTGGCACTCCTGCTCTCCATGTGCGTTCTGTCTTACCTACACTTCCGTCACATATATACATTACCCAAGGTGCATAAGAATAAAGACAAGCCCCCTGGAAGACCAATTGTCTCCGGGATTGGATCAATCTCTGAAAACGCGAGTAAATACGTGGATTTTTTTCTGCGTCCCTTTGTACAAACACTGCCCTCGTACATACAGGATACCCCTGACCTACTTAGACACATTGAAGATATACAAACGCCACCGGATGCCCTCCTCGTTGCGGTAGACATTGAGGCACTGTACTCAAGTATACCGCACAAGGCCGGCATCCGGTCGGTTAGTTCATTCCTATATCAGCAGGATAGGTCCACTTGGCCTCATAATAACTTTATTCTTTCTTTACTAAAATTTATTTTGACACGTAATTTCTTTACTTTCATGGACTCTATGTATTTACAAACCCAAGGAGTCGCCATGGGAACATGTTGTGCACCATCATATGCAAACATGTTCCTTGGCGACTGGGAGAGGTATATTTTTTCAAATGAGACATATGCCCCCTGGCTTGAACACATTATGTGTTGGTTCCGCTATATAGATGATCTGTTCCTCATATGGACTGGTCCAAGAGAGGAACTGGACAATATGCTTATCTCTTTGGATGATAACCCTTTCAACCTTAAGTTTACACACAGCATCCATTCGGAACACATTGTGTTCCTGGATGTTGTGATCAACAAAGATATTGAAGGATACATTACCACCAGTCTCTATAGGAAACCTACGGCAGGAAACATGCTTCTGCATGCTTCCAGCTCACACCCCATTCCCCTCAAGCAGAGCATACCATACGCGCAATATTTGCGAGTAAGGAGAAATTGCTCTTTGGATAGGGTTTTTTTCATTGAGGCCAAGAAACTACAACAGAGACTACTGGCCCGAGGATACTCTCGTACTGTTCTCAGAAAGGCCTTTAATAGAGTGAAAATATTACAAAGAAAAGATTTATTACACAAAAAGAAAGACAATCCCTCCACACAAACGGTCAGGCTAATTACTCAATTTTCTGACAATACTCATCAATTACGTTCCATTGTCCAAAAACATTGGCACCTTTTAGCTGAAGAACAAACATTATCAAAATATATAAAGCCACGTCCTGAAATGGTCTTTAGGAGAGCTACCTCCCTAAAGGATTTGTTGATAAAAAGCCACTACACAGATGAGTGCCTGCCTTCCCCGAACACACCGGGGACATACCAATGTGGTAGCTGTTCTCGTTGTCCTTGGGTGAAAGAAGGTCCAGTCACACATCTGCCTAGTGGCGAAATACACAGGCTCCATGCGCGGGCTGATTGCACCACGCGCGGAGTCATTTATCTAATGAATTGCTTATGCTCGGCTTTTTATGTCGGAAAAACTATTAGACAGTTCGGTCAAAGAATAGGGGACCACATCTATTGCTCGGGTGGAGGTAAGATCCTCACCCCTGTAACGCGCCATATAGGTCTACACCACAGATTCGACAACTCATGCATCTCCTTTAGGGTCCTGGAGATTGTTCCCCCGGACCCCAGGGGGGGTGACTGGGATCGTCGAATCTTACAGCGAGAGGCCATATGGATAGAAAAACTCAATGCTCTTGTTTCACCAGGCTTGAATGAGGCTCATTCTTACAAACCCTTCCTATGATGGGTTATGTCCACTGGAAATATTCCAATCAATTTCTCTTCCCCCTCCTTTTTTCTCCCCTTCCCCCTTATCCATTTTCTAACAATTTTCCATCCCCACCTCCCTTTCCATTCCCCTTCCTTATTTTATTTTCCTTTCCCCATCCCTCATATCCCCAATTTTTGTTTCTCCATCTCAATTGTTATCTGTCCACTTCCCATATCCATTATACTAAGTAATCTTAAACACAGGAGGCACTGGAGTGCCCCTTTAGGTTACCAGTGCTTCGTGTTGGGAACAATTGTTTGTCGATATAATGTTGTCACCTATAATTGCATTACTGTCACGTATCTATATATGTCATGTTTTAAACAACTAATGTTTAATGTATTAATCAATATGTTCT
The DNA here is from genome assembly GCF_965119305.1 of Pelophylax lessonae. Classification (NCBI taxonomy): domain Eukaryota; kingdom Metazoa; phylum Chordata; class Amphibia; order Anura; family Ranidae; genus Pelophylax; species Pelophylax lessonae. The sequence continues at coordinate 360,271,697 of NC_138771.1, read as the reverse complement.
GAAGGACCTCTATGCTAGACATTTTGTACATCATTGGTCATGTGATATAACAAGGTCTGGCCGACCTGGACGGCGGTACTCTGCTTGGCAATCATGGTTGGTCATCGGCCTCGGCTGATGTTTTGGACTGCTTTGGGTTTTTTCTCCCCCGGGGCGAGTACGTGACGCCGTGTCCCAGCCCCTCCCCTCTGTGGGGCGGGTTGGTGTGTCCAAGATGGTGCAGCCTTCCTTCGGATTGGTTTGACCCATATGGACAGTGCGCATGCGCGGCCTTTGCGCACGCACTCACGGCGCCAGCCTCGAGTGGCGTCATGACGTCATGGCGCTCCCGAGGTGGAGCTTCCCCAATATAACGGCGGGACTCAGTGTCTCCCACTGCAGCAGCAGGGACGGGAGACGCTGTTCCGATAAGCACTAGGTATGTAATTGAACCGACTTGGTATGATTTTTCGCTCAGGCCTTTCTCCATTCTTGATGATAGGATATTTCCTTCCTTTGGTGAACCAAGTTTATTATTTTACTTATAGTCTCACGGCAAATCTCTCTATTGTATGGATATATCCTATATACAACGATATATATGTATATATGTGACCACGATATATATGGTGGTTCACATACTTCTATATAGTCTCCTCAAGTCTTTCTTCTCTTTTCCTGTTATCCTTTTCAATTGAATGTTATGATAATGAGTGGCCATTCTTTTCCATTGCTATGAATACTATTACTTTATTGATTTATAGCCACGGAGGATGCCATATTAGCACCTTTCCCATTGGCTTTGTTGTGGACCGCGTACTGTTTCCGTGTTGAGGGACTTGGTCCTTATCACCCCGTCCCTGCCCTCAGGATATTATCTTACGCGGCTTGGGTATGACTCTTTTGTTTTTATTTACAAAGCTACACAATGGCTAATTTACCCATAATCCAACATTGGCAACCATACTAGCTTGTTAATATTATTCATACTTTCTCCCAATCCAGACTTACCTATATAACCGCCGTTTTCCTTGGCTGGCTCCCGTGCTCGCCCCGGGGGGGACATACTTACCTTGCGGTCCTACTTCCAGGCTTGCCATGTGGATGATCTCCTCTGTTTCAGGTGTGGCATATCCAGGCTTTCTTACTCATGACCAATGAATCCATAGTACACTGTTTATTGTATGTTTTCTGTCCTTGTAAAACCCTCAACTGCCCCTGAGGAATCGGCCCACGCCGCGAAACATGTCGGGCTATAGTTCTGGGCAACAATCATCTCTACACAAACGCTAAACCAGGATAACCCTCTGGCTGGTAAAAGGGTCTACAATTCCTCTGGAAAATGACCCCTGTGTAGAATGCAACATATTATAACTGTGCATTTTTTTTTCTCTTAAAATTTGTGGCTTCCAAACCAAGCTTTGTTGTGACACTGATTCCTTTGATGAAATACAGTGGATATAATTTTAATTGTGTGTTTTTCAATAAAAATCAGATTCTTTTATTATATGTTTCTAAACATTCATTGTCTTAGCATGGCACCCAAATAGAAAAGTCCCCAACAGACGCCCTTTCCAAAAACCCCCCTTTTTCAACACTGAAGAAATGACACTTTGCTACAATGTAAAGTAGTGAGTGTTCAGCTTGTATAACAGTGTAGATTTGCTGTCCCCTCAAAATAACTCCACACACAGCCGTTAATGTCTAAACTGCTGGCAACAAAAGTGAGTACACCCCTAAGTCAAAAAGTCCAAATTGGACCCAAAGTGGCAATATCTGTGTTACCACCTTTATTTTCCAGCACTGCCTTAGCCCTCTTGGGCATGGAGTTTAATAGAGCTTCACAGGTTGCCACTGGAGTCCTCTTTCACTCCCTCATGATGACATCACGGAGCTGGTGGATGTTCGAGATCTTGCGCTCCTCCACCTTCCATTTGAGGATGCTCAATAGGGTTTAGGTCAATAGACATGCTTGGCCAGTCCATCACCTTTACCCTCAGCTTTTTTAGCAAGGCAGTGGTCGTCTTGGAGGTGTGTTTGGGGTCGTTATCATGTTGGAATACTGCCCTGAGGCCCAGTCTCTGAAGGGAGGGGATCATGCTCTGCTTCAGTATGTCACAGTACATGTTGCCATTCATGGTTCCCTCAATGAACTGTAGTTCCCCAGTTCTGGCAGCACTCATGAACCCCCAGACCATGACACTCCCATCATATGCTTGACTGTAGGCAAGACACACTTGTCTTTGTACTCCTCACCTGGTTGCCGCCACACACGCTTTTATACCATCTGAACCAAATACAGGCCTGATTCCAAAAAAGTTGGGACACTGTACAAATTGTGAATAAAAACAGAATGCAATGATGTGGAAGTTTCAAATTTCAATATTTTATTCAGAATACAACATAGATGGCAGTTTAAACTGAGAACATTTATAATTTTAAGGGAAAAATAAGTTGATTTTAAATTTCATGGCATCAACACATCTCAAAAAAGTTGAGACAATGCCATGTTTACCACTGTGTGGCATCCCCTCTTTTTTTTATAACAGTCTGCAAATGTCTGTGGAAAGAGTAGACAAGTTGCTCAAATTTAGGAATAGGAATTCCTTTTCTTTTCTAATACAGGCTTCTAGTTGCTCAACTGTCTTAGGTCTTCTTTGTTGCATCTTCCTCTTTATGATGCACCAAATGTTTTCTATGGGTGAAAGATCTGGACAGCAGGCTGCCCATTTCAGTACCCAGATCCTTCTTCTACGCAGCCATGATATTGTAATTGATGCAGTTTGTGGTCAGTTTGTCATGTTGGAAAATGTTAGGTCTTCCCTGAAAGAGACGACGTCTGGATGGGAGCATATGTTGTTCTAGAACTTGTATAGACCTTTCAGCATTGATGGTGTCTTTCCAGATGTGTAAGATGCCCATGCCACAAGCACTCATGCAACTCCATACCATCAGAGGTGCATGCTTCTGAACTGAGGACTGATAACAACTTGGGTTGTCCTTGTCCTCTTTAGTCCGGATGACATGGCGTCCCAGTTTTCCAAAAAGAACCTAACATTTTGATTAGTGTGACCACAGAACAGTTTTTCACTTTGCCACAGTCCATTTTAAATGAGCCTTGGCCCAGAGGAAATGCCTGCGCTCCTGTTTCATGTTTAGATATGGCTTCTTTTTTGGCCTATAGAGTTTTAGCCGGCAACAGCGAATGGCACGGTGGATTGTGTTCACCGACAATGTTTTCTGGAAGTATTCCTGAGACCATCTTGTGATTTCCATTACAGTAGCATTCCTGTATGTGATGCAGTGCCGTCTTAGGGCCCGAAGATCATGGGCACCCAGTATGATTTGCCGGCCTTGACCCTTACGCACAGAGATTGTTCCCGATTCTCTGAATCTTTGGATGATATTATGCACTGTAGATGATGATAACTTCAAACTCTTTGCAATTTTTCTCTGAGAAACTCCTTTTTGATATTGCTCCGCTAAGTTTCACTGCATCATTGGGGGAATTGGTGATCCTTTGCCCATCTTGACTTCTGAGAGACACTGCCACTCTGAGAGGCTCTTTATATACCCAATCATGTTGCCAATTGACCTAATAAGTTGCAAATTGGTCCTCCAGCTGATCCTTATATGTACATTTAACTTTTCCGGCCTCTTATTGCTACCTGTCCCAACTTTTTTGGAGTTGCTCTCATGAAATATTGTGAATAAAATATAAGTTTATGAGATTTGTAAATTAGTCCATTCCTTTTTTACTCACAATTTGTACAGTGTCACAACTTTTTTGGAATTGGGTTGTAAGTTTATCTTGGTCTCATCAGACCACAGGACATGGCTCTAGTAATCTATGTCCTTAGTCTGCTTGTGTTCAGCAAATGTTTTTGCGGGCTTTCTTATACACTATATTTAGAAGAGCCATCTGCCATGTTAAACCGCCGTATGGTCTTGGCCACCATGCTGAGGCTCAGTTACAGGGTCTTGGCAATCTTCTTATACCCTAAGCCATCTTTATGTAGAGCAACAATTCTTTTTTTCAGATCCTCAGAGAGTTCTTTGCCATGAGGTGCCATGTTGAACTTCCAGTGACCAGTATGAGAGAGCAAGAGTTATAAAACCAAATTGAACACACCTGCTCCCCATTATAATATGAGACCTTGTAACACTAACGAGTGATATGACACCAAGAAGGGCAAATGGCTAATTGGGCTCAATTAGGACATTTTCACATAGGGGTGTACTCACTTTTTTTGCCAGCGGTTTAGACATTAATGCCTGTGTGTTGAGTTATTTTGAGGGGATAGTAAACCTACACTGTTATGCAAGCTGTACACTCACTACTTTACATTGTAGCAAAGTGTAATTTCTTCAGTGTTGTCACATGAAAAGTTATTATAAAATATTTACAAAAATGTGAGGGGGTGTACTCACTTCTGTGAGATACTGTGTGTGTTGGTGTGTATGTATATATATATAATGTGTATGTATATATAATACCGGATGATGCCAATAGGCTGTTACTATCCATTATTATCTTATGCAAATTATCAAAGTTTATATATGTGACGGTATTCACCGTCACTGGAGGTGAGGGACAGATACTTAATGGTTTGAATTGCTTCAAATGGGACAGCAATATTTGTCAGCAATATCTTCATATAGAAATATGAAGATTTAATCCTATTTTACACTGGGAGACTTAGACTGTTATAGACAATTGCCATGAAGTCTGACTCCTTGATAATGTGTGTATTCCATGTCCCTGCATGCCAGACAGGCTTCCCTATTGTTTGTGTATTGAAATGGAATGTGTATTGTGTTAAAGTTTACCTGTCTCATTGTTAAATGGTAATGACCTCATTTGTTCTGTCCAGATAGCTAGATAATTAGTTTAGTTCCTGCACTTTCATCTGCATATGCTTCTGTAATCAGGCAGAGGGGAAGGATTGTGTACACTGTATGGGAATGTAAAACTCATTGGATTGTGAATATCATATCCAGTTCTCCACAAGGTCCACCTGGGCGGTAACCTTGTCGGGGAAAACGGTAAAAAGTCTGTTTCTTGTTCAATAAAGAGTTACTTCACCCTCAATCTAGAGTCCTGTCTCTCATTGGGAGAATCAGCTACAAGGGATTGCTATTAGTGCTTGACCAATATCGTTTTTTTAATGCCGATACCAATATTTTGGTCATGGGGTATCGGTATCGGCCGATATTTTCGGACATGTAAAAATTTTTTTTTTTCTAAAGGTACTCCTTGTGGAGGGATCTGGGGGTCTAAAAGACCCTAAACCCCTCCTCTGCACTAAAAAGCATTTAAAACGCCAAGTTTGGCTGTTTTGAATGCTGTCAGTTTTTTTAATTCGGCGCTGAGTACCCGGAAGTGATGTCATGACATCACTTCCGGGTTTCTTATATGAAGACCGGCGCATGCGCACTTGCGGCAGGGATACCGGCTTTCACTGGGACACATCTTCATGCTACACTGCGTCTTCTCTTTGGCGGTGGCGGTGGGTAGGAGGTAGGATGCCGAGTCTCCCGGTGGGACGGGAGACCCAGGTGAGCCATGGAAGGCGGTGGGGGGGGACGTCCCCTCCTGCTCCTTGTAATGACAGCCGAGCGGCTTCTCAGCCGCACCGATTGTCATTACAAGTCGGCCGACCATCGGCTATGGACACCAGTACCGGGGTGATGCCTCCAGCTGCAGGCATCACCCCAGGACATGCACTTTCTCTAAATATCGGCAATATCGGTAACCTCAGGGGCTGATTCCGATATATCGGGGAAAGTGCATATCGGCCCCCGATATATCTGTGTTGCCGATAATCGGTCGATCTCTAATTGCTATGTCCTCCATACTCCCTTGTATAATCACTAAGCTCTTGTAAGAGCTTGTGTAAGAGCTTGTTCTGCTGCACTCTCTGGGGAAAGAGTGGTTCACCCTTGTCGTAGGTCAAGGCTGGTTAGGAGACGGCAAGACCCTAACCAAGCTGCAGCGGTTCATGGGGTCTGAGGTGGTTATGGTGTCTGGTGGAGTGCTTGGAGCCCTCGGGAAGCACTAGGAGCATCCGTCAATGGAGGTACCTGGTCGGGGTGCCGGTTGATCCGTTACAATATATTTTTCAGTGTCTAATGACATGCTATTAACGTTCTCCACGGCTTCTCCAGACCCTTTCATGTCTGTCACATGTGCTCAGGGTGAACCTGCCCTCATCTGTGAAAAGCACAGGGCGCCAGTTGTGGACCTGCCAATTCTGGTGTTCAATGGCAAATGCCAATGGAGCTTTACGGTGCCGGGCAGTGAGCACAGGGCCCACTAGTGGACGTCGGGCCCTCAGGCCACCCTCATGAAGTCTGTTTATGATTGTTTGGTCAGAGACATTCACACAAGTGGCCTGCTGGAGGTCATTTTGTTGGGCTCTAGCAGTGCTAATCCTGTTCCTCCATGCACAAAGGAACAAATGCCAGTCCTGCTGATGGGTTAAGGACCTTTTACAGCCCAGTCCAGCTCTCCTACAGTAACTACCTGTCTCCTGGAATCTGCTCCATGCTCTTGAGACTGTGCTGGGAGACACAGCAAACCCGGGCAATGGCACGTATTAATGTGCCATCCTGGAGGAGTTGAGCTGCCTGTGCAACCTCTATAGGGTCCAGGTATCACCTCATGCTATCAGTAGTGACACTGACCCTAACCAAATGCAAAACTAGTGAAAAACAGTCAGAAAAGATGAGTAGGGAAAGAAAATTTCAGTGGCCTCTACCTGGAAAACCATTCCTGTTTTGGGGGTTGTCTCATTGTTACCCATCTAGTGTACCTGTTGTTAATTTATTTAACACCAAAGCAGCTGAAACTGATTAACAACCCCCTTTTCTACTTAACTGACCAGATCAAAATCCTAGGAGTTTAACTGACTTGATGCTAAGCTCTGATTAAAAAGTGTTCCTTTAATTTTTTTGAGAAGTGTACATCCCTTGCAACAAATGGCAATACAAAACCAAGGTTTATTTGGAAAACACATATGCCCACCTCCCTATATTGTGTTAGCAGTGCCTATATGTCAGTATTAGCCATTTGAATAGTATGGGCTCTTTTGTGATTAAGTGCCGGTTCACATTGGTACGATGCGGGAACCCTGCAAATCCTCTGCAGGTTCCCACATCGCACTCGACTGGCAGGCACACAGCCATATGCGAACTTCTGGGGGTGTCAATACAAAGTTAATTACACCCCCAGATTACTTTGCATATCGCACAGCAGTGCGGTGCAAATCACATGTGATGTCTGACATCGCATATGTGTAAACGAGCACTAAAGCATATCTATGGTCAAAATGTAATCTCATACTGTATATCAATTTCCACAATATTTCTCCTGTTACTCTAAACAATCTTAAAGTTTGTAAACTTGCTTTGAATTCTGTGACATATATTCACTTGTGTGTGGCTACTGTAACGCTGAGCGCTCCGATCCCTGCTCCTGGACCGGAGCGCTCGCGGCGTTCATCCCAGATCCACTCACCTGTGCCCGCTCCGGCTCTCTCCTCCGCTCCCCGCTCACGTGGTTCCCGGCGTGCGCGTCCCTGCACCATAGGGCGCGCGCGCCGGCTGCTTGAAATATAAAGGGCCAGTGCACCAGTAATTGGTGCCTGGTCCAAACCTCCCTTCCTGTTTCCTGTTTCCTGTTCTCTGTTTCCTGTTCTCTGTTTCCTGTTTCCTGTTCTCTGTTTCCTGTTTCATATATAAGTGACCTGCCCCTTCTTGCCTTTGCCTGATCTTTGTTGCCTTGTTGCCTTAGTGAAAGCGTTACCTGTGTTATCCTTTGCCTGTTGCCGAACCCTTTGCTAACGACTACCGCCTCTGAACCTGTGCTGCCTGCCCTGACCTTTGCTACGTCTGACTACGCCTCTGCCTGTCCCTCTTGTACTACACCTATATCAGCAGTCGGTGAGGTTGAGCCGCTACCAGAGGACATGACCTGGTAGTTACCGCCACAGCAAGCCCATCCCGCCTTGCGGCGAGCTCTGGTGAAAACCAGTAACTACTTAGAACCGATCCTCTGGTACGGTCCATGCCAATCCCTCACTGACACAACGGATCCACTCCCTGCACCGCTCCTGCTACCAGTCCGGACCCTGACAGTAAGATCCGGCCATGGATCCCGCTGATGTGCCTCTGCCTAGTATCGCGGACCTTACTACAGTTGTGGCCCAGCAGTCGCAGCAGATCGCTCAGCAAGGTCAACAGCTGGCAGAGTTGACCGCCATGCTGCAGCAGCTTCTTCCAGCACAGCAGCAGCCGCCTCCACCGCCTGCATCTGCTTCACCACCGCAGCCTGTGGCCGCCGCCACTTCTAGAGTTCGTCTGTCCATGCCGGCCAAGTACGACGGTGATCCCAAGTTGTACCACGGATTCTTATCCCAATGCTCCCTTCACCTGGAGATGTTGGCTGACCAGTTCCCCTCGGAGCGAGCCAAGGTGGCATTTGTCGTTAGCCTGCTTAGCCTGGGCTACACCGCTTTGGGACCGCAACGATCCTGCCACTGCCAGTGTCCAGAGTTTCTTTCAGGAATTCCGGAGTGTTTTTGAGGAGCCAGCCCAGGCTGCCTCAGCAGAGACTGCATTATTGAACTTGTCCCAGGGGAGTTCCTCTGTCGGAGACTATGCTATCCGTTTCCGCACCCTGGCTTCGGAACTCTCCTGGAATAACGAGGCGCTCTGTGCTACCTTTAAGAAAGGCTTGTCCAGCGCCATAAATGACGTCCTGGCTGCACGAGAAGTCCCTACCAACTTGAGTGCTACAGGAAAAGGGAAGTGCTCGTCCCAGGCGCTTTCCTCGTCTGGCTCCTATCTTCCAGCATCCACCGCAACCCTCTTCTGGGCCTCCCGCCGAGGAAGCCATGCAGGTGGATCGGTCTCGTCTGACCACGCAAGAAAGGAACCGCCGTAGAGACGAGAACCTCTGTTTGTACTGTGCCAGTACTGAGCACTTTTTAAAGGACTGTCCTCTCCGTCCAACCGCGTCAGTGAAACGCCCGCACCTAGTCAACGTGGGAGAGGCGTTGCTAGGTGTGAATACCTCCTCTCCACGCATTACTGTCCCCGTGCGGATTTCCGTGTCCGCCAAAATCTCCTTTGCTGCCTCTGCCTTTCTGGATTCCGGTTCAGCTGGTAACTTCATCGACGCCTCGCTGGTGAACAAGTTCAACATCCCTGTGGTTCGTTTACTGAAGCCCATCTTCATCTCCACAGTTAATGGAGAGAGACTCGACGGTATGATGCAGTTCCGTACAGAACCCCTCCAGATGGACATCGGAGTCCTGCATTCTGAGCGATTGGAGTTTTTTGTGTTACCCCATTGCACCTCAGAACTCCTCTTGGGTCTGCCCTGGCTCCAGCGCCATTGTCCCATTCTGGATTGGACCTCCGGAGAGGTTCGAAGATGGGGTTCGGCTTGTTTCGGCAGATGTCTCAAGTCGGTACGAGTCAAGTCTGCACCTGTTATTTCTCCTCCTCAAGGCCTGCCTTCACATATTGTCTCCGATAGAGGAGTCCAGTTTGTGTCCAAGTTCTGGAGGGCTCTTTGTGGACGGCTTAAAATCAAGCTGGATTTCTCTTCTTCATACCACCCCCAAACCAACGGACAAGTAGAGCGGGTCAATCAAATCTTGGGCGACTACCTTCGCCACTTCGTTTCCTCCCGTCAAGACGATTGGGTCGACCTCCTCCCGTGGGCGGAGTTCTCCTATAACCACAAAGACTCTTCCGCCACCAACAAGTCTCCCTTCTTCGTGGTTAACGGTCGTCATCCTCTGCCTCCTCTGCCGTTATCCTCCTCCTCCGGTGTACCTGCAGTGGATGACCTGGTACAAGACCTTTCTGCCATCTGGCGTGAGACGCGCCTGTCCCTCTTACAGGCCTCATCCCGCATGAAAATCCAAGCGGACAAGAAACGTCGGTCTCCTCCTGTCCTGTTTCCTGGGGACAGAGTTTGGCTCTCATCCAAGTATGTCCGCTTCAGGGTTCCTAGTTACAAGCTTGGTCCTCGTTATTTGGGACCCTACAAGGTCAAGAAGAGGATCAATCCTGTGTGTTACCAACTCCATCTCCCTTCCTCCCTTAAAATTCCTAACTGTTTTCATGTCTCCCTCCTCAAGCCTGCGGTCTTTAATCGCTTTTCCCCCAAGAACCTTCCTCCCACGCCTGTATCCGGTACCTCGGATGTCTTCTCCGTTCAGGAGATATTGGCCTCTAAATTGGTCAGGGGGAGAAGATATTTTTTGGTGGACTGGGAGGGCTGCGGTCCTGAAGAGAGATCCTGGGAGCCAGAGGAGAATATCTTGGACCGTAACCTCATCCTCAAGTTTCTGGGTACCAAAAAGAGGGGGAGACCAAAGGGGGGGTACTGTAACGCTGAGCGCTCCGATCCCTGCTCCTGCACCGGAGCGCTCGCGGCGTTCATCCCAGATCCACTCACCTGTGCCCGCTCTGGCTCTCTCCTCCGCTCCCCGCTCACGTGGTTCCCGGCGTACACGTCCCTGCACCATAGGGCGCGCGTGCGCCGGCTGTTTGAAATATAAAGGGCCAGTGCACCAGTAATTGGTGCCTGGTCCAAACCTCCCTTCCTGTTTCCTGTTCTCTGTTTCCTGTTTCCTGTTCTCTGTTTCCTGTTTCATATATAAGTGACCTGCCCCTTCTTGCCCTTGCTGGATCTTTGTTGCCTTATTGAAAGCGTTACCTGTGTTATCCTTTGCCTGTTGCCGAACCCTTTGCTAACGACTACCGCCTCTGAACCTGTGCTGCCTGCCCTGACCTTTGCTACGTCTGACTACGCCCCTGCCTGTCACTCTTGTACTACGCCTATATCAGCAGTCGGTGAGGTTGAGCCGCTACCAGAGGACACGACCTATTATTTACCGCCGCAGCAAGCCCATCCCGCCTTGCGGCGGGCTCTGGTGAAAACCAGTAACTACTTAGAACCGATCCTCTGGTACGGTCCACGCTAATCCCTCACTGACACAGCGGATCCACTCCCTGCACCGCTCCTGCTACCAGTCCGGACCCTGACAGCTACTGCTGTGTCACAGAATTCAAATAGACTGCCTTCTGAACTAGAGGTGCTGAGAGGAGGAGTTTCATAAGGCTAGGACAGGAGTCAGTGCTTGCAGGGAGAACATTACCATGGGATATATAGTCCTTGGAAAGTTAACAGCAGAAGAGAAGCTACAAAGCTTGCAGGGAATCCATGGTTGTGGGAAAAAATGGCCAGCAGACAGGCGGAACTCCTAACATAAAATATGTTTCAGGTAGGCTTCTTTTTGATTGTGGAAAACAGATATTGCTTGTATTTCTACTACAATACTGATATTTTAAAATGAAAGTGTATGCTGTAACTTTAGATTTAATGTAAAGACATTGTACACCTTCATAGCTGCTTCTTGTGTTTTTCACCTGATTAAGATGTGCATTGGCCATGTAGTTCATGGTATCATTTGCAGTCTATAGTATATCTTCACATTCATTTGTCAGCAATTTGTTTGTGTTTAACCTTTTCCCGCCCACAGGGCTTCATCTGGATTTTAAGTGGTGATATTGCATAGCTCCTAACTGTCCCTGATTTCGAGGGACTGTCCCTGATTCGGAACAATGTCCCTCTGTCTCTCTTTCCTCCTCATTTGTCCCTTATTTTGGTCTGATCTATATAGTATATGAAATACACTTTTTATCTATCAAACGTGTTTCCCAGTGCAAAAACCTTTGATCCAGTTTCTAAATTGCTGCATTTGTAATTTTCAAAAGCCAGTATAAAGCAATATTAGTGGTAAAAAAAAAAAAAAGGAACAAAATATTTTTTTTGTATAATTCTCCTTTACCCGGTTCCCGAACAGCCGCCGCCTATTTACTGTGGCAATGTGACTCTCCTTCGCAAACCGACGTAGGTCTACGTAGTTCGCGAGCAGGGAGCTAGGGGCGAGCGCGTGCCGCCAGCGGTGCGCTTCCGCCCCCACTCAGCAGTGGGGAAGTCGATGTAGGGGTCAGGCGGCTCTGATTTCCACCTGACACCCACGATCGTGCCCCGCTGAGAGAGAAGAACGGTCAGCTGTTGTAAGCACAGCTGGCCGTTCTTCTCCCTGGAGTGATCAGACCCCCTGTGATTCTTCTATATAGGATCACAGGTCTCTATGGTCATTTCAGAAGCCACGCCCCCCACAGTTAGAATCACTCCCCTAGGCTCACATTTACCCCTTGATCCCCCACAATGTTAACCCCTTCCCTGCCAGTGTCATTATTACAGTAACAGTGCATATTTTTAGCACTGATTACTGTAGTAATGTCACTGGTACCCCCAAAAGTGTAAAAAATGTCAGGGGTCCGATCTGTCCACCGCAATGTCGCAGTCCAGCTAAAAATCACAGATCGCCGCCATTACTAGTAAAAAAAACAAAAAAAAACCAATAAAAATAACATACATCTTTCCCGTAGTTAGTAGACGCGTTAACTTTTGCGCAAACCAATCAAAATAATCTTATTTCGATTTTTTTTTTTTACCAAAAATATGTAGCAGAAAAATTGGCTTAAGATGTTAAATTTTGATTTTTAATTTTTTTTTTGAGCATGTTATATAGCAGAATGTGAAAAATATTGTTTTTTTTTTCAGAATTGTGTTTATAGCTCAAAAAATAAAAATAACACAGGTGATTAAATACCACCAAAAGAAAGCTTTATTTATGGGAAAAAAGGACATCAATTTTATTTAAGTACAGCGTCGCACCACCACGCAATTGTCCGTTAAAGTAACGCAGTGCCGAATCGCAAAATATGGCCTGGTCATTAAGGGGGAAAATCTTCTGTTCCAGAAGTGCTTAAGGGGTTTGGCAGGGGGTGTGCCCTATGCCTACACACTTTTGCTAATGGGTGTCCCCTGTTCCCATCTCAAAAAGTTGATACTGGAATGATGCCTGTATGTAGCGGCATGCATCATCCCGGTATCGCTACTCAAAGTCCAGGATGTTATATGACTTTTTTTTTCTGCTGGCATTTCTCCTAAATGTAAAAGCAATCATAGTAGCTATATAGTTGCTAGATTGCTTTAACATGCGGCGGGGGGCCCCACCTTTCGCCACCTTTCTAGGCTGTCCCGTCCTACAGGGAACCCAGGACTGAAGCCAGCTTACCGTAGAGATAACCAAGGACCCGGAACATCCCTGATCATCTCTATGGTCTAAGAAACCGGAAGCGACAAGTATTGTGTCACTTCTGGTTTCGCCAGGATGTAAACAAGGAGAGATCTGGGGTCTAATAGACATACCCCATATGTCTTAGCATTGGCAGTGCCAGGTACTCTTTACTATCACAAGGAATGTTATTCATCCTATGTGATAGCCAAAAATTAATTTCAAGCTTGCCGTACTTACCTTGCAGTACACATCTACTGGAATAAGGGTCCTTTCACACAGGCTTTCTGCCCAGCGGACTCAGTTTTGCTCAGCGGGGGGATTTATCCGCTGATCCCCACTGAGCAGGCGGATGACAGGTCCATCTCTGCTTATTTTGCAGAGACAGACCTGTCAGATCCCCGCTCTCCTCTATGGAAGATCAGATGATAATGGACCGCCTGTCTGTTTTCATCTGATCCTATCCGATCCTTCAGATGGATGAAAAATAGGGTTTCCATCTGTCTGAATTTCACGGACAGGATCGAAAAGCAGCAGGTGTCAGGGGACATGTTACCGCTGACATCCGCTGCCCCAGGTGCATGGAGCATCCGATCAGGTCTGCCTGAAAAACTGACAGGTGAACCTGATCGGAAAGCCCGCGTGAAAGGGGCCTAAGGGTAAGTTACTTTGCGGCTGGCAGATCGGACCCCTAACTGACATTTTTGACACTTTTGGGGGTACCAGTGACATTACCAGTGGCGGCCCGTGCATAGGGAGCGCCGGAGCGCCGCCCCCCTAAAAAAAAGAAAAAGAAAAATAGAAAAAAAAATGACAAAAAAATAATAAAGTTTTGAAAAAAATAAATAAATCGTGTTCGCAGGCCTATGCGCTTGGCCTGGTGGATATGTGGGGGGGGGGGGTGGGGTTTACGACCCAGGAGAGGCGCCAATTGGCTGCCTTCTGGGGGCGTAACCTGGGCGCAGGAAAAAGCGCTGAGCCACCCCCACCTTTGTGATATCCTGGCTGTGATTGGTCCAGTCTCCAGCCTGGACCAATCATCATCCAGGACATCGCTGACTCGCAATGGGGGCGGTGCTGGTGCGTGCGTCAGTCACGCACCGTCACCGCCCGATCTCCTTCCCGCCGCCCGGACCGGAAGACAGAAGATTGAAGAGGAGGACGTCCACGGCGCTGCTTGTCTCGGTTCCCGGAATCCCGCCATCCCGCCGCCGTCAGAAGGTAAGTAATTGAAGCCGACCTGTGCCCTCACCTGTGCCATGCCTGTACCATGCCTATGCCATCACCTGTGCCATCCCTATGCCATCACCTGTGCCATGTCTATGCCATCACCTGTGCCATCACCTGTGCCATGCCTATGCCATGCCTATGCCATCACCTGTGCCATGCCTATGCCATCACCTGTGCCATCACCTGTGCCATGCCTATGCCATCACCTGTGCCATCACCTGTGCCATCACCTGTGCCATGCCTATGCCATCACCTGTGCCATCACCTGTGCCATGCCTATGCCATCACCTGTGCCATGCCTATGCCATCACCTGTGCCATGCCTATGCCATCACCTGTGCCATCACATGTGCCATGCCTATACCATCACATGTGCCATGCCTATGCCATCACCTGTGCCATGCCTGTACCATGACCTCAAAGTCATGCAATTTTTTTACCGCGTTTTTTGCCACAAAGCAATACCTATTACATTTTTCTTTTTGCGCCCCCCCAAAAATTTTGAGCACCAGCCGCCACTGGACATTACTACAGTAATCAGTGCTAAAAATATGCACTGTTACTCTAATAATGCCATTGGTAGGGAAGGGGTTAACACTGTTGGTGATCAAGGGATTAAATGTAAGCCTAGGGGAGTGATTCTAACTGGGGGGGGGGGGGGGGGTTGGGCTTGTGAAATGATCACAGAGATTTGCGATCCTATATAGCAGGATCACATGAGCTCTGTGATCACCCCAGGGAGAAGGACGGTCAGCTGTGTTTACAACAGCCGACCGTCCTTCTCTCTCAGCGGGGAGAGATTGCGAGTGTCAGGCGGCAATCGGAGCCGCCTGACACAAGCGATGGCTTCCCCGCTGATGATCGGGGGCGGGAGCGCGCCACCGTCAGCGCGCGCTCACTCTCTAGCTCCTCCCAGGCAAATGACATATCCATACGTGGTTTTGCCTGGGAGAGCCACTCTGCCGCCGTATATATACAGTATACGGTCGGCAAGTGGTTACTAGGCTGTATATCAGGTCTTAACTTTTATTGAAAGTGTCATTACATTGTTACTAATCCCAGGACCCTGCATTCACTATATCTGATCTCCCACAGAACATAAAAGATTAAATTATTTTAGTAAATATAAACTGCTAAATACTGTTTCTCATCAGCAGTATATAGCAGTCTTGTGACCTTTAGACATGTCTGGCCGAGCACTGGTTAAAGCTTGTAGTAGGAGTTTTCATTCCTCTGACTGTCTTGTGAGGCTTCATGACCCCTGACCCTCTGTCTGGACAATGCTGATTGGCTCTGTGCTGATCACATGCACCCTCCTAAAAAAAAAAAAAAAAAATCTCTATAGCAATGCACACAAACTGAGCATACGTTGAATTCCCCTAAGGTTCTGTGCTATCAGGAGATGGATTGGTGACTGTGGAAGAACAGGAGGATTAGAGAAGACAGGATCAAACAGTGTTTTTACACAATACACAGGAT
Source organism: Pelophylax lessonae (assembly GCF_965119305.1). Taxonomy (NCBI): domain Eukaryota; kingdom Metazoa; phylum Chordata; class Amphibia; order Anura; family Ranidae; genus Pelophylax; species Pelophylax lessonae. Next base: position 360,255,838 of record NC_138771.1, on the reverse strand, counting down.
TAACCCCTTTGGTCGCACAGTGAGTATACCAAGCATGCTTTATTGGATATACAGACTGGTTTTAGTGTTGTGCGTTCAGTAACACTTTAAAGGCAGAAATACTAGCCTATTCTCCAACAGTTCGATGCCTGTGTGGTTCCTCTCCAGCATCTTCTCGCTGGCTTCCAGATGTCAGTCTTTGGCTGTCTTGATTTGCCAGTGCAGGATGAAAATGCTATAAAAGGCCTGCCTGTTTGCATTTTTTTTTTTTTTTTTCACTTAATGTGACTTTAATTGACTCCTCAATATGTCCTGCTCGTTAATATTCTGTTACTGAACTTTCTCAGTGAATTCTTGAAAAGAGAAATTTGACAATCAGCATGTCAACTGCCTCACCCCCTATCTTGTAAGTGTGCAAAGTATTGGGTGTTGTGTCCTGTAGTCAATAAGGCAAAATAGCTATAGAATGCTATATTAAAGTGATTGTAAAGGTTCGTTTTTTTTTTTTTCTTCATCGGGTGCCTCCACGAAGGGTCGCTCATGAGTCCCTCTGCTGTGTCTACTGACACAGACAGCAGAACTTGGCCCCGCCCTCCGCATCACTGGATTTGATTGACAGCAGTGGGAGCCAATTGCTCTTGCTGCTATCATCCTATCCAATGAGGACCCAAGACACGCAGTTAGAGCCGCGCGACTCGAGCTCATCGCTGGAAGGATCAGGTTCAGGTAGGAAAAAGGGGGGCTGGGGGGAAAGTTGAAGTACATAGGGTTTTTCACCTTAATGTATAAAGGTGAAAAACCATGAGACTTCACATCTCCCTTAAAGTTTGACTTACAGTATATAAAAAAAAAAACATGCATACTCATCTCCATGCTATAACAACCATGTGACATTGAAGCCGACTTTCAATACTTCTAGTCATTTAAGACATTTTTAGTGTCTTTGACCATCTAGGGTCCACTATTCAGCATTGAAGATCATTCATAAACCTTCGTGATGGAAGTCTGAAATTAGGGCCACTCTCCCCTTTTTATTTATTTAGTTTTTTATATACTTTTATTATGACTATCTAATGTACCGGTAATTTACAGATTTTCCTCTATGCAGCTCCTGAAGAAGCGAGCTGGGATCTCGCGAAACGCGTAGAGAACTTTCAAGCACAGAATATCTTTGTTGGATGGTTATGCTCTTTTTTTCTTGTTTTGTATGCCATCTTAATTCTGTGTCATACATGATTTGGCAGATTAATTGATGTTGTTATCTTTAATGTATGAGTGTATTATATAATTAAAAATCCTTTTGTATTTTATATATACATATTTTTCTTGTTTTTCTTTTGTATTTGGCTTTCTCTCTCTAAAGTCCCTTGGGCCAAACTTTTTCTCTTCATATACATACAATATGGGACTGAGAGACACCTGCTGCCCCTAAATGACCAGTTTCCTATTTTTGCTAGACACAGGCAGCAGGACTTGGTCCCACCACCATATCACTGGATTTGATTGACAGCAGTGGGAGCCAATTGCTCCTGCTGCTATCAATCTATCCATTGAGGACCCAAGACAGCAGCTAGAGCCGCGGGGCACGTGCTCATCTCTGGAAAGATCGGGGCTGGGGATGCAGCTGAAGCACATAAGGTTTTTTACCTTAACGTATAAAGGTGAAAAACCATGAGACTTTACATCTTCTTTAAAAGAGAAGTTTGACTTACAGTATATAAAAAACAAATATGCATACTAATCTCCATGCTATAACATCCACATGACGTTGAAGCCGTCCTACGCTGACTCCAAGATGAGAGTTGGTTGATCCCATAACTGCTGAGCAGTCAGTTCTTTGTCTGCTGGCAGGGAGGAACAGTCACTGGAGTTTCAGGCTGGGGAGGGGGCAGGTGCCCAAAAGGCAGAGTCAACTGTCAGTCAGGCAGCTGGGATGATCCAGATAATATTGTCAGGATTTTCCCCATACTTGGTCCATCTCTACCCCTTGAGCCGATAGTTGGCAAAAGCCCACGGTTAGCTGACTCCAGGCCACAGGAGATTAAAAGTATATATACTCCTGTGCCGCAAAAGAGAAGCATGGCCAAAAAAGGTTTGTCCATACGATAAGTTTAGGCATCCATAATACACATGCAGGCTTCACTATATCAACAGAGTATATAACGTATTTAGAGATGTAACAACTGTAAATAGTGACATCTACAGACCAGAGGTATGAACACCAAAAGGTGGCTAGGCAAATAATAAGCTAAAGTGTCAAATAAAATAAATAAAGTTAAATATAGGTGAAATATAAATCTTTTAAGCCGGAAGCCTTTTAACTGCAGCTTATTTGAGCTGATATAATAACTTTAGTAAAGTAAATTAAGCAAACTCTGCCACCCCCTCACAGACAGGGCATTCCATAAGGAGTCAGCTAATTTTGACACATTCTTGTACACGTTGATGAAATATCTTTCCAAGCTGGTGATTTTCTGTTAGGAGATAATGATTACAATGCTTACAAGTGTTAATTATTAGACTCGGAAACTAGAAGCCTTGTAGGTCATTTGGATTAGGTTATACACTAACCACAGTCTTTTGTCTGTTTCTGTCAACAGTGAAAAAAACCACTGCCTTTAGGCTCGGGTCACACTATTGCGATGCGGGAAGGCTGCGAATTCGCAGCCTTTTCCCGCATCGCACACGCACCCCCGGCAGTTCACACTGCCATATGCGATACGCTGGGGGTGTCAATGTAATCTTAACGACACCCCCAGTTTGATCGCATATCGCAGTGCGATCGTGCAGTTCGCACAGGATGGGATCGCACAAGTGTGAACCGCTGTGCGATCCGATCCTGATGCGGCTGCAAAAATGCCTCCTGTGCGTGTTTGCACCGGGTGCGATGCGAATTTAGCCATACAAACTGTATGGCTAAACTCGCACCGCACAGCTGATCGCATGTAATGTCGGAGCAGTGCGCTCCGACATTACATGCGAACCCGGCACTCGCATGAGTGTGAACCGGGTATTATATTCTGTCTGTAGAGTAAAATATTTGACTGCCAGTGGGGCTTCATGCATGTGGCCATACAGCATGCAGAGCCTGGTTAATCACTCTCTTGAGATAAGATGTTGCCCCATACATGCACCCATTGAGATGAATTAGAAGATACGGCTGTACGCAGTTCTGCATAGCTCCCAACTGTTCCTTAATTTGAGGGCCTGTCCCTGATTTGGAACAAAGCCCCTCTGTCCCTCTTTCCACCTCATTTGTCCCTCATTTTGGTCTGTAAATAGTTGTATATAAAATGCACTTTTTATCTTTCAAAAAGTGCTAAAACTTTCATTCAGTTTCTAGATTGCTGCATTTGTAAATTGAAAAAGCCAATATAAATGAATAGTAGTGGTAAAAAAAAAAGCACTTGTGGGTTCAATTAATCTTTTTTTTTTGTACAATTCTCCTTTAAGGGGGCATGGCATGGGATGTGTCCTATGCCTACATTCTTTTGCTAATAATTGTCCCTGGTTTCCATCTCACAATGATGGGCGTTATGGTTCTGCACCAGGGTTGCTTAAAACACCCACACATGCACAGATGTGTGTTACAAATGTAGATAGTGCGTCTTTGGAGCATTCATCTATGCGGTTTCTTCATGTAACCCTCATCGCATAATCACATACAGTCGCATCTTCTAACTTATCACAATAGGAGGGTATACCTAGTAGCTGCCGATCCCTGGAGAGTGATTACGCAAGCTGTGCACATTGCAGAGCCCTGTGCATGAAGCCTAATGCCTTGTACACACGCAATGATTATCGGCCGAAAGATCGTCCGACTTTTGTCCAGAGTTGTGTTTTGTTGGTTGGAATGTGCCTAGACTGCACACGAATTTTCTCGGCCAACAAAAATCTACTTCAGAAGTGATGTCATGTGCTGGTTTACTTTCCGTGTGTTTTTTCTTCTCTGAGCATGACCAGTCTTGCTCATCAGATTTTTGTCTGCCGAAATCTGTACTGACTGACCGAAAATCGGCCGTTGTGTTGACGGCCAACAAAAATCTTATAGCCTGCACACCAGATTTTATTCGGCCGAAAAGTCGGAGTCGGTTGTCGAAAGCATCATACTAACAAGCCGACAATCGGCCGATCGGACGTTGGCCGAAAATTCACGGCCAATTTTCAGGCGTTTTTTTAGGCATTTTTCAGGCGTTGTTAGGGCATTTTTCAGGTGTTTTTTGCAGGTATTTGGAAGCAGGCATTGACATATAAAAAAACGCTTGTAATCTACCAAAAAGAAGCTTATGTACTTTTTTAAACTTCAGGCGACAAAACGCTCATATGTGAACAGGGGCCATTGAAATGAATGGGATTTTGCTTGTTGAGCTTTTTGAGACTTCAGAGAGGAGCGATTACGAGCTGAAAAACGCTCAGGTGTGAACAGGGCTTAAGAAAGATAGCAAGCTTAGAGAAGAGCCACACATAAATATTACAGAATAATATTTATAAAAAGTTTAGTAATGTACAGATGAAGTGTTGACTGTATAACTGGAATACAGCTCATTGATATGAATGAATGGGGCTCCACTGCTTGTGCATGCGGGAACTAGCAGGGACATTAAAGTGATGATTGTAAACGATCACCTCGTAAAACAACCCATTCAGTTTAAAATGGACATGAAAGCAAAAAATGTGTAAAAAAAAAAAAAACATTATAAATACATATTTTTTCCTTTTTTTTAAGTGATCACATGCCCTCAGTTCTCAGCTACATAAGAGCTTGGGGGAGGAGAAGCAGCAGCACAATGAGCTTCCCAGTGAATGGCTTTGCATCAGTGGCCATCAGTGCCGCCTATCAATGCCCATCATTGATGCCTATCAGTGCTGCATATCAGTGCCGATCAGTACTGCATAATAGTGCCGCATCATCAGCACACATTAGTGAAGGAGAAAAATTACTTATTTAGAAAATTGTATAACAGAAACAAAGAAAAACTTTTTTGTTTTTCAAAATTTTCGGTCTTTTTTTGCTTATTTAGCAAAAAATAAAATACCCAGTAGTGATTAAATACCACCAAAAGAAAGCTTTATATGTCTCAAAAAAATGATAAAAATTTTGTTTGGGGACAGTGTTGCATGACTGAGTTAGGCCCCTTTCACACACTCCGTCCGTTGGACGGAGTCCATTTTTCTCAGCGGGGGATTGATCCGCCGATCGGAACATGTCTCCGCTGACATCCGATGCCCCATAGGGAAGCATGGGGGGATCTTTCAGATCCGCCAAAATACCGGACAGGCGGATCTGAATGGTCCGCCTGTGTGAATGAGCCATAATTGTCATTCAAAGTTTGATTCTGAAAGCTGAAAATTGGCCTGGGCAGGAAGGGGGGAAAAGTGCCCAGTATTGAAGCAGTTAAAGGATCATGATTTTCCAAATCATTTGAGTTTGCAAAAAAGTATTTTTTCAGCATAACATGAATGTGAGTAGTGGAATGCTCCTTTCACACACCCTTGGTTAACTAATTCTAAGAAAAACTGAAAAACAAGGTATTTTTGCCCCTGGCTCTTTATCAAAGTGTCCTCAGGCATAAAAATGTTAAACTTTTAATTATTGTTTTCAAGTATGCACAGGACACTGCAGAACAAGATTTAAGTAGCGTGAATGCATCTTTTTTTTTTTTCTCAGGCATCAATTTCAATGTGGCACAATTGTGTTAAAACACCCACCTGTGCTAAGAGCCTAAGAATCAATTTTATGAGTCATGGTGACCACAGATATTACTGACAGGCAGGCATACTGATGCATATCTTTCTGTTTCTACAGCCACAGGCTTCCCTTAGTGTCCATTCACATTGATCCGACTTGTCAGGCGACTTGTCAGCCTGACAAGTCGCGGTCCTCACGCTCCCACTGTGTAGTACAGGAGCCGTTCTAATAGGAGAGACACAAGTCGCTTTGAATTAGAAAAAGGGTCCTGTACTACTTCGGGGCGACCTGGAGGCGACTTGCATAGGCATTCATGTTATGAAGTCCGTGCAAGTCGTGCTTCACGCGACTTCACAGGTCGGAGCGACCTAATGTGAATGGGGGCTTAAGCACACGTGCTTCCCTTAAACAAATGTAGGCTGTTACCCTACATTTACACCTATGCGTTTTTTAGTGTGTTTTGCAGTTTGTAGAAATGCACAACAGTCCATTTAATATGGTTTCACATTCCCAGCTATGCGTTTTGCAGCCGGTGCATTTTTGGAATGGGTCGGGAACTTTTTTCCACATTTTTTTTCTGTGTAATAGACTTCAATGGAGTCACACCAGAATTCGCAAGTGTTGCATTGTGATGTGTTTTTTGATGCATTTTGCTTTTTTTTTTGCCTTTAAAAACAATGTACTGTATATAGCTGGTTGCCCCCCAAAATCGATACCAAACGCTTATCGGAGCATGTAATCCAGCAGGACAGGAAATACCATACCATACCAGACCACATGCCCTCAACATGAGGGGGTGCTTTGGGGTGGGGGGCATATTTTGATGGGGACAAGGGCCTCTTCCCGACAACCCTGGGCAGTGGTTGTGGGGGTCTGCAGGTAGGGGGCTTATCGGAATCTGGAAGCCCCCTTTGAGAAAGGGGGCCCCTGGATCCCAGCCTCCCCATGTGAATGAGTATTCACCAAAAAAAAAAGCAGTGTTGTGTTACAAAAAAACAAGAGACAGTTTTTGACAAGTTCCTTATTAAAATGAAGAATGTCTTCGACCGTAGTTTCAACATGTCTTCTTCCTCCGGTACCGTCACCGATGTCTTCTCCCTCCGCTGTCTTCTCTCTCGGGTGATCTCTTTTCCCTCCGCTGTCTTCTCCTTCCACTTAGCTCTTCTCCCTCCACTGATCTCTTCTCCCTCCACTGTTTTCTCCCACCACCTCCGCTAAAAAAAAAAAAAAAACAGTCCTCCTCTGACGCTGGCTCCCTCCAGTGTGCCAGTTCTTATATAGCAATGGGGCGTGACACATAGGGTGGGTTTTCTGGGTGACTTCACTGGATGGCCACACTCCATGGCTTTATAAGGACTGGCAAACACTGGCGCTGACACAACACACAACAGGGGAAGAACCAGAGGACACTGGCGCTGACACAACAGATGTCAGAAGACACATTGGCGCTACCACGGGGGACATTCTTAATTTTTAATAAAGGACTTGTCAAAAACAGTCTCTTTTGTAACACTGCTCTGCTTTATTTTTGGTGAAAGGGTAGGGGTACAATGTACCCCTTACTCATTCACATGTGGACTGGAGGTTTCCAGTTTCCGATAAGCCCCCTGCCCGCAGAACCCCACAGCCACCGCCCAGGGTTGTCGGGAAAAGGACCTTGCCCCCCCATATTGAGGGCATTTGACTTGGTATGGTTCAGGTGGACTGGGGGGTGTTTGCTCGTCCCTTCCCTTTCTTTAACCGCCGGGCTGCCTGCTCGGATAAGGGTCTGGTATGGATTTTGGGGGAACCCCACACCATTTTTTTTTTTACGTGGGGACCCCCTCCAAATCCATACCAGACCCGAAGAGCCTGGTATTGGCCTGGAGGGGGACCCCACACCTTTTTTTCACAATTTATTTTCTTTTGCCGCCAATTCTTTTTTTTACCATCAGTTGTCAGCGGGGAGGCCCGCTGACAGCTGATGATTCATCGGTTGTTAGGAACGTGACGGCTGGCCTCCCGGCCCGCTCCTTAGCAACCAGCTATTTACAGTGTGTTTAAAGAGAAAAAAAAACGCAAAATGTATGAAAACTGCATGCAAAAATGAATAAAAAACAAGGGTTTAAAAACACAAAATGTACTGCAAAATGTGCCTAAGAAACGCATCAACTACAGCCCGCATAGATGTGAACCTAGACTAAATCAAGTAACAGGAGAAGTGGGGAAGAGTGATCACTACTCCAGCCCAGCACAACACAAAGGAAAACTAATGATGAAAACATTTTCCTAAGCTGTCCAAATGCTATTTCCTTTATGAGCTCTCAGCTGGCCACAGAAAACATAAAATCATTGCTGGAATCGGGGCTTATTTACCACCTGTGCTGCTTATGAATAAGTACAAAGGCTTCCTGAGGTTTTTGAGGCATTTGAAAGTTCTTTTGAAATGTGTAACACTTTAAACAACTGTAACCTGGACTGTAACTAATAACTGCTGCAGAACTTCTTCCTTTGTTGCTGCTTTATTATCTTTCTGCAATGTGAAGAGGGTTAAACTGAATTTTCAATAATGCAGAAGTGCAGTAGCTATCTTTAAAAATACCTTTTTTGCAGTGCTCATCTTTAAAGGGTCTCTAGTGCAGGGGCAGCTAACTTGACTCGGTCTGGATTGATCCTGGAGAACAATAATTGGCTGATAAAACAAAGCAAGGAGAGTGTTTCTCGAGGCTGCTGAGAAGAAAGGAGGGGGCGATCAAAAAGGCTAGCATGGGTTTTAGAAAAAAGAGATACTGACTGAATACAGCCTGCCATAGCTGACCACATTTGTATGGGACCTGAGAGAAGCAAAGAGACTGCTCATCCGGCAAGACCTTGCCTCAGAGAATGGGAACTTTCTCCCTGGGAGGGTGTGTGATCAGACTGTACCAGAGGCAGCACTCTCATCTATTGTAAGGAGCGAAAAGAGGGACTGTCTCAGTAGTATTAAAAGAGGGTAATTGCAGCAACTCTTTTCCTGTCTGAGGTCTTGAACGAACGAGAGCCCATGTCTGGAGGCCCAGAAAAGGGCACTATGGGTCTAGTAAGAGACTAACATAGTACAAGTTCATCTTTATCTGCTGGGAAATGTTGTGCTTTCTTCCAGGGCCCCAACTTTGCCGGCCAATTCTTCATTCTCTGTCCAGTGGGATAAAACTGTGACTCTTCTAGCAAGTTAGGACTGTTAATGTTACTGTTAGTCAGAATACTGCAGGTAGCTAACCATATTTAGAACGCAAAGCACAAAGACAGCACTCACAACAGGGAACACACCTCCTAGATCAAGGGTGGAGTCCTTCACTGGGTGTTCTGGCTCAAATGGCCTCCAGCTATTGAAAACGCAGCTCCAAGAAAGATGTAGCCAACAACTCCAAAATCCCATGAAAATCTTTAATTGCTACATAAAGATCAAGATTTAAAACAGCTGACACGTTTCAGCATACAGCCTTGTTCACAGCATATTCACAAATGGAATGACAGAACATTTATACTACATACCTGATATGAAGAAAAGCAGTGTCAATAAAACAGTTATTCAATTAACCACTTGCTACCCGCCCGTCGTCAAATGACGGCAGAGCGGTGTAGCTATTGTTCTGGGACGCCGTCATATGATCAATGACAGGACTCTTTACCCATGTGATCGGCTGTGTCCAATCACAGCCGGTCACATGTATATGAGGAAGTGCCATTATTTGGCTCTCCTCGCCTCCCACTGTCAGTGTGTGAGGGGAGGAGAGCCGATCAGCGGCTCCTCCTCATAGAAGAGACAAGTACAAGTAATCAGGGCACTGATCATCAGTGCCCTGATTAGAAAAAATGTAAATAAACTGCCAATTACTGCCCGCCATCAGTGCCCACAATCAGTGCCCATAGTGCTGCCAGTCAGTGCCCATCAGTGCCTGCTCATCTAGGCACTGATGGGCACTGACTGGCAGCACTATGGGCACCTCCTCATCAGTGCCCATAAGTGCCACCTCATCAGTGCCCATCAGTGCAGACCTATCAGTGCCCATCAGTGCCAACCTATCAGTGCCCATCAGTGCCGCCTCATCAGCGCACATCAGTGAAGGAGAACATTTATTATCAACATTTACTCACAGAAAATAAGAAAAACTTTTTTTAGTCCCCGTTCACACTAAGGCGACCTGTGAGGCGACCTGGTCACCTCACAGGTCGCCGTAGGTCGCCTTCCATAGGGAAGCTGCGGACCCGTTCTAATAGGAGCGACACAAGTCGCTGAGACTTAGAAAAAGGGTCCGGAGCTTCTTTGGGGCGACCCGGAGGCGACCGCCATAGACTTCAATGTTATGAAGTCTGTGGCGGCCGCTCCGAGGTCGCGGCGCGCTGCTCGCACCGCGACCTCTGAGGTCGCCCCCCGAAGTCGGATCGCCCCTGTGTGAACGGGGCCTGAAACATTTTTCTGTCTTTTTTCTTTTTTTTTGTAAGAAATAAAAACCCCAAAGGTAATTAAATACCACCGAAAGAAAGCTCTATTTGTGTGAAAAAAATTATAAAAATTTCGAATGGGTACAGTGTAGCATGACCACGCAATCGTCATTCAAAGCGTGACAGCGCTGAAAACTGAAAATTGGCCTGGGCAGGAAGGGGGTGAAAGTGCACTGTAGGCAAGTGGTTAAAATAAAAAAGATGGCAGATGACAGAAAAAAGCGGCACTGGATTCTATTCACATCAGATGTGGGCTTACAATATTATGAAAATATTCAGCATATCAAAAAGACACCATGCATAACAATAGACATGTGCAAGCTAGTATCTAGATTGACGCTGTGACCTACAACAAAAAGAAAGCATTCCATTAATGCTTTCTAAATCTAACCATATTTCTCCGAGTAACGTTATTGTATAAGTACACTTGCTAATCTTCTCTTCTTTTATGCCATGCTTTGTAATTTATTTTTTTACATTTTTTTGAAAAATTAAATTTTTTTTTTCTCTTTCAATGTTTTTATTGAGTATTCAACATAAGAAGACAAATGATCAATATTGTACAGACAAAGTTGTAAATGAGCATAACTAATCATACAACAAAACATGGTCAGTAGCTCTGAAGGAACAATTATTGGTTGGGTTGATCTCGTCTGGGGTAAGCATTGGTAGACTTTACGGACAATTCCCTTACAGTCCCCACCCCGTCAACCCTAAGACATTTTTGTTCATTTTCATTCTTTAAAACATGCTTAAACCATAAAAGGAATATCAAAGAAATTGCATTGGGAAAGACCAACCTAAAGAAAGTAAGAGAGAAAGGAAAAAAGAAGAAACAATAAGATAATAAATAGCGTGAGAAAATTTCATTGTAGATTAAGTAAAAATACTTCAGGTCGGATTTGATTAGAGTATATTCTGCAAGGTACCTAACAGTCCCAGCATGCATTAAGGTAGGCCTGCCTACGTGGCCTACAATGGTCCAGCTCGGGGGGTCTCCTTCCAGATCCGCAATCCACGGGCTCCAAACCTTTTCAAAAAGCATCACTTTGTCATTGAGTATGGCCGAGAGGTGTTCATTGATCATTATCCAAGATAATTTTGCCTTAAGCAGTTCAAAGGGTATGACAGCCGACCTCCACGACCTTGCAATCACTATTCTTGCAGCCACAAATATAAAACCGATTAGCAGCTTGGCATGTCTCTGGGCGCTCTCCACCACGTCTCCCAGCAACGCCTGTTTTGGGGATTTTTGAAAGTTTACCTGGGTCAAGGAGTAGACAAAATTGTACACCCTGATCCAGTATCTTCTCACCTTGGTGCACTGCCACCATATATGGAACGCTGTTCCCTTCTGACCACATCCCCAGAAGCAGAGCGGAGACATAGAAGGCCAGTCTGGCCGGGACCATGTACCACCGTAAAATAACCTCATAATTCGCCTCGAAGATAGAGGCATTGTGCTCTAATTTGTGCCAGTCCAAAAAATTATTTTTTACATTTTTTACATACCGTCACCAGTGCAGTACAGCTTCATTTTATACCTGGTGTGGTGGTGATTAGGGACATTGACTGGTGACAGTATGTTAAAAAATATGTCACAGACAGAAAACTACTCATTCAGTGTTTACTATTGTGATTAGCTGTGATTGGCCACAGTTAATCACATGGTACAGATGGGCTGTGATTTGCCCTGTCTTTACCATGCTATGACAGTGACCAATTATAGCACTTATTACAATACTAGACAATGAAAGGGATGTAAGAAAGCCTTTCATTGTGTACAACTGTCATGTGATCTGCTGTGATAGGCCACAGTGGTCACATGGTACCAGCAGTGGACCGGTACAGTGATCTGTCATCGACCCACAGTGGACACAGTGGTGATAGATTAGATCGTCATATGACATCCTCCCAGAACAACAGTGCACCTGCCTGGCCGTCATTTTACAATAGGCTGAGCTGCAAGGTGTTAAAGCATCCTAGCCCCCCCCCCCCCCCCCATAATCCCATAATATGCAACTTCCCTGTACCCTGATGGCATGTTTTAAGGAGTCTGATCTTCAAAGTAAAAATCTGTAAAGTCAAACTGCAGAGCATTTGCCGGTTTTCATTTACCTGCAGACGTATTCATTTGGGTCTTACTCCGGAAGACACAGTTTTGGCTATTTTCTTGCAGTTACAATTTTGTATGGTTGTTTTAACTGTCATCAATGACCAATGTACCCTCTGAAATGTTAGTGTCTCTAGACCTGTTCTTATATGCCAACTATTTAAATTGTATATCTCCTGTTCTGTACTGTCGCTACAACTATCGTCAGAGACAACTCCACCGCGGCATGCAAGTTGCTCCAGCACCGAGGTGCAAACTCCTTTTGTGAAGTACATAAAAACTTTTCGACTTTTATTATATCCACATCACCAAAATACAGTATATAGAATATCAGGCCTGTCTGTGACATCATCACTTACTGGCGCCGGTACATGCTGTTTGCCAGTCCGATTTGGCGTCTTTTCGAGTCCAAGTTATTAGCCTCCCCAATAACCTTTCTATGTAAGGAACTATCCTTTTTGACATTTTTTATAGCGTATTTTGGGGATGTGGCTATAATAAAAGTGTAAAAGTTTTTATGTACTTCACGATGGGAGTTTGCATATTTTTTTATTCAATAGTGACCACAGTGCTGGAGCTGTGGTGAAGTCGTCTCTGACCTTGACATAACGAGCACATTATGTCCATTTATAATTTGATGGTCCATCAGATCTAGTAAAAGGAACCCTTAATTATATTACAAGGTGGTGGATTCTCCTTTATTACTGGTGGATCTTACTGCACAATAGATGAAGGGTGATTTCTGTGCACACTTCATGAATTGGACTTTTTCTTAAAGGTCTTCTAAGGAAGAATGCTATGATATGTGGACACCTTTTTATATGTTTAATATGTTCTAGTTTTCATGATAGCTGTTTTACTTGTTTATTTCACATGTATTTTCACATAATTGGTGTTCAATATTTATCACATGTCAATTGAATCTTTATTAAGGCTGCTTTTTGTTTGTTGTATTTGATTGACTGGTATCACAGATACAAAGTAACTGCTTACTTTTAATACTTTGGTGACCTAGCTTGGATATTCTTTATTTTTAATTGTATGCGATGATGCCAGAGACCACCCACATCCGGAGAAGAGGAGAGTGCTGGAGTCTTCCGGAGCAGTGGTAAGGTAAGTAATACAACTCTTCATCTTCCTCTGGACCTAATGAGAATTTAACCATTGCAGTGAAGGGGTGTCCCACTGTAAGGGGTTTTTTTTCTTTTAGTCCAGGGTTGGGATTTAAAAAAAAAAATTTACTTTTGAAATATAACACAAAATGCTATAGCACCCAAGATGAGGACAGTGTGCCCCCACCTGATCTGAGGCACAACAGCTGGAAAGTTGGCAGTTAGAAAACCTTGCCTAATTGCTATTTTCTCACTTACTGTATAATTCTAAGTCAATACTATTTGTAATGACCCTTCTTATCCCACAGGCATAACATGAATCCCTACAGTACAAACAAACAGCCATTGCCCTCACCTATAACTGGCCTTTGAAGCAAAGAGCACATGGAAGAGCGATGCATGTCAGTCTATATGCTGGGTGTCCAGTGCGCTCCTGTGCCTTTAAGGAGGGATGGGCTCCCACCAGGCTCACATGCCCTCTACCTATCTATTATTATGCATGTGCTTCTACTATGGAGTCTCTCAAATATTACAGTTTGGACTGCAGGTAATACTGGGGTGCTGTGAAATGGCCCTGCAGCTTACGCATGTATTTGCAAATGTGTGCAAGCGAAACCCCTGTTTTTAATGCATACTGTTAGACAGGATAATTCAGTTGGTTGCAGGCTGGTCGATAATTTGAGCTCAGAATTTTCTTTGGATTTTTTTGATATAACATGAATCCCTATCTGAAGCAGCCACTTACCTTTAGGGATGTGTCATGCAGCAAAGGTTCCTGAGTGTGGTAGCATTGTAACAGTACAGTCTTCTCTTGCCAAAATGCTAATTTTATCCTATGATTTGTTCCATATGTTGTATAAGGGCAGTAAAAAAATAATTTATTTATAAATAAACTGTAAACCAAATTAATTTCTGTGCAAATGCTGCCACCTTATATAATAATTATAATAACCTAAAAGTAGAATATTTTTTACCCACTGGTAGTGCAAAAAGTGAAACATACAAAATATTATATTATGTAGCAAGGTTTCCAGGCCTATGGCCGGATGTGGGTCTGCCTTTAGTACCGGCAATCTCTCCAGCCCATGTGAGCTGTGACCCTGGGTGTGACAACTGAAGCAGCGACAACTCCGGCATCTTTGTTTGTGGGTTTTATTGGAATTAGGGGATGGGAGAAGAGAATGAGTGGGGTACTCCTTGAGGCTTAACTAATTTCAATTGGAACTTTACTTCTGAAATGCCCGCTGGCGCTTCCTTGACGCCAGCCGCCGCCAGCCAACGCTCACTGACACCAAGAACACTCTGTAGAACAGAAGAAGTGCTGAATCCTCGACTTATAGTCCAGAAGATCCAAGACTGAGAACTGTAGAACTTCTGACACTGTTGTACTGTGAAAGTCACGGAATACTTTCCCCCGCCTGGCACAGCTTGAGGTAGTATATAGTAGAACTCTGTATAGCGGTCACTTTAACTGGCACGCTCTGTACAATTCAGGGCCCAAACTGCAGGTGCCCCCTTTAACCTTGAACTCTTCAGGGTCCACTGACTATGTACCCCCTCTGTAGCTTCAGGGTCCTCAACTTAGGTACCCCCTTTACAGCTAGCTGACACTGGATCCCAGAACCTTTCGGAGTGTTCCCCTCTAACTTCAGTCAGACCCCCAGGGGCAATCCTCAGTACTCACGACCTGTGTAGGCTTTCCTGGGACTGGACCCCTCTCTCTCTCTGCAGGCTCTTGGATCCCCTCAGCTCAACTCAGCACTGTCTGGACACTCAGGCGACACCCTGAGACATCCACCTTCCTCAGACAGGAGGAGAGACAGCCGTACTCTCTTTCCTGGGACTCTGCTCCCGCCAAAGACACCATGCCACACACTTCCCCCCAAACTTATACCCACTACCAGAATCCTTTGCAGCATAATCTGCCTTCTGGGGTAGTTACAAGCTGGGATGTGTCCCCTGATTGGGTTTCCCACACTGCCCTATGAGAATCCTCTCACAGGAGCCAGATGGGATACTTTTCCCCTCAGCAGGCACATCTGGAAGCCCTGACACCCTGACTAAATAAATCACAGCCCTGCTGTTAGGCAAACAAGTCCCACTATAGTTTTACCTAGCACCTACCTGTAGGGTGCTACAAATAGATAAAGTTCCATCAAAATAAAGAAAACAGTCCACAGTGAGTCCACATTAAAAAGTTCAAATAAAGTCTTTAAATATCTTTTTTCAAAACAAAAGTGAACCAGTGCAGATTCCAATCACAAGCAAATCTTCTAACTTCCACTTCTCGGTGCACCACAGTGATTTCCTCTCCCACTGGTCACAACATCATTTACCAAATAGATTTGCTTCTCGCTTTCATGATCGGCAGGTCTGCACCTCCTTGATCTTTTAAGCACATCTCAGTATCACTAGGACTCAAAGGATAAAAGAAGGGTTCCCATGGTGTATTACTGCAATCACTGCAGGTCACTGCAGGTCGCCATACTGCCCCGCACTGATGCGTTTTGTCCTTACAACTTTCTCAATGGGAAAGGCTATACAGCACGGAAACTAGGGCTGAATGATATTCGATGTAACATCGAATATCATGCTGCGGGCGTGGGCGATAGTCACAACGCCGGATCATGCAATATTGGGGACTCACAGTAAAGGTAGAAGAATACAGCCCGACATCCGTCCCACATGTTAAGTCCATCCTGCAGCTCTCCTGACTGAGCGGTGTGAGCAGCGCGATGTGAGCAGCGGCACAGGGAACCAATCACCCGTGCCTGCACACCTGATTGGTTCGCTGTGCCGCTACTCACGACGTGATTGGTTCGCTGTGTGGTCTGTAAGTGTATTGTGGGGACTGGGAGTGTGCTTCCAGTGCGAAGGAGCTGCCTGGTGGAGAGGACTACAACTCCCAGCGTTACCCCCACTTCCCGCGTTTCCGTCTGCCCCCAGCCAGAGAGATTCCCCCTCCCTCCGGGAGAACCGACTTCACAGCCCAATCATGAGGGACAAACAGAAGAGGCGGAGGGAGCGCACGTTGGCCGAGGCTGCCAAGAAGGTACCAAATACGGAGGGGAGGCGACTGTACCATGTACACCAGTAAGAGGCGGGTAAAAATATCGCAATATATATCGTTGGGGAAAAAATATTGCAATGTGATTTTTTTCCCAATATCGTGCAGCCCTAACGGAAACCCAGAATTTAAAGGCGTACCCCTGCAGGTTTAACCCTTATGATCCACGCAGCAATTACACCGCCGTAGATCGCAATACAAAGTGGGTCATTGGTCATATCACAATAAAGGGACAAACGCCTCCACATTCTCACATGTTAAAACGATCAAGTTAAAACAGTTAATTAAAAAAAATACAATGCACATAGATGAATTCAGTCCTGATGATCTGATCCTATGATTTGTTCCATATACTGTATATGGGCATTCAAATATTAAACATTTTATTAAAATGAAACAGTAAAATATTAAACAGTAAATATCATTCGTTTTTTTATTTATTCTATTTTTATACATGGCAAAATCATTTTTTTGCTTCCCATCTTCTGTTTTTCAGTACTAAATATCAAGGCCCAGAGTTTGTAAAGCAAAATCTGTTTTCCTGATTATCTGCCAATTTAAAAGAATGAATAATCCATTATTTCTAACTCACTGCAGAAGGAATGTTGGATTTGTTTTGTGATTTTTTTAGCCATTGTTTCACAGAATTCTTAACTCCTTGGCATCACAGCTTTCCATATCAAACTTTTCATGGAAAAATAGGGCTCATTGCAGCAGAAAGAAAAGTATTTGCATACTAAGCAGACTCTTTCACATCTAACATATTCTTCTATGAAAATATCAACATGCTGGTTTGGATCCCCCAAGTGGTCATTTTCTAGATTTAAAAACCTCATTACAAGATTACAAGTTTGGTTTTATATTAGCGTACAAAACAGACCAAAATGTATTTTTCTGTGTTTTAGGGTTTGCACCTTGCAGCAGCATTCAAAATTTCTATAACTAATGTTTCTGTTAATGGAATCGGCAATCATTTTTCCTGATTTTTACAAACGCAGGTTTTACTATTCAAGCATATTTTCAATGAAAAGACATGTGACGTGCATAGTAAATGTAGTACAGACATTTCAAATTTATTTGCAATGTTTTCATCGCTTTTAGTAGTAGCCTTCATTTTCTATTCATTCTATTCTTCCTAAGGTTCTTTTTTCTTCTTTTTTACTGCTATGTCCCAGCTGCCATACGGTCTCTGCCATCTGCTGCAGGTTTAGAGGGACCTTGGTAGACACTTTAAGGGTCTTCTATATGTTTTAGGAAATGTGTTCACGAAAAGCAGGGCTCTTATTTTGTTCTAGGAGATTGAGCTTAGCTATCCACAAATGACTTTCTTGCCATTCTACCTTACCTACTGTAGGTGTAATGGAAGAGTTATGAACCCAAATAAATGTTCTTGGGCTCCAATCAATATGCACATAGTTAATTAGAAAATTCTGACAAAACTCTCTCCACGTGCTCCAGGAAGAGAATCTGGGAGGGGGGTTTAAGGAGAGATTCTGTAAGTGACCTGTCACTCCTACTAATTTCAGACCTCTATCAGCCCACTGTGTCTGGAGTTGACTCAATCGTAGGAATAAGTAAGGAATGTAGGATAAGGAGCAGCAGTCATCAAGTTAGGTCCACAAGGCCACCAGCTTTTTAAAGTTTCATGTCTTGTCATAGATTGAATAACCACCCAGGAAACAAGAGGCTCCATGTTGAACATAATTTCACACAGGTGCTCCACATATTTATAACGAATACGTTCTCTCTGCCTGATAAGTTGATTTTAGGTGAGCTAGGTCAAGGTTAAACAACAACCATAAAAAATGTTTAAAAAAAATGCTCGTCTGCACAGGATTAATCCGGCTAGTTCGGCCTTGTGTTGCCGATGCGGGGCAGAAGTGGGCACCTTGTTTCACATTTTTTGGCAATGTGCTGACATTCAAGCTTTTTGGGATATGGTCATGACGGTATTGTGTAATGTTACTGGTCTTCAATTGTCCCTGGATCCATTGCACTATTTGCTCGGTCTCCAGTTCTCCGGTGTCTCCAAGTTAGCTAACAAATTGACTTCCTTCATTTTACTAGCAGCCAGGCAGGCTATTCCGCTTCAATGGCTCAATCGCACCCCTATAGATAAAGCTCTTCTTTTGCGATTGATTTCGGAGGCCCGGGGGATGGAATACCTTACTGCTTTGGTCCATGACGATGTGACTAAATTTAATGCTGTATGGAATGATTGGGACCTTTATCACTCTGCCTTGACATAGGTTCTTCTGGGCTCTGGCTAGGTTGGGCTTCATGTCTGGTGTTCTCTTCCTGATTGTTTTTCACGCAGTTTCTGATGTTTCATGTGTTTTTTTTTTTCCATTATTGCTGTTGTAACTTTGTACTTTACATGGGGGCGCCGCCCCTGGTTTTGTGTTTTTGGACTTTGCTTTTTTTGCCCATGTATGTTTTATCCTTTGTATCTTATCCTAATTTTTTCTAAATAAAAAATACAGTTTAAAAAAAAAAATTATAAAGATGCATCTCAATTACCCATGTGATGACATTTTGATTTAAAGGTTTCTGTTTTTAGTCTGCCACTTGCCCTGCGCTTTTGTTTGAAGGCTGTTACCCTGTCCAAAATGTGTTTACAGGCTTCACCTGGGATGCAGACTTAGGCTGGCCACCATAAACTAACAGACAGGCTAAACCTATCTTTGTCAACTTTTTCAACGCAGAGGAACCCTTAAAATGATCTTCTGACCCCCCCCCCCCCCGCTAAAAATTACTATATCTACAACTAATGATACATTAGTGTGATGGACAGAAGGAAGAATGCTCCTTACACTTGTGGTCATTGGGAAGAATTCCCCCTACAAATAGCTAAAAAGATCATTGGTGTCAGTGGGAACTTAACATAGAGGCAGAAATTAGTCATTGCTCAAGGAACCCCTAGCAACCTCTGGAGGAACCATAGAGTCCCATGTAACCCTGGTTGAGAAACCCTGGGCTAAACTATAAAAATCTAGCAGATTGCTCAATCAAAGCTATACAATGAATATAGACAAACTTAAACACCACTTGGTGTTGTCAGAATACCCAAACAGCTGCATCTAATTGGATGCAGCTACTGTTTGGTCAACAATTTTTAGCTCGGCCCATTCAATTTTTCATTTGAAGGATATCAGATAGAAGGGGGTCGACAGGGCCACCCACTATTTGAATTTTGGCAGGCTCATCAGAAATTGGCCAACATTAAAACAGGGTATGGCTGCATGGGGAGGACTGAGATGAGGGGGGGAATCACGAAACTGTACGGGCTATTTGCCAACCTGACTACTAGACATTCCTATCAGCTGGCATGGGAGACTGACTTGGGGGAAACTATTGACGAGGAGGATTGGGACAGATGGTCGACCATGGTGCACAGGGGTATACTCAACACCACTTTAGTTGAAGCGAATTATAAGGTGCTATCCTGGTGGTACTTGGTGCCAACGAGATTAGCTAAATTGTTTCCGGGCACCTCCCCCCTGTGTTTCCGACAATGTGGGCAGCACGGGGATATGTACCATGTGTGGTGGAGCTGTCCGAAGGTTCAGCGATATTGGATTCGGGTGATTAACCTGATACACTCGGCGATGGGTCAGAGGATTGATAGAAACGCCAAGACGGTGCTGTTTTCGGACTTGCCAGTTGAGATTCCCAAACATATCCGTTCCCTTATATTTCTTATTCTCCTGGCCGCAAAAATTACTATAGCGCGTGCTTGGAAAACGCCTGGACTCAATATATTGCAGGTGAAACATAAACTGTCGTGGATTATGCTTAATGAGAAGTTGGCTAGCATTCGTTTAGATGGGCAGCCTAGATTTGACCACGTGTGGAGCCCCTGGATTGCGTATTTGCAGGCTCCGTAGTTGTGGTCGAATGGATAGGGGTCCGGCGCGGGAGGACATAGGACTACTTTACTTTATATTGCTTTTGTTCTGGTCTTTTTTACTTTTTCTTATGTTCTTTTTTCTTCCCTTTCTTTCTCTGCCCATCGTGGTGAGGGCTATTCTCCTTTTCCTTTCTTTTGTCTTTCTTTCCTTTGTTTGCTTGCTCTCTTGGGGTTCGGGCTGCAGGAGAGACGCTATCTGCTCTGCTTGCGGAGCTCTAGTTTAGGTTCCCAAATATGGGTCTGGGTTGATCTATTATTGGCTATTGGAGGGAGCCCATTGGTTTCTTCTTCTGGGGGGGGAGTCTACGCCCTTTCGTGGACACAGTCTGTGCCCATTTGGGGTGTCTGGGGTGGGGCCTCTGCTCACCAGTTTTATCTCCGGCTTGGTTTGTCCTTTGGACTCAAGCTGTACCTCCCTTTGAAGAGCCTCAGTTTTGGGACTTGGTATATCATAATGTCAAACATCTTAATATTAGATTCTTTGTTGCCGATAATGTTATGGTTCATATATTGACAAGCACTGTTGTGGTGCATGATACTTTTCTGTATGCTACCCCTTTTCTATGTTTTACTATTTTGCTGTTTTGTTAAAACTGAATTAAAATTATTGAATACTAAAACAGGGTATGGCCAGCTTTAGTATTCCATGTATTGTAGTTTCTTGCACTTTATCTGTTGCCAGTAGGGCAATCTAGAGAGAGGCAACCTGTAAGTCTGATGCACAGAAACAAACAAAAAAGTGTAGATTTTGGGAAGCTAAAGCTCTAAAATGAAAAGCCCTGAAACCAGTAGTTAGGAGACAGAATCCCGATGCAGACCATTTTGCTGCTTCCAATGTCGGTATATACACATCAAACTGCCACATGTTTTACTGGCATTAAACTGAATCTTTTCAAAATGATTGGAAAAGTGACTTCTGTTCTGTTACTGGAACACGTGTGTTCAATGTTAGATCTTCCCTCCACCCCTGTTTTGGGAACAGCCATAAGATTTCGCATTTCCTTTCACTTTTTCAGCTGAAGGCAGAGTTGTAGATTAATTGTAGATCACTGAAGGGGTGTAACCAAAATGTGTGAGGTAATAATTTGCTTAACACCAAATAAAGTAAAAAAAAGGAATCTTTGTTTCAAGAAGCTTACCACATGATAATCCTCAAGTTCTGTACAATTTCTGCGGAGGTGCAGAAATTGGCTCTTGGGGACAGAGAAAAGTCATGAGAAACAATGGGAGGAATCCATGGGAATAAACCCATTCCAGTCAGAAGGTAGTGGGGATAATACGGCCCTCTACAACGGAAATGTTCAGATCTGAAAAGTAAATATGTTACGTGCTGGTCTCATGGGTCAGAATGATACCTCTTTGGTTGTTGGTAAGGGATAAAATAAAACCTTTAGGGGAGTCTATACCTCCATTACAGATCAGGATTATGTCATCTATATAGCGTTTCCATAAGATCAGCTTTGGTCTATGGGGGAACATAACCTCTACCTCCTCCCACTTGGCCATGCTGAGCGTGAATTTGGCGCCCATGGCAACGCCTTTATTTCGTACATAATGGGTACCACCATACCATAAATGATTGTGCTTCAAGGAGAAAGCCCATATATTTACATTTTATTAGCTATATTTACTCTGTATTAGCATGAGGAAACCATCCTTGTCTAAGTGTAAACTAACAGCCTCGTGCCCAAGATCATGTGAGATGGAGGTATATAAAGACGCTACATTTGCTGTGGCCATGATATAACCTTCTTCCCATTGAAATGAACTTAGGATGTTTAAAACATGTTTCGTATTGTCAAGATATGTTGGGGTGCTAGAAACCAAAGGTTGCAAATAAAAATCAATATATCTACCAGCCCTTGACATGATGAAATCTATAGCACTAATAATGGGGCGCCCCGGAGGATTCTGTAAACTTTCATGAATTTTAGGTAAAACATACATTACCAGTAACCTCAGTGGAATCAAAAGGGATCAAAAAAGCCATCTCTCTTTCTTTTTCAATATAATAGCTTTAAAACCCTGGTCAACAATTTTCTTGGGATCATTCTTAAACTTGAGGACAAGATTGTATCCCAATTTGGCATAAGTTTGGGTATCAGACAAAATATTCCTCATCTTCGTGACATAACACTCCTTATCCATAATAACCTGAATCTAAGTGGTCGGGTAGTTTCTGTTTCCTAATTTTCAAGGAATCAATGTCTTAAAAGACCTGATCCCTAAATACTTTCAATGATGGTGAAACCCTACCCAGAGGATTAAAAAGAGAAGCATTACTTATGTTAGAATAGGTAGCTTCTGAAGTGGTTAGCTTATTTTTTTGAAAATCATTTTTATTGAGTTTTATATAACATGACATAAACTTCAACAAGTACACTATTGAAAAGAACGGTGCAAGACGATGAAAAATTCCGTATCAATAGGTACATATTGCATTAAACGATAAACAATCAATAATAGACAATAATAGTAGACAATAGACACAAGTGCAATTAGGTAGGAACAAAGGCATTTCTTTTCCGCCTTTCAACAGTCAATTGAAGCAGGTAGGGAGGGACCCAGGGAGGGCAGGAGACGCACCAAGCACTCACAGATATTTGAGATAAGAAACGAAGACCCCGAGGGGTCAACTTAAGGATGACCTGGACCCCAGACACGCCTATGGGAACAACCTATGTCCAGAGCCTTTGCCATCCTGCTTATGCTTACCATGTCTCCCAACCCCCCCCCCCCCCCAGCACCCCTGCTGTATCAATGGGTTCACTGAAATGGTTAGCTTATTGTTTTTAACCAGGTTACTCATAATGTAATGTTTAACATTGAGCTTCCTAATGTACTTGTGTACATCAATGAAGGTGTGAAATGTGTTCAAATTCCTGGGGGGAACAAAGTTTAGGCCCTGGTCCAGGATTGTATGTTCCTCCTTGGACAAATGGACAGTACTCAAGTTAACAATTCCAGAGGAGGTTACACTCTTCTCCTTTTTGGCGTGTGCACGCCTCCTCCCTATGGTGCCCCTTTTGGTTCTATATGTCTTTTTTGGCCCCCTCTGGGACCCATCGGAAAATACTGTTGGTTAGAAGTGTTGTAGCCACCCTGGTGTTCCGCGGTAAGTGGATGATCCCTGATAAACCTATCTTCCCTCATGGGTACAAACCTATTAGAAGTAGGAACCCTATAGTCAGGTCTGAGTGAAACCTACCTCAATGGAGGAGTCCTCCTGGGGGTACCTCCCTGGGGTATAAGTTGATTTAGAGTAACCTATTCCAGGCAGATAGGAATATCCTGGTCTGCCGTAAGAGGCATTCCTAGATACATCTGGTCATCTTTATGTAGAGCAACAATTATTTTCTTTCAGATCCTCAGAGAGTTCTTTGCCATGAGGTGCCATGTTGATTTTCCAGTGACCAGTATCAGAGAGTGAGAGTGATAACACCAAATTTAACACACCTGCACCCCATTCACACCTGAGACCTTGTAACACAAACAAGTCATGTGACACCGGGGATGGAAAATCGCTAATAGGGACATTTTGGATATTTTCACCTAGGGGTGTACTCACTTTTGTTGCCAGTGGTTTAGACATTAATGGCTGTGTGTTGAGTTATTTTGAGGGGACAGCAAATTTACACTGTTATACAAGCGGTACACTCACTACTTTACATTGTAGCAAAGTGCCATTTCTTTAGTGTTGTCACATGAAAAGATATAAAAAAATATTTACAAAAATGTGAGGGGTGTACTCACTTTTGTGAGATACTGTATGTCCTTCTCTAGCCACTGGTGTGCACCCTCAGGAGAGCACAAAGTGCAACCTGTGATCCCTGTGTCCCACAGACACAGGAAATCACAGATTGAGGTACAGGGACAATGACCTGGTAAGTAGCACATATCCCTGTACTATGTGATCACAGTTGTAAACAAAGGCTGAATGAATGAAAGCCTTTGAACAGTGCTACCGTTTCTTACACAGGGATCAAGACTGTGTAAGTAATTACAGTGTAAAAGACCCTATCACCCCCCAGAGCAGTACAATGTTATTATGGTGACACTGCACTGTTCAGGTGTAAAAAAAAGAATCGTAAAAAAAAAAAAAGTATCTAAACACCGCCACACCAGTCACAGTGTCCCTGATCACTGATACAAGAGTCACATTGATGCTTATTACTGCTACACCAGTTATAGGGTCCCTGATCACTGCCACACCAGTCAAAGGGTCCCTGATCACCACCACACCAGTAACAATGTCCCTAATCACTATCACATCAGTCCCAGTGTCCCTGATCACCAGCACATCAGTCCCAGTGTCCCTGATCCCCATCACACAGGTCATAATGTAACTAAAAGAACTTGTTCACATTTGCAATATGCTCTGAAGAGTGATCCTTGTTAAGATTACTCATGAGAGAACATTTGACAGGCAGTGAGTTGGTATTGTATCCTCCTCACTGCTCTTACTTTCACCCCGCGGACCCCGCATAAGCATCTCCATTCCCTTGGCGTACGGGGAATATAATTCCTGCCACAGCTGCCAAGTATTGCAGCTGCAGCATGTGTGCACCCCACTGGTGCTCCAGGGTCTTCAAAAATGTGATAGATGTGCAATTTATGCCCCTGGAATGCCCGAAGGTGCGCCTTGAAATTTGGGTCCCTCGCTATGTGGCTAGGCTATGAAAAAGTCTCCCACATGTGGTATGGCCATACTTTGGAGGAGTTGCAGAATGTTTTTTGGGGTGGCAAAAAATGACATTTTAAAAAAAACTCACTATATCTTTCGGAAAATACCTTGGGGTGTCTGCTTTCTAAAATGTGGTAATTTTGCGGGTGTTTTTCATGTTCTGGTACTTCAGGGACTCAAGAAATATGATAGGTAGTCAGGAAATTAGACAGAAAATGAATGCTTCTTGAAAGCGCAAAGGCACTACTTGGATTTTGGGCCCCAAGCAGAATGTGTTTTGGGGTGCAATTGTAAGTATACCTAAGCTGTGTGTTAGAAATAACTTGTCTAATAAATTAAACCATAGTTTGTAGATTCTATAACGTTCACACACTAAATAATATACACTTTTTTCCACAGAAGAAATGTAGCAGAATACATTTTGGCCCATGTTTATGAAAAAAGATGATTTATTTGCTTAAAATACCAGTGGTGATTAAATACCATCAAAAGAAGGCTTGATCTGGCTTAAAAAATCATAAAATTATTTGGGTACAGTATTAGAACAAAAAAAAGAGCAGAGGATAAACCTCAAAAGCACTATCTGTGTACCAAAAGGGCAAAGAATTCATACATTTTTTTAATTGAAAAAAATATTTTATTATATACATATTAAAAACATACAAAAAGACATCACCACAAAGTGCAACATCACAATACTAGGCTCTATTAAGCTGCACTAGTTTCCCTTAGATGGTAGTTGTAACCTTTCAACAACAGGAGAGGAATTCCAGATGGAACTGGATGTGGGAAAAAAGCTGAGGCTAACCCTCTACATGTTTTGTGACATGATGTTGCTTCCTCAGGAGGAATGTGAGCCAAACTTAGCCTGCAACAAAATATATTGCACATTAACAATACTGTACATCATAAAAATATATTATTTAAATGCAACATCTATAAAGGTCAACTGTATCAAGAGGTACGGTCATGTACTGGATTATGTTAACAAGAACAAGATTTAGCGTCAGGAGGCAGCAGAGCTGTTGGCAGCGGGAGCCAGCGCTGGTGATGTTCATCATGATTGACGCTAAATTTATTGCAGGGGACATTTTTTTTTTTATTAAATAAAAGACTTGTGAAAAACTGCCTCTGTGCTTTTTTTCATTTTTTTTGGTGAATAAGTAGGGGTAGAATATACCCCATACTTATTCACATGGGGGGCAGGATGTGGGGGTTCCCTTGTTAAAGGGGACTTCCAGGTTTCAATAAGTCACCTGCCTACAGATCCCCACAACCACCACCCAGGGTTGTGGGGAAAAGGCCCTTACCCATACTCCCAAGTAGGAAGACACCCTAGCCCAAAGCAGTCCCTTCATGTTCGGGGCATGTGGCCTGGTATGGTTCAGAGGGGGTGCTTGCTCATCCCCCCTTTCCTGGTCTGCCGGCCTGCATGTTTGAATAACATTTTTTGGGAAAGGTTTCCTCTCAAAATCAAAACCTAAGGATCTGGCATGGATTTGGGGGAGGACCCCATAAATGTTTTTAAAAAAATGTTGGCATGCCATTTTTAAAAAAAAAATTGGGGTGGGGTTCTCCAAAAATCCATGCCAGACACCAAGGGCCTGGTATGCATTGGAGGGGGGGAGGAAGTTTTTTTCCTCGAGTTTTTTTGCCGGCAAATATTTAGTTTACATTCAGCTGTCAGCGAGCTAATGAGTCATCGGTTGGTAAGGCTGTGGCGGCTGGCTTGCTTGCCTGCTCCTTAACCACTTTACCATTGCTCACTGGAGCTCTACTGCGGCAAAGTGGCTTGATAACGTCTGGCGACGTAGACCTACGTCGCCAGACATTCCCCTCTCCCGTCACAGCGGGAGTCGGGCCAGGGGAGGAGCAGCGGTGATCACCGCCGCTCTTCCCCGATCGTCGGGGAATTGAGTGTGGAGATCCGCCTGCTTGTGTAAACAAAGCAGGCGGATCTCCTAAGTGACAGGCAGGGTCAGATTGCAGGGTTCAGCATAGCTGAACCTGCGATCTGTCCCTGTGTCACTCAGTCCCCTCCCCCCACACACGTTAGTAAGTACCAGGCATACATTAACCCCTTGATCACCAATAAAAATTAACCCCTTCCCTGCCAGTGTCATTTTTACAGTAACAGTGCATATATATAGCACTGATTACTGTAGTAATGTCACTGGTACCCCCAAAAGTGCCAAAAATGTCAGTCAAGGGTCCGATCTGTCCGCCGCAATGTCGCAGTCCCGCAATAAAAATCGCAGATCGCCGCCATTACTCGTTAAAAAAAAAACACCAAAAACGACAGAAATCTTTCCCTTAGTTAGTAAACACAATAACTTTTGCGCAAACCAATCAAAATACGCTTATAGCAGAAAACAAATTGGCCTAAAATGATAAAAAATTTTGATTTTTACATTTTTTTGGGGGGGAATTTCATATAAAAAAAATGTGAAAAATATTGTTATTTTTTCAAAATTGTCGCTATTTTTTTGTTTATAGCGCAAAAAGTAAAACTCGCACAGGTGATCAAATACCACCAAAAGAAAACTCTGTTTGTGGGAAAAAAAGGACGTAAATTTTGTTTGGGTACAGCGTTGCATGACCGCGCAATTGTCAGTTAAATTTGCACAGTGCCGAATCGCAAAAAGTGGCCCAGGCGTAAGACCGCAAAATCCTCCGGTGGTTAAGTGGTTAATAGCCAGCTATTGTTAAGTATGCCAGCGACCGCCCGCTCCTAAAAATCATGTATCTGACTTGCCAATTTGCATCAGAACCATATATAAATCGCAGCCAAACCGTTGAAGAGCTACTTTAGAAATTCACACTGAAAACAGATTTGAAAATCGCACCGTACATGTGTGAAATGGTGTGAAAACCACCCAGCTTGAGGAGTGGGTGTACTTGCTGACTCACCAAATGGATGTGGTACTAGCCTAAAAACATGAGAAAAGAAAAAGGGATATGCAGCTGTGAAGTACAGTCTGTAAGTACTGTAGTAGGCTTTAAATGAACCATGCAGCTTATAGTACAAAAATACATTTATAAGTGTCAGAAAATATCCGTTTGGATTTCTCAAACCTTCCAAAAACATGTAACAATACAAACGACTCAAGACAAGGTTAAAAACAATCCCGAATGGGTGAATGATAATTGGAGCATTAATATTGTAATCCAGCAGTAATGTAGAAAGGCCAGTGAAAGAATGACAGTAAAGTGCTAAGTGACCTATATTCAGGAGAAAGAAACCCCCATGGGAATTAGCACCTATGGGAATATGGAACTGGATCCATGGTTCTGCTGAATCAAAATGGGGGAAATTATCAAGGTTAAAGTTCTTCCCTACTGGTCAAAATCAGATATTGTTCATAGAGTATCCTTCATAAATTCCACATAGGCTTCAGGATTACTGCAATGTATAATCTGTAAAGCAAGCCGCAATGGTAAGGGGAGCAAGCATAAAGCTGGTTTGCAATGCATACTGCAGATGATGCAGTACAGTAGCAGTAGAGGGAGGGAGCCAAGAATAGAATTAATGGCAAACAGTCTCTAAAGTCCCTTATCAAATGTAGGGTGCTTACCGCTCTATATCATCCCATGTTCATGCAATCAGTCTGGTTTTCCTTTAGTGCTCCTCTAATTGTTATTGTTAGCCAGAGATGTATAGTAACTAAGTAGAACTACTTCACTACTGTACTTAAGTACCGAAAGGCGGTATCTGTACTTTGCTAGAGTAGAATTTTTTTCTCCTACTTCCACTTTTACTTCACTACATTTTTTCAATGATTTCAATACTTCTACTCCGATATTTTCTTTTTGTGCTGCATAGTTACTCGTTACAATTATAAAAATTACCACTGCCAGAACAGTAGATGGCAGGTTTCATGAAGCTCAAAACATGTGTATTATCAGCGCATACGAAAATAAATGCTACTGTATGTATAAATAAAAGCTGCATTTGAAATAATAAAAAACAATATGATGTTCAAACTTTTGACTTCTTTCTTTAATAACTACATAACACAGTACTTGTACTTTTACTTTCAGTACTTGAGTAGCAATTTATTTTTTCAAAACTACTGGCACTTTTACTTTCAGTACTTGAGTAGCAAAATTTTTTAAAAAACTACTTGCAATACTTAAGTACAAAAAATGTTGAATACTTTAGTACTTCTACTCAAGTCACTTTTTGATCGAGCACTTCCACTTCTACTCAAGTCACTTTTTGATCGAGCACTTGTTCTTTTACTCAAGTATGAGTTTCGAGTACTTTATACAACTCTGTTGTTAGCATGTATATAATAGATGTCCCAAGGGCTTGCAACCATCTCCTGAGTTCCTAGATTGCCGTGTAATTGGTATGGAGCGTGAGCTGGCTGACTCATTCGTTCACTTCCGTACTCATGTTGCGGCCTGTGGAACGCATAATCATTCCCCTTCCGGGTGTGATGATGTCACTGCATTGAAGCATTTCGTCCGCCAATCAGCAGACTTCTTCAGAAGTTTTTAACCTTGTCTTGAGTCGTTTGTATTGTTACATGTTTTTGGATGGTTTGAGAAATCCAAACAGATATTTTCTGTCAATAACACTAATAAATTAATTTTTGTACTATAAGCTGCATGGTTCATTTAAAGCATTTGATATAGCACTCTATAAATGAATACTTGGGTTGGGCAGCTTTATGGCAAATGAGGGTAAATGTTGAAAAATGTAAATAGTGCAATTGGAAGCTAAAAATATGAACCCAATTTACTTGCTAGGGGGAGAACCCTCTTGGGGAATCAAAGATAAATAAGGGTCTGGGAATCCTAGTAGATCAAAGACTTGGCAATAGCATGTAATGCCAACCGACAGCAAACAAGACCTGTGGACTATTAGTATTCATAATAAAGGGGATTTACTCAAGAGATAAAACTATACCACTACCACTTTACAAAACTATACAAAATGCTGGTTCGGCCATATCTTGAGTATGCCATCCAGTTCTTGTCACCAGCCCTCAGGAAGGATGTGCTTGAGCTGGAGAGAGTCCAGAGAAGGGCAACAAAGCTAATAAGGGTGCTGGAGGACCTCAGAGATGAGGAACGACTATAAACGTTACACTTTTGTTTCCCTGGAGAAACCTAAGGGAAACTTAATATTGATATCATATTACATAGTTACATAGTAGTTGAGGTTGAATAAAGATCATAGTCCATCCAGTTTAAACTGTGTATGTGTGTGTAGACGTATTAATTTCCCATACCCCTGAATGTTTTGATCTTGGAGATGTATTACCAAGAGTCTTTTAAAAGTAGCCATACTCCCCGCAGTGACTACCATTTGTGGAAGTGAGTTCCACAATCTTATTGCCCTTACTGTAAAAAAACCTTTGCCTGAGGTTAAATCGCTTCTCCTCTAATCACATTGAATGGCCTCATGTTCTCTTGCACTCCTTGCGACTGAATAGTTTTTTTTCTATGCTGAGATCACTGTTGAGGTATTTTTAAATCGCTATCATGTCCCCTCTCAGGCGTCTCTTCTCTAGGGAGAATAAATCGAGCACTTGTAAGTGCTCCTCCAATCCCCTAATTAGCTTAGTTGCCCTTCTTTGACTCTTTCCAGTTCCAGCACATCCTTTCTGAGGATTGGCGACCAGAACTGGACAGAATACTCCAGGTGTGGCCAGACCAAAGTTTTATAAAGTGGTGGGATTATAGATTTATCTCTGGAATATATCCCCTTCCTTATGCATGCCAATATTCTGTCGGCTTTGGCAGCTGCAGCTTGACATTGCATGCTATTTCTTAGTCTATCTTCTACTAAGACTCCCAGATCTTTCTCCATTCTTGATTCCCCCAGAGGTTCCCCCCCTAACGTGTATTTTGCGTTTGCTTTTAGTCCCCAAGTGCAATACCTTACACTTCTCCACATTAAACCTCATTTGCCACATAGTTACCCAGTCTGTTATTTTGTTCAGGTCATTCTGTAAGATTTATGCATCATGATGTGAAGTTATTGCCCTGCTTAATTTTGTGTCATCTGCAAAAACTGAAATTGAGCTAACAATTCTGTACTCTATGCTATTTATGAATGGATTGAACAAAATTGGTCCCAGGACTGAGCCTTGGGGCACCTCACTTATCACTCCAGACCAGTCTGAGTACACATTATTTATTACCACCCTTTGGACACGCCCCTTTAACCGGTTTTCTATCCAAGCCTGCAGACCTTATTTTGTAAATTAATCGATTGTGGGGGACTGTATCGAATGCCTTAGCAAAATCCAGATACACCACATCCACAGGTCTCCCCCTATCTAGCTCACAGCTCACCTCCTCATAGAATGTTAACAGATTGGTCTGACAAGTATGTCCTTTTGAAAACCTGTGCTGATTACTAGGGATGATCGAACTTTTGAAAAGTTTGGTTCGACCAGAACACCCGAATTTCCCGAAAGTTCGGATTCCAGAACCCCATTAAAATCAATGGGACCCGAACTTCGGGAATCAAAAAACACAATTTTGAAGCCCTAAAACCCAATAAATGCCCCTAAAAAGTGCATAGGGTTCTGGGTCAGGAAAAGTACCAGTGCACCTGCTTGTATGCACCTACAGCAGGCACTGCCACTCCACTGAACAATGATCAATGCTTTTCAGAGGCATTTGGCAGGCAGTGAGGAGGTGATATCACATTTGAACAATGATCAATGCTTTTCAGAGGCATTTGGCAGGCAGTGAGGAGGTGATATCACATTTCCTCCCTGCCTGTTTTAACTTCCTCAATGCCAGGTAATGGCACAGTTCACTTTGGAAATGGAATGGAAATAAGGTGGAGTTCAAAGTGAATTTCTACACCTAAGTGGAGCATCCCTGTTAGAATATTTGAGGGTATTATTAAACCCAGAGAATGGTGGATTTAGGTCACCATAGACAGATTTACATTTCTGCTGAACCAGCAGAATTTCCATCTATGTGCAGACTGGTTGTACAGAATTCGATCAATTGACTATAGTACAACCAGCTTGTCTTTATTTCTTGTCGATTGCTGCTGGCTGCTATAGCTGCCAGCAGTGTTCACTGTATTCTGATGGCTGGGAAACTTTCTTCACAGAGCACACCCCAATGCACGACTCCTACGGAAGCTTGGTAAATCAAATGCCAGGCTTCCCTAGCCTTACACCTGTGCAGCTGTGACCAAGTCTGGGCACAAGTCAGCACAGGCTCCTGGAAACAGAGGAGGGTGGCCAGTAAGAGGAGAGCTGGGATATGACGTTACTTACTGTACGTCATATCCCTGCCATTCCTAAACCTACTCCACTGCAGCACAAGGACCGCAATGCCCTTAATCTGGCTCTGGGGGCCGGTGCACCTGCATGTGCTTTTCTCACTACCTGCAATTGACACAGGAGGAGCCTGCAGCCTGGGGAATCTGGTGGTCATGCCCAGGGAGACCGCAGGACTTGCGTGTTTAGCCTGCTGCGCTTACTGTGACTCTCGGCTACTCTGCTCGCTTGGCTTGCCCAGTGGTGTGGTGCTCACTCATCAGAGAAGGTCCAGACTCCACAAGTAGGTTAGTGTGGCGGCAGTGACGGCACAGTCTTTTGCCTTCATCTTCCTGCAGTCTCTTTGATCTGTGTAATAGGAGTGGGGAAGGCGCAGGCTGTCTGCCTCAGTCTCTCTGGTGGCATTCATGTGGAGCAGTCTCTGAGAGATTGCTGCTGCTGAGAGAAGCCCCCACAGAGAGTGACCGCTCCACTTTGCCCACACAGAGAGTGACCGCTCCACTCTGCCCACACAGAGAGAGCGAGACTGCTCCACACTGCCTGCACAGAGAGAAAGACTGCTCCACATTGTCTCCACAGAGAAACTGCAATGTGGAGCGGTCCCTCTCCCTGTGCTGGCAATGTGGAGCGGTCTCTCCCCCTCTCTCTCTGTGCAGGCAATGTGGAGCTGTCTCTATCTCTCTGTGCAGGCAATGGGGAGCAGTCTCTATCTGTGAAGGCAAGGTCGAGCAGTCTCTCTCTGTGCAGGCAAGGTGGAGCAGTCTCTCTCTGAGCAGGCAATGTGGAGCAGTCTCTTTCTCTCTGTGAAGGCAATGTGGATCAGTCTCTCTCTGTGCACACAATGTGGAGCAGTTTTTTCTCTCTGTGCAGGCAATTTGGAGCAGTCTTTCTCTCTCTCTGTGCAGGCAATGTGGAGCGTTTTTTCTCTCTCTGTGCATGCTATGTGGAGCAGTATCTCTCACGCTGTCTCTCTGTGCAGGTGATGTGGAGCGGTCTCTCTCTCTTTGTGCAGGCATTGTGGCGCGGTCTCTCTCTTTGTGCAGGCAATGTGGTGAGGTCTCTCTCTTTGCAGGCAATGTGGAGCGGTCTCCCTCTTTGTGCAGGCAATGCTTTGGAGCGGTCTCTCTCTCTGTGCAGGCAATGTTGTGGAGCGGTATCTCTCTGTGAAGGCAATGTGGAGCGGTTTTTCTCTCTTTATGCAGGCAATGTGGAGCAGTCTCTCTCTCTTTCTGCAGGCAATGTGAAGTGGTCTCTCTCTCTCTCTCTCTCTGCAGGCAGTGTGAAGTATTCTCTCTCTGTGCAGGCAATGTGGAGTGGTCTCTCTATATCTCTCTCTGGGGCAATGTGGGGTTGTCTCTCTCTCTCTCTCTCTCTCTGTGCGGGCAATGTAGAGCAGTGTCTCTCTCTCTCTGCGGGCAATGTGGAGCAGTGTCTCTCTCTCTCTCTCTCTCTGTCTCTGTCTCTGTGCGAGCAATGTGGAGCAGTCTCTCTCTAGCGCTTTGTGCGGGAAATGTGGTGCAGATGGATGGTGAGCCGATTCGGTGGTTCAGTGGGCCACTTGACTGGACTTGCCCCCCAGACCTAAGGCTGCAAGCCCTCCCCTGCTTGGGCCTATTCGGGTAGAACTAGGTTTGCAGCAGGCCCATTGCGCCTTTTTGATACAGGGTTGGTTGATTTTTGTGATACACAATGTCTGGGAGATAATCAGTCTTACTTTTGAAAAAGTCTCATACGTGGTATCAGAGTGTGTTTTGGGGTGAAATTCTAGTATTCCCATGCTGTGTGTTAAGTGTTAAAAATAAAAATATATAGATAGCTGCGCTAACTAATTAGTGGACTATTATCCAAATTAACATAGAATATAAATGTTTCAACACCACTAACAATTTGCAAAAAGAAACTATAAAATTTATATATATATATATATATATATATATATATATATATACACAGTAATCCCCCCTCCATCGCGGGGGTTACGTTCCGGACCCACCAACGAAAAGTGAAAATCTGCGAAATAGAAAGACTCTATTTAAATACACCCTAGGCATGTTTTGTTAACTTTTTAATAGCATTTAAAGGTCTTTAAGCAAACGTTTAAGCAATAAAAACACATAAAAGATAGAGAGAGAGCAAGAGCATTGTAAAAACACAAAACTATTGTGCTAACAGTACAGTACTGTATACTGTACAGTAGTAAAAAAGTACTGTACAACTGTACTGTACTGTACAGTATAGAGAGAGAGCAAGAGCATTGTAAAAACACAACTACTGTACTGTATTGTGCTAACAGTACAGTACTGTACTGTGTACTGTACAGTAGTAAAAAAAAAGAGTACTGTACAGTACTGTACAGTACTGTATAGAGAGAGAGCAAGAGCATTGTAAAAACACAAAACTATTGTGATAAAAGTACAGTACTGTATAATGTACAGTAGTAAATAAAAGAGTACTGTACAGTATTTGTACAGTACTGTACTGTACTCAGCAGAAAAGAAGATGACGATAAGCAGCAAATAAGAGCAGCTACTGTCCTTTTAGGTAGGTTGCGCCTGCTGTCCTTTTAGGTTCAGCAGGCGCTTCTTTTGGTGTAGGTGGGTTGTCTTCTTGCTGCTCCATGACCTCCACTTCTACATCAGAGGTGCCTGTGGAGGTACTTGGGGTGGATGTGGCCTTCTTCTGTTTTGTGAAGAACATAGTTATAGGCAGTTGCTGGGCGTGTTTCTTCTTTTGGGCGAGGAGGTTCTTGTACACCTGAATGGCTCCATCAATGCTGTTTTGGAACTGCAGTGAACGAACCATGTCAGGATCCCAATCAGCTAACATCTGTTTCAGGTCATTGGCCGTACGCATGACCCTGCCAAGGCGCTCAATTGACAAGCCTTCCTCTTCTTCCTCCCCCTCATGTTCCTCCATTTCCTCCTCACTCGCTGACTTGGTGAGTTCTGTCAGATCCTCATCGGTTAGTGGAGCTGAATGGGTTTAATTTAGGTCATTGACATCGTCCTGGGTCATATCCTGAAAACCTTCACCTCCTAGCAACTTCGCCAGCCTAATTGATTTGTCCACAACTGAATGATGAACTTCGTCAGGAGAGAACCCTTCATATTCATGAATAATTTCTGGCCAAAGCTTCTTCCAACAGGCATGCAGGGTCTCCTTCTTCATC
The DNA here is from genome assembly GCF_965119305.1 of Pelophylax lessonae. Classification (NCBI taxonomy): domain Eukaryota; kingdom Metazoa; phylum Chordata; class Amphibia; order Anura; family Ranidae; genus Pelophylax; species Pelophylax lessonae. The sequence goes on along the minus strand of NC_138771.1, from coordinate 360,220,392 downwards.
TCCTTGAGGGCCTTTTGTATGTTCTCCAGACATAATTACGCCAGTAGTTCTTCAAATTGAAATTATCATCATTGTTCATGGATTCAACAAGATGATTCAAGGAGTTGCGAGTGTACAGCGCCTTGAATGCTCGTATCACACCCTGGTCCATAGGCTGAATTAAAGACGTGGTGTTGGGTGGAAGGAACTCAACTTGCACTCCTTCGTACGATAGATCCATGGCATGGCCTCCTGCATTATCCATCAGCAGAAGCACTTTAAAATCAAGGCCAAGTTCGGCAAGGTAGACCTTGACGGCTGGGATGAAACAATTATGGAACCACTCAGTTGTGAGGCGTTTAATCATCCAAGCCTTAGGGTTATGCATCCAATAGACTGGTAGCTGGTTCTTGTTTTTATGCTTCAATGCTCTGGGGTTCTTGGCCTTGTAGATCAGGGCTGGCTTGATCATAAACCCAGCAGCATTTCCACACATAACCAAGGTTACTCTGTCCTTATAAGCCTTGAATCCAGGGGCTCGGGCTTCCTCCTTCATGATGTAAGTCCGTTTGGGCATTCTCTTCCTGAACAAGCCGGTCTCATCCATATTAAAGACTTGCTCTGGTTTGTACCCACCCTCCTCGATGAAACTCTTGAAGGTCTCATTGGTGTACCTTTCAGCAGCTTCTTTGTCGGCAGATGCAGCTTCACCTTGCAATGAAACACTCTTCAACTGATAGCGTTTCTGGAAGCGGTCAAACCACCCCTTGCTGGCAGAAAAGTCTCCTGATGAAGATGTACCTGTACTAGAAGTAGAAGGCTGATCAGGATTGTCGTTGTCTGACTGTTCGGCTGCGGCAGAGCCTTCTTCAGAGCCTCCTTCATTGGCAAAAGTGTCGTACAGCTTCTTTGCCTGTGTCCTGATGATGTTACCATCCAATGTGATGCTTTTTTTTCTGCAATCTTGGATCCAAATGGCCAATGCAGTTTCCATCCTAACAATGGTTTTATTGCGGGAAGAAACAACTCTTTTTGCAGCTTGGTTTATGGACAGTGCAGCAGTTGCCCTGATATTCTTGTCATCCTTTTTGATGTATCGAATCGTTGATTCATTCATACCATAATGGCGGGCTACAGCAGCATAACTCTGTCCTTCCTTTATCATATCAAGAAGTTTCACCTTCTCCTGAATTGTAAGGAACTTCCTCTTCTGTTTTGGCTCGCCAGAAGCCTTAGCCTTAGATGATGGGCGTTTGGGTGGCATCCTTGCGGGCATTCTTGCTTGTAGTTGGCAAAGGAGCACGGAGCACATCTGCACATGCTCCGAATCGCGTTACCGCCCCCTCTAACGTCACCGCGCTCGGTGCGGTCCACGAGCGAGGCATGCGTTCCACCACAGCCTCGCTCTGATTCTCTCATTCACCGCTACATAACCGCGAAATGGCGAAATATTACCGCGATATCCGAATTAATGGGTCCTAATTAGAATAGCGCGAATTACCGGGACCGCGATATCCGAATTAATGGGTCCTGATTAAAATAGCGCAAATTACCGGGACCGCAAAAACTGAACCGCGATGGAGCGGGGGATTACTGTATATATATATATGTAAAAAAATATATATAACAATTAAAATAAACTGGCCGCATTTGCTGATGACATCCTGTTATCCCTAAGTGAACTACACATATCCATTCCGAATCTTCTGAAAGACTTTGAACTTTTCAACGGCTGTCCCATTTCAAAATCAATTTCACAAAATCACACGCTCCTAATATTTCTCTTCCACAAGAAACAGTAACACACTGCATAAACAACTTCCCCTTCCAATGGAAACGTGATACGATTAAATACATAGGGATCTTTCTAACAACAAACTTTTCAGATCTTTACGCAAAAAACTACTTACCCATTCTCAAAATCATTTCAGATGATTTCAATGTTAGGAACAAACCCCAATTTTCCTGGTTTGGCCATGCAGCCAGCCTAAAGATGAATATTCTCCCCCATATTCTATAAATTTTAAAAACAATTCCCATCAAACTTCCCACAACTTTCTTCCAGTCCTACAAGCAACTATGTGTAAGATTCCTATGGAAAGAGAAATGTCCGAGAATACCCTATGACCATTTGACAAAACCCAAATTGAAAGGAGGCAGACCTTAAAAAATACTACTGGGCTTGCCATCTTTCTAGAATCGTAGACTGGTCACTACATAGTCATTGCAAAGAATGGGTCCAACTCAAAAATTCCCTTTCCCCTCTTCCATTACGTTTAATTCCATGGCTCCTATCACGCGACATCCCTTCGACATTGAAGGAACATCCCCTTATTAACTCGAGGCTCCGTTGCTTCAGAGACGTTTGTCAAAAAATACATCTCTCTTCCACTTCCGGACCCATTACACCTATAAAATTTATCCTGGGCATCCTTCCCGGTATGTCCACACAATTCCTAGCAAATACTTGGCAACACCCAGAGATGCTGGCGCATCAATTTTATCGTAATGGTCTATTATTAGAGCGTATTGCTTTAGTGCCTAGTATGACTAACGATCCTCTCCCTGTTTGGACATACTTTAAAATCCGCCATTTCCTACAGGAACTCCTCAATCTCAAGAGCACTCATTCCCTTTGAACATTTATGCTCACAATCCACCCCCCGACAACACTTGATTTCCAATATCTATTATATGCTATTCGCAGACACCCCCCCCCCCCCAATACTGAAAGGCGTTTGAAACCTGGGAAAGGGAAATGCATTTAGAAATGTCAGAACCAATGTGAATGTATATTTACGATTGCCCTCAAAGGCTCTCAAAATGTGTCAATCTAGGAAAACAATTACAAGACCCTGACCCGTTGGTACCGATCCCCAATAATTCTAAACAAATACAACCCCACCATCTCCAATAAATGCTGGAGATGCACCAAAGAGCCAGGTACCTTACTAGCAGTGGCGGCTGGTGCTCAAAATTTTTGGAGAGGGGTGCAAACAAAAAAAATCTAATAGGCATTGCTTTGCGGCAAAAAACGCAGCAAAAAATTGCATGACTTTGAGGTCACAAAAGTGTGAAAGGGGCCTTCAGTAATCAAAGTATAGTGTGCCCCCATCAATGCAAAGTTACTACAGCGTGCCCCCATTCAATGCCCCCATTCAATGCAGAGTTACTACAGCGTGCCCCCATTCAATGCAGAGTTACTACAGCGTGCCCCCATTCAATGCAGAGTTACCACAGCATGCCCCAATTCAATGCAGAGTTACCACAGCGTGCCCCCCATACATTGCAGTGACCAGCATGCCCCCCATCAATGCAGAGACCAGCGTGCTGTGCCCCCATCAATGCAGTGACTAGTGTGCCCCCCATCAATGCAGTGACCAGCGTGCCATGCCCCCATCAATGCAGTGACCAGCGTGCCATGCCCCTATCAATGCAGTGACCTGCGTGCCGTGCCCCCATAAATGCAGTGACCAGCGTGCTGTGCCCCCATCAATGCAGTGACCAGCGTGCCGTGCCCCCATCAATGCAGTGACCAGCGTGCCGTGCCCCCTTCAATGCAGTGACCAGCTTGCCGTGTCCCCATGAATGCAGTGACCAGCATGCCGTGCCCCCTTCAGTGCAGTGACCAGCTTGTCGTGCCCCCTTCAATGCAGTGACCAGCTTGCTGTGTCCCCATACAATGCAGTGACCAGCGTGCTGTGCCCCCATCAATGCAGTGACCAGCATGCCATGACCCCATCAATGCAGTGACCAGCGTGCCGTGCCCCCCTCAATGCAGTGACCAGCTTGCCATGCCCCCATCAATGCAGAGACCAGCGTGCCTTGCCCCCATCAATGCAGTGACCAGCTTGCCGTGCCCCCATCAATGCAGTGACCAACTTGCCGTGCCCCCATCAATTCAGAGACCAGCGTGCCATGCCCCCATCAATGCAGTGACCAGCTTGCCGTGCCCCCATCAATGCAGTGACCAGCTTGCCGTGCCCCCATCAATGCAGTGACCAGCTTGCCGTGCCCCCATCAATGCAGAGACCAGCGTGCCGTGCCCCCATAAATGCAGAGACCAGCGTGCCGTGCCCCCATGAATGCAGTGACCAGCGTGCTGTGCCCCCTTCAATGCAGTGACTAGCGTGCCGTGCCCCTTTCAATGCAGAGAGACTTACCTGCAGCCGTGGATTCTCCTGTCCCCTGGCGTCTCCTCGAGTCCTCCCGCCTCCTCCTTGGCCAATGGCATGTGTTCGTCTTTCGGCCAATCAGGAGCGGGTCTCGGACCGGCTTCCTGATTGGCCAGGAGGCGGATCCGTGTGACAATAGCGAATTTTCATTCGCTATTGTCACACAATGGGTGGGCTCGGGGCGCACTGCTCTGCGCCCCGGGTCCACCCTCTTCTGAAGCCTATTAGAGCCTCTGGCTCTAATCAGGTGACAAGAAAAAAAAGCCCTTTGAGCTCCATGCATCCGGTGCCCCGCATGCAGATTAGGGGGCCGGATGCATGGATAGGGGGGGCGGCGCCCCTGCGCCCCCAACACACCGGCCGCCACTGCTTACTACATATCCCATAGTCATGCCCACTAATTCAACCATTTTAGTTACAAGTCCACAATCTAACAACACTGATTTCCACATACTCTTTAGACTATACCCCAGCCCAATTCCTTTTCCACCATCCCGACATACCGGCACATCAATATCATAAAACCCTAGTTTCACCTCTGATTAATGCGGCCAGAATGTGTATCCCCAACACTGGAGATCATCTCACATCTCGACCATCCCCGAATGGTTTAAATGAATTGACAAAATAGCTGAGATGGAGGAACTAATCTTCATAGCCCGAGACACTCCAGCCAAATACGCACAGACATGCGCATGTTAAAATCACTTCCGAACCACGGACAAATACCTGACACTATTGAGACAACCATAACCTTACCATCCATGCTAAACATTTATTGATTGTTCTTTCACATCTTGTTCAACCCCCTCTGCTCAATTTGAGACATGAGGCCTCCCACCCCTACCCAAGGGGCGAGCTCGGAAGGACCCATGTTAACGTGTTCAATTAACAGCTTTCTAACAATAAGAACCTTATCTGCTTATTCCCCACCAATCTATTGCACTATTAGGCAATGAATGGCTGATCCCTAGCAGAGACTGAGGAGAAAACAACTAACCCACCCCTTCCCCAATCCCTTTCCATTCTAACTTCCCTTTCCTCACCCTCCCTCACTATTCCTCTCCCGCTCCCTTCTAGCCTTTGACCTTTCTAATTATAATACTTAATTTACTTATCCCCTGTACCAATGCGTGTTGCTAACCGGATGTTCAAGATAGAGCGTCCGGTTGGTGATAATATATTCCTGCTGATCGCAGTTATCATAACATTTTCTTAATTTCCAACTCAGATTATGACATTTGCTTGAATTTTTTCAACCTCAGACAGAAAATGTGTTACTTTTTCAAATGTTAACCGCTATAAGCTTACCTATAGTGGACCGATTTACCTTACCCAATACAGAAACTCCCATTTAAGTTTAAATTTAATATGAATGTTTATGCTTGTATGTTCTTCTATCCACTGTCATGTATACAATGAACAATGTTATTTGTTCCTTTAACAATTGTATGACAATACTGTAAACCTAACACTTTTATTCAGTCAAAGTCTTTTGGAAAAAAAATAAAAATGAAATGTAAATAAAGTATCCATTCCATGCCAGTAATAGTGATATCTTGCATACCATTGCTCATATGGTGATTCACCCAACTTTAAGGTGCCTATATCCACCACCTTCCAAAATTCACACTCTTTTTTAATATTTTTATGTTTTTATTGCTATTTAATTTATTCACATATTGTTTACTTTATTTTTGCATTATCTGAGATTTTAAAATCTATTGATCATTTATGGTAATGAAGGGTGCTGAATTTCTATTTTTTATTTAATTTACCTACAATGTCACCAACACTGACATTTTTACAATTGCTTGATTTATGGTAGAACTTTGGCCCAGGATTTTAAATGAGCAAAATGAACGATACTTTTTTGTATATACTTACATGTTACATAAATATTTTTTTATATTTTATATTTTTTGTTGCACATTTTTAGTGGTGTTAAGACATTTCTATCCTATGTTGATTTGGGTAATTAATAGTCAACGAACTGGTTAGCGCAGCTACCAGTGGTGTATTTAGGTTTTGTGCTGCCCTAGGCCTGACTAAACTTGTGCACCTCCTAATTTACATATGACCCACCCCTTCCTGTAAAGGCCATGCCCTTTACTGTTTAGGACCCGCCCTGTCATCTGTGAACCACAGACCACAAGTCTATCAGTGCCCATCAGTGTAGCCTCATCACTGACCGCTTTATGGGGGTGCCAGACCGATTTGCCTCCTGGACTCTGCCCAATTCACCCCATAAGACTGGCACTATATTAAAAGTGTAGCGCAAGCCGGCGGTGACCCTTTTGTGTGGGAGGAGGCTGTTTTTTTTTGTGCAGGGTGCAGCTTTTTTGCTGCCCCCCTGCAAAGTGCCACCCTAGGCCTGGGCCTTGTTGGCCTAGGCCAAGATACAGCACTGGCAGCTACCTATAGATTTTTATTTGTATACACTCCTGTATGGAGTAATTTTAGCTGCAGCAAACGTTATAATTTCACTATTTGGTTTGCGTCTGTGACACACACAAACGTGTGTTAGAAATCTAATTATTAAACTGACAACTTTGTGTAAAGAAATACATTTCCATTTTCTTCCCTTTTTACAAAAACTTACAGCAAAAAAATGAATTATTGCTTTCCAAAATGTTGTAATTTTATTCCTCTATGCATTTCAGCAGCGAAAAAAATCTGACACACGTCACATTCCCATACTTGAGGGAATGCGTTTTGGTGTACAACTGTATGCCCGTGCTATGTATGAGAAATAACTTTTTGAAATGACAACCTTGTGAAAAAAAAAAAAAAAGCTAATTATATTTACCGTACTTTCTTAATTTTCCAAAACAAATGTGGCAAAAAAAAAATTGCAACTTCAAAAACTCACCATCAGGCTCCTTTCACACGGCCGCTCCGTGTGAAAGGTCCGCTGCGGGACTTTTTTTTTTTTTTCACGGAGCGGATGACATTTCTGTCATCCGCTCTGTGTGCCCGCATATCATCCTATCCGTTTGCGGATGATATGCGGACATAATGTAAGTATATGGCACTGCAGATGTCAGCGGATGACACCGCTGACATCCGATTTTCCTTCCTTTCCGTTTTTTACACGGAAGGAAAAATGGGGTTCTGTTCCATTCGTAAAAACGGAACAGAACTGACAGGAGGAAAATCGGGTGTCAGCGGATGGTATTCCGCTGACATCCGCAGTGCCATTCACTTACATTATGTCCGCAAATCATCCGCAAACGGATTGGATGATTTGCGGACACACGGAGCGGCCGTGTGAAAGGACCCTCACTCTTACTATATATCGTGTACTGTCAGCTTTCCAAAAAAAGGTAATTTTGAGGGTATTTATACTGTCCTGGCATTTTAGGACCTCAGGAATTTAGGTAGACAGTTAAATCATTAGGGTTGATATACTTCAGCTATGTACCATATCTACCGTATATGTACCGTATGTATCATAGTTTATAGACTCTATAATTTTCATATATACTAAATAAAATACACTGATTTGGGTTATTTTTACCAAATAAATGTAGCTGAAAATATTTTGGCCCAAATTTATGAAGAAATATTATTTATTTGCAAAGTTTTATACCAGCAACTAAGAGAAACAGTTTTGTTTCAAAAACATTTTTTTTTTTTTTTCTTGGTGGTAAAATAAACAAAAAACAACCCCAGAGGTGAATAAATATCACCAAAAGAAAGCTCTACCTGTCTCAAAAATGTATAAAAAATTACTGTAAGACTACTTTTGAACCTCAAAAAAATCCCCCAAAAATGGGGGGTCGTCTTTTACGCCGAGTATAATATCTCCAAGGTAACCTAAGTATAAGTATTACCAGTAGATGAAAATTAGGGGGGTCGTCTTATACGCCCAGTCGTCTTATACGCCGGAAAATACGGTAAGTATTTCTTAGCCCCCTACTGAAAAACCTGGAAATAAAACGGAAACGTGTTCCCTCTCCATTTTATCCAAAACAACAGAAAAAGCTTTGCCTTAAGTTATACTTCATGGCTGTAAAGATCAGAATCCTCAGATTGTCATTTTATGGAAATGTCAATATTGTTTTCAATTAACTGTCACAATATGTACTTTAAACTTTTATCTAAAGTACATAGTAATCCCCATTAGGTGGCAGCATAGGATTCTTTGTCAGCTGGTCTTGAAGGAATCCTGAAATCATCTTTATTTTTTAGCTGCACAGAATAGGAACATTTGTTGCTAAAGTTGTTTGCTAGCATAAACCCTGTATGAAGAAACCTTGAATAAATCAATTTCTATTTTGAATACCAAAACCAATGGTATAACTTCTATTATATCTGTGGACTTTTTCTTTAACATAATCAGATGTGTCAAATCACTAAGCAGAGATAACCATATATTTTGTATATTACCATTTAATATTAGACACATAGAGTATGTGCATTTTCATATAAACAGACAGCTTAGGACTGGAGTACCTAGGACCACCAAAGTTAGGTGCACATACTGCTGCAAAAAGTGCGTCTAGCCTACTTGTGGAGGCATGGTTAGTAACCAATGGTTTACCAATGGTGGCTCTTTCTAAATCAGTAAAGAAAAGTATAGCTAGTCTGAGAAAAACATTTCTCATCAGAAAAGTTTTTATTTTGTTTTTCAGTAATAGTAAAGTTAAATGCACCTGAAATCAGCTGTTACCAATAGGCCTCATGTACACATGCTATTTGGCCTCCATGCGTCAAATCCCAGAATTCTTGGGCATCCGGGAGGCACAGATGCGACTTCCAGCCCCGCAGTGTCTCAAAATCTTAAATGTTGAGGCCAAACCACCCATGTGCATGCAGTTCTAAAGCATACCTATGTAAAATCATTTATTCATTTACATATTGTATTTCAGTTACTTCTAGCCTACACCTACTAATCGGAATTATCTTGAAGATTGTAAAGTTACTTTTTGAAGATCCCCCTACATTTATGTCCTTAAATTCTGTGAGAATTATTCACTATGTCCTGTGAGTAGGCACTGCAATGTCACACATTTCACAGAGCCTGCCTTCTGAATTACAGAGGTGATCAGTGGAGGAGTTTCAGGAGGCAAAGTCAGTACAGGAATTACAGCTTGCAGGCAGCAAGGTAAAAAAAAAGACTTTTTCTGCACGGCACTTTTTTTGGTGGTTGAGTAGGGGTACTACAGTATATACCCCGTACTCATGCACATGGGGGGGGGGGCTGAAGGCTGAATCTTAGCTTCCAGATTCTAATAAGCCCCAATGCCTGCAGACCCCCACAACTACCGGCCAGGATTGTGGGGAAGAGGCCCTCGTCTCCATCAAAATGAGGACAAGGTGCTTTGGGGGGGGGGGGGGGGAAATGGAAATGTATTTCTTTACACAAAGTTGTCAGTTTAATAATTAGCCCAAACGCACCTCCCCCATGTTAATGGACAATCGTGCAACACTGTACCCAAAAAAATTAAGGTCCTTTTTCCCCACAAATAGAGCTTTCTTTTGGTGGTATTTGATCACCTGTGTGATTTATATTTTTTGCGCTATAAACAAAAAAAAAAAAGAGCGACAATTCTGAAAAAAAAAAAACCAATATTTTTCACATTCTGCTATATAACATTCCCAATAAAAAAAAAATTAAAAATCAATTTGTTTTCATCAATTTAGGCCAATTTGTATTCTGCCACATATTTTTGGTAAAAAAAAATCCCAATAAGCGTATTTTAAATGGTTTGCCCAAAAGTTATCGTGTCTAGAAACTAGTGGAAAGATTTATGTCATTTTTAATTTTTTTTGTTTTTTTTTACTAGTAATGGCAGTGATCAGCAATTTTTAGCGAGGCTGCGACATTGCGGCGGACAGATCGGACCCCTAACTGACATTTTTGGGGGGACCAGTGACATTGCTACAGTAATCAGTGCTAAAAATATGCAACGCTTCATGCAGTGAACCACACTGATGGTACATTTTATTATAGCAGTCTGTACATGAGACCAAAAAGGACATCTGAGGAGGAAAGGAGGACAGAGGGATTTGGTTCAAAAAGTAGGACAATCCCTTCAAGTGAGGGAGCTGTGGTTAAACGTGAAAACAGGTACTGAAAATACAGATCTAATATTTTAGTAATGCCTATATATATATATATATATATATATATATATATATATATATATATATATATATTCTCACCCTCTCACAAAAGTCAGTACACCTCTCACATTTTTGTAAATATTTTATTATATCTTTTCATGTGACAACACTGAAGAAATTACACTTTGCTACAATGTAAAGTAGTGAGTGTACAGCTTGTATAACAGTGTATATTTTCTGTCCCCTCAAAATAACTCAACACACAGCCATTAATGTCTAAACCGCTGGCAACAAAAGTGAGTACATCCCTAAGTGTAAAAGTCCAAATTGGGCCCAATAAGCCATTTTCCCTCCCCGGTGTCACGTGACTCATTAGTGTTACAAGGTTTCAGGTGTGTGTGGGGACAGTGGCGTAGCGTGGGGGGTGCAGGGGGGGCCAGCCGCACCGGGCGCAACATCTGGGGGGGGCACATCTTCACTGTCACTCTTTCTGTCTGACTCTGACATATACAGTTCACACACTGTCTGCAGCTGCCTCCATCTTTAGGCTGGGAGATGTCCAGCGCGGCCGCCCTATGGATGAAAATGGCAGGTCGGGACGGGGCTGGACTGTGCCTCACCTCTCCATTGGTGTAGGGTGGGGTGGCATTGCAAGCCAAGCCCCACCTATGCCCCCTCTCCTCACTGCTCAGTCAGTTTAGCAGCGAGTGAGTCAGCAGCCTGGCGCTGTCACAGAGTGGGTTTTTTTTTTTTTTTAATCGCCTGATTAGAGCCAGAGGCGCTAATAGGCTTCAAAAAAGGGTGGACCCGGGGCGCAGAGCAGTGCACCCCGAGCCACCCATTGTGTGACAATAGCGAATGAAAATTCGCTATTGTCACACGGATCCTCCTCCTGGACAATAAGGAAGCGGGTCCGAGACCCGCTTCCTGATTGGCCGAAAGGCGAACTCATGCCATTGGCCGAGGAGGAGGCGGGAGGACTGGAGGAGGCGGGAGAACTCGAGGAGACGCGGAGGACTCGAGAAGATGTGGGGAACTGAGGAGAAGCCACCGCTGCAGGTAAGTCTCTCTGCAATGAAAGGGGGCACGCTGGTCTCTCTGCATTGAAGAGGGGCACGCTGGTCTGTCTGCATAGAAAGGGGGTACGATGATCTCTCTGCATTGAAAGGGGGCATGCTGGTTATTCTGCATTGAAAGGGGGCACGCTGGTTATTCTGCATTGAAAGGGGGCACGCTGGTCATTCTGCATTTAATGGGGTCACGCTGGTCATTCTGCATTGAAAGGCGACACGCTGGTCTCTCTGCATTGAAAGGGGGCACGCTGGTCATTCAAACTTGTATTTATATGCATTTTACTTTAATTACATCAGTATTTTCATAACAAACAATACACGTGCTTAGGGGGTAAGGGTTTCTTTAACTAATCTAGTGGAAGAGACTCGAGTGCTAAAATCCTGCGGTTTAGGGGGCGCAAATTACTTGCCTTGCCCCGGGTGCTGACAATTCACGCTACGCCACTGTGTGGGGAGCAGGTGTGTTACATTTGGTGTTATCGCTCTCTCTCTCTCATACTGGTCACTGGAAGTTCAACATGGCACCTCATGGCAAAGAACCACTATACACAAGTTCAGATGTTTTGCCTGCCTCAAAAGAACCAAAAAAAAAAATGCCCAAAAAAAACGCTAGCGCCAAAAAAAAAAACGCCCAGGTGTGTTGTTGCTGGCATTTTTTGGGGGTTTTTGAAGGCAGGCAAAACATCTGAACTTGTGTGTACAGTACCACTATACACAAGTTCAGATGTTTTTCCTGACTCCAAAGAACCCAAAAAAATATCCCCAAAAAAAACGCCTGCTATTAAACCGGCAAGGTTTGAAAAGCGAGAAGCCATATTCCAGATCTATAATTGCACTAATACAAACTATCTTTTTTTTATGGTTCTGGACATGCTACAGAGTTGAAACTTCACAGGTACACATTTTAGACCCCCCAGATACTAAATCCAAAGACATTTTTTATTTTTTTTTTATTTTTTTATTTTTTTTATTTTTTCAATAATTGGCTCTCTATCAAAAATCTATCAAAAATGAAAATTTTTAAGAACTTTTTTTGTGTGATTTTGTGTCTGGGGGGTCTAAAAGGTGTACCTGTGAAGTTTCAGCTCTGTAGCATGTCCAGAACCCCCCAAAAAAATCATATAAGTGTAAAAGTGGGGTCCCACCATCCCTGCTCTACTGAAAAACGATCTTTTTTTCTGGTTCTGGACATTCTACAGAGCTGAAACTTCACAGGTACACTTTTTAGACCCCCCCAGATACTAAATCCAAAGATTTTTTTATAAATGTTTTAAATAATTGGCTCTCTATCAAAAATGATAATTTTTAAGAACTTTTTTTTGTGTGATTTTGTGTCTGGGGGGTCTAAAAGGTGTACCTGCGAAGTTTCAGCTCTGTAGCATGTCCAGAACCCCCCAAAAAAGATAATATAGGTGTAAAAGTGGCGTCCCAAGTTCCCTGCTCTAATGAAAAATTATCTTTTTTTCTGGTTCTGGACATGCTACAGAGCTGAAACTTTACAGGTACACTTTTTAGACCCCCCCCCCCCCCCCCCCAGATACTAAATCAAAATGAAAAAATCTCTTTTTTTTTTTTTTTTTCAATAATTGGCTTTTTTATCAAAAATGACAATTTTTAAGAACTTTTTTTGTGTGATTAATAGTCCCTGGGGCATGACCCAGAACCCTAGGCACTTTTTAGGGGCATTTATTGGGTTTTAGGGCTTTAAAATTGTGTTTTTTGATTACCGAAGTTCGGGTCCATTGATTTCAATGGGGTTCTGAAATCCGGGCCGAACTTTTGGGTAGTTCAGGTGTTCTGGCCGAACCGAACTTTTCAAAAGTTTGATTATCCCTAGTAGTGAGTGTACAGCTTGATTAACAGTGTAAATTTTCTGTCCCCTCAAAATAACTCAACACACAGCCATTAATGTCTAAACCGCTGGCAACAAAAGTGAGTACATCCCTAAGTGTAAAAGTCCAAATTGGGCCCAATTAGCCATTTTCCCTCCCCGGTGTCACGTGACTCATTAGTGTTACAAGGTTTCAGGTGTGTGTGGGGAGCAGGTGTGTTACATTTGGTGTTATCGCTCTCACTCTCTCATACTGGTCACTGGAAGTTCAACATGGCACCTCATGGCAAAGAACTGCTGAATTGTTGCTCTACATAAAGATGGCCTAGACCAGTAATGGCGAACCTTGGCACCCCAGATGTTTTGGAACTACATTTCCCATGATGCTCATGCACTCTGCAGTGTAGTTGAGAACCATGGGAAATGTAGTTCCAAAACATCTGAGGTGCCAAGGTTAGCCATCACTGGCCTAGGCTATAGGAAAATTGCCAAGACCCTGAAACTGAGCTGCAGTATGATGGCCAAGACCATACAGTGGTTTACCAGGGCAGGTTCCACTCAGAACAGGCATCGCCATGGTCAACCAAAGAAGTTAAGTGCATGTGCTCAGCATCATATTCAGAGAATGTCTTTGGAAAATAGATACCTATGAGGGTTGCCAGCATTGCTGCAGAGGTTGAAGGTGTCAGCCTGTCAGTGCGCAGACCATACGTCGCACACTGCATCAAATTGGCCTTCGTCCCAGAAGGAAGCCTCTTCTAAAGATGATGCACAAGAAGGGCCGCAAACAGTTTGCTAAAGACAAGCAGACTAAGGACATGGATTATTAGAACCACGTCCTGTGGTCTGATGAGACCAAGATAAACGTATTTAGTCCAGATGGTGTCAAATGTGTGTTGCGGCAACCAGGTGAGGAGTACAAAGACAAGTTTGTCTTGCCTACAGTCAAGCATGGTGGTGGGAGTGTCATAGTCTGGGGCTGCATGAGTGCTGCTGACACTGGGGATCTATAGTTTATTAAGGGAACCATGAATGCCAACATGTACTGTGACATACTGAAGCAGAGCATGATCCTCTCCCTTCAGAGACTGGGCCGCAGGGCAGTATTCCAACATGATAGCAACCCCCAAACACATCTCCAAGACGACCACTGCCTTGCTAAAGAAGCTGAGGGTAAAGGTGATGGACTGGCCAAGCATGTCTCTAGTACTAAACTCTATTGAGCATCTGTGGGGCATTCTGAAACACAAGGTGGAGGAGCACAAGGTCTCTAACTTCCACCAACTCCGTGATGCCATCATGTAGGAGTGGAAGAGGACTCCACCTTTGAAGCTCTGGTAAACTCCATGACCAGGGTTAAGGCAGTGCTGGAAAATAATGGTGGCCACACAAAATATTGATACTTTGGGTCCTATTTGGACATTGTCACTTAGTAGTGTACTCACATTTGTTGCCAGCGGTTTAGACATTAATGGCTGTGTTGAGTTATTTTGAGGGGACAGCAAATTTACACTGTTATACAAGCTGTACACTCACTACTTTACATTGTAGCAATGTGTCATTTCCTCAGTGTTGTCACATGAAAAAATATAATAAAATATTTGCAAAAATGTGAGGGGTGTACTCACTTTTGTGAGATATTGTATGTATATATATATATATATATATATATATATATATATATATATACACACAGTGCTTTGAAAAAGTATTAATACTCCTTGAAATTTTCCACATTTTGTCTTGTTACAACCAAAAGCGTAAATGTATTTATAGGGACTTTATTTGATAGAACAACACAAAGTGGCCCATAAAATTGTGAAGTGGAAGGAAAATGATAAATGGTTTTCAAATAAATATCTGAAAAGTGTGGCGTTCATTTGTATTTCAACCCCCTTTACTCTAATATCCCTAACTAAAATCTAGTGGAACCAATTGCCTTCACAAGTCACTTAATTAGTAAATAGAGTCCACCTGTGTGCAATTTAATCTCAGTATAAATACAGCTCTTCAGTGACGCCTTCAGGGTTTTGTTAGAGAACCTTAATGAACAAACAGCATCATGAAGGTCAAGGAACACACAAGACAGGTCAGGGATATAGTTGTGGAAAGGTTTAACCACTTTACCACTAGAGGATTTTGCTGTCTTACGTCTGGGACACTTTTTGCGATTCGGCACTGTGCGACTTTAACTGACAATTGCGCGGTCATGCGACGCCGTACCCAAACGAAATTTACGTCCTTTTTTTCCCACAAACAGAGCTTTCTTTTGGTGGTATTTGATCACCTGTGCGATTTTTACTTTTTGCGCTATAAACAAAAAAAGAGCGTTTATTTTGAAAAAATAACAATATTTTTAACATTTTTTTATATGAAATTCCCCCAAAAAAGATGTAAAAACCAATTTTTTAAAAAATTTTTGGCCAATTTGTTTTCTGCTACCTATGTTTGGTAAAAAAAATCGTATTTTGATTGGTTTGCGCAAAAGTTATTGCGTTTACTAACAAAGGGAAAGATTTCTGTCATTTTTGGTGTTTTTTTTTTAACGAGTAATGGCGGCGATCTGCGTTTTTTTTGCGGGACTGCGACATTGTGGCGGACAGATCGGACCCTTGACTGACATTTTTGACACTTTTGGGGGTACCAGTGACATTACTGCAGTAATCAGTGCTATAAATATGCACTGTTACTGTAAAAATGACACTGGCAGGGAAGGGGTTAATTTTATTGGAGAGGGAGGGGTTAATGTATGCCTGGTGCTTACTGACATGTGGGGGGGGGGAGGTGACTGTGTGAGACAGGGACAGATCGGATGTCCAGCTATGCTGAACACTCCGATCTGTCACTCTGAGGAGTAAACAGAGCGGGCGGATCTCCAAACTGGATTCCCCGACGATCTGGCCTCCCCTGGCCCGACTCCTGCTGTGAATGAAAACAGCGGGAGCGCGCCTCCGACGGCACGCGAGCGCCGCCTACAGGGGGAGGAGTCTGGCGACGTAGGTCTACGTCGTCAGACGGGATCGTGCCACTTTGCCGCAGTAGTACTCCGGTACATAGCGGTAAAGTGGTTAAAGCAGGGTTAGGTTATAAAAAAAAAAAACATTCCAAGCTTTGAACATCTCACGGAGCACTCTTCAATCCATCATCCGAAAATGGCGCAAATGAAAACCTACCAAGACATGGCTGTCCACCTCAACTGACAGGCCAGCCAAGGAGAGCATTAATCAGAGAAGCAGCCAAGAGGCCCATGGTAACCCTGGAGAAGCTGCAGAGATAAGGTGCATACAGCTGCATATGTGTATACAGCTCAGGTGGGAGAATCTGCCCACAGGACAAAAAAAAAAACAGGACAACTATTAGTTGTGCAGTCCACAAATTTAGCCTTTATGGAAGAGTGGCAAGAAGAAAGCCATTGTTGAAAGAAAGCCATAGGAAAGTCCAATCCAGTTTTCGGTTTGTGAGAAGCCTTGTGGGGGAACACAGAAAACCTGTGGAAGAAGGTTCTCTGGTCAGATGAGACCAAAATGTATCTTTTTGGCCTAAAAGCAAAACGCTATGTGTGGTGGAAAACTAACACTGTACATCACCCTGAACACACCATCCCCACTGTGAAACATGGTGGTGGCAGCATCATGTTGTGGTGATGCTTTTCTTCACAGGAACAGGGAAGCTGGTGAAAGTTGATGGGAAGATGGATGGAGCCAAAATACAGGGCAATCTTAATGCCTTAACCGTTTTCCTTAATTGCCTATGGGGATTTTTAAGTACTGCAGTTTGGCTCCGTTCCACTAGCATGCATAATTTTAAAGCATGACATGTTAGGTATCTATTTACTCTGCATAACATCATCTTTTAAAGTTTATAAAACTTTTTTTTATTATATTGTGTTTTTGTGCATAAAACTCACTAAAGTGTATTTTTTATATAAAAATTGTATTTGAAAAACCACTTTGCAAACACCCACCATTTTATTCTCTAGGGTCTCTGCTTAAAAAAATATATATTGTTTGGGGGTTTTAAGCAATTTTCTAGTAAAAAAAAAAATTTAGATTTTTACATACTGTATAGAGAAGTGTCAGAATTGGCCCAGTGTTGAAGTAGTTACTAAAACCAACTAAAAACAAAACTTGATCTGGTGACAGGGTCTCTTTAATTTCTTTGTCACAAATAAGAGTCTCATAGGCACTTACTGTATATTCCTCAGCGCAATTATTTTAAAAACAGAAACTTTTCCATTACATATACTTTTCTGTTCACAGAATATAGACAGACAGTTAAGACTTTGTCTGGACCTACCTCAAACAAAGTGTTAGCTTTAAAATAGTCAGGAACTACTTACCTAATGCATATACTGTATAGTGCAGACATCAAGAGAAGTCAGAATTATGTAACATACAACATTAAGGGGTGTATACAATACAGGAGAGGTTACAGAGTATGGGGTTCCTGCACCTTTTTTCTGAGAAAAAAAGCCCTGACTGTAACACAATCTACTTATAGGTTGACCTGCAACCAAGTTATCTGCAAGTACTGCGATGCCATGAATGTACTGTGCTTTGTGAAAGTATTCGGCCCCCTTGAACTTTTCGACCTTTTGCCACATTTCAGGCTTCAAACATGAAGATATAAAACTGTATTTTTTTGTGAAGAATCAACAACAAGTGGGACACAATAATGAAGTAGAACGAAATTTATTGGATAGTTCAAACTTTTTTAACTAATAAAAAACTGAAAAATTGGGTGTGCAAAATTATTCAGCCCCCTTAAGTTAATACTTTGTAGCGCCACCTTTTGCTGCGATTACAGCTGTAAGTCGCTTGGGGCATGTCTCTATCACTTTTGCACATCGAGAGACTGAAATTTTTGCCCATTCCTCCTTGCAAAACAGCTTGAGCTCAGTGAGGTTGGATGAAGAGCGTTTGTGAACAGCAGTTTTCAGTTCTTTCACAGATTCTCGATTGGATTCAGGTCTGGACTTTGACTTGGCCAATCTAACACCTGGATATGTTTATTGGTGAACCATTCTATTTTAGATTTTGCTTTATGTTTTGGATCATTGTCTTGTTGGAAGACAAATCTCTGTCCCAGTCTCAGGTATTTTGCAGACTCCATCAGGTTTTCTTCCAGAATGGTCCTGTATTTGGCTCCATCCATCTTCCCATCAATTTTAACCATCTTCCCTGTCCCTGCTGAAGAAAAGCAGGCCCAAACCATGATGCTGCCACCACCATGTTTGACAGTGGGGATGGTGTATTCAGGGTGATGAGCTGTGTTGCTTTTACGCCAAACATAACTTTTTTGCATTGTTGCCATCTGACCAGAGCACCTTCTTCCACATGTTTGGTGTGTCTCCCAGGTGGCTTGTGGCAAACTTTAAACGGCACTTTTTATGGATATCTTTAAGAAATGGCTTTCTTCTTGCCACTCTTCCATAAAGGCCAGATTTGTGCAGTATACGACTGATTGTTGTCCTATGGACAGAGTCTCCCACCTCAGCTGTAGATCTCTGCAGTTCATCCAGAGTGATCATGGGCCTCTTGGCTGCATCTCTGATCAGTCTTCTCCTTGTATGAGCTGAAAGTTTAGAGGGACGGCCAGGTCTTCGTAGATTTGCAGTGGTCTGATACTCCTTCCATTTCAATATTATCGCTTGCACAGTGCACCTTGGGATGTTTAAAGCTTGGAAAATCTTTTTGTATCCAAATCCAGCTTTAAACTTCTCCACAACAGTATCTCGGAGCTGCCTGGTGTGTTCCTTGTTCTTCATGATGCTCTCTGCACTTTAAACGGACCTCTGAGACTATCACAGTGCAGGCGCATTTATACGGAAACTTGATTACACACAGGTGGATTCTATTTATCATCATAAGTCATTTAGGTCAACAGTGGATCATTCAGAGATCCTCACTGAACTTCTGGAGAGAGTTTGCTGCACTGAAAGTAAAGGGGCTGAATAATTTTGCACGCCCAATTTTTCAGTTTTTATTTGTTAACAAAGTTTGAAATATCCAATAAATTTCATTCTACTTCATGATTGTGTCCCACTTGTTGTTGATTCTTCACAAAAAATTACAGTTTTATATCTTTATGTTTGAAGCCTGAAATGTGGCAAAAGGTCGCAAAGTTCAAGGGGGCAGAATACTTTCGCAAGGCACTGTAATTAGAAGTTAATTAAAAAGTGTTAAATCTATACATGGAATATGAACTTTATACTAGTCACTGTGGTAGATAAAGTCCTACAAATTTAACTACAAGCTTATCTGTATGCCAATAACATAAAAAAGTGAATAATGATTATCACGATTATCAGTTCTTGTCAATCAAGTTAGGTATATTTATGAAAGGAGGGGTATTTTCTACTATTTAATAAACAATAAAGGTGACCAGCGCTACGGAATATCTCAAGTGTAAAACAAGGTAAAATACAGGTGTAAGCGGCCACAAACCAACCCCTGGAGAACCAAGGGCAAGATGTATATCAAAGAGAAAAAAGTTTGTATGAGGCGCTACCTGTTTGAGCAGTTTCTAAAAAAAGGGGGGAATGGTGACCCCTATATAGGTGTATGTGCACCCAAAGAAACTTGATAAAGTGCTTTGTGCAAGAAGTGGATATTGTCAAACCACCCCTTGAGGGGAAAGAAAGTGCACTGTGACAAATAAATATACTTAAACGTGACTGCTCATATATTTAAAATATTGTATAAAACTGATAACATATAAAGTGCCAGTGACAAATGTGCAAAAAAATAACAATATGCCAATTGTTTTATTTTTAGAAACACACCCTATAAATGTAATAGGTAATAGTGAATAAGTGAAAGTTCAACCAAAAAGTGTATTGTGAGTGAGGTGCCCAAATATAGCAACCGATTGGTAACACTCTCACCCTAATATTCCTCTTCTGGGCCAGAGAACTGGATATGTAGCCACAGAGGAAAAAATCCAAAGGCAGGGGTTTCTTCAGTCCTTCAGCTCAGCGAATCACGTTGGGAGTTGCCTCCCTCAAGATGTCCCGGCGTTCTAACTACGGCTGATGTGATCGGTCCAAACTGTAAGTTACTCTGCACTTGCTATTGTATTTCTTATGGATTGCTATGCTATCGGGGTCCCGTATCTTTCTGCTTGAGCACCGCAGTTTAACACATCTTGAAGGAGGCAACTCCAAACGTGGTTCGCCGAGCTGAAGGACTGAAGAAACCCCTGCCTTTGGATTTTTTCCTCTGTGGCTACATATCCAGTTCTGTGGCCCAGAAGAGGAATATTAGGGTGAGAGTGTTACCAATCGGTTGCTATATTTGGGCACCTCACTCACAATACACTTTTTGGTTGAACTTTCACTTATTCACTATTACCTATTACATTTATAGGGTGTGTTTCTAAAAATAAAACAATTGGCATATTGTTATTTTTTTGCACATTTGTCACTGGCACTTTATATGTTATCAGTTTTATACAATATATTAAATATATGAGCAGTCACGTTTAAGTATATTTATTTGTCACAGTGCACTTTCTTTCCCCTCGAGGGGTGGTTTGACAATATCCACTTCTTGCACAAAGCACTTTATCAAGTTTCTTTGGGTGCACATACACCTATATAGGGGTCACCATTCCCCCCTTTTTTTAGAAACTGCTCAAACAGGTAGCGCCTCATACAAACTTTTTTCCCTTTGATATTTTCTACTATTGGCTACAACCTTGTTCATGGGGAAAATTTCCACTATGTATGTAAAGAGGTAAAGTAATATATTTTCTTTATTTTTGTCTTAGTTAAAACTAAAGGACATTTTTTTTTTTACCTGTGTTACACTTATTATTTATAATAAACAATACTTTAGCAATATCATCAATATAAAATTTTCCAGGAATTGATGTAACTGTAAGCTGAAACTATTAAAATGTGAGGAACACTATTTCATTGTATAGATATTAGTGAACAATTTTTCTTAAAAAAAATTGACTGATTGGTAATTTTATTGATATACCTATTTAAAATTAATTTTGTAAAGCGCCGCGCAAACTGTTGACATTGTGTTAAATCCTGTATAATAGTAATAAATATGAATTACCGTGACATGAGAGAGAAATGTACACATTGTATCTCCGTCCTACTTTAACAAAAGCATCTGCCAAGGAAATGATTATTTGATTGTGCATGCTTATTTTTTTAGCAGGTTCGTGTACAGCAAAAAAGAAAAAAAATTGCAAACAAAGCCACATTCGTTGAGTGGTTTCCCTTAAAAGATATTTACAATACCCCCATTGACTAGTTTGTTGGCAATAAAACCTGCTGGCAGCAAGTTAAATGTATTCTTTTGAATTCCTGAGCTTTTTATGTCTAGGTCCTTGATTTTACACCAATATTTGCCAAAAATAAAAACACAGACTAATGTGATCCATGTGTTAAAATGTGAATACAAGTAATTTGTACAAAATGTTGTATTTGTGCTGCATTCCTAAACTCACAGGATACCTGGGGGCTTTACACTGCCTTAAAAACAATACATTATAAAATCTCCCAATGCAAAAATCTGTCTCTGTATATATAAAATGATTGTAACCTTCAGCCTATGGAAGATTTAATGATTTAGGTAAGTAAACACTAACAACTAAATTCTCCCAGTGGGCATTTCTCAGTTTTGGACTTGAAATGTATTTGGAAAAAAATGGGCATCTTCTAGATGTAACACACAAATAAAATGATAAAGAACTCTAAATTGTGAAGAGCATTACCTAGATGGGGATGAAGTTAGCATAATTATCTAATCTTATAATTACCTCCATTTCCCCGATAGAGAATTTGTTTGGACAAGGGTGAATCGTGAAATCAGTGGGCCCGTGTGCCCTTGGCATCGGCAAAAAAATTAAATGAAAAAAATGTGGGTGTGGTATATATTACACTAAGTATTGGGCATGGCTTTAATGTACGATACAGAGTGGACGGCGGTGGGTAGTATGTGCAGGAGAGAGGCTGTGGAGTGTACGGTGGTGGGTAGTATGTGCAGAAGAGGAGTGCAGAGTGTATGGTGGTGGGTAGAATGTGCAGGTGAGGAGTGCGGAGTGAACAGTGGTGGGTAGTATTTGCAGGATGGTGTCAGTAGGGCAGTGGACAGTTTTATTTTTTAGGTTTCTTTAGTTTTTTTTTTCAAAGTGCTTTTTGGGGGCCAGTGGTTGCTGCAAGTAGGGCAGTGGAGGGTGTCAGTAGAGCAATGGACACTGTTTTTATTTTTATTATATTTTTTACAATTTTATTTTTTTATTATTTTTTACAATTTATTTTTGTATTTTTTTTTCCACAGTGATTTTTTTTTTGGGGGGGGGGGGTAGTGGACAGTGTCAGTATGGCAGTGCACAGTGTCAGTAGGGCAGTGGATTGTGTAGGTAGTTTGTTAGTTTTTACTATTTTAGCAATGGACGATGTCAGTAAGGCAGTGGACAGTGTCTTTAGAGCAGTGGATGGTGTCAGAAGTTTTTTATATATTTTTTCAAAATTTACAGTTTTTCTTCTTGGGGGGAGGTTGGGACAGTGGACAGGTGGACCGTGTCGGACAGGTAGGGGGGGGGGCGTGGGGGATGTTTTTTTTTCTCAGCCCTGTTGGTGGGCTTTGGTGAGATATCAGGGGTCCAAACATACCCCTGACATCTCCCCTTTGAGTTAGAGAAAGGGACTGAGGACAGAGATTCCCCAGTCCCTTTCTCTGTAGCCCCAGCTGCACTGAAGATGAATGAACAGGAGGCAGAGGCTCCTGTTCATTCATAAACTGAAGCAGAGCGATCGGTAGCGATCACTCACTGTTTCAAATTGAGAAAAGGAAGGGGCTAGTAAATTACATGTTTACTGGCCCCTTCTAGGCAAATCCCCATGGCAAAGAACCTTGTCCCCATGTTTATGAAGACAAGGTTCTCTTCCCCACAATCCTGTCCCAGTGGTTGTGGGGGAACTGCAGGCAAGGAAGTTATCATAACCTAGGGAACCTCTTCAGCAATAAGGGAGCCCCCAAATGCCAGCCCCCATGTGAATGAGTACAGGGTACCCCACTGACCAAAAATGAAGACCCTGGATAGTGCTATCCCAGATATCCCCAACCACCTTACTGCCATTCTGTATCCCTTCTCTTTTATGAACATGGGATTCTTTGATTAAAGTAGTGCAACTTTCTGCACACATAGGCCCACTAATGCAAATCATGGGTAATCCCATGTTGGCTCTAGGAGTGGTCTATCCTTCCTTCCTCATATGGCCCCAGGACAAGATATCACTAATCTGTTCTGCCCTGCACAAAAAAACAAATCAAACCATTGGCATCAATGATTGCAAATCTGCCACACACTACTAGAAGCTGGCGGCAATATTTACAGCTTTGTGACTTTCTACCCTATCCAGGATTGCTAACCTTGACAGGGATCTAACCCCCTTCTAATCTCTCTGTGTACTAGAGAAACGGTCCAACGGTCCACTCACCTCATTACCATTTTACTCAAAAATATTCATCCATCCAGGGACCCCTTACTACACCAAGTAATGGGAGAGAGGTCTAGATACTAAAGTCTCAAGCGATGGTCTACTATAAGAAAATGTTTTACTCTTACACACAAATATTGTGTTTCTGCAATCGTTCAGTAAAAGAGTCATAAAATTCTTATGCTATATTATCGCTGTCCATAGAATCTACTTATCTAATTCACCAAACTGTTGAAAGTGTGGGCATATACAGCACTCCATGCTCCACATCTGGTGGGCATGTACCTCAATACATGATTGCTGGTCACACATGTCCCATATCTATAAACTTCCCATTTTGATTAGGGTAATATGATTAGGAAATCCCCCATGACAACAATGTCCCTCTCTGGGAAGGAACAGATCTTTATCTTTTTCAATTGTCACTTACCACACTCCAAGCCTCAGGTGTAGACCCCTACGACACACTTACTGTATGATTTTGTCAAAGTCTTGCCTTGCCCTCCTGTTGGCAGCCATCTTGGACATGTGCAGACTGCTGCCTCTTATAGACTCTGATTGCATCATCACTTGCCTGCTGCCTGGGTGTTGCAAAGTGATGATGCTGCACACCTGACTTTATCTATCACCTGATGGGTTGCAGTCCTTGCCCTTGTTTTTGTGCTTCAAGGTGCATCTCTGCTAGTAGTCTTCTGTTCTCCATGTTCCTCCTTGTATGACCTGGCTTGGCTGACGACTCTCCTGGCTCTTGACCCGGCATTGGTAGACTACCCGCTTTCTGGACTCGACCCCGGCTTGGATGAGTACCTGCTTCTGGACTCGACCCTGACTTGTTCCTGCTCTCACTTCCTCACTCTTGCTGTGTGTTTATTGTTGTTTGCTCCAATAAACTGCTTTTATTTACCTGCATTCCCGTGTGGTCTGCTTTCCTGGTACCCTGACAGATTTTAAGCTCTAACTTGGTTCTCCGAAAGGAGAGCTTCACATAACATACTTTTGTTTTCATGTAATTCCAGGATGTTCCTTCCTCTTACTGTCTCGTTTTAACATGAAGCAAATTTGCTACATCTGTCTATTACAGTAGGAATGTTATCTGAAATTGATATGACTATTATTTTTCTGTGTCTGTATTTAATACTTGAAAAAGAAATAAAACTATTATTAAAGAAAAAAAATGGAGGCCTTGCCGCTTAGTATATTTTACCAGTGAAGAGCCGGAGATGTTGGGTCAGTTTACAATAAGTCCCCTGCCAGCATACCCTTACAACAACTGGGCCAGGGTTGTGGGTAAAAGGCATGCCTTGTCCTCATCGACATCAGGATAAGGTGCTTTGCCAGGGGTAGTCCCCCTGTCAAGGTGCCCCCCATTTGAAGGCATGTGGCCTGGTGTGGTTTAGTAGTCGGGGCACACACTCCCCACCCCAGGCCTTCTAAAGATGCATACTCGGATAAAGGTCTGGTATGGATTTTGGGGGGAATCCCACAATTTTTTAAATTGTTTTTTTGCATGTTGTTCTATGTTTTTCAAATGGAACTAAAGGCAAGCTATTTATCTTGCAAGAGATGTGCCTCATCTCTTCTGCAGTGAAATAAACCTACCTGCCTGCTTGCAGTCTTCTGTAGTACGTACGCATGCACAGCTCAGTTTATATCAACAGCACTGTCCCTGTGTCCCTGAATGACTGGCTCCTGAGCATGTCACACCATCCTCCTGCAGTGGAAAATCAAGACGGCCAAAGACCAGCACCCAGAAGGTGCCGATGCTGGTAAGGTACCTACTTCAGACTTCAGATC